>NC_138297.1:52965000-53592500 GCF_965601325.2 Salmo salar
TATTACATATATATCCACCAGCCGAAATTCATTGGCCACCTGCCGGCAGCAACATGCATAAGATTCAGTACCTAATGTGCTGTAGGCCTATGTAACTGCACATTGACACAGCAATCGTGGAAGACCGCTAAGGTTATTAATGGTAGAAATGTATTGACGGCAAGATGAGTGCCACAGGGCAGGAGACAGAGGGGGGAAGTAGAGGGTCTGGTAAACCTTTGAGCTTAAACCAAGTGTCTCACTCACTGTCAGCATTTTGCAGAGAGAGAGAAAAGAAGGGAGAGAGAAAGAGACAGAGGGAAAGATGAGGATGGGGAGAGATAAAGAGAGAGAGAGGAACCAAAATAGTTTGTGAGAGGGAGAGAGGAAGGGGATGAAGAGAGGTAGAGAGAAAGAGTGAAAGAGAGAGAGAGAGAGAGAGAGAGAGAGAGAGAGAGAGAGATAAATAAATACAATTACTAGAAGAGAGGAGAGGTGGGAGAGATGAGAGAGTGAGAGGCAGAGAGAGAGATAGATGAGAGAGAGAAAGAACGAACGGAGAAGAGGGCTGATGGGAGGAGAGGAGAGCTGAGGAATGGCCAGACTGTCGTGGGGTGAGCAGCCATTGTTTTGGCCGGGGGAGTGTTTTTGAGATGAGCCCCAGGCTTTCCCTGCTTTGAATACTTTGAGGAAAATCAGCAGCCAGTAGGAGAGCTGGAGACTAGAGATTGATGATGCTGGAGGGAAAGAGACTGGCTGGTTTGTGTGCCGCAAGACTGATATCTCATATTCTCTGCACATGCAGATGCTCACACATGACATGACAGCGCGCCCGCATGTGTGTGTGTGTGTGTGAGTTGATCCAACTTTATTAGTATGGCTTATTGTGGATATTTTTGTCCACGCTCTTTTGCACATGTAAGTTCATGAGAACATCAGCCGCTACGCTCCACCCCACAAACTCATTACTCAATTAATACTCCTCCTCCAGCTCCACACTCCACACTCCTCCTTCAGCTCCACTCTGGCAGCTTTATGCTTTATGGAGAGGCTAAATAACTTTTTCGGAATTCAAAACATTGGTCACTGGTGAAATGGAACCGTCGGAAAATTAGATTAATATAGGCTCTACTAGAAGTCTAAGTATCTTATTTTACACTTCTTTTTTTTCCAATAAGAAATTCGAAATGATCTTTATAATATAAAGGAAAAAAAACTACATTTTCAAACTTAAAATCATTAAGAGAGAATGAACGAGAGAGAGAGAGAGAGAAAGAGAGAGAGAAATAAAATGACTCGAAGAGAGGAGAGGAGGGCTGAGGAATGGCCAGACTACATTAAGGCCGTCTCATAGATGAGCTCATGCTGTGCTAAAAGGAGGAGAAAACAGTGGGTGGCCCACAAACAGCGTTTCACTACATTCTACCTTCTCGCTGAGGAGATCATCGGCCCGGCCGTCTCACTTTCAAGCTTCCCTTTCCTCCCTCTCTTTCCTCTCTACCCCAGGTCCCTGAATCCGGAGGTAGAAGAGTAGAGGTAGACGAGATAACCTCCTGCTATCAATGATTCAACAGCTCACTTAGGTTTCTCATTTGTGCTACTCACAGAGAGCCCCTGGGACAGGAACGGCACGTTTTCGGTTGAACTTCTCTACATTTAAACCCTCCGTGCACCTTTCCATTTTTAACTATACGAGAGAAGAACTTGATACATTCCTTAACAAAATATATATTGGGTAAACAACTGTAACAGAGGAAACTGCATCGTTATTCAATGCACAGTTTTGACTTATTCACATGTGGTTTTAGTACACAGTTTGACTGTCTGCTTCGAAAATAATCAACAATCTATATGGCATCTGCCCCTCTCATTTTTCGCTATTAATCTGCAGTGTTAATACAAGTCATATGAAATGGAGACCTGCACACATCATGTACATTTTCTTATCCAGTTGTGTGCTATGAGAAGCCCCATGCTTTCTACAGATAATAACATCTACAATAGCCAGGAAATTGTGAATAATCCTGCTGTTCTCCTGTGTTAACCTGGACCTCAGTGCTATGACTGGAGTCTGCAGTCTGCAGGCGTACAGAAGAGAGCCCATCTCTCAGCCCCCCATGAGAAGTCAAAGACCATGGCAAGAAAACTCAGACCCAGCTAACTGGAAGCTTCACCACCACTTGGCCTCCCCACAGCAGGCGGTCTGAGTCGGTCTGAGCCATGGATACACTCTTCTGCCGGCTGGTTGGGTTGGGTCGATAGATACCATTTGGGTCCTGGTTGGAGAGATGTCTGTGTGTAATAAGAGTAGTCTCTCTCACACAGAGAAATAAGTACAGTACTGCTGAAAACTAAAATACACATTGAGGAGAACTAGTCTATGGCCCTATAAAATAGACATTGAGGAGAACTAGTCTAGGGCCCTATAAAATACGAATTGAGGATAACTAGTCTAGGGCCCTATAAAATACACATTGAGGAGAACTAGTCTAGGGCCCTATAAAATACGAATTGAGGATAACTCGTCTAGGGCCCTATAAAATACAAGTTCAGGAATACAAGTCTAGGGCCCTATAAAATACACATTGAGGAGAACTAGTCTAGGGATGTATAAAATACATACTGAGGAAAACTAGTCTAGGGCCCTATAAAATACACATTGAGCAGAACTAGTCTAGGGCCCTATAAAATAAGAGTTGAGGATAACTAGTCTAAGGCCCTATAAAATACACATTGAGGATAACTAGTCGAGGGCCCTATAAAATACACATTGATGAGAACTAGTCCAGGGCCCTATAAAATACAATATGAGGATAACTAGTCAAGGGCCCTATAAAATACAATATGAGGGTAACTAGTCAAGGGCCCTATAAAATACACATTGAGGATAACTAGTCGAGGGCCCTATAAAATACACATTGATGAGAACTAATCTAGGGCCCTATAAAATACAATATGAGGATAACTAGTCAAGGGCCCTATAAAATACACATTGAGGAGAACTAGTCTAGGGCCCTATAAATACACATGGAGGAGAATTAGTCTAAATCAAATCAAATGTATTTATATAGCCCTTCGTACATCAGCTGATATCTCAAAGTGCTGTACAGAAACCCAGCCTAAAACCCCAAACAGCAAGCAATGCATGTGAAAGAAGCACGGTGGCTAGGAAAAACTCCCTAGGAAAAACTCCCTAGAAAGGCCAAAAACCTAGGAAGAAACCTAGAGAGGAACCAGGCTATGAGGGGTGGCCAGTCCTCTTCTGGCTGTGCAGGGTGGATATTATAACAGAACATGGTCAAGATGTTAAAATGTTCATAAATGACCAGCATGGTGAAATAATAATAATCATAGTAGTTGTCGAGGGTGCAACAAGCACATCCGGTGAACAGGTCAGGGTTCCATAGCCGCAGGCAGAACAGTTGAAACTGGAGCAGCAGCACGGCCAGGTGGACTGGGGACAGCAAGGAGTCATCATACCAGGTAGTCCTGAGGCATGGTCCTAGGGCTCAGGTCCTCCGAGAGAAAGACAGAAAGAGAGAAAGAGAGAATTAGAGAGAGCATATTTAAATTCACACAGGACACCGGATAAGACAAGAGAAATACTCCAGATGTAACAGACTGACCCTAGCCCCCCGACACATAAACTACTGCAGCATAAATACTGGAGGCTGAGACAGGAGGGATCAGAAGACACTGTGGCCCCATCCGATGATACCCCCGGACAGGGCCAAACAGGTAGGATATAACCCCACCCACTTTGCCAAAGCACAGCCCCCACACCACTAGAGGGATGTCTCCAACCACCAACTTACCGTCCTAAGACAAGGCCGAGTATAGCCCACAACGATCTCCGCCATGGCACAACCCAAGGGGGGGCGCCAACCCAGACAGGAAGACCACGTCAGTGACTCAACCCACTCTAAAGCCCTATAAAATACACATTGAGGAGAACTAGTCTAGAGCCCTTTAAAATGCACATTGAGGATAACTAGTCTAGGGCCCTGTAAAATACAAGTTGAGGATAGCTAGTCTAAAGCCTCTAAAAAACAAATTGAGGATAACTAGTCTAGGGACCCATCAAATGCACGGTGAGGAGGACTGGTCTAGGGGGCCCTATGAAATACACGTTGAGGAGAACTAGTCTAGGGCCCTGTAAAATATACATTGAGGATAATGCATTAAAATGGAATTCAACAATATTCTAAAATGTATTGAACTTAGTAGGGAATCAATTAAATGTATTGAATTGATTAGATAACTAATCAATTTGCCCAAGATTATCGTAAGACATGAACAAAATCCCTCAGTGATTGATATTTTCCTTCAACTTTCTGAAGAGGCAACTGCATAGGAATGTCCCTGTCTGTGTGTGCTCATTTGTCTACCTCTTTGTGTAGCCCTTAGCGTTGAGGCTAATGTAATGACAACTTCTACTGGTAGCTGGAAAGGCTTTCCCAAAACCTTCTCAATTAATTGTTAACTACTTGCCAAAATGATGTGATGATTATTTGCCTCAGTCCGGTGGCCATTTTTTGTTGCAAATTCTGCAGTCACATGAGCGCTACAGAAACATCCCTAACCAAACAATGGTCTCTGACTGGTGCCCAGTTGAATTAAAGGGTAACAACACCCAAACATTACATTTGTAAGAATCTTTACAAACCTCAAAAGTGGTCTGATATGATTTAAGCTTTATTTTGGACATAGAACTTCCAATTTTGTTGTTTTTCTATTAAAAAAGTTAGATTTTGAGATTGAAAACCTGAATCAAAATTGGAAAAACTGAGAAAGCAGAATTTGGGGGAAACCGGAATCAGGCAAAAACATTATAGGCTCTACAAAGCCCCTGCTACACTGTCAGTGAATCCTGCCCTGGTTCTCCACGTATTCATTTCTTCTTCCATCTCTGTAGGTCCACTCTCGCGCTGCGCAGGGAGAATATATTCCTAGGCACCAGAGGCACGGCTGTCGATCAAACGGCGCATATCTCCCACTCCAGGGGGGCGTAAAGGCGGGACCCTTTTGACCAACGCACTTAAACAGCTACAGCACTGTACTTATTCAGGATCCTTCTCCCCCTTCTGTCTCCCTGTGTCTCTGCCTCTGTGCTCACCTCAGCTCCCAACCGGGAGTGGGAATAGAACACGCTGTGGTCCACTTGTGTTCCTGTTTGGAGCTCCCACAGAGTGCAGGGAGCGAGGTAGAAGTGCTACACAGAACCTAATACAGCTCCTGGTGAGCTGAGCTGAGAATCAGAGAGCAATGGGGAGGGGTGGAAACAGAGGCAGCCGGAAAGAATGTTCAGATTCGAGGAATAAATCGTGGAGGTTTATGCTCGCATGTGTTTTTGTTCTGTTTTTAATGGAGCACACCAGGGAATCTGAGAAACAATCCTACACTAAACTGTGTTCCCAAATAGGAGCTGTGTCGGAGGGGTTTGGTTTCTATGGTTGCGTACTCTTCATTTTAAAATATCATGTCATTCAATTATCTGTTGGCTCACAAAACTAACTAAATATGAAAGGTGGAAGAGCCTTTGGAGCGATAAAGACGGCATCTTTCCATTTCTGCTGCAGAATAAGATGGAAGGTATCTTGAGGTAGCTCAGAGCAGTTTGGAGGACAGGTAGATCCTGATGGGCCTTCCTCTAATAACAGCAGGCATATAGAACTGAAGCATTGATGGGGCGTTTACCATACACCTAAGATCTCAACATAAATTACCTACCCATAAGATTTGCCGGATCAATTTACAGACAGCATGGAAACGTAAACAAACTGTGTACATTTAGTGAAAAGTGCGACAAAATCTTAGATGAATTTGCTTTTCAAAGATGGAAATACAATGACTACTAATGTGTCTTCTGTTCTGAGTCCATTTTCTCCTCTCTCTCAACACAATATACATACAAATTGAGACATCTGTGTGTGTGTGTGGGGGGGGGGGGGCTGTATGGATAGGCATCACACTATGAATAGATGCGCCTGTGGTATTATTGTCCTGCCATCTCAGCCTCCCTGCCTTCATGTGAATATGAAGATATGAAGAGCCACACATATAAAACAGTAGGTCACTTCCTGTTGTTTATTTTATAAGTGCCCCTCCACGGATCCCCTGTTGACAGACTAATGGATGAGTCCAGGAGACGGTGTCTCTCTGCCCGGCCAACAGCCCCTGTAATGGAGCCAGGCTGAGAACACACACCAGGTGTGGTGAAATAAAGAGAATAGTCTGCCAGCCTTCCACTCCTCTCACCTCTCGCTTAAGTGCAGCCATCTGATGACCCCCTGGAATTATCCTTTTCTCAGACCTGGTGGAGAGGCAATAGAGAAGAGTGCTGAGTGCAGTTGTATTAAAGCAATTGCACAGACCTAGACGAAGACAAATGGATGTTCTCTCTGTTGGTGAAGACATTGTACTGATTTGTTTCTTCTACTTCAGTGACAAATCATAGTGCCCGAGGGACAAGACACAAAGGACTTTATGGTTTATAACATTCAAGATATTCCCATGTGTGGTGAATATGCTCTTCAGGGCAGAAAATGCTTAATTTAAAAGAATGGACTTCATTAAAGGTAGACTCAGCAATATGACGTAGATGGTAGATTTTGTAAGTCGCTCTGGATAAGAGCGTCTGCTAAATGACTTAAATGTAAATGTAATGCAGAAAGTCAAAGGCATAGTGGGTCAATTTCCGCAACAACTAAGAGGGTTGAAGCGCAAGGCTTAACTTCTCCTCTGTTTTGGTCCTGTGGCTACCACTCTGTACACAGTGTGAAGTGAACCCATTCACATGCAAAGATACTGTGTGTGACTGTGTGAGAGCGATGTGTTGCATCTCGCTTATCTCAATATCTCCAGTGCTGCTTGTGTCAAAGTCATTTTGCTGAGTTTACCTTTAAAGGGTTTCAAAGGTAATGTTCCTTTTGTTAAATTCTTGAATTTGAATTAAATTTGAATTTAAGTAGTAAATAGGATACATAATTGCAATTCAAATGTTTATTAAAGTAAATACAATTGAATTCAGGGAAATTAAATGAAATGAAAATGCCTCTTCTATTCTATATTAGGTGTAGTCTATAAAAATAGAAATCTTGTACATAAAACATCAAATGTTGTTATATACATGAATATTAGATATTGTTGAAATAATTTATTTTCAGGACAAGCTATTAAAGTTAATGATCAAGGAAAACAAGGAAAACAAGGCACAACAGCTCCTCTTCAACCTCAGGAGGCTGAAGAAATTTGGCTTGTCACCTAAAACCCTCACAAACCTTTACAGACGCACAATTGAGAGCATCTTGTCGGGCTATATCACCGCATGGTACGACAACTGCACCGCCCACCATCGCAGGGATCTTCAGAGGGTGGTGCTGTCTGCCCTCCAGGACACCTACAGCACCCAATGTCACAGGAAGGCCAAAAAGATCATGAATGACAACTACCCGAGCCACTGCCTGTTCACTCCGCTACCATCCAGAAGGCGAGGTCAGTACAGGTGCGTCAAAGAAAGCTGGGACCGAGAGACTAAAAAACAGCCTCTATCTTAAGGCCATCAGACTGTTAAATAGCCATCACTAGCACAGAGAGGCTGCTGCCTACATACAGACTTGAAATCATTGGCCACTTTAATAAATGGAACACTAGTCACTTTAATAATGCCACTTTAATAATGTTTACATATCTTGCATTACTCATCTCATGTATATGCTGTATTCCATACTATCTATTACATCTTAGCCTATGCCGCTCTGACATTGCTCATCCATATATTCTTATCACCCTTCCACCTACGGGGAGGTATTTGTTGTAGAATTGTTAAATATTACTTGTTAGATATTGCTGCACTGTCGGAACTAGAAGCACAAGCATTTCGCTACACTCGCAATAACATCTGCTAACCATGCGTATGTGACCAATAAAACTTGATTTGATTTGAAAACAAAACCTGCATGTGGATATTCTAAGTTAATATATTTCAATTTAGTTCAATATGGGGGAAAATACTACATTTCCCAGAATGCATTCGTTTAACCCTCAATTCAGCCCTAAGGCTTTCAAAAATAACCCAAACAACTGAAATGGTTAGTGGAAATACAATTGCCTATTCTAAGCACTAAGGTTAAATTAGTATATTCTTTGGTATCTGGATGTGTGACCTGTTAGATTCAATGTAACTCTCATGTTCTATTGTTGTGGAATAGGTTAGGCAGTTTAGATAGCACACTACAGGTCAATACCACTTACAGACTCCATTCCATTTACATTTGAGTCATTTAGCAGACACTCTTATCCAGAGCGATGTACAGTAGTGAATGCATACATTTCATGCATTTTTTTTTTGTATTTGTTTTGTGTACTGGCCCCCCATGGGAATCGTGGGAATCGAACCCACAACCCTGGCATTGCATACACCATGCTGGCGTTGCAAACACCATGCTCTACCAACTGAGCCACAGGGAAGACCCCCCCAGTGGCAGCAGAAACCTTGTCCAGGTGCTGAGCCTGGATTGTAAGCACATCAAGTGCTGCCAATTAAGGTGATCGTCAGTCAGTATCCCAGCTTGCAAGCCGTGAGGCTGCTGGGATTTTTTGTTGGCCAGGAGGCCTTTCATTTGGTTTTGAGTCTTTTGTTTGGGCATGCCTTTGGTATTTTTCCTTTTTTACATATTTATGTTTGTTTTGTCACCATCTGAACAAAATATAATCCACTTGGACTGGCCGACCAAGAGGTCACCTCTTTAAGTTGCTGTCTCCTGGGCACATGTGCATCAAACACGGTCCTCAAATGCTGATTTCTCACATAAATGGTACACATTTATTCAGGTGACAGACTATGTAACTAGGCCTAAGACCCCTAGACTTAACAAGTGCAGCAAAATCAGTAGACTAGTCATCGGTTTGTAACATATGGGAGCTCGTCCGGCATAAATGTTAATACTTTAGCATTTTTGTTGTAGACCGGGCGGTTATGAACCGGTGTGGTTTGGTAGTGTGGTTGTGCATTTGTTGAGAACGTTTATAGCATGTGTTTGTGTCAAGCTAGCATCCTAGGTGAGGTAATCAGTAGGGCTAATGTCAGTTTCAGGTTGCTGGCTAGCAAGATAGCTGATGTTTGGTGTGGCCACGCCCGTGAAGGTAGTCAATTGTTTGCAGCTGGTAGTAGTTGTTAGCTACTGTAGAGTTGATGAGGTGTTTTTCTCATGGGCCAGAACATTATGTGTTGAATGTTTTGGCTATGATTTTGGTAGCTTTAGTTAGTGCTGTGTGCAGGATTCGATTTCCCAATTTGGAGTCTCGAGGACTCTGTGGCACATGTGTTTGAGTTAGCGCTAGGCGAGTGGCTAACGGCTGCAATGGTTTGTAGCTTTGGTAAATCAGTTTGTGTTAGTGCTAGATGTGGCTAACTGTTGCTAACTGTGGCTATGGTGTGTGGATTTCGTGCATGGCATGCTGGTTTGGTTTTTGCCTGGTAGGAGTGGTTATCTCAGGGGCTTTGAGTGTGTGCATGTACAGTATTGGTTAGTTAGAAGTGAGCCAGTGACTAACTGACTTTCGTCAGTTGATTTATTGGTTCGGTTTGGTGTACTGATTTTGACTACAGGGCCGTTTGAGCCAGCAGTGTTTTGGGCAGAGGTAGAAGATAGTTGGGGTTTTCTCAAGCTATCGAGGGATCAGTTATGTCAGGTGGCAGAAATGCTAGAGGTTGAAATAGCAGAGGACTTGAGAAAGTTAGAGATTGCAGAGCAGTTATCAGAGAAGTGGAGTGAGCTCTTGCCCCCGGTTCTGGTGGATAGCAGTCAGGAGGAAGACATCCCACTGGGCACAGACGGCAGTTCAACGTCTTGTTTTGATTTACATTTTGTTGATA
The DNA here is from genome assembly GCF_965601325.2 of Salmo salar. NCBI lineage: Eukaryota > Metazoa > Chordata > Actinopteri > Salmoniformes > Salmonidae > Salmo > Salmo salar. Next base: position 52,974,857 of record NC_138297.1, read on the forward strand.
TGTCAACTATCGTGAAAAGCCAACTGACATTTATTCCTGAGATGCTGACCTGTTGCACCCTCTATAACCACTGAGATTATTATTTGACCCCACTGGTCATCGACAAACATTTGAACATCTTGAAGAATGATCTGGACTTCATGTTGATTCTCAGAGCCTGGTTGATTCTCAGAGTCTGGTTCCTCTCTAGGTTTCTTCCTAGGTTCCTGTCTTACTAGGGAGTTTTTCCTAGCCACTGTGCTTCTAAATCTGCATTGCTTTCTCTTTGGGGTTTTAGGCTGGGTTTCTGTATAAGCACTGCTGATGTAAAAAGGGCTTTATAAATACATTTTATTGAGTGAATTCAATGGATTTAGGTTAAAAGTTGGGTGAAAAAAAAGGCAAAATGCCCTTACGTTGATGACTCTTTGCAAATCCAATTGGTTTTCCACGTTGATTCAACGTCATCACATAGAAACAATGTTGATTCAACCAGTTTTTGCCCAGTGGGTTGTTGGAAATTGCAAGGCTAGAACAGGAAATAGCACTCTTGAAACAGCAGATCAATGAAGGACAGCATAAAGGGGAGAAAGTTTGTGTTGTCAGTCAGTCAGAAAGTGTTGTTACTAAACCACTTTCCTTCGGTGATCAGAGTGATGAGCTAGCTTCCCCTAGTGATCGGGTTTGGGTAACACCAGTGAAAAGTCAGGTGTCTCAGGGGGCGGAGTCTCTCAAGGAGAGTTTTGACGTATCCCCACTTTGTGAAGTTACTCCTGTTCAGAGAAGGGCTGATGGCAAACCAGATAGAGAGGAGGATGGTTAACACTTTATTTGGACAGTCCATCTGTAGATGCTCTACAGACTATCAGTAATATTTCAACTAACTATCGACTAACCCTAACCCTAGCTCTTAACCCTTATCCAAACATTAAACTTAACCCTTACCCTAACCCTTATTCTGAACATAACCTTAACCCTAAACGTAACCTTAGCAAGCAGTTGCTTAAAATCAACAGATAGTTTGTTGATAGTATGACTGTCACGGCTGTCGTAATGTAGAGACCAAGGCGCAGCGGGTTGCGTGCTCATAATTATATTTATTATAGCGAACACGGAAAAACAATAAACAAAGAACGACAGCTAACAGATTTGCAGGCTAAACAACAGCAGTGCAAATACAACTACCCACAATCAACCAGGTGAAAACAAGCTCCCTATATATGACTCTCAATCAGGAACAACGATGTACAGCTGTTCCTGATCGAGAGCCACACAGACCAACAAAGAAATATACAAACTAGAAAAACCTAGAATACCAAAACAAGAACATACACCAAAACCCCGGAACACATAAATAAAACACCCCTCTACATACACATAACCCCCGAACCACATAAAACAAATACCCTCTGCCACGTCCTGACCAAACTACCATAACAAAAAAAATCCTTATTACTGGTCAGGATGTGACAATGACCATCTATAGAGCATCTACAGATGGAAAATCCGAACTATCCAAATAAAGTGTGCCCTGAAGATGATTTATGTTGGGACTTGGAGAAAACACTCTTTGCCAAACTAGACAGTGGTTCTCAGGAAATGGTTCTCCCTAGTGAAGAAGTAATACTGAGCAACTAGGTTATCTTAGTGGTCTGAGAACATATTTGGTTCCCCCAAGTGATCTGTTAGTTTCAGAGGTTGTCAGTGATTCTTTGATTCCTTTAACTGACACGTTCTTTGCCAAAGTAGGGAAGGTTGTGGTTTCTCAGCAGCCTGACCATGAGGTTGTTTGGGGGTCAGGGGTTGATTTAGCTTACCTGTTTCTCACTGAGCTATGGAAGGGGGATTCTTCCCTGTCACTTTGGGAAATTAGTGATGATCCGCTGGAAGACCCGGTCATGGTTTTGCAGGTTGACACGACAGTGTCTTGTGATGAGAATCAGAAGCTTGAAGAAATGAGGTTGGTGAAGAAGCCAGATCCACTGGTGTTGTTACTTCCTGTTGTTGAGAAGCAGTTGACCGTTCCTGCAGCATGTAGGCCTAGTGAGTCTCCAGTTAAGGTGGAGGAAAGTGAGGAGGATATGTGGTTCCCTTCCAGTGAGTGCTCAGGGCTGGAGCAAAGAGGTGTTTGGGAACATGGATGGTGTTAGTAGTGAGTTGGCTGAAGTTATGGTCGATGTCCACTTGTCCCTGGTGGTGGTTGCACCAAGCCTCTCATCATTGGTTGACTGACAGAGACAGACAGACAGACAGACAGACAGACAGACAGACAGACAGACAGACAGACAGACAGACAGACAGACAGACAGACAGACAGACAGACAGACAGACAGACAGACAGACAGACAGACAGACAGACAGACAGACAGACAGACAGACAGACAGACAGACATACCTCTATGTGTACAGTAGGCTATATGCATAGGCATCACACTATGAATAGATGTGCATGTGATATTATCGTCTCACCATCTGCTTCTATGTGGAAATTAACATATGAAGATATGAAGAGCCACACATATAACACACAGTTGGTCACTTCCTGTTGTTTATTTTATGTGTCCCTCCACAGGCTCCCAGTAGACAGACTAGTGGATGAGCCCGGCCAACAGCCCCTGTAATGGAACCAGAATGAGAACACACACCAGGTGCGGGGAAATAAAGATAATGGGCTGCCAGCCTTCCACTCCTCTCGCTTAAGTGCAGCCATCTGATGACCCCATGACTCAGTGACAGGTGAAATGGACTTATCCTTTTCTCAGACCTGCTGGAGAGGCAGAGGAGAAGAGAGCTGAGTTCACTGGTGCACTTGTATAAGGCTGTTGGTGAAGAAATTGTACTGATTCATTTCTTCTACTTCAGTGACAAATCATAGGTCCCGAGGGACAAGACACAAAGGATTTGCTTAATTAAAATGCTTAATTAAAAAAATAATGAATTGATGAAAGGGTTTCAAAGATAATGCTCCTTTTGTTATTTTGAGGGATGTGTTTCATACAGTAGTGTGACCAGAGAGAGAGGGAGCAAGAGAGATATAGAGAGAGCGAGAGAGAGAGATAGATAGAGAGAGAGTATAAGGACCCAAGAGAGGGAAACTAAACAACAGACTGAGAAAGTGATAAAGAGATAGGGAGTTAGATAAACACGTGGAAACACCACAAAATTGCAAACATTATTTGTCAGTTGATAATTCGTAGTCCAGAAAAGATAAACAAAACATTTGTCCTCTAAAATCTCAGACTTCCTGAGATTGAGCAGCTCTGAAAATCGGCAGCCAAACAAACAAGAGCTTCCTCCCTCCATGCATCTCTAAATCCTTCATCCATAGCAATCAAATCACTATGAATAATTCAGTTGACAAACAACTTACACATAATAATTTAATGAGTTCCTCTCCCCTCTCCTCAGCAGGCTCTGATATACTGTTCGCTGTCCAGGGTGGAGATATATTTGCACCTCTCGGAGAAACGTCAACAAGAAGTCCACTTCAACAATGATGAGTAACATTCTTTTTTATGTTCAGAGTCAGACCCCTGCCACAAGTTGGCCGTTGCACTTTACTGTGCAGTATATCAGCAGCACACCTGAAACCAGAACCATGACAACGTAATAATAATGAATAAATAATAAACATATTTTATGTATAACCACTTGGCTTGTGTGAATGCGGGTTGAACTGGAAGTGATAAAACATTGTATGAGCAACATCCAGCAAGATACAGGATATGCAAGCATATAGGTAATTTATAACATATCTGTTGATGCCTTACATCAAATGAATTTTCATTAAGGTATGTTAATAATCAAGCTTTAATGATGCACAATAAAGTAGTCGTGTATTATTTAATACAATTAAACAAAGGATTTTAAAGGGTTTATATATGTATTATATCATGTTATGTTTCCTGTTTCACACATAATCAAGTCACGAGATCAAGAGCTTTCCCTAATCTGAATGACACTGAAAACACCTGCATATTTTATTACTACACCATACACATTCTGTACGATTATCTTCCCATCAACAAGGTCCACAGCTGTCTAAACACATGCTATGAGTCATCATGGCAATGCTATTTACTCGTCTCTGCCCAGGCTCCACACACACACACACACACACACACACACACACACACACACACACACACACACACACACACACACACACACACACACACACACTCTTATGGCTATCACTGGTGCAAGCGCACATAACACAAATCCATCATAGCTGTGGTGAATTATTACATCATACATACGGAGTGGGTGGAAACCTGTGCAAAAAGTACGACTGGAAAGAAATCCTTTTGCAATACATTCTGTATTCCCATGGACAAACTGCATATTTACTTGCAATGTATGAAATTGATTGCCAGCCAACTTGGTAAATAAAGTATGAGAGTCAGTAGGGAAACTGGGACTGACCCTCCATATTATTCACACTCAGCAAAGCCATGCCAGAGGCTTATACAACATGTAGACTTGGAACTAATATCGTCTGTATAATTCTGTATGGTGAGAGAAGATAACACTGAGTCAAGATCTACTGGACCTGTTCAGTAGAAGCGACACTGCGGAATGTTCCAACATCATTACCAAGGCAATAACAATCCCCCAAATTAAGGGTAAAATTATTTGACAATGGGTAATTGTCACCTCCGCTACTGAGAACATGTCTCCAAATGAAGTGTCAGTGCTCAGAATGGAACCTTTTCCATCCTTCTTTTCTTTCCAAACAGTGCTCCTATTGGACTCAATTCTTTATCACCAACCCTTGTCTCTGTGCTTGGTGTCAGCAATATAACTGTTCTAAATCATAGGTGTGGGGGAAGAGAAGAGAACAAAAGGGACAGGAAGAGAAGAGGAGAGGAGAGGAATAATCAAAGGTTGTGTAACTCCCCAAGAGCCTCCCGCTGCCACTGGAACTAAAACATAACAGATAGTAAGAGACCTGCAGTGGGTCCAATGCTTTCGATTAACATTACTCTCCAAAGCAAAGCCTCTGCCGAGGAAGACATGGGGTGTTCATCAAAGCAGTTCAGCCTGTCTCTGTGTCCAGATGTGGAATGTAACTATGTTTGATGCTAACGTCTTCGTGCATGAAAGTCATAATGTGGAAGGGTCAACCTAAAAGAGGAAACGCATTACCTAGCAATGACCAAGTAACGTGATAACTATACCTGGAGTAGCAGGACAGCAAGCAGCCAAGCCAATCCTGAGGGGTTAACCTTGAGCCCCGTGTATGATAGACAATGGTAAACATCATTATTCAACCAATCAGGTATCCCCTAAAGTAACTTATTAAATTAGAAGGTAATTGCTTATGTGACCGAAGCCTAATTGAATATAATGGCCCAGCTTTATTTAGCATTTAATTAACATGGCTGTTCAAGCAGAAGTCTACAGCGGCTGAGCTGTGAAGATGCAATAGAGCTTGGTGCAGTCTTGTAATGTCTTATATTGTTTGGTCTGGTCATTTATGTTGGAGGTAGTGTAATGAAGTAATATTGAATACACACACACACACACACACACACACACACACACACACACACACACACACACACACACACACACACACACACACACACACACACACACACACAGTATATACACCGGCTCCGAAATAATACCAACATGTTTCAAGCAGACCACCATAGTCCCTGTGCCCAAGAACACTAAGGTAACCTGCCTAAATCTCTACCGACCCGTAGCACTCACGTCTGTAGCCATGAAATGCTTTGAAAGGCTGGTCATGGCTCACATCAACATCATTATCCCAGAAACCCTAGACCGACTCCAATTTGCATACCGCACCAACAGATCTACAGATGATGCAATCTCTATTGCACTCTACACTGCCCTTTCCCACCTGGACAAAAGGAATGAGGAATGCTGTTCATTGACTACAGCTCAGTGTTCAACACCATAATACCCTCAAAGCTCATCACTAAGCTAAGGACCCTGGGACTAAACACCTCCCTCTGCAACTGGATCCTGGACTTCCTGACGGGCCACCCCCAGGTGGTAAGGGTAGGTAACAACATATCCACCACGCTGATCCTCAACACGGGGGCACCTCAGGGGTGCGTGCTCAGTCCCCTCCTGTACTCCCTGTTCACTCATGACGCATGGCCAGGCATGACTCCAACACCATAATTAAGTTTGCTGATGACACAACAATGGTAGGCCTGATCACCGACAACGATGAGACAGCCTATAGGGAGGAGGTCAGAGACCTGACCGTGTGGTGCAAGGACAACAGCATCTCACTCAATGTGATCTTGACAAAGGAGATGATTGTGGACTACAGGAAAAGGAGGACTGAGCACACCCCCATTCTCATCGACGGGGCTGTAGTGGAGCAGGTTGAGAGCTTCAAGTTCCTTGGCGTCCACATCACCAACAAACTAACATGGTCCAAGCACACCAAGACAGTCGTGAAGAGGGCACGACATAACCTATTCCCCCTCAGGAGACTGAAAAGATTTGGCATGGGTCCCCAGATCCTCAAAAGGTTTTACAGCTCCACTATCGAGAGTATTTGGTATCAAGGTAAGACCCAGATGCAGACCGTGTCGAAGTAACAATGTTTATTACAGCAACAGGGGCAAAGGTACAGGACAGCCGGCAGGCTCAGGGTCAGGTCAGGAAGAGGTCAGTAATCCAGAGGTGGGGCAAAGGTACAGGAAGGTAGGCAGGCTCAGGGTCAGGGGCAGGCAGAGTGGTCAGGCAAATGGGTACAGGGTCAGGACAGGCTAGGGTCAAAAACCAGGAGGACGAGAAAAGAGAGACTGGGGAAAAGTAAGAACTAACACAAAAACGCTGGTTGGCTTGACAAACAAGACGAACTGGCAACAGACAAACAGAGAACACAGGTATAAATACAAATGGGATAATGGGGAAGATGGGCAACACCTGGAGGGGGTGGAGACAATCACAAAGACAGGTGAAACAGATCAGGGTGCGACAGAGCTTCCTGACGGGTTGCATCACTGCCTGGTATGGTAACTGCTCGGCCTCAGACCGCAAGACACTACAGAGGGTAGTGCGTATGGCCCAGTACATCACCAGGGCCAAGCTTCCTGCCATCCAGGACCTCTATACCAGGCCGTGTCAGAGGAGGCCCTAAAAATTGTCAAAGACTCCAGCCAACCTCGTCATAGACTGTTCTCTCTGCTACCGCATGGCAAGTGGTAGCAGAGCGCCAAGTCTAGGTCCAAGAGGCTTTTAAACAGCTTCTACCCCCAAGCCATAAGACTCCTGAACATCTAATCAAATGGCTACCCAGACTATTTGCATTGCCCCCCCCCCCCCCCCCCTTATACGCTGCTGCTACTCTCTGTTATTATCTATGCATAGTCACTTTAATAACTGTACCTACATGTACATATTACCTCAATTACCTCGACACTGGTGCCCCCTCACAGTGATTCTGTACCGGTCCCCGTGTATATAGACCTGCTATTGTTATTTACTTGCTGCTCTTTAATTATTTGTTATTCTTTTTTGTTTGTATGTATTTTCTTAAAACTGCATTGTTGGTTAAGGGCTTGTAAGCAAGCATTTCACTATAAGGTCTACACCTGTTGTATTTGGCGCATGTGACAAATAACATTTGATTTGATATTCATGCATATATACATGCACACACACACGTCGCTTACGACCCGTAATAAGACTATGGAATTAGTATGCTAACAAAGTCTATTAAACTGCTTATCTGACTCCATAAAAATGATTCAAATATGCAAGCAAGCATTAGGCAATGAGTTATCCGTGACTAGCAATAATTGGTCTGAGAATGGAATTCTAAAGGCAAATAGATTTAATGACATTGTAAAATAAACAATTAATTATACAAGGAATAAAGCTTAAGTTACAAAGCATTAACAAGCATTACATGACATTCTAGCCATGAAAACCTTAAGTTACAATGCAAAGTATGAACAAATCAGATGACAATTTGTCCAGAGGTCTAAAAGCCTAGGAAATGAGAATCTATCATACAGCATTTTTCCATGGGTGGAATACAGGATAAGAGGCAGAAAAAGGCATTTCATTCCATTTATAACATTTGAATGTGTGACTTTTTCAAACCAAAACCAACCACCATTGAACAATTAAATGATACCTAGTTACAGTAACCTGATTACTCAGGCCCAATCTCTACAGGATGTCACAGCATCCAAAGGTTTTGTGGGGGATGAGACCAATGCAACTAAGGTAGAATTCCTAAAGACAATAAAACTCCTTTACATTCAGTAGTTTCCAGTTCACCCTGTACAGGTACAAGTTACCACAGAGATCATACCTCCATATACAGTAGTTTCCAGTTCACCCTGTACAGGTACAAGTTACCACAGAGATCATACCTCCATATACAGTAGTTTACAGTTCACCCTGTACAGGTACAAGTTACCACAGAGATCATACCTCCATATACAGTAGTTTACAGTTCACCCTGTACAGGTACAAGTTACCACAGAGAGCATACCTCCATATACAGTAGTTTCCAGTTCACCCTGTACAGGTACAAGTTACCACAGAGATCATACCTCCATATACAGTAGTTTACAGTTCACCCTGTACAGGTACAAGTTACCACAGAGATCATACCTCCATATACAGTAGTTTACAGTTCACCCTGTACAGGTACAAGTTACCACAGAGATCATACATCCATATACTGTCACAACGTGTGTGTAGGTGGCAGGGAAGTCAGGTGCAGGAGAAACAAAATTGGTGTAACTGGAGCAGTTTAATAAAGTTAAAAACAAACTCTAAAACCGAAGTACATAATAAAATAAACATGGGTATAATAACCCGTCGTGTACCAATCCAACAACACGAGCACATAACAACAAACAATCTCTGACAAGGACATGAGGGGAAACAGAGGGTTAAATACACAACATGTAATGAATGGGATTGGAACCAGGTGTGTAGGAAGACAAGACAAAACCAATGGAAAATGAAAAAAATGGATCAATGATGGCTAGAAGACCGGTGACGTCGACCGCCGAGCACCACCCGAACAAGGAGGGGCATCGACTTCGGTAGAAGTCGTGACATATACATTAGTTTACAGTTCACCCTGTACAGGTACAAGTTACCACAGAGATCATACCTCCATATACAGTAGTTTCCAGTTCACCCTGTACAGGTACAAGTTACCACAGAGATCATACCTCCATATACAGTAGTTTACAGTTCACCCTGTACAGGTACAAGTTACCACAGAGATCATACCTCCATATACAGTAGTTTACAGTTCATCCTGTACAGGTACAAGTTACCACAGAGATCATACCTCCATATACATTAGATAGCATCAGAGTTCTCCTCAGGAGACAAGTATAAAATAGATACCAAACATGGCTGCAATATATAATTCTATCACACATTCAAGTAGTCAGTCCGCTGGATACGGTTTGAGAGAGAGAGGCCTTTTGGCCCCTTAATGGGGGAATCTTATCTTTGACTGGTCCTTGAGCATTGTCTTGGGCCATTTGCCATGCAGACCCAGAGATGACAGAGAGCACATACATTAATGCCAAGCAAACACTAGAAGGTCAGCATTGAAACAAGACTCAAAAGCCTTTTTCTTTTTTCATTCAATGCTTTAAAGCCTTTTACGTTTCATTTTGATATCATCCTTTAACTTTTTATAGAAAAGATTACCTGAAGGTGAAACTTATGTTATCATACCATCAAACTATCATACCAAAAAAGTATCATTTCTAGACAGGTACTGAGAAAAGACACCCTGAATGGTAAGGCCCCCATCAGTCCCTTGTCCGCTTGACTCACTTCTAAGGTTTGCTCTTGTATGTCCTGTATGACATTGACTCTATTGCCTCTTGACAACGCATTATTCAAGTTTCCTATCTTTCTTCATCTGTGGTCATTGCAATGCAATCAGAACTTGTGCACAATTCTGTCTGAGAAATGTCACACTGTATTGATAGATATTCCTCTCTCCACAAACACTCCAAAGCTTCATAACTCAGGGAACTCACATAGAGGGAATCATTTCCCAAAACCATCTAGGATGCACTTCCCCTGTTATTATTTTCAAGTCACGGCATTGCCTGTTGACGAGACACATTCAGTCGTATGGGAACTGGTCCGTACAGATAACGAAAAATAAATGGTGCATTTCCAGAACGAAAACACTCAAATGGAGAACCAACAATGCATGTTGTGTTCCTACCTAACTTTTCATGTACAGACGGACTACGTGGAATTTTGGAGTACTTCGAACAGTTCAAAGAACAGCAGGCCAGTTTTTCTATTTGTTACTTATGAAGGGTGTTATTGAAACTCCGGCGGAGATGGATAAAGAGGACAGTCGGGGAAACACGTTATCAGTATTTATAATAGAAAGTACATTCCCTGCTCGGAGATGAACACACAGATGCATCCATAATTGATCTGGGGAGTAAGTGAGGGGTCCTGTGTAGTCTGTGGCGGGCCCTCCTATTCACCACCTCTTGTAATGTGATGATGGATGCTCCGCTGGAGCCAGAGATAACACGGAATCACCCAAGAGAGGAAAGACTGAAGCACAGAGATAGTCTGGGAGAGGGAGAGCAGCTAGACAGTGCTTAAAAGCAGAAACAGTGATAAGGAAATAGCTTCATATCTCTGAAAATCCTAAACAATAAGAGGCTTGCAGAGTGAGAGCAGGCCTCACAGCTCTGGTAAGCCATCCTTCACAGAGTGGGGTGGACTCTCCATTGTATCAGCAGTGATGGGGTTTCATCAAGTACCCAAAGCTAGAGTTGGAAGGCTTCAAAGCAGGAGGTCCCCATATGAAGGCCTCAATGATGTTAGATTAATGTTGAGCATAATACGGAATGGAATGGTGAGACAGATTTCGATGAGAAACAACAAAAAAGGAATCCTGGACAAACAAAGAGAGGTCTCTGCAGTCTGCATGTGTGTCATATCTCACACCAGGCCAGAGCAAAAGGCTGACTGCAAAAAAACAAAACACTCCAAGCTCATCCATGAGATTTCATCCACCTGACAAAGACTTCATATAGCTTCCAGTCGCAGCACAGTTCAGAGGTCACACCAGACCATTGATACTACAGCCAGATATTACACAAACCTGTTTGTTCCCAACAGAAAGCTCTACAGATGGTAGAAGGATTTACACACAATCCCTAGTGGGATTTAGGGGAAGGATCAGACTCCAGAAACACAGGAAGCGTTGACCTTGTCAGTTGGAGCAAAGTTTTAGCGTGGCTGGCAGGTAAACTGCCACCACAAAACGTCTAACACTTTTTTGGTCTAACTCCTTGTTAAGTCCTGTGTTTCTCTGGCATCAATTATTCATCACAAATAGAATTTGGAAACAGAAAATGGAAAACCAAAATATCTTCACAAGTAAAACCATGAGGGGCAAAAAGTACACAGTATGACCCGTCTCTGTTGAAACGCCCAAAGCCGTTTTCTGAGAGAAGAAATGCCCTTGGTTTGTATCCTCTCCTCAAAAACCCCTTTAACCTCTGTGTCTCTTTATAGCTGGTGTGTATATACACAATTTAAAGAAATGGATTCCTACTCAGAGCGCCCGGGGCTGGGCAGAACAAAAAACGTGTGTATTAGTGCTTAGCAGAAAGGAGACGTGCAAGACGGAGAGAAGACTAGAACCCAGCTGTTCTGTCTGTCGCTGCTCTTTAGCCGTTCCATTAAGAAGCCATTCATCAGATTATGCATTCCCAGGATGCACAGCTTTCCCTTTCGCCAGAGTCCCAGTGACTGTGAATTCATCCCGTGGGGGGCACCGCTAATTGAAATGTCATTATAGCTCCGCACTTACATGGCAAAGAGCACTGTTAAAGGAGCTGGATCATGTATGCAACCCGTGTACTGTATAAGACATACTGGAGGATACCAGTCAAGATGAAGTGAGGACTTCAAATATAGATACTAAGGGAATATGAGGGGCTAGTAAGGTTAGTCCAGCAGAAATCTTTATGGTCTTTTTGACCATTATTGACTTAATATTTTCCGGAATTTAATTTGGCAGTCCTTGACTCCATTCAAAAATCTAACACAGGCTTGATGTGAAACACCGATTTTATGATCAGTTAGACAAATAAATAGTGCCCAGTGATCATTCCCTGTGGCATGCTGTTGTTAAAGGGCCCATAAGAGGACAACTTTACAAACAAGCTGCTTCTCCACTTTCGTGGTCAGTGCTGTAAAACGTGAATGGCCCTGAAAAGAAGCAAGTTGGAAATAATGTGAGTGTGAGGATATGTAAAAAATAACATGAAACATTCTAATCAAAGCTAAGGAAGCAAATGGACCTTGAAGAAATGTCATCCTGGTCTGCATGCTAACCACACTTTTGCCTTAAGAGCGACTAAACCAACTTGTATGGTTAAAAACGGCCTATGTGGCATCAATACGTCAGAAACATTTATTCTAGTGTCAAAATTGACTACAAAGTGTAAATAGGATAATTTTCGCCATAAAATCAGTATATTCCAAAACAGAGTTTTGTGATATTTGTGTAACTGAGGATGCCACAACTTGCATGAGGGTTGGGTTTTCATTTCAATCCTGCCCATACAGGGCCACCGCGGCTTAATTCACACAGGCAGCCCAATTCTGATATTTTTTCTCCTAATGGTCTTTTGACCAAACACATACGATCTTTTCACGTCAGATCTTTTTCAGAGCTGATCTGATTGGTCACTGATTGGTTTAGTGAAAAAAATATATCAGAATTGGGCTGCCTGTCTAAACGCAGCCTGCCTGGCAGTTTAATCACAGTTGGCAGTAATAAAATAATCTGGTGCACGCTATCCAATCTCTCACCAGAATCAACCTACAACCAACCATTTATTTACAGACATCCAAACTAACCGTTAGCACGCAGCGCCTCTGACTTGTTTACACAACAAACAAGAAGGCATCGTCGCAAATGTTATGTTGAAAGAAAAATCGTTTTTTTTAAACGGCTTGTGTTTATTCCAACTCAAACATTCTCACATTTCTGAACTAACATTTGCATCACAAAAACAGCTGTCACTCTAGAAATAAGCTGCTACTCTAGAAACAAGATTCTACTCTAGAAACAAGCTACTACTCTAGAAACAAGCTGCTACTCTAGAAACAAGCTGCTACTCTAGGAACAAGCTCCTACTCTAGGAACAAGCTGCTACTCTAGAAACAAGCTGCTACTCTAGAAAGAGGATGCTACTCTAGAAAGAGGATGCTACTCTAGAAACTAGATACTACTCTACAAACAAGCTTATACTCTAGAAACAAGATTCTACTCTAGAAACAAGCTACTACTCTAGGAACAAGCTACTACTCTAGGAACAAGCTACTACTCTAGAAACTAGATTCTACTCTAGAAACAAGCTGCTACTCTAGAAACAAGCTGCTATCTAGAAATAAGCTGGTACTCTAAAAACAATCTTCTACTCTAAAAGCAAGCTTCTATTCTATAAACAAGCTTCTACTCTAGAAACAAGTTGCTTCTCTAGAAGCTAGATTCTACTCTAGAAACAAGCTACTACTCTAGAAACAAGCTACTACCCTAGAAACAAGCTGCTACTCTAGAAACAAGCTTCTACTCTAGAAACAAGCTTCTACTCTAGAAACAAGCTACTACTCTAGAAACAAGCTACTATTCTAGAAACAAGCTACTACTCTAGAAACAAGCTTCTACTCTAGAAACTAGATACTTCTCTAGAAACAAGTTACTACTCTAGAAACAAGCTACTACTCTAGAAACAAGCTACTATTCTAGAAACAAGCGACTGCTCTAGATAAAATATACTACTCTAGAAACTAGATACTACTCTAGAAACTAGATGCTGCTCTAGAAACAAGCTTCTACTCTAGAAACAAGCTTCTACTCTAGAAACATGCTGCTACTCTAAAACATGCTGCTACTCTAGAAACAAGCTGCTACTCTAGAAACCAGCTGCTACTCTAGAAACAAACTGCTACTCTAGAAACTAGCTACTACTCTACAAACAAGGAAGCAATCACGTTCACGTTGTCATGCTGCGTCGCGTGTGTGGGATATCACATCCACATCAAACCACACTCCCAAAACACCTCTCGCTCATGGCTTCTTGCATTTCTTATTGAGCAAGCTACAAAGCCAGGCCAAATCAGTGAGTTCAGCCCCTCTTTAATATAATTTCTGTCTCTAACAGCCATCACAGGATTAATTAATCTAATGTCTGCTGAAAGCCATCTAATGCTAAGCGGACTACTATTGGCTTTGCTTTGGTTGAGTGTCATAATAGGAACCTTTTTATGAGCGTTGTTGTGCTGAAGTGGGGATTGCACCTGTAGCTACTCCATTGAGTTGGTGCTGGAGGGCATTACCCTGTGAAGAGGCTGCCCCTGTAATTTAACCCCAGCCACTGCACAACACTCTGTTTGCTTACCTTTCATCTCTGTCCCCTTTCTTTTCCATCTTCAGCATCAATGGTGGCTGTTATTGGTGATAGTTGTCGCCCATTATCTATGAACAAGATTAATAGAATTGGCGGTGTGGCCCACTTTCATGACGGTAAATCGGAGATGTGAACTGCCATCAATTTCATTAGGGGCTGAGATGCTTCCTCTCGGTTTTTCCATAATTTTCTTTAGTACTCGCCGCGCTCTGAACTTTGTTTGTCATCATCGCTTTTGACATTTCTCCTGCTTTATATTCATTTGTCTGCAGTAAATAGGAACATCTCTCAATGTTCTGCTTCAATTCCAGAGGTGTCTGATTGTATTATGTCATTTAGCATTTATCTTCTCCCACACAGCTCTCTTAATAAATCTGTTGCCGTTGTTGTGGTTTTATACACGGTAGCCAGTGGCATTGATTGACCGTATGATGACATGTACACTACCGGTCAAAAGTTTTAGAACACCAACTCATTCAAAGGTATTTCTTTATTTTTACCATTTTCTACATTGTAGAATAATAGTGAAGACATCAAAACTATGAAATAACACATAAGGAATCAGATAGTAACCAAAAAAGTGTTAAACAAATATATAAAATCAAATAGCCACCCTTTGCCTTGATAATGGCTTTGCACACGCTTGGCATTCTCTCAACCAGCTTCATGAAGTAGTCACCTGGAATGCATTTCAATTAACAGGTGTGCCTTCTTAAAGTTAATTTGTGGAATTTCTTTCCTTCTTAATGTATTTGAGCCAATCAGTTGTGTTGTGACAAGGTGTGGGGGGGTTATACAGAAGATAGCCCTATTTGGTAAAAGACCAAGTCCATATTATGGCAAGAACAGCTCAAATAAGCAAAGAGAAATGACAGTCCATCATTACTTTAAGACATGAAAGTCAGTCAAAAACCATGAAGCGCTATTGTCACGGCTGTCTGAAGGATCAGACCAAAATGCAGCGTGTTTATAGTTCCACATCTTTATTATTTCGTGAAACGTAATGCAAATACACTAAATACTTGAACTAACAAAAACAACAAAGCGTGACGCAGAGAGAAAACACACTACTCAAAATATAATCACCCACAAACACAGGTGGGACAAACAACATAAATATGACCTCCAATTAGAGGTAACGAGGATCAGCTGCCTCCAATTGGAGATCAACCCAAACAACACCAACATAGAAATACAAAACTAGAAACTGAACATAGAAATACAAAAACAGACATATTCGGAGTCCGCACCTTTGGGGGGGGTACTGTCACGCCCTGACCTACTCTACCATAGAAAATAACAACTTACTATGGTCAGGATGTGACAGTACCCCCCCAAAGGTGCGGACTCCGACCGCACCTAAACCCCCCCCAACAACAAAACACAAAGGGAGGGTAGGGTGGGTGACTAATGTCTATGGCGGCTCATATGCAGTACCCAGAATCTTCTTACCTAGCGCCTCCCCCCATGGAGGCGGCTCGGATTCGGGGCGTAACCCCCACTCCACCCACTGATCCCTCTGCTTCTTTACCACCTGACCGTGGATTGTCGTCGAAAGAACCGGACTGTAGATCATTGCTAGAGGTTCTGGGCTGTAGGCCGCCACCTGAGTCTCTGGGCTGCAGGCCACCACTGAAGGTTCTGCAGACCGCCGCTGAAGGCTCTGGGCTGCAGACCGCCGCTGAAGGCTCTGGGCTGCAGACCGCCGCTGAAGGCTCTGGGCTGCAGACCGCCGCTGAAGACTCTGGGCTGCAGACCGCCGTTGAAGACTCTGGGCTGCAGACTGCCGTTGGAGGCTCTGGACTGGGGAGCGTCGCTGGAGGCTCCGTACTGATGAGCGTCGCTGGAGGCTCTGGACTGAGGAGCATCACTGGAGGCTCTGGGCTGAGGAGCGTCGCTGGAGGTTCTGGACTGAGGAGCATCGTTTGAGGCTCCATACTTGTGAGCGTTGCTGGAGGCTCTGGACTGAGGAGTGTCGCTGGACGCTCCGGACTGAGGAGCGTCCCTGGAGGCTCCGGACTGGGGATGCGCACTGGAGGCCTGATGCGTGGGGCTGGCATAGGAGGCGCCAGACTAGTAACATGCACCTCAGGGCGAGTGCGGGGAGCAGGAACAGGACACCCCGGACTGGGCAGGCGCACTGGAGGCCGAGTACGTGGGGCAGGCACAGGATATACTGGGCCGTGGAGGCGCACTGGAGATCTCGAGCGTAGAGCTGGCACAACCCGTTCTGGCTGGATGCTCAACCTAGCTCGACTAATGCAGGGCGCGGGCACAGATCGCACCAGCCTGTGAGTGCGCCCTGACGACACAGTGCCCATCACCGCATAACACGGTGCTTGCCCCCGTCACTCGCTCCCCACGGTAAGCACGGGGTGTTGGCTCAGGTCTCCATCCTGACTCTGCCAAACTTCCCGTGTGCCCCTTCGTTGGGCTAGCTCCTCGTAATGTCGCCGTTCCTCCCTCGCTGTCTCCACCTGCTTCCATGGCAGGGTCTTGTCCCCTGCCATTACCTCCTCCCATGTCCAGGACGTCCTCCATTCTCTCCTTTCACTGGCCCAGGATCCCTGCTCCTCCTGGGCATGCAGCTTGGTCCTTTTTTGGTGGGTGATTCTGTCACGGCTGTCTGAAGGATCGGACCAAAATGCAGCGTGTTTGTAATTCCACATCTTTATTATTTCGTGAAACGTAATGCATATACACTAAATACTTGAACTAACAAAAACAACAAACCGTGACGCAGAGAGAAAACACACTACTCAAAATATAATCACCCACAAACACAGGTGGGACAAACATCAACATAAATATGACCTCCAATTAGAGGTAACGAGGATCAGCTGCCTCCAATTGGAGATCAACCCAAACAACACCAACATAGAAATACAAAACTAGAAACTGAACATAGAAATAGAAATACAAAAACAGACAAACACCCCCCGTCACGCCCTGACCTACTCTACCATAGAAAATAACTACTTACTATGGTCAGGACGTGACAGCTATGATGAAACTGGCTCTCATGAGGACCGTCACAGAAATGGAAGACCCAGAGTTACCTCTGCTGCAGAAGATACATTCATTCAAGTTACCAGCCCCAGAAATTGCAGCCCAAATAAATGCTTCACAGATTTCAAGTAACAGACACATCTCAACATCTACTGTTCAGAGGAGACTGTGTGAATCAGGCCTTCATTGTCGAATTGCTGCAAAGAAACCACTACTAAAGGAAGAGACTTGCTTGGGCCAAGAAACACGAGCAATGGACATTAGACCGTGGACATCTGTCCTTTGGTCTGGAGTCCAAATTGGAGATTTTTGGTTCCAACCTCTGTGTCTTTGTGAGACACGGTGTGGGTGTATTTCCCACTGTCGTGACTTTGGCATCATTAAACTGAAGACTGTTAGTTTATCAAATCATTCTCTGTAATTATTATTACATGATTAACTAATCAGGTAAATGTAATTAACTAGGAAGTCGGGGCACCAAGGAAAATATTCAGATTCCAAAGTTATAATTTTCCTAATATAACTTTGAGATATTTTAATAGTCTTTAATAGTCTTCAATTAGTCTTCTAATTAATGAATTTTTCTGTACCTCACGTTAGTCTCATTCCAAACGTCGTAAATTGTTGGTTATCTGCACAAACCCAGTCTTCCCTATGAATCATCCATACATCAATTGTCTCAATCATTTATTTATTAACTAACTAAATAATCACAGAAATGCATAAACAAACAAACAAAGTAGATATGGTTACAAGGAAATGATAGGGGATGTGCCCTAGTGGGCTAAACCGGAATGGCGACTTGGTAGACAAAGGGACTGAGAAGGGCGCGAAAGACAAAAAGACACTACACCGTTGATAATTATAACAATTGAAATGCTAATTCTTTGCACATAAATGCTCACTCATTCGGGAATAATTGCAATCAATATATATATTTACGCTCAGTGTGTCGTCGGGATCTCTGTTGGAATCGTCCTTCTTTCTGTTGGAAGTTCATCCGCCCCTCTCTCTGCGTCCCTGGAGTCTTTGGTTAGAATGGCTACTTCAGAGTAACATTCAGAAATGTTCTAATAGAATAGATGTTCCGGCGGTTGTCGGCCTTCACATTCAATGGTATAGAATTCCTAGCTGCAGACTAGTAATTAGTATCAAAGATTTGCTCTTATTCTGTTGGTATCGATAGTCTCAGAGTTTCAACAACCATTACAACCTTAGCTTATACTCAGGTTTATGGTCTCTACTCAAACCTTAGCCCTCTCGTGGTAGTCAAAGTAAGCTTGTCTGCTGGGAAATCCTTCAGGTGGGGGTTATATTCGTAACAGCAGAAAAGGGCTGTCCCATGATGCCAGGTCAATGTCTGTAATCATGAGGCGGGCCTATGACATAGTTTAACTCCAAAGGGATTTGGAGTTTCCTTCATTAAACAGTTTAAAATCACATTACATAATTTGACAAATAGTTTCATCTTTACTCATTCATTTTATACAACAATTAGATGCAAGCCTCACAACTGAGACTCTTTAAAATGCTATAAAATAGTCATATGTTTGAAAAATTGAAGTTTTTGAATTTTTGAGGAATTTGTAATTCACGCCACGCCTATCATTGGATATTGCAGCAGGTGTTCTGCTAGCGGAACGTCTAGATGTAAGAGGATAAACAGAGTTATGGTAATGTGGCTGTATTGTCTCATGAGTTTCACAAACATTAACCTCTTACATCTAGATGTTCCGCTAGCGGAACACCTGCTCCAATATCCAATGATGGGTGTGGCGCGAAATACAAAGTCCTCAAAAATCCGAAAACTTAAATTTTTCAAACATATGACTATTTTACACCATTTTAAAGACAAGACTCTCCTTTATCTAACCACACTGTCCGATTTCAAAAAGGCTTTACAGCGAAAGCAAAACATTAGATTATGTCAGCAGAGTACCCAGCCAGAAATAATCAGACACCCATTTTTCAAGCTAGCATATAATGTCACAAAAAACAAAACCACAGCTAAATGCAGCACTAACCTTTGATGATCTTCATCAGATGACACTCCTAGGACATTATGTTATACAATACATGCATGTTTTGTTCAATCAAGTTCATATTTATATCAAAAAACAGCTTTTTACATTAGCATGTGACGTTCAGAACTAGCATACCCACCGAAACTTCCGGTGAATTTACTAAATTACTCACGATAAACGTTCACAAAAAACATAACAATTATTTTAAGAATTATAGATACAGAACTCCTTTATGCAATCGCTATGTCCGATTTTAAAATAGCTTTTCGGTGAAAGCACATTTTGCAATATTCTGAGTAGATAGCTCGCCATCACGGGCTAGCTATTTAGACACCCACCAAGTTTGGCCCTCACCAAACTCAGATTTACTATAAGAAAAATTGGATTACCTTTGCTGTTCTTCGTCAGAATGCACTCCCGGGACTTCTACTTCAATAACAAATGTTGGTTTGGTTCCAAATAATCCATAGTTATATCCAAATAGTGGCGTTTTGTTGTGCGTTCAAGACACTATCCGAAGGGTAAAGAAGGGTGACGTGCTCGACGCGTTTCGTGACAAAAAAATTCAAAATATTCCATTACCGTACTTCGAAGCATGTCAAACGCTGTTTAAAATCAATTTTTATGCGATTTTTCTCGTAAAAAAGCGATAATATTCCGACCGGGAGTCGTTGTTTTCATTCAAAGACTGAAAATAAAAACATGGAGTCTCCTCGTGCACGCGCCCCAGTCTCATTGTTCTCTGATCAACCACTATCCAAATGCGCTACTGTTTTTCAGCCATGGCCTGCAAAAGCATCATTCAACGTTTTGCCGCCTTCTGAGAGCCTTTGGGAGCCATAGGAAGTGTCACGTTACAGCAGAGATCCTCAGTTTTCAATAAAGAGAGTGTAGAAGGCCAAGGAATGGTCAGAGAGGGCACTTCCTGTAAGGAATCTTCTCAGGTTTTGGCCTGCCAAATGAGTTCTGTTATACTCACAGACACAATTCAAACAGTTTTAGAAACTTTGGAGTATTTTCTGTCCAAAGCTAATAATTATATGCATATTCTAGTTTCTGGGCAGGAGTAATAATCAGATCAAATCGGGTACGTTTTTTATCCGGCCGTGAAAATACTGCCCCCTATCCATAACAGGTTAAACGAAATGGACCGGTTGTAGCTGGATTCTCCCCCGACCGTGTACACATTCTCCAAAACATGGACATTGTTCAGTTCTCAAGTTCTGTGATGTGGAGAGGTTCCTTTGTTCTCTTGTGAAACTCGCTTTCTCTATATTGTCTGGCCATGAGGAGAGAGACTCCTCTAGGAATTTATGACCTGCATAACAGAGCCTGAGTGTAGGGAGAAGAGAGAGAGGTGGTGAGAGAGAGAGGGGGATGGTGCAGAGAGAGGGGGATGGTACTCGCTATCCCCAAAGAGGGCCACGTCATGACACCACCGTGAAGCATGGAGGAGGAGGTGTGATGGTATGAGGGTGCTTTGCTGGTGACACTGTCTGGGATTTATGTAGAATTCAAGGCACACTTAACCACCATGGCTAACACAGCATTCTGCAGCGATACGCTATCCCATCTGGTTTGGGCTTAGTGGGACTATCATTTGTTTTTCAACAGGACAATGACCCAACACACCTCCAGGCTGTGTAAGGGCTATTTGACCAAGAAGGAGAGTGATGGAGTGCTGCATCAGATGACCTGGCCACAATCCCCCAACCTCAACCAAATTGAGATGGTTTGGGATGAGTCGGACCACAGAGTGAAGGAAAAGCAGACAACAAGTGCTCAGCATACATGGGAACTCCTTCAAGGCTGCTGGAAATGCATTCCAGGTGAAGCTGGTTGAAGGAATGCCAAGAGTGTGCAAAGCTGTTATCAAGGCATAGGGTGGCTATTTGAAGAATCTCCAATGTAACATATATTTGTGGTTACTACATGATTCCATATGTGTTATTTTATAGTGTTGATGTCTTCACTATTATTCTACAATGTAGAAAATAGTAAAAATGAAGAAAAACCCTTCTAAAACTTGTTTTTTATTCCAGTGATTAATCTGCTCATTGTTTCATACTCTGGGTAATTACAGAGGTTTACATAGACCCACAGCCAGAATATGTAATTATGGTATATTAGGATCCAGCCTTATAAACATCCAGTTCAGTGATAGTGGCTGGTCTTCCGGATGGCTGTATGGCTATGCCCAGATTTAATTACTTTTCATGAGAGGGTCATAACAATAGCAATTTATACGTTGCATATTGCAAGAAAGATAATAATCTCACCTTTCTGGTAAAACATAGTTATTTATTGATTAGATGTACTCATGTTTGAAGACACAAGTTCAAGTAGATAGTACAAATATGATGAAAATATGAAATATCACATATGATTAACTTCCTATTCATGAAAAATGGGTGAATAGGGCCTGATTTATGGGGGGGATAATCTACATACATTTCCAATTAACTTTACAAATGACATCCTATAAGATTTCAGCTGCCTTATTACTGTAATAATTCATCATAAAACAAGTGGGTAGGGGAAATGCTCCTTTTTTTGTGGCACAGCTTTCATTCATTCCTCTCTTTACCCTTGTGAAACCCACCGCGAGTTGGCTAGCGACTCTACAAATCCGTTATGATCTCAGCTTTCATGTCCTATAAATTTATACATCTGTAATGAACATAAAGATGTTTTGTTTCACATCTACAAATAATGTTTGGTTTAAAAATAATCTAATTCGATATAAAACCATGTGTGTTTGTTAGGGGCACAACTTTCACTGGGGACAGGGGGGACATGTCTCCCCTATATTCTGAAATTGTATTTTTGTCCACCCTAGTTTTATCATTGGAATGTGATACAAAACGAGGCAACGGTGTGCTTTAGGGCCATGCGGACGCCTCCAACCGGTCGGGTAGGCTGTTTGTAGTTGTCACGTCCTGACCAGTAAAAGAGGTTGTTTGTTATTGTAGTTTGGTCAGGGCGTGGCAGGGGGTGTTTGTTTTATGTGTTTTGGGGGTTTTGGTATATTGTTCTATGTTTTGTATTTCTATGTTCGTATTTCTAGTATTTTTATTTCTATGTTAGTTTTGGGAACGACCTCCAATTAGAAGCAGCTGGTTGTCGTTGCTTCTAATTGGAGGCCATATTTATATGGGTTTATTTTCTCTTGTGTTTGTGGGTGATTGTTCCATGTATAGTCAAGGTTACCTTACAGGACTGTCGTGCGTTTTCTTGTTTTGTTTCAGTGTTCACGTATGAATAAAATACAAGTATGGACACTTACCACGCTGCGTATTGGTCCGATATTTCTTACTCTTCATCAGAAGACGAATCGTATGACAGTAGTGTATCCGACTGTCTAAAAAAAAAGTTATGTCGCCCCCACTTCTAAAACATAAGTTACACCCCTAGAAATTGTCATAGGATGATAGGACTACTTCCTATCAATGTGTGCGACTCTCAGCTTCCCAATGCTATGCAGCTTGTGATGTACCCTTCCACCACAAATTGACAGACAGTCGGACTAGCTAATGAAAATTTAGGCGGGACTGCCCAGCCTCCAATGGCTGTGGGTATGTAACCCGATACCGTAGTCTTCAGAGGTGAACTCAATTTAAACTGGGGAGCGGGGCTATCAGCCAAACCTGTCACAGTGCGAATTGGCATTTAGGCTAAGTCCTCAAGGCCTGTTGCCTCCTAGGTGGCCTTTATTATACAGCAAATGTAAGGACCGACGCCGGAGATGAGAAGCAGGTACGGGGAGTCAACATTTAATAAGGAACAGACATGAAACAAGACAGATACAGCGTCAGCCCACGGGCAAAACAACGACATTCGACAAACAATGCTGAAGTGAGGAACAGACAGATACAGGGGAGGTAATGACAGAGGTGATTGAGTCCAGGTGAGACCAATAATCGCTGATGTGCGTGACGGGGGAAGGCAGGTGTGCGTACTAATGGTGGCAGGAGTGCGTAATGCTGGGGAGCCTGGCGCCCTTGAGCACGGGGGGAAGAGCGGGAGCAGGCGTGGCAGTAAATTTGTTCAATTAGCTACCAAATTAGACCTGTGGAAAAACTGCTACCTCATTCTATACGTGTTATAGTCAAAACCTATTGAATAGAGGAAGGCACTGAGGAGCATAAAGAAACTGCATTAACCTCTCTGGGGCAGGCGGGACGAATTCGTCCCACCTACGTAACAGCCAGTTGAATCCTGTGGCGCGATTTTCAAAACCTTTGAAATGCTATTACTTCAATTCTCAAACATATGACTATTTTACAGCTATTTAAAGACAAGACTCTCGTTAATCTAACCACACTGTCCGATTTCAAAAAGGCTTTACAACGAAAGCAAAACATTAGATTATGTCAGCAGAGTACCAAGCCAGAAATAATCAGACACCCATTTTTCAAGCTGGCATATAATGTCACAAAAACCCAGAAGACAGCTAAATGCAGCACTAACCTTTGATGATCTTCATCAGATGACAACCCTAGGACATTAAGTTATACAATACATGCATGTTTTGTTCAATCAAGTTCATATTTATATCAAAAACCAGCTTTTTACATTAGCATGTGACGTTCAGAACTAGCAAACTTCCGGCGAATTCACTAACAATTTACTAAATTACTCACGATAAACGTTCACAAAAAGCATAACAATTATTTTAAGAATTATAGATACAGAACTCCTCTATGCACTCGATATGTCCGATTTTAAAATAGCTTTTTGGTGAAAGCACATTTTGCAATATTCTAAGTACATAGCCCAGCCATCACGGGCTAGCTATTTAGACACCCGGCAAGTTTAGCACTCACCAATATCAGATTTACTATTATAAAAGTTTGATTACCTTTTGTTGTCTTCGTCAGAATGCACTCCCAGGACTGCTACTTCAATAACAAATGTTGGTTTGGTCCAAAATAATCCATCGTTATATCCGAATAGCGGTGTTTTGTTCGTGCGTCCCAGACACTATCCAAAATGGTAAATCAGGGTCGCGCGCATGGCGCAATTCGTGACAAAAAAAATCTAAATATTCCATTACCGTACTTCGAAGCATGTCAACCGCTGTTTAAAATCCATTTTTATGCCATTTTTCTCGTAAAAAAAGCGATAATATTCCGACCGGGAATGTCCATTTAGCTAAACAGAGGAAAGAAAACAAAGCTTTCGGTCGACGCGGGCACGAGCCTGAGTCTCACAGTACTGTAACCAGCCACTACCCAAACGCGCTACTTTGTTTCAGCCAGAGCCTGCAAAGCCACGATTCAGCATTTTGCCGCCTTCTGAGAACCTATGGCAGCCGTAGGAAGTGTCACGGGACAGCTAAGAGCCTCACTCTTCAATAAACAGAGACAAGAATAACGACACCTTGTCAGACAGGCCACTTCCTGCATGAAATCTTCTCAGGTTTTTGCCTGCCATATGAGTTCTGTTATACTCACAGACACCATTCAAACAGTTTTAGAAACTTTAGGGTGTTTTCTATCCAAAGCCAATAATTATATGCATATTCTAGTTACTGGGCAGGAGTAGTAACCAGATTAAATCGGGTACGTTTTTTATCCAGCCGTGTCAATACTGCCCCCTAGCCCTAACAGGTTAAATACACTGCTCAAAAAAATAAAGGGAACACTTAAACAACACAATGTAACTCCAAGTCAATCACACTTCTGTGAAATCAAACTGTCCACTTAGGAAGCAACACTGATTGACAATACATTTCACATGCTGTTGTGCAAATGGAATAGACAACAGGTGGAAATTATGGGCAATTAGCAAGACACCCCCAATAAAGGAGTGGTTCTGCAGGTGGGAACCACAGACCACTTCTCAGTTCCTATGCTTCCTGGCTGATGTTTTGGTCACTTTTGAATGCTGGCGGTGCTTTCACTCTAGTGGTAGCATGAGACGGAGTCTACAACCCACACAAGTGGCTCAGGTAGTGCAGCTCATCCAGGATGGCACATCAATGTGAGCTGTGGCAAGAAGGTTTGCTGTGTCTGTCAGCGTAGTGTCCAGAGCATGGAGGCGCTACCAGGAGACAGGCCAGTACATCAGGAGACGTGGAGGAGGCCGTAGGAGGGCAACAACCCAGCAGCATGACCGCTACCTCCGCCTTTGTGCAAGGAGGAGCAGGAGAAGCACTGCCAGAGCCCTGCAAAATGACCTCCAGCAGGCCACAAATGTGCATGTGTCTGCTCAAACGGTCAGAAACAGACTCCATGAGGGTGGTATGAGGGCCCGACGTCCACAGGTGGGGGTTGTGCTTACAGCCCAACACCGTGCAGGACGTTTGGCATTTGCCAGAGAACACCAAGATTGGCAAATTCGCCACTTGCGCCCTGTGCTCTTCACAGATGAAAGCAGGTTCACACTGAGCACGTGACAGATGTGAGTCTGGAGACACCGTGGAGAACGTTCTGCTGCCTGCAACATCCTCCAGCATGACCGGTTTGGCGGTGGGTCAGTCATGGTGTGGGGTGGCATTTCTTTGGGGGGCCGCACAGCCCTCCATGTGCTCGCCAGAGGTAGTCTGACTGCCATTAGGTACCGAGATGAGATCCTCAGACCCCTTGTGAGACCATATGCTGGTGTGGTTGGCCCTGGGTTCCTCCTAATGCAAGACAATGCTAGACCTCATGTGGCTGGAGTGTGTCAGCAGTTCTTGCAAGAGGAAGGCATTGATGCTATGGACTGGCCCGCCTGTTCCCCAGACCTGAATCCAATTGAGCACATCTGGGACCTCATGTCTCGCTCCATCCACTAACGCCACGTTGCACCACAGACTGTCCAGGAGTTGGCGGATGCTTTAGTCCAGGTCTGGGAGGAGATCCCTCAGGAGGACATCCGCCACCTCATCAGGAGCATGCCCAGGCATTGTAGGGAGGTCATACAGGCACGTGGAGGCCACACACACTACTGAGCCTCATTTTGACTTGTTTTAAGGACATTACATCAAAGTTGGATCAGCCTGTAGTGTGGTTTTCCACTTTAATTTTGAGTGTGACTCCAAATCCAGACCTCCATGGGTTGAGAAATTGGATTTCCATTGATTATTTTTGTGTGATTTTGTTGTCAGCACATTCAACTATATAAAGAAAAAAGTATTTAATAAGATTATTTCTTTCATTCAGATCTAGGATGTGTTGTTTAAGTGTTCCCTTTATTTTTTGAGCAGTATATTTAAATATGCACTAACCCATCTGTACATGGTGGCATACGAGGAAACACCAGCTGAAAACCAGATCAACTGATTGATATGCAATGAGAACAATATCACTATTTGAAGGCCTAGTTATGCAGAGGCAACAATACTGCTATTTATGGCCCTAGCATGTAAAATATTTTTCTCACCATCTGACAGCTGCTGAATCACATGACCTTAAAGCTAAGATTTTTTGGCCATCACAAAATCTAATCATAGGTAATAGGAATTCTGTCAAAGACTATGACAATATTACTTCCTGGAGCGAGCATGACAGGGACCACCCACAATCCTGACTAATAATACATGCTTAAATGAGTGAGCTAACGTGGAAGCCTGCCATCCATCTAAATGTAGCATGTGGTGCCCTTGTGGGACACCAAGGTTCAGGGCAGCTCTGCCTTGAGCTGATGGAGGTGACTTGAAGTGAGCAGGAATTTCCCTGTGTTCATTCAGGCTGCTTGTATAAATCTAGGCCTACATGACTGGAGCCAGGCCATGCCTCTCAGTCATCCTCCACTCCGACGCACAGGTAAACACAACACATTATGTCTCCATCTAATATTCATCAGAACATCTGAGCAGCGCTCCCGTGTTGCCCCTATTGAGTTGTCACTTGTATAATTTGATACTCAGCCTGAGTCCCAGACCTATCAAACGGACCTGGGTGTTCCTGCCGGAGCGATTACAAGTAATCCTGGGGCAGCATGTTCACAGATCAATGTGAGGCGCTTCAGATTCTCATACATAATTTCCCACTGAAGTGATCAAGTAAAGTGATCTGAGACGTTATCAGGGTTTTTAAAGTCCCATCGAATGAAATTTGAAATCGATCCCCTGTATAGGACACACAAGTAGGTGTGTGGGTGGGTGCACACACACACACACACACACACACACACACACACACACACACACACACACACACACACACACACACACACACACACACACACACACACACACACACACACACACACACACACATCAATACAAATTCATATAGTTGTGTACACACCCTAACATAATTTACTTAATGATGACATAATTGAGTATAAAGTGTTTAATTGCCATCAAACATTAACAGGGAAAGATTAGGCCGATGGGTTAAACATTAAATGGACATTACCACATGGCTCTTACATTAGACGGTCCATTACAACAATGATATTGTGTGTATTCTACATACAGTACTGTGCGATAAGCGTAAACAACAAATGCCATCTTTTCCCTCTAAAGCAATCAATAATATTACTGTCTTGCCTTGTGCTCCTTTGTTTTCATTATTCTCAACTAATGAGACAAGAATATTCTTTAAGACAAGCATATTCTCCCCCTGCAAGGCACCAAGAGTACATACCATTAATCAACAACCATGCTTTAATCGTGCGGCTGCCGCCTGGGTTTGTCTGCTACTGTGATAGCAGCTGTCACAATGGAACAATGTGCTTTGGTGCTTTTCCATCAACTCAGACCTCAAACCACACTCAAGGCATGGGGAAGGACCCCCTCCAACTACAGCGTCTTCAATCAGCTTGTCGATGAGGTCAATACAGTAGGCTGCTGAATGACACACTGATGTGGAGAGTCATGATTTATGAAAGTAGACAGGTCAGAATTCTGTGAGAATAAAGTGGCTCTCAAAAGTCTTAATTGACTGCAGTGCTCTGTGTCTACCCTCAAGCCCTTGCTTCTGAAGATGCTGCAGGAAGCCGGTTAGGTTGAGGGCGGCGGGGCCACGGGAGACCCAGTCACAGTTGATTGGTATGCACACGTACAGTATGTTCCCTCAATTCTTTATTGTCCTTCACGGAGAGAATTGCCGTGGCACAATAATGTGAGACTGCTTTAATATGCTATTTATTATCCTTCCTCTGACAGGAAACAGAGGAGGGAGAGACACAAACCTGATATTACCATATCGTAATCCAACCGAATGGGCTTAGAGTAATTTAATAATGTATTACACCGTGTGTACACAGGGTTGACTTGGACGCTTCTAAAAAATCCCTGTAACGCTTTGGAACAATGTCAATAATGCATTCAATGCGAGCAGATTGGTGACCCACTGGATTATATTGGATAAGATGAAATAGGTGAAATAGTTCAATTATTTTATGAACTGCAGTCAAGAGCTATAGAGACAAGATTTCAGTAACTCCTCCTAGATGTTTATTATACATTAACTCAATAAGAGCAAATATTTGACATTTCCTGACTGTGTGATGTGCCCTGCGTCACTTAACCTTTATGTAGTGAAGCGCTCGAGTGGTCACTTCCTCTTGCATAATAAATACAGCCACGGCAATCAAAGAATGTGTTGTATTAAAAGCCTGAAAAGTGAGGACCAAAGGATTTTTTATCTGTCCAGGAACACGCTGTCGTTTTCCCATTTTATTCAGCCAAAGCAGCGTTATTGATGTAAAACCAGTAACCCTGGGCTGTAATTACTCTGTGCATTCTTATCGCCGGAAACTAGGAGGGAGGAAAAGACGGGCGAGAACGAGAAAAAAAGGCTTTGGCTGAGGAACTTTTCATCTGGCCTGTCAATCAGGTGGATTGATGCTTCTGGACTACTGTAGTTAACACATTTTTTTGCAAGATTAGCTTAAAGAAAACATATCTCTATGTTTCTTTTTTCTTTCATGAGTTTCAGACAGTTGTTTTGCATCATCTCTTGTTTTGTTGCTTCTCTTTTATGTTTGTTTTAAAAGTATCTTAATTCCCTATTTAATAGTCTAGGTATATCTTAGTATTATATATTGTCATTATATATTATTATATACCACCTAACCACCATCAGAAACAACATTGGTGGGTTTTGACTAGATGGGGTACAGCTTTTGACAGATTTGACTTATCGTAGCAGGTTAAGAGAACTTACGCAGCAGGTTAGCAGAATTAACATAGGAGGTTAGGGGGATTAGGTTAAGGATAGGAAAAGGGTTAGGGTTAGGTAAAATGCAGAAAAATGCAACTTTTGATGTTAATTTGAGAAAGGCTGTTGTCCTTCTACCCATGAACACGTTGGTGGGGGCAGACAAGTAGTGGTATTCCGTATTAGCCATCATAGCCCAGTTGTCTCATAAAGGATACTGTTCTATACCAGCAGCAAGAGCTACTGTAGTAGTTTACTGTATTTCCTTGATCCCTCTGTCCCTTCAATCCCCAAACAAGTATAAATGCTACAGTTTTGTAGTGCAGGTCAAATATAGACTAGAGTGCAGAGCCAGGAGCCTTGTGCTGACATGCTAATAGCTCACTGTTGATCATACAGATGTATGATCTTAATTTAAGCCAGTTTGCTACAGCAGGAAAATAACCCTGCAGCAACAGGGCATTTGAATTATTATACAGATTATAATTAATGGAAATCTTTATAGGGGTTGATACATTTTTCCTAAGGGAAAATCAAGTCTGAAATTTCTAAGTGGAAAATACAAAAATTTCAGAAGCCTTTTTAAACCTCAATTACACAACAACTTTTAAATTTCTGGCATTGCAGGATCGAATCAAATCAAATGTATTTATAAAGCCCTTTTTACATCAGCAGATGTCACAAAGTGCTTATACAGAAAACCAACTTAAAACCCCAAACCGCAAGCAATACAGATGTAGAAGCACGGTGTGTAAGAAAACTCCCTAGAAAGGCAGGAACCTAGGAAGAAACCTAGAGAGGAACCAGGCACTGAGGCGTGGCCAGTCCTCTTCTGGCTGTGCCGGGTGGAGATTATATGAGTACAAGGCCATTAAGGCCAGATCGTTCATAGATGACCAGCAGGGTCAAATAATAATCACAGTGGTTGCAGAGAGTGCAATAGGTCAGCACCTCAGGAGTAAATGTCAGCTGACTTTTCATAGCCGAGCATTCAGAGGTAGAGGTAGAGGTAGAGGTAGAGAGAGAGAGAGAGAGAGAGAGAGAGAGAGAGAGAGAGAGAGAGAGAGAGAGAGAGAGAAAGAGAAAGTGAGAAGGGGAGCGAGAGAGAGGGAGGGAGAGAGAGAGAGGATCAAAAACAGCAGTTCCGGGACAAGGTAACACTTCCGGGGAACAGGTCAGGGTTCCATAGCCGCAAGCAGAACAGTTGAAACTGGAGCAGCAGCACGACAAGGTAGCACGTCCGCAGAACAGGTCAGGGATCCATAGCCACAGGCAAAACAACAGAAACTGGATCAGCAGCACGACTGGAGACGGGGACAGCCAAGAGTCATGAGGCCAGGTAGTTCTGAGGCATCATCCTAGGGCTCAGAGAGGGGAGACGCAAATAATTAGAATTAGAGGGAGCATTCTTAGGTTCACACAGGACACCAGAATTTCACTAGATACGACAGACTGACCCTAGCCCCCAGGCAAATAGACTATTTAATCAGGAAAGAAATCCTGCAACAGGGTGATCAAATGATGATCCTACATCTGTAGCCATTTACTCGTTCTGCAATTACATCTACAGACTGTCTTCTATGAGGGCAGATGGGGATATGGAGAGTGAGTAGACAGAGATGGAGTTCAGATAAGACCTGAAGTTGAAACCAAGTACAGTTGAAGTCGGAAGTTTACATACACTTAGGTTGGAGTCATTAAAACTCATTTCTCAACCACTCCACACATTTCTTGTTAACAAACTATAGTTTTGGCAAGTCGGTTAGGACATCTACTTTGTGCATGACACAAGTAATTTTTCCAACAATTGTTTACAGACAGATTATTTCACTTATAATTCACTTTATCACAATTCCAGTGGGTCAGAAGTTTACATACACTAAGTTGACTGTGACTTTTAACAGCTTGGAAAATTCCAGAAAATTATGTCATGGCTTTAGAAGCTTCTGACAGGCAAATTGACATAATTTGAGTCAATTGGAGGTGTACCTGTGGATGTATTTCAAGGCCTACCTTCAAACTCATTGCCTCTTTGCTTGACATAATGGGAAATTCAAAAGAAATCAACCAAGACCTCAGAAAAAAAATTGTAGACCTCCACAAGTCTGGTTCATCCTTGGGAGCAATTTCCAAACGCCTGAAGGTACCACATTCATCTGTACAAATAATAGTCGCAAGTATAAACACCATAGGACCACGCAGCCGTCATACCGCTCAGGAAGGAGACGCGTTCTGTCTCCTAGAGATGAACGTACTTTGGTGCGAAAAGTGCAAATCAATCCCAGAACAGCAAAGGACCTTGTGAAGACGCTGGAGGAAACAGGTACAAAGTTTCTATTTCCACAGTAAAACGTGTCCTATATCGACATAACCTGAATGGCCGCTCAGCAAGGAAGAACGCACTGCTCCAAAACTGCCATAAAACAGCCAGATTACGGTTTGCAACTACAGATGGGGACAAAGATTGTACTTTTTGGAGAGATGTCCTCTGGTCTCATGAAACAAAAATAGAACTGTTTGGCCATAATGACCATCGTTATGTTTGGAGGAAAAAGGGGGAGGCTTGCAAGCTGAAGAACACCATCCCAACCGTGAAGCACGGGGGTGGCAGCATCATGTTGTGGGGGTGCTTTGCTGCAGGAGGGACTGGTGCACTTCACAAAATAGATGGCATCATGAGGATGGAAAATTATGTGGATATATTAAAGCAACATCTTAAGACATCAGTCAGGAAGATAAAGCTTGGTCACAAA
Source organism: Salmo salar (assembly GCF_965601325.2). Classification (NCBI taxonomy): domain Eukaryota; kingdom Metazoa; phylum Chordata; class Actinopteri; order Salmoniformes; family Salmonidae; genus Salmo; species Salmo salar. The sequence goes on from NC_138297.1 coordinate 53,007,160, forward strand.
TGGGTCTTCCAAATGGACAATGACACCAAGCATACTTCCAACGTTGTGGCAAAATGGCTTAAGGACAACAAAGTCAAGGTATTGGAGTGGCCATCACAAAGCCCTGACCTCAATCCTATAGAACATTTGTTGGTAGAATTGAAAAAGCGTGTGCGAGCAAGAAGGCCTACAGACCTGACTCAGTTATACCAGCTCTGTCAGGAGGAATGGGCCAAAATTCACCCAAGTTATTGTGGGAAGCTTGTGGAGGGCTTCCCAAAACGTTTGACCCAAGTTAAACAATTTAAAGGCAATGCTACCAAATACTAATTGAGTGCATGTAAACTTCTGACCCACTGGGAATGTGATTGTCACAGTTGTCGTAGTGATGAGACCAAAATCGGACATATCGAGTGCATAGAGGAGTTCTGTATCTATAATTCTTAATATAATTGTTATGTTTTTTGTGAACGTTTATCATGAGTAATTTAGTAAATTCACCGGATGTTTGCGGGGGGTATGCTAGTTCTGAACGTCACATGCTAATGTAAAAAAGCTGGTTTTTGATATAAATATGAACTTGATTGAACAAAACATGCATGCATTGTATAACATAATGTCCTAGGGTTGTCATCTGATGAAGATCATCAAAGGTTAGTGCTGCATTTAGCTGTGGTTTTGTTTTTTGTGACATTATATGCTAGCTTGAAAAATGGGTGTCTGATTATTTCTGGCTGGGTACTCTGCTGACATAATCTAATGTTTTGCTTTCGCTGTAAAGCCTTTTTGAAATCGGACAGTGTGGTTAGATTAACGAGAGTCTTGTCTTTAAAATGCTGTAAAATAGTCATATGTTTGAAAAATGGAAGTTTTCGGATTTTAGAGGAGTTTGTATTTCGCGCCACGCCCATCATTGGATATTGGAGCAGGTGTTCCGCTAGCGGAACGTCTAGATGTAAGAGGTTAAATCAAATGCCCCTTCAACAAACACACCACCCCGAACCACATAAAACGAATACCCTCTGCCACGTCCTGACCAAACTACAATGACAATTAACCCTTATACTGGCCAGGACGTGACAGTACCCCCCCCCCCCCCCCCCCCCCCCCCCCCCAAAGGTGCTAACCCCGGAAGCACCTCAAGAATCACAAAACCCCAAACAACAACAAAAAAATCCCCCTAAACTAAAGGGAGGGAAGGGAGGGTGGCTGCCGTCACCAACGGCACTTGTGCTACACCCCCCCTCCCCAACCCACCTATGCAGGTGGTGGTTCAGGCTCCGGCCTATTGTCCTACAGAGTGCCGACCGACCCGATCAGCCTCGGACCGTAGGCAGACTCCCCCTGCTCCGGATCATGGGCAGACCTCCACCTCTCCACCCTGTATGCAGGCTCAGCAATTAAACAGTTAATCTCTTTAAGTTCTGAATTGTCAGGCTTACTCAGTTCAAGGTTGCTGCTAGACTCCCTTGGGTTTTGGTCATCGGCAGACTCTGGGCCGATGGGCCACTCTGGCAGCTCCGGGCAGTCTGGCCGCTCTGGCAGCTCCGGGCAGTCTGGCCGCTCTGGCGTCTCCTGACTGACGGGCAGCTCTGGCGACTCCTGACTGACGGGCAGCTCTGGCGACTCCTGACTGACGGGCAGCTCTGGCGACTCCTGACTGACGGGCAGGTCTGGCGACTCCTGACTGACGGGCAGGTCTGGCGACTCCTGACTGACGGGCAGCTCTGGCGACTCCTGACTGACGGGCAGCTCTGGCGACTCCTGACTGGCGGGCAGCTCTGGCGACTCCTGACTGACGGGCAGCTCTGGCGACTCCTGACTGACGGGCAGCTCTGGCGACTCCTGACTGACGGGCAGCTCTGGCGACTCCTGACTGACGGGCAGCTCTGGCGACTCTTGACTGACGGGCAGCTCTGGCGACTCTTGACTGACGGGCAGCCCTGGTGACGTCGGACTGGGATGACGCACTTGAAGCCTGGTGCGTGGTGCTGGTACTGGACGTACCAGACTGGGAACACGTACCTCCAGGCTAGTGCGGGGAGCGGGAACAGGACGAGTCGGACTGGGCTGACGCACTTCCGGATAAGCACGAGAGACAGGAACTGGAAACACCAGGCTATGGAGGCGCACAGGCGGTCTTGATCTTACCTCCTGCACAACCCGTCCTGGCTGGATGGAACTAGTAGCCCTGTACGAGCGGGGTGCTTGTACAGGGCGGACTGGGCTGTGCAGGGGCCTGATGGTAGCCGTGCGTAGAGCGGGAGTTGGGTAGCCTGGTCCTCGGAGGCGGACCGGCGACCAGATGCGCTGCGCAGGCATCCTCCTACCAGGCTGGATGCCCACTCTAGCACGGCACCTGCGAGGGGCTGGAATAACGCGCACCGGACTGTGCGTGCGTATGGGTGAGATAGTGCGCTCTTCAGCGAAACATGGCGCCCTCCACCTCATACGCTCCTCCATATAACCACGGGTAGCTGGCTTCTGGCTCTTCCTTGGCCTAGCCAAACTACCCGTGTGCCCCCCCCCAAAAAAATGTATTGGGGGTGCCTCTCGTGCTTCAACGCCAGTCGTGTTCCTCGGTAACGTTCCCGGTCCTTACCAGCCTTTCGCCTTTCCTCCCTCTCCCTTACCACCTGTCCCCATGGAAGGCGATCCTTTCCTGCTTGGATCTCCTCCCAAGTGTAGGAGCCTTCTCCTCCCAAGATCTCCTCCCAAGTCTATCTCTCACCATAGTCCAACTCAAATTCCCTCTGCTCCTTCCTCTGCTGCTTGGTCCTGGTTTGGTGGGAGATTCTGTCACAGTTGTCGTAGTGATGAGACCAAAACGCAGCAGGTATGTGTATGCTCATCTTGACGTTTAATAAATTCAAAATGAACACCAAAATAACAAAAGAACGAACGATCAACAAAACAGTCTGGCAAGGCACAAGGCTAAACACAGAACAATCTCCCACAAATGACAAACACAAACACACCCTAATATATGGGACTCTCAATCAAAGGCAAATAGACAACACCTGCCTTCAACTGAGAGTCCCAACCCCAATTAACCAAACATAGAAACAGACACACTAGACTAAACATAGAATACATGAAAATCAAACAGTGCCCAAAAACCCTGGAATACTTAAATCAAATGCCCCTTCAACAAACACACCACCCCGAACCACATAAAACGAATAACCTCTGCCACGTCCTGACCAAACTACAATGACAGTTAACCCTTATACTGGCCAGGACGTGACAGTGATGAAATAAATAAAAGCTTAAAAAATTTTTTATCTCTGCTATTATTCTGACATTTCACATTCTTAAAATAAAGTGGTGGTCCTAACTGACCCAAGACGGGGAATTTTTACTAGGATTAAATTTCAGGAATTGTGAAAAACTGAGTTTAAATGTATTTGGCTAAGGTGTATGTAAAATTCTGACTTCAACTCTATACACCAGCCATTATCTAAGCATTCCACAGGAAGAGATCCATAACAAATTAAGTATCTAGACTAACTGGGTTAATCAGTTAATTGCTCAGAAGACTTGTGGTCGGAGAATGGATCAATTTTCACCAGATAAGATGTTTATCTTACCAGAGAAGAGCAGGCTGGGTATTCTCTGCTGTAGCTACATCAACTACCCAGAGTCAACGTGAGAGGTGAAAATACATTTGTTGACTTCATTTAAATATCCAATATTTCCAATCATGCAGTGGATTGAGAGACTGCAAAAAGGCTCCACTGCTTACTGAGCATGATCAGTACCCACTTCTAGTGCTGCTAAGAACTCTGTGTTCTGTTCAGAGGCCATGGGTATACTACAAAGCAGGATAGAGGAGTTTGCTAGCTAACTTTGGTCAATTCTGACTTCAACTCGGGATCACCGTTGACACAAAGGTGGCTCACGTTTTAGCCAGGTACATTTCTATGGCAACGAATCCTAAACTCTAACATGTTTCAGGGAAGGCTAACACCATTTTATCCTGAATTAAGTGTCTGAGCTGCGAGTTGAGGACCAATGAAATCATATTCCCTCCCTCTCACAAAGATTGACTCATCATCCCCTTCATTTGATGAAATCTTTTATTATTCAAATGTTTTATGTGTTAAAAAGAATAATATTAAAATACATATCACATTGCACACATTTAGTAATGACAGCATACATCTGCAACTTCACGGGCAGTAACTTTAGTTCGACTAAAAACAATGATTATATCGATAGGAGTAGAAAAAAGGGGTTCTCTTTCATTGATAAAGCACACCAAAGATGGCATAAACGATACGCTTAATTAAAAAAAGGCACTTCTAGTAGCACATCTCCCACCATAGATTAAATGACTTCTCTTTCATTTATTTCAGCAAAAATGAAAATGTGGCACTGACTCGCCCATGGATAGATGTTTCAACATTGTCTCAATGAAGAGTTCGGCTTTCGACTCGTTGGGCAATCCATGTGTGACATGCAAGCGCAGGTGCAGGATCAATATCCACCTTCGTAACATGGATGAAGTCTGAGTTAGAACTGAAACTGGCTAGCTTTAGATAATCCTGAATAGATCTAGCTAGCGTCATAGTATACCCCTCAGGAAAGCTCTGAAGTAATACTGAGAGGGTATTTCCCCATAGAAAGTCCATTGACTCCAACTTGCTCAGGACCTTTTCATAACACCCTCATACTCAAGTGGGAGTATTGAGGCTAACTGAAGTGATGTTATTTAAGAGGCTGAATACAAAGGGAAGGCTGCATAATTCAACACACTGTGACTGCTGCCGTGAAATATTGGGCACTCAATGACACGGATAGAGAGGGCAAAGCATGGAGGTGGGAGGGGTGGCGCAATGAGACATTATTTCTTCTAACCCAAACAGGGACACACACAATACACACATGCACATTCATACACACATGCATGCACACACAGAGTCAGGGCGGGCCATTATTTCTAGGGAGGAATAAAATAGTGTACACTAAACAACAAAGGTGTATATAGAAATCCATCCATAAGATTTATGACAATCCCACCTTCTCACGTCCCATTTTTCATCTGCTTTCTCAGTTTTTCTCTTCATCCTTTTACAGCATGATGTATACAGTAGGTTTTTCATATGAGTCAACAAACAATGGTCTAAGGTGAGTTCTGGGTCTACAGTATACCACAAAAATACCAATATCTCTTGCACAAACTGGTTGATATTCAGGATTGCGTAGGGCAGAAATAGAGACCTAAACTTAAGTGCTTCCAACAATTCACTGCCAAACAATTGCTCAGACTCAAATTGTAGTTCAAATTGTAGACAATAAATATTTTGTCAATGCAATTGACTTAGATGACAAAACATGTTACTTATGCAGTTAGGGATATGGTCAGTGCATTCCGGAGAGAAAAATGGAAAAGGGCTCATTTCCTTTGAACCTGAAGATGAGAAATTGACGTATCAGACTGAGCAGACAATCTAGACAGTGGCCTACTACTCAGCTACATTATTTACACCTTTCAGTATTGACTAATGTACAATGCAAAACACGGCCAGGATTCACACAGTAATATTGAGCCAACAGCTCAACATCCCACATCATTCATTGAAAAAAAACATTTCAGATCCTCTCTCTTACCATTGCATCTTCTTCTCACCAAGCGTGAAATTGATCAACTCCTGATAGTTTTTCAACTACTCAAAGAATATCACCGACTTTACTTTTTCATATACACATTTCCTGGAGGAGGTGGGTTTATTCAAGGCTCTGTATCGTTATCTGCTCAGGGCCGAGAGCAAACACAAGCCCAACATAACATTTACGGCCATCTTAAACATTGATGTTAGGGGTCCCCTCACGCCAGTGACTGTCACTATACAAGGACATTAAGAAGCACTGTTGCTGTTTGCGTTACTGCAGAGTGATTGTTTCGCCCCGTCTATAGCCTGCATCACTTCACTACTCCTTTCTCTGTACTGTCGTATCACACATCTACAAGTTCAACAGTGAGGTTATACCGCTGTGCCAATCTGAAGGGATCCGCTTCACTCTCAAGCACTCTATCTGAATGTCCTGAGTGCTGGCCAAACCAGTGGGGTAGAGAGGATACCTAAAGATGTTGGACGGGGGGAGTGGCAAGGAGGAACAGTGGTGCAGAGTGAGTCTCTCCCTGGTCGCTGCAGGACTCTGCTGGCCTGGCTGGCTTCCCTCCAGACATCCCAGAGACACACCCAACTAGCTGCCAGGAATGGAGGGATCCTGGGACTCATTGGGAATGAGCAATCACCTAGTCATCATGCCCACTAACCATCCCAGTACCCAGACTCAGGGACTTTGAGATTGTAATGGAGAGAGAGAGTGGGCTCTGTTCACAAACACAAACAGACCCCACAGAGCCCCAGGACAGCAACACAACTAGACCCAACCAAATCATGAGAAAACTAAAAGATAATTACTTTACACATTGAAAATAATTTACCAAAAAACAGAGCAAACTAGAATGCTATTTGGCCCTAAACAGAGAGTATACCTGACCACTGTGACTGACCCAAAATTAAGGAAACCTTTGACTAGGTACAGACTCAGTGAGCATAGCCTTGCTATTGAGAAAGGCCGCCGTAGGCAGACCTGGCTCTCAAGAGAAGACAGGCTATGTGCACACTGCCCACAAAATGAGGTGGAAACTGAGCTGCACTTCCTAACCTCCTGCCAAATGTATAACATTTTAGAGACACATATTTCCCTCAGATTACACAGACCCACAAAGAATTCGAAAAAAAATCCAATTTTGATAAACTCCCATATATATGAGGTGAAATGCCACAGTGTGCAATCACAGCAGCAAGATGTCTGACCTGTTACAAGAAAAGGGCAACCAGTGAAGAACAAACACCATTGTAAATACAACCTATATTTATGTTTATTTATTTTCCCTTTTGAACTTGAACTATTTGCACATCATTACAACACTGTATATATACATAATATGACATTTGATATGTTGTAATGTCTGCTTCCAACTCACACCCTCAAACACGTAGATCCCCTGAACGTAGCTCACTTTCCAACCCACTTTCCAGCTCACACTCTCAAACACCTAGATCCCCTGAACGCAGCTCACTCTCCAGATCCCAATCACCTGAATTCTGATCACCTGTTCAGACACCTGTATGTCATTATCACACACTATCTGGTTCAGTTCTTTGCACCCCATCATTGTGAGGTATTGTTTGTTTTGTGACACGTCTTTCAGAGCTCTGTTTTTCCTGTGATCTCCTCCCGTGTATAATCGTTTTTGTCTGCCTCACTAACGATGCCTATTCCCTGCCTGTACTTTAGCCTATCGGATTTCCTGTTATCTACCTATTGCCTGATCTCCCGGACTACGTTACTAGCCTTTTCCCTGCCTGTACTGTTGCCCTTTTGGACCCCCTGTGTATGACCTTCTGCCTGCCCCTGGACCCAGCTACCTGCCTCCTCTTGTGGTCCTTTACAATAAACACCTGCAGTGCCCTGCGCTTGAAACCAGCTCTCTGTCTCCCCTTGTGTTCGTTACATATGGCTTTATTCTTTTGGAACTTTTGTAAGTGTAATGTTTACTGTTAATTTATTATTGTTTATTTCCCTTTGGTTAATTATCTATTTCACTTGCTTTGGCAATGTAAACATATGTTTCCCATGCCAATAAATCCCTTAAATTGAATTGAGAGAGCGAGAGAAGGTAGAAGTGAGGGAGGGATGGAGGGAGGGAGGGAGGGAGGGAGGGAGAGAGAGGATGAAATGGGAGAGAAGATATGGTGAGGAAGGAGAGGCAGGAAGAGATACTGCAGGGACTAGAAAGAGCAGTGAAGAAATGGAATCTGGAAATGGGAACTTCCATAACTCAAACTTCCATAAATCAACAAGTCTAATGTCTGTCTGGTGTACTAAAAGCCTGCATGACGTAATACTACAATCCTCCATTGTTTGTCATGTGCCTGGTTATGTCTATGTCTGTGTGTGCATTTCTGAAGTATACACATCTAGCAGCAACTACAGCACGTTTGTCACTTACAATAACATTAAGATGTCATCAGTGTAAACATAAATCATTTTGAACATGTCTTGAGGGATATTGTATGTACCAAGAATGGATGCTGTATGATGAGTAATGATGGAATTTGTCAGCCTGTGGCAGAATGATAGAAGGCATTACCATACTTATGAGGTTCATGTGAGATGACACCAGAAAATGGTTTGCAAAAATGGGGTGCAGTCTCATTACTTTCTGCTGCACAAATGTAGGCTACTTTATACCCAAACGTGGCTGTTCTCTGGCTTTGATTTAGAGGAAACAGACCAGGCACAAATCTAACTGCTCCTAAATGCCAATCAGATACATTTACAGTCCAGACCACAGGAGGCTGGTGGCACCCTTAATTGGGGAGGATGGGCTCATGGTAATGGCTGGAGCGGATGAGTGGAATGGTATCAAATACATCAAACATGTTTTAATGCCTTTCCATTTACTCCATTCCAGCCATTATTATGAGCCGTCCTCCCCTCAGCAGCCTCCACTGGTCCAGACAGGTAAATACTACTCGGAGCAACTCAGAGGAGCAGCACCAATGCCCCAGCCACACTAAATACACACTAAATAACTGCAATCAGCCACAGCATTCAGGGCCAAGACGCTCAGGGGTTTCATAGAAAGGAAGATAAATATGTGATGTTTCCTCATTAGATCTCCATCCCTCCTCACCCTTGAGATAGCCTGGCCTAGGGCTCGTCAGGCCTGCATCTACCGTACTGCTAGGAAACTCCTCTGTTCTCCAAGAAGAGGAGAATGGACTGCTAACCTCCGTGATCGTTAAACTAAGGGGGTAATAAACGGATACGAAGGCCGGAGCTAAAAACCTGACCATAAGTAGAAAATGGCGAACTCGACCAACTTCCTGATTCCCAATTAATTGTGATGCATGATTTCCCTTTAGATTCGCTCGACGATGCTTAATGTTACCACCACTCAAATGTACAGCATCATTAGTGGAATATAAAGGGCCCTGCCATCGCTCTTCCACTCTCCAGTGGTTTGTTATTGCCCTCATCACGCCAAGTGATTTAAACTCATGGCCAAGCACCATCTCTTTTACACCTCCTCTGTCCATATTGCTAAACTTTAACAATAACCGTAAAAATGAAACACTCTTCCCTGTACATGAGCGGTGAGGCACATCTTTTAATGAAATCTTGTTTTTCCCCTTGGTGTTGAATTGTTGGTGACAGAAAAAGCCTATTACAGCATTGATTTTGTTTTTTGCTTAATTGATCATGGAAGAATGACAAACCACATCATAAATGGAACACATTATGGAATATTTTGTTATTTCTAAATTGAGAAATGATCTGTATTGAGTTAGTAAGTATAGATTATAGCAATCCATATTGTTTGTGATGGGAAGCCTCTTCCAGTTTTGACAGAGTGTCACATTGGTATGAATGATTCAGGAGACAAGCGCAGGAATGCATAATAGGGTTTTTTATTTTACCTAAATTACGGCATGGCGTGTAAAGGCACGGGGACAAAGACCAAAGACCAAACAAACACTATGCAAAACACAGGGTAGAAACCCAAACAAAAGAGACCCCACAATCATCTGCGCAATCCACAATGGCACGAAAGCCAAAACGCACAGCACAGGTACTCACACGCACCAACGGACATTGGAACAATAATCGACAGGACACTGGTAAACCAAGAGCACACTTATACAATTACTAATCGCTGGGAATAGGAGCCAGGTGTGCGTAATGAAAGTTCCGGGGGGATCCGTGACACAGAGAGAGAGAGGCTGGTTTTGTATTTCAAGCCAGAGAAAGGCTGATAACAATGGCTTTCTCAGGAGATGGTTCTATGGCTCCTGTTCAGTTCTGCCTCCTGCCGTGACCAGAGCTGGCTGATGAATGTGGCTCTTCCTGTCTGGGAACGACTGCTACATGCACAGGGAATCATTTTCAATTTCCTTATACCTGTCTTGCTCCACTTGGCACGATTGATTGTTACTTCTCATTTAGTTTTGAGACAAAGGGACCCCAGGTTGGGCTGAAACTATTTCATCTATCCCCGCCCGCCTCAGAAATCAAATCAAGTCAAATTGTATTTGTCACATGCACCGAATACAACAGGTGTAAACGTATATACAAGGAGTACCGGTAGTGAGTTAAAGTGCAGGGGTAATTGAAGTAATATTCTAGGAAGGGGTAAAAGTGACTATGCAATCATGATAGATAATAAACAGACTAGCAGAAGTACATGTGGAGAGTGTGACAGTGTGTCTGCATGTGAGTGTGTGTGTGAGTGTGTGTGTGTAGGAGTGTCAGTGTAGTATGTGTGAGTGTGTGGGTAGAGACTACTGTGTGCATAGAGCCAGTGCAAGAATGTCAGTGCAAAAAAAAGGGGGTCAATGCAACATTTCTGGGTAGCCATTTAAAAAATACACATACACCAGATAGGTGGTTAACTGTTCAGCAGTCTTATGGTGTCACGTCCTGACCATAGAAAGATGTTATTTTCTATGGTAGAGTAGGTCAGGGCGTGACAGGGTTTTTTTCCTATGTTTTCTATTTCTATGTTCAGGTTCTAGTTTTGTATTTCTATGTTGGGGTTTTGTTTGGGATGATCTCCAATTAGAGGCAGCTGGTCCTCGTTGTCTCTAATTAGAGATCATACTTAAGTAGGGTTTTTTCCATCTGGGTATGTGGGAGATTATCTTTGAGTCAGTGTATGTTTCATCTCTGCGTCATGGTTTGTTGTTTTTGTTATTCAGTTATTTATATGTATTGCATAGTTTCACAGTGTAAATAAAATGTGGAACGACACACACGCTGCACTTTGGTCCGCTTCTACTTTACGACAACCGTGACAGAATCTCCCACCACTAAGGGACCAAGCAGCGTGGTATGGACCAGTGGACTATTGAGGAGATAAGGAGGAGTATATCCAGGGCTTGGAGGATTTAGGGGCAGGAGAAAAGCGCCTCCCATGGGAACAGGTGGAGGCAGCGAGAGCGCGGCAACAAGGGAAGCACGAGAGGCAGCCCCCAACATTTTTTGGGGGGGCACACAGGGAGATTGGCAGAGTCAGGTTGGAGACCTGAGCCAACTCCTCGTGCTTACCGTGAGGTGCGTGTCACCAGTCTGGCGCCACCTGTGCCAGCCCCACGCATCAGGTCTCTAGTGCGCATGCCCAGTCCGGTGTGTCCTGTTCCTGCTCCTCTCACTCGCCCTGAGGTGCGTGTTACCAGTCTGGCGCCACCTGTGCCAGCTCCACGCATCAGGCCTCCAGTGTGTCTTCCCAGTCTAGAGCTTCCGGCGACAGTTCCCAGTCCAGAGCTTCCGGCAACGTCCCCCACTCCGGAGCCTCCAGCGACGTTCCCCAGTCCGGTGAGACCTGTTCTGGCTCCACGTAAGAAGCCTCCAGTGATGATCCATGGTCTGAAGCCTCCAGTGATGATCCATGGTCCGAAGCCTCCAGGGATGATCCATGACCCGGAGCCTGTAGGGATAATCCATGGCAAGAAGCCTGTAGGGATGATCCATGGCGCGGAGCCTGCAGCGATGATCCATGGCATGGAGCCTGCAGCAACGGTCCCCAGTCCGGAACCTCCTGAGACTGCCCGCAGTCCGGAACCTCCTGAGACGGCCCGCAGTCCGGAACCTCCTGAGACGGCCCGCAGTCCGGAACCTCCTGAGACGGCCCGCAGTCCGGAACCTCCTGAGACGGCCCGCAGTCCGGAACCTCCTGAGACGGTCCGCAGTCCAGAGTCTTCAGCGACGGTCCGCAGTCCGGAGTCTTCAGCGACGGTCCGCAGTCCGGAGTCTTCAGCGACGGTCCGCAGTCCAGAGTATTCAGCGACGGTCCGCAGTCCAGAACCTCCAGCGGCGGTCCGCAGTCCAGAACCTCCAGCAGCGGTATGCAGTCCAGAACCTCCGGTGATGATCCACAGTCCGGTGACACAAAAGCGGAGGGATCAGCGGGCAAAGCGGGGGTTACGCCCTGAACCGGAGCCGCCGCCTCTGTTGGAGGATCTGTGGGATGAGAAGGTTCTGCTTACTGCACCAGAGCCGCCATAGACATTTGCACCCTCCGTAACCCTCCCTTTTTTGGGGGGTTCTTTTGTTGTCGGTGCGTTCGGAGTCCGCACCTTTTGGGGGGGGGGGGGGGGGGGGGTACTGTCACGTCCTCACCATAGAAAGATGTTATTTTCTATGGTAGAGTAGGTCAGGGCGTGACAGTTTTTTTTATGTTTTCTATTTCTATGTTCTGGTTCTAGTTTTGTATTTCTATGTTGAGGTTTTGTTTGGGATGATCTCCAATTAGAGGCATCTTGTCCTCGTTGTCTCTAATTGGAGATCATACTTAAGTAGTTTTTTTTTCACCTGGGTTTGTGGGAGATTATCTTTGAGTCAGTGTATGTTTCACCTCTGCATCACGGTTTGTTGTTTTTGTTATTCAGTTATTTATATGTATTGATAGTTTCACAGTGTAAATAAAATGTGGAACGACACACACGCTGCACTTTGGTCCGCTTCTTCTTACGACAACCATGACATATGGAGTCGGGGTAGAAGCTGTTCAGGAGCCTTTTGGTCCCAGACTTGGCGCTCCGTTACCGCTTGCCGACTTGGGTGGCAGAGTCTTTTTTAGGGCCTTCCTCTGACTCTGCCTTGTATAGAGGTCCTGGATGGCAGGGAACTTGGCCCCAGTGATGTACTGGGCCGTACTCACTACCCTCTGTAGCCCCTTGCAGTCGAATGCCAAGCAGATGCCATAACAAGCGGCGTTTCAGCCAGTCAAGATGCTGTCAATGGTGCAGCTTTAGAACATTTTGAGGAACTGAGGGCCCATGACAAATCTTTTCAGCCTCCTGAGTGTGAGGAGGCGTGGTCGTGCCCTCTTCACGACTGTGTTGTGTGTTTGCTCAGTGTGGATGTTGCCTGTAACCCATGGCTTCTGGTTAGGATATGTACAACGTCGTCATCAATACACTTATTAATGAAGCCGGTGACTGATGTGGTAAATTCCTCAATAGCATTGGATGAATCCCAGAACATATTCCAGTCTGTGCAAGACCGTCCTGTAGCTTAGCATCTGCTTCATGTAACCACTTCCGTATTGAGTGTGTCACTGGGCCTTTATTGAGTGTGTCACTGGGCCTGTCACTGTGGTTTTGCTTGTAAGCAGGAATCTGGAGTATAAGGTTATGGTCAGATTTGCCAAATGGAGGGCAAGGGAGAGCTTTGTATGAGTCTCTGTGTGTGTCGTAAAAGAGATCTGGAGTTTGTATGAGTCTCTGTCTGTGTCGTAAAGGAGATCTAGAGCTTTGAATGCGTCTCTGTGTGTGTGGTAAAGGAGATCTAGAGCTTTGAATGCGTCTCTGTGTGTGCAGTAAAGGAAATCGAGAGTTTTTTCACCTCTAGTTACACAGGTGACATGCTGGTACAAATGAGGTAAAACTGATTTCAGTTTTCCTGCATTAAAATCACCAGCCACCAGGAGAGCCGCCTCTGGGTGAGCAGTTTCTGTTTGTTTATGGCCCTATACAGTTTAAGTGCCAGCATTGGTTTGTGGTGGTAAATAGATAGCTCCGAAAAATATAAATAAAAACTTTCTTGGTAAATAGAATGGTCTACAGCTTATCATAAGGTATTCTAACTAAGGCGAGCAGAACCTCGAGACACACACACCCTCCCCTGAGCTTCCCCAACACTGCTGTTCTGTCCTGCCGATGTATAGAAAAAACAGCTGGATTTATATTTTACACATACTTGTTCAGCCATGACTCTGAGTAACATAGCATATTAAAGTTCTTCAGGTCACGTTGATAGGATAGTCTCGAACGGAGCTTTCCAGTTTATTCTCCAGTGATTGCAGGTTCGCCAATAGAACGGAGGGTAGGGGCGGTTTATCCACTCTCTTCCTTCTCCGGGATTTGGACCTGCTCCGGGATAATCAATAAATGATGTCCTTCGCCTCCGACTCATTGAAGTAGAAGACCACATCCAAGGTTAGTGATAGCTGTTCTGATGTCCAGAAGCTCTTTTCAGTCATAGGAAACGATGGTGGAAACATTATGGACAAAAAAAGTCGAAATTGCGCAATAGTAAAACAGCTGCTATTCCCTCAAGCGGCATTTTTTTATGCAATCCTTGTTTGTCACAAATAACTTGCACTCGTGTTTGGCTGTGACTGTTGGTTGTCCCCTCCTTTCTCTCTCGTTCTCCAATCCAAAATGATACCTATGAAGTGTGGTTGCCAGGCCTGACAGAGCTCCTTTTAGTTTGGGGTTGATTACATCAATCTGAAACTTGGACCCCAATTAAATCTCATCTTCCTAACACTGATATGCACAATTTGGCACAACGGGATAGTGCCCATTCCCATTTCCTGTGAGTTGTTGTTCAAGTGACACTATGAGCGGATGCAGGAAAGCATTTCTCATAAAAGGAGATTTGCATTTTTATGAGTCGGTTATGTGTGTCTGCCGTTTCCTATGAAGTCGGTCTAAGAGATTGTCATCACTGAATGATATATAATCTGTAGCGAGATACACATGTTTATGAAGCCACTGTCCTTTTGCTGACAGGTACTATTGGCAGATAGTTGTTAACCCTATCAGTCCCGAGATCCCAGCAAAAATTGGCTTTTCATTCCTCTGACTTTTATTTATCTGCATGTCCAGCCCTCATATTCAGCCTCACAGTGAAGTGTTTTACCATTTTATTTTCAAGACATCCAGGGCTACAAACAGAATCCAATTTGACATGAACAGTTGCATTCCTGAGTTTTATTGACAAATTTCAACAACATCAAAAACCGTCAGCCAAAGCAAAAATCTGATAAAAACGCATTTAGATGAATGCTGTAAGAAAATAAATTGTTTGCTTAGTGGGAAATTAATATCTAACTAGTCAGTGACAACTGTGTGGAGTTTGTGACAGCAACAGTGTGAGCTTATTACAGTATTACAGACACTATGTCCTGGGATTTCCTATGATCTTCTATGTAGAGGAACCCCTTACCCTCTAACAACTTTATGAAGCTTGGGAGCATCATGAAGAAAAATAGCTTTCATAGATAATGTTTAATAGTTTGTAGCTCAAACTATTCTGACTCTACAGATGTTTTTGAAAAAAGAACTGGCCCCGGGCCCCTTCGAGATCCGCCCTTGTCTCACAGACACTTCTCAAGCTCAGCCACTGTTAATCACACAATGGTTGGTGCAGAATAAATAGGCACATCCAATGGTACAACCCAAAAGTCTGTAGCTCAAACACACAATGTTTAAAAGCGGTAGAAGTCTAAAATCATGCTGGCGTGACGGTGGGACTCATTGGGTTAAATGAAGTTTATTTTCAAACTTTTTAATAAGGATATGCTGTCTTTGGAAAGCATGACATATAGATATGGTTCTGTATCAATGGTTTATTTCAAAGATTTTTCTGCAAGTCAGCGTGCCATTACTATCCTCACAGCTATGTAACTATGCCGCAGAGTGTTTTTAAACTCCTGCTCTAACTAGTAATTAGGGCAGTGTCCTTGTCATGGTAAGTACACCACAAAAATATATTCTAGTAAGGCTCTCTCACTTCCTGATTTCTTCACTGATTCTGGGCTTGTAGTTATTTCTGGCCATCTCCGCAGTCTGCAGTGAAATGGCATAGCCTTCTGCTGCGGTTGATTTTAAAAGTCAAAGTAAAGAAGACAGGGGGTTATTACTTTCAAATATCCCCCCGTCTGCATGCACAGAAACACTTTCCACTATGCACACAATATGTTTTACCACTGCAGCGAATGTTTTATATTCTTCCGATAATAGGTTAGTCTAAGACAGGTAAGCCGCGGCAGAAACATCACTAAGCTCGGAGGGGAACAAAGGCCAAATTGGCTCGTATGTGCAGTTTATCGCTGCAACTGTCTCGGTAAGTCACCTCTAAGAGTTTCCAGATCATACACATCAGGTGTATTTACCAGGCTCAGACTAAATGACCTCAACAGTAACACCACGATACAGGCTTAAACTCCTCTTCTGTAAATAGTCACTGACAGAGTGCGCTGCACTGCTAAGTGTCATTGTTCAAACAACTTGACTATATTGAATACGACAGACCAATCCGATCCCAATATAGCCTATGAACCAAAGTAGCAAATACAGATACGGATGTCCTTCCATTTGTTCGTGAACAGAAAGTGAACAGAAAAACTAGAGGTACAGCAGGCGTGCACTTGGGTATGAACACACATTCATATGACAGTCATATGAGGTGAACAGTGACAATAAACAGGCTGATGGTTGTCTATTTTTCTATTCGTCTCTGTCTGCAAGACTGTTTGTGATGACACCCATTGGTCTCTATTGCGAAAACGTTCCATTTAATAATCGATACATCAGCTTTGGCTGATATCTGTTCCAGATATGTAGATCTTCCTGTCCTCTAGCAGTCTCAAACAACAGAATAACGATTTGAGGTCTTCTTTCCTGAGCGGTCACCGTTAGCAACAGATTCATGGTTCATCTACTTGGGCAGATTTCAGTGCTTTGTCCAACCTACCATCGCTATCACTTCAATTAATTACTCTCAATTAAGACGCTATAAACCAGCCCTCAATCTAAAGAATTGCTAATAAGCTAATTTATTAAGGACACTGAAGACTGAAACAGAGATGGTGAATGGAAGATAATGAACCCTAAGCTTGTTGTCAGCCCTGTCTGCCGCTCGTCTCCTCACTCTCCGACGGCAGAGATTCACTGATTGACATCAAATCAATCAAGACTTTAAGGTGGAAACTGGAAATATGGAAGATGGACGGACACCTCTACAAAATGGCCAACAAGACAACAAAAGGAGCCATGAAGACAGAGATGCCGAGGTTTGGAACATACTGTCGAACACAGCTACTAAACCAGACCGTGTTGTCTAAAACATATACCGTAGGATGACAGCTGTATGATATGAATATTTACTGTATTATTTACTGTAAACACACTATACAAGACAATATAGGCATGTCATGGTACTGAAGCTGAGAGCATGTTAATGGGGCCAAACATAGTGCAAAGAGTGGCTGCCAGGTCACCTGACTGACACCAAAACACACCTATTATGGGCTGATGCTAACAAAACGTTACATACACTAATTGCTGTAACACACCAGTCAGAAATCCGAGTGAGACCATTAGGGAATGCTGGAACTAAAGAACATTGCACCTTATCTCTGAAGAAAGCAATGTTCTTCCATGTTGCAACAGCAATATGTGTTGTAATTGCATGATAGTCAGGCCCCATGTGTCAACAAGCGCTGTTCAGCAGAGTGCTTATTAGCTGGCGGGAGACTTCGGGAAATGTGATTGGTCATGCTTCAAGCAGCAAGAGCGGTATAACCAATGGAATTGAGTGAATCATTTCAACATCTCATCCCCTTCGCTTTATGTGATATTTTGCACTTAATTATGTTATATTACATGTTTGATTTGGTTATAAACCAAAACAAATGTCCTTTCTTTTCACTGGTGGGTAAAACCAATGTCCTTCCTTTTCACTGGTGGGTAAAACCAATGTCCTTCCTTTTCACTGGTGGGTAAAACCAATGTCCTTCCTTTTCACTGGTGGGTAAAACCAATGTCCTTCCTTTTCACTGGTGGGTAAAACCAATGAGTAACGGAACAAATTGTATCAGATGCTTGTCCCTGGCTTCCATCTACATGTCTTCCACCTGCCTCTTTATTGGTTTGTGCATATTTTGTGAGATGTAGCGTTTCTCTCTCTCCCTCTTTCTCCCTTCGCCCCTCTCATCGCCACGGTTCCAGGTGGATTCAGAGCAGCCCAATTTGTCATTGACTTGTCAGGCCTGAATAAGACAAACTGCTCCATACTCATTTATCTGTTGTAACACCATACCCTGAGGTTTTTCTGGGTCAGGGGCTCACTGAGGGGATACGTACTTTACAATGTATTGTTGATGTGAGAGGTTCATGTAAAAAGATATGATAGTACCATAATATCATGTGTACTCTCTAGGATGCACTGCCCAACAATATTGTAGTGCTCTTCACCCCTGCCCCCGATGGTCCACAGTGTGTGTATGGTTATCACACCTGCTTTAGCTGGTCAAGGTCTGGATGATCCATTGAAAAGTAGAAATAGGTGTTTTGGCACTAGGCTGGGTCAAATGGCTGCATTCACTGCAGGATATGTATTGATACTGGAGCAGGGAAAAAGGAAAAAATATGTTACTATCCTTCCCCAGAGGAATTCGGGACTCACTTTTCCTGCACCCCAATGCAGATGAGCTTCCTGATTTAAATAAATTAGCTGAAAACCCACACTAACACACGGTTATATTAACAGTATTGCACTTTTCATGTATCCTACTTTTGGCCAGCTAATAGCTTAACCACCGATCAAGCAACATTATAGACTAAAAGTTTACAATCCTGTTGCTGCAGATTTACCTTGCTATCACAATATAGGTCAAATTAAGATCCTCTGATAGCTCCAGGATGAATGAGTGTCCAGTAACTCCAACACACTGTGTCAACCAGGGGAGCACAAGTATTTAACGAGGGCCATATTGATATCCTGATGTCAATCATGACTCGGCTGCAGACAGGGCTCTAGGGTTCCATTGGGACTCCCCACTGTACTCCACCTCCCCAAGGCCTGCTCTTGGGAGAGAAGAGCATTACTGGGTTATTACACTGGACTGGACTGAAGGAAGAAAGTTCTTCTGTATTTCGTAACACTGTGCTTGAGAACGTATGGCTCTGAATACATACATAGTGGAAGAATAGCCCCTTAATGAATCTTTTGGTTCACGTGTGGGTCTTTAACACATCTTTAATTCGATGAAAGACAGTCCATTAACAGAAGACACTCTCTCTCCATCTACCCTCTAATTGAGGCCAACCTTTAGCTGTCTCTAGTGTGCCGCTTCAATATGCTGCTCTTGATCATCCTCTCCTCTTATAATCTGTGTGTGTGTGTGTGTGGTGTGTGTGTGTGTGTGTGTGTGTGTGTGTGTGTGTGTGTGTGTGTGTGTGTGTGTGTGTGTGTGTGTGTGTGTGTGTGTGTGTGTGTGTGTGCGTGTGCGTGTGCGTGTGTGCAGTATGCATCAGACTGTTGTCCTATGTTTCCTGGTTCTTGTCAGACTTGATTAATAACACATCGCCCGTTAACAAGAGCATTAACACCAGCTTTTTGTTTGTCTTCCTAATTCACAGTGTTGGGAGATGCTTAATGCTGACAGTTGCATTTATGATGAAAATATAAACTTGTCACTTCACATCTCCAGAAAACAACTGACCTCCATGGCTTTATCCGGTTCATGTTTCTTTTCCTCACAGACCCCCCTCTACTTCACATTATGTAAAGTATATTCAATGCAGGCATTCCCTCCACTTACCGCTAGCCAATTTAACAACCGCTACTTTGCTACACGGTAAGACAGCATTCTTATTTAATGCAGGAGTATATTTTGCAAAAGCCAAAACACCATTACAGTCCACTGTCTTAATTGACAGCTACAGTTAGAAGTGCTTCTATCCATACAGTGTCTACTAACCCCTTTCCCAATTTGACAACTAGCAATAGTCCAACCATAATGGCTAAAAAACTGAAAATTGCTTTTCTTGGAGTAATGGCTTTGTCAAGTTGAAGAGAAAGGAGAGATAGAAAGAGGCAGTTTTGGGGCAGGTGCGTCTGTTTATGACACTGGGCTGCTTTTCAAATTCCCTGTCTGTCTGTCAATCTTTTACAGGACTTTAAGACAGTCAATGTCTACATTGTATGTCGCTTGCATTAAAATGTCTCCATAGTGTTGTGATATGGTATACTCCAATATACAATGTTCTCTATTATTTTTTTAACACAGCTGATATGGAGGTGTTGTGTGTTGGGAGCACACACAGCAGGACTCAGAGAGACTTCCCCAGTAGATGTCAGTAGAACATTCCGGGCCCAAATGTTTCAACTACGCTGTTTGCTTTGGAATGATCCCCAGAATAGCCAATGCCAAGCCATGTGAAAGGAAGTGAATGGGAATAATAATGGACAATATCATGTGGGAAACAAACAGACAAACACACTGAGAGCTTGCGAACGATAACATCCCTGTTATACAAGAGCTAATCGTAGAAAATAATTATTTCCAGCCGTTGCTTAGATCATTGTCTCATAATAAAAAGATCCCATCAGCTTCACCATGAATTGGAACAACAAGAGATGTACATCTCAAGAGGCCTGTAGGCTAAATGTATGAGGCCATGACAAACAATCATTTGGACCGTGCCTTGTGCTGGAACAACAGCCAATAAGAATTTACTGGTTGACAGGGTGGGATAGGGAGATAATAATGTAAAGTATGTGTCACGTCCTGACCAGTAAAAGGGGTTATTTGTCATTGTATTTTGGTCAGGGCGTGGCAGGGGTTGTTTGTTTTGTGTGTTTCGGTGTTTTTGGTTTAGGTTCTATGTTTTCTATTTCTATGTTTAAATCTAGTTTTCTATTTCTATGTTGGGGTTTTGGTAGGACCTCCAATTAGAGGCAGCTGGTTGTCGTTGACTCTAATTGGAGGCCATATTTAGTTGGGGTTTGTTTCACTTGTGTTTTGTGGGTGGTTGTTTTCCTGTATAGCCTGTGTTGCCTCACGGAACTGTTTTCATCGTTTTGTTTATTTTGTTTAAGTGTTCACGTTACTTCAAATAAAGAAGATGAGAACAATACCCGCTGCGCCTTGGTCCAATCCTTACGACACGCGTGACAGAACCACCCACCAAAAGAGGACCAAGCAGCGGAAGAAGGAGCAGCAAGAATGGACATGGGAGCAAATATTGGACGGCAAGGGATCCTGGACATGGGAGGAGATCCAGAAGGGATTGAATCGCCATCCATGGGAAGAAGTGGAGGCAGCAAGGGCAGAACGATGTTTCTGGGTGAGGAAATGAAGGGAGCTACTTGAGGCCGAGAGGCATCCCCCAAAAACTTTTGGGGGGGGGGCACACGGGGAGTTGGGCAGAGTCAGGATGGAGACCTGAGCCAACTCCCCGTGCTTATTATGGGGAGCAACGGATCAAGCAAGCACCTTGTTATGCGGAGATACACACTGTGTCACCCATACACACGCACAGTCCGGTGCGGTCAATAAGGGCTCCGCAGCGTTGCCGGGCGAGAGTTGGTCGGCAGCCAGGGAGAAGTGCGCCGGCGCAGCGCATCTGGCCACCAGTGCATCTCCTCGGTCCAGTTTACCCTGTTCCTGCTCCCCGCACTAGCCCTGAGGTGCGTGTTACTAGTCTGGCGCCTCCAAAGCCAGCCCCACGCATCAGGCCTCTAGTGCGCCTGCCCAGTCCAGTACGTCCTGTTCCAGCGACGCTCCTCAGCCCTGAGCCTCCAGCGACGCTCCTCAGCCCTGAGCCTCCAGCGACGCTCCTCAGCCCGGAGTCTTCTGAACGGGAGTTACGCCCAGAGCCAGAGCCACCTCCGTAGTGGGAGGATTGGGAGGGGGGGGGGTGTAGCACAGGGACCGTTGTTGACGGTGGCCACCCTCCCTTCCCTCCCTTTAAGTCTGGTGTTGTTTTTGTGGGGTTTTGTTTTTGAGGTGCATTTGGGGTCTGCACCTTTGGGGGGGGGGGGGGGGGGGGTACTGTCACGTCCTGACCAGTAAAAGGGGTTATTTGTCATTGCAGTTTGGTCAGGGCGTGGCAGGGGGTGTTTGTTTTGTGTGTTTCGGTGTTTTTGGTTTAGGTTCTATGTTTTCTATTTCTATGTTTAAATCTAGTTTTCTATTTCTATGTTGGGGTTTTGGTAGGACCTCCAATTAGAGGCAGCTGGTTGTCGTTGACTCTAATTGGAGGCCATATTTAGTTGGGGTTTGTTTCACTTGTGTTTTGTGGGTGGTTGTTTTCCTGTATAGCCTGTGTTGCCTCACGGAACTGTTTTCATCGTTTTGTTTATTTTGTTTAAGTGTTCACGTTACTTCAAATAAAGAAGATGAGAACAATACCCGCTGCGCCTTGGTCCAATCCTTACGACGCGCGTGACAGAACCACCCACCAAAAGAGGACCAAGCAGCGGAAGAAGGAGCAGCAAGAATGGACATGGGAGCAAATATTGGACGGCAAGGGATCCTGGACATGGGAGGAGATCCAGAAGGGATTGAATCGCCATCCATGGGAAGAAGTGGAGGCAGCAAGGGCAGAACGATGTTTCTGGGTGAGGAAATTAAGGGAGCTACATGAGGCCGAGAGGCATCCCCCAAAAACTTTTGGGGGTGGGGGCACACGGGGAGTTGGGCAGAGTCAGGATGGAGACCTGAGCCAACTCCCCGTGCTTATTATGGGGAGCAACGGATCAAGCAAGCACCTTGTTATGCGGAGATACACACTGTGTCACCCATACACACGCACAGTCCGGTGCGGTCAATAAGGGCTCCGCAGCGTTGCCGGGCGAGAGTTGGTCGGCAGCCAGGGAGAAGTGCGCCGGCGCAGCGCATCTGGCCACCAGTGCATCTTCTCGGTCCAGTTTACCCTGTTCCTGATCCCCGCACTAGCCCTGAGGTGCGTGTTACTAGTCTGGCGCCTCCAAAGCCAGCCCCACGCATCAGGCCTCTAGTGCGCCTGCCCAGTCCAGTACGTCCTGTTCCAGCGACGCTCCTCAGCCCTGAGCCTCCAGCGACGCTCCTCAGCCCTGAGCCTCCAGCGACGCTCCTCAGCCCGGAGTCTTCTGAACGGTAGTTACGCCCAGAGCCAGAGCCACCTCCGTAGTGGGAGGATTGGGAGGGGGGGGGGGGTGTAGCACAGGGACCGTTGTTGACGGTGGCCACCCTCCCTTCCCTCCCTTTAAGTCTGGTGTTGTTTTTGTGGGGTTTTGTTTTTGAGGTGCATTTGGGGTCTGCACCTTTGGGGGGGGTACTGTCATGTCCTGACCAGTAAAAGGGGTTATTTGTCATTGCAGTTTGGTCAGGGCGTGGCAGGGGGTGTTTGTTTTGTGTGTTTCGGTGTTTTTGGTTTAGGTTCTATGTTTTCTATTTCTATGTTTAAATCTAGTTTTCTATTTCTATGTTGGGGTTTTGGTAGGACTTCCAATTAGAGGCAGCTGGTTGTCGTTGCCTCTAATTGGAGGCCATATTTAGTTGTGGTTTGTTTCACTTGTGTTTTGTGGGTGGTTGTTTTCCTGTATAGCCTGTGTTGCCTTACGGAACTGTTTTCGTCGTTTTGTTTATTTTGTTTAAGTGTTCACGTTACTTCAAATAAAGAAGATGAGCACTATACCCACTGCGCCTTGGTCCAATCCTTACAACGCGCGTGACAGTATGCGTCTGTGTGATGGGCTATACATGTAAACAAAGGCCGGATGCTGCTCGGTAGCCATTATCTTGCCCGCCCTGTGGGGGAGATGGGTGCATGAACAGTCAGGGCCATTATGCACCCCAAAAATCTGAGGGGGCACAAAGTACAGTGTCTTCGAAAGTATTCAGACCCCTTCCCTTTTTTCATATTTTGTTACATTACAGCCTTATTCTAAAATTGATTCAATCTTTTTTTCCCCTCATCAATCTACACACAATACCCCATAATGACAAAGTGAAAAGAGGTTTTTAGAAATGTTTGAAAATGTATTACAAATAAAAAACAGAACTACCCTTTGCTATGAGACTTGAAATTGATCTCAGGTGCATCTTGTTTCCATTGATCATCCTTGAGATGTTTCTACAACTTGATTGGAGTCCAACTGTGGTAAATTCAATTGATTGGACATGATTTGGAAAGGCATACACCTGTCTATATAAGGTCCCACAGTTGACAGTGCATGTCAGAGCAAAAATAAAGCCATGAAGTCGAAGGAATTGTCTGCAGAGCTCCGAGACAGGATTGTGTCGAGGCAAAGATCTGGGGAAGGGTACCAAAAGGGCCTTGGTCAGGGAGGTGACCAAGAACCCGATGGTCACTCTGACAGAGCTCTAGAGTTCCTCTGTGGAGATGGGAGAACCTTCCAGAAGGACAACCATCTCTGCAGCACTCCACCAATCAGGCCTTTATGGTAGAGTGGCCAGACGGAAGCCACTCCTCAGTAAAAGGCACATGACAGCCTGCTTGGAATTTCCAAAAGGCACCTAAAGACTCACAGACCAAGAAAAACAAGATTCTCTGGTCTGATGAAACCAAGATTGAACTCTTTTGCCTGAATGCCAAGCGTCACGTCTGGAGGAAACCTGGCACCATCCCTGCGGTGAAGCATAGTGGTGGCAGCATCATGCTGTGGATATGTTTTCAGCGGCGGGGACTGGGAGAGTACTCAGGATCGAGGCAAAGATGAACAGAGCAAAGTACAGAGAGATCCTTGATGAAAACCTGCTTGAGAGTGCTCAGCACCTCAGACTGGGACGAAGGTTCACCTTCCAACAGGACAACGACCCTAAGCACACAGCCAAGACATCGCAGGAGTAGCTTCGGTACAAGTCTCTGAATGTCCTTGAGTGGCCCAGCCAGAGCCTGGACTTGAACCCGATCTAACATCTCTGGAGAGACCTGAAAATATCTGTGCAGCAACGTTCCCCATCCAAGCTGTCAGGGCTTGAAAGGATCTGTAGAGAAGAATGGGAGAAACTCCCCAAATAAAGGTGTGCTAAGCTTGTAGCGTCATACCCAAGAAGACTCGAGGCTGTAATCGCTGCCAAAGGTGCTTCAACAAAGTACTGAGTAAAAGGTCTGGATACTTCTAAAAACCTGTTTTTGCTTTGTCATTATGGGGTATTGTGTGTAGATTCATGAGAGAAAAAAACAATTTAAGACATTTTAGAATAAGGCAGTAACTTACCAAAATGTGCAACAATTCAAGGGGTCTGAATACAATCTGAATGCACTGTACATGAGGGTGGTTGGGTGGTGGTTGGTGAATTTGGCATTTTTCAAACACCTGAAACAGCCTTTTCCTGCAATCTAGAACCATAATCATTATGCTTTATTAAATGTCAAAAGATATGTATTTTTTCTGCATCTCTAAGCATACCTCTTGATCTGTCTGTATCCTCCTGACTGGTGGTTCTTATTATAAAGAAACTAAATATGTTTCTCTGCATCCCTGCTAAAATCTGGGTAAAAGATGGAAAGGAATGTGATTCTTATTCAGCACATTTAGTAATTGCTTGCTTTTCTAAAGTCTACCAACCTTGCCAGAAAGCATGCCATCTAAGATAGCTAGACAAGCTAGCTACTCTAACTTGATTGCTAGGTGATTGACTGCTAGGTGGCTAGTAGTATTACAAAGAAACAACATCAAATAAAAATGAAACAGGACACATCTGAGGGCGCCCATGTGCTCCCTATGATCTTGACGCCTCTGTGCGCAGTCAATGCTGCGCTCATTGAGCATGAGGAGGCATCGTTCTGGGGTAGGTTAAGTCGTTTTAACCAGCTGCTAAACAAATCTCATATCACTGAGAGGGCTGTGCAGTTCAGCACGTACGGTCAAATGGCTAAACTCTTTTTAATCCTCCTCTGCAGAGGTGTGTTTTGAAGACGATCAACCAGCAGCTTTACCTTCTTTTTGACTTTCTCCCCCAGTGTTCTTGCTCAGGCGTCGTGTGCGCTCTCCATGGTGCTGAAAGGCATCAACGTAATCCGCTCAAACAAACGGCCTTGGCTACATTTCACAAGTAATGCAAATCAAGTTTAGGCACATGCAGAGCACAAACAATGCAACCATGATAGGACATATATCATTTGTATAGTATACACTATAATTATCACGCAGTTTGCAACTCTGCATACAGTCAGTGTATAACATCACCGTCGGTTTTGTTCGTCAAAAAGCAAGACAAGTACGCAGGGGATTTCACCGGCAAGAAATATTCTAAGAAATTCTGCATTGTGCACCGCCCCCCTCTAACTATCCCGCTCTCTCTCTCTCTCTCTCTGTCTCTCACATACACGCTCTCCTCCCTCGCCACTTTCTCCAGCCAGCTTTGCCTCCCCAGCTTTACTCTACAAGCATGTCCTCAGACGTGCAGCCGTGTGATGAAGCGGAGCGACTAACTTCCAGAGAGCACCGGACGAAGGAAACCCGCTGCACGAGTAGCAGAAAAGCTTGAGAGCAGGTAATTAACTCAACAACATAGGTCACGCAAATCTTAAGAATGTTTGGTTAGAGAATGGAGAGAATTGGGCACGATAAAAATTCGCTCAGTCAGTGTACAGGCGCATAACATCCGTGTGTAATGTAATCGTGCAATCTTTATAGTAGCTTATACATTTGATTGTTTTATATCAATTTACTTGGGATACGTGTATAATGTAACAACATCAGACGTGGCAGGATACTGACAGAACTTTGTGCGCAACAAGCAAGGTTCGACATGACCTATGGTATATGAATGTCTTTCTTGGGCATTCACTACATTATACTGAATCAACCGATGCTATACAATAGAACATATCGTATAGGAGTCATATTTCCTATCGGAGGATGTCATAAACATGTTTATCAGTGACATGGGAGTGGAGATGGTTTGCGCTTTAGACATAGATATCTGTATATTGTGCCATGCCATGATACGGAATTGAATTGTGACATTGCGCAATGAAATTCAGCTTAGCAAATAAATAAATTATCATAGTGCTATGGAGATTGCTATCTATGACCTGCTGTTGTCGTCAATATTGGAATGATTTTATTTTATTTTGGAAAAGTAAAAAGTATTTAATTCTCATATGATCCATATCTTCTTTTCAGTGGATTGTTTCTGCATCCAACATAAATGAAACGATATATACAAGGCACTAGCGGTTCTGGTGGTGGGGGGGGGGGGGGGGGGGGGGTGCCCCTGTGACAACAATTTTGGACCCCCTTGTGGCCCCCCTAAATGTGGAGTATGAAATACTTTTTACATAACTAATTGTTGCTATCATTCTTTTTTTACATCCGTTATTAGACAGTGGCAACGTGGAATACTAATTTAACCCACACATTTTCGAGAGGGACGGCTTTAGGCGGAACACAACAGTATCGTACCACATGCAAAACGATATGACAACAATAACGTCTAACGTAACTGGCCCCTCTAACAGTACAACTGGCCACAGCTTGGCACCCCCAGTTGAAATGGTCTAGAACCGCCACTGATTCAAGGGTGGTATACAATGTTACGATAATATTCTTTAATTCGTTGTCTTAATAATTACAATGATCATAAAGGGAATATTACATTTCCCACCATTTGCATGTCTGTTGCCGATCCATCCATGGAACGGTTCCTTTCTCTATAGGAATGGTATTGCGCATCCCCGTGCCAAGCACCTCTCCAGCATAACAGAAAGCATTTCGTGAGAGTTGGCTAATTGTTTTTCAAAGTAAGTTCAACAGAACCGAATTTTCCGCTTGGGCTATGGGCTACTACAACTGTATTGCGTTAAGATGTTATTCTATTGTGCGACACAAAGAGGGTATACCATTTAAATATGCCATTGATTTGTGTTTTGTATATGTTAATGTTTTTAAATATTTAAAATAAAAATATAGCATAATCGTAGTCATTTTGCTGTGAAGTATGAAGCATCCGGAAGTTGACGCATGATTTGGACTCGATGTCCTTGATTTGGAGACCTTCATACCTCGTGCAAACACGACTCTGTCCATCCAGTGGGGACAGAATGCTATTGCTGTGTCCCCTACCCCACAAAGGAAGACAGGGAATGGTTTGTCGATTTCGTCGTCAGCCTCCATTAATGTATGCACCCCACCATCATAACGATAAATGGACAGCACGCTGCATGAACATACGTGCTGGAATATGTTAAAGAGAGGAACTTCAATTATTTCACCCAATGCGCAATGAGTTTACTCGTGGTTGTTTTGCAGTGGTGGTGAGAGAAGGGGATCGATTTAGTGACAAACAGGGTTTGTTCGACTGTGATGAAGCTGCATGTCTCACTGAATGTGCGCGTAAAAGCGCGCTTGGCACTGCGCGAGCAACCCCGAAGGATGAGTTTGGATATGGCTGGCGCATGTTGACACAGATTAGCAGATTGTATGATTGTATAACGGACAGCATTAACAAGATTGTGAGCGATTCCAGATTTCTCAACAGATCAAATAAGAGGGCTTGCCTCATTATCTAGGTTGCATGACGTGTTTCAGAAATTGCGTCAAAATCACGTTTTGAAATGACCCACTGCTTTTGTGTTTTGAGGTCGCTGGAAGCTGGTGCAATTCCTCACGAAAACGTCACAGTCGTGTCAAGCCTCTTGAGGTTGGAAAAGAAAAATGTGCTTTGCATCGATTACCATCCCCATGTGATGTATGGGTCTCTGTGATCTCCAATATAAAACACTGGTCACACTGCAGGAGAATAAATGTGCCTGGCTTTTCATAAATAGCCCCATAGACTCACATAAGGATAAGGATATGCATTTATCAGACCGGGATAAAGACACACTGTCTCGACTGTCCCATCTGTAAACTGTTAAATATGATTGTTTTTGATCGAGTTGATAGGTGATGAAAAAAAAAACAATGATTATTTTATAGATGAAGAATCTGTGCTCCCAAGTCTAAATGACGTTGGCCATTTAACAGATTGGAGAGGGGGCGAATCCTTTGAAGACGGATGCAAATGTACCTCTTGCTAATGTGTCTGGTGTGTTTGACTAATTAGTGCACTTGATGCATTTGAGGTCCAGGTGCAGGTTGAAAAACGTGGTCATCATTTATAACAAAAAGGCACGGACTCTGCACTCTCTCTTTTACGTGCGTAAGTGCACTGGTAATTATTAGGAACAATGTGACCCTGAATTCATTGTTGAAATGAATTGGTTTTGTGAGATAAAGACTGGGCAGACTCAACACTAGACCAATTGAATACTGAATAATTGTTGGTAGTGGTTTGGTTCTTGCAAAGTGTATTTGGTACTGGTACAGCTTGGCTGACAGGGTGCATTCTGGTGCTCACAACTAAGAGCCTTTAACAGAATGGTTATTGGTATTGCCTTTGCGATATCTTCGCAAAATAACATGCACGGGTAACCTAGTTCCATTTCCAGAGGAAAATATAATTGTTTTTTGTACAGCACTGTCATGTACAGTACAGACCCGGAATACATTTGGTGTATTTCGTTTTTCCATATTACGTGCTTGCCATCAGCTATGGTGCAGATCAGACACACACCATTGCATCAGATTATTTGTATCCTACATTATTATGTGAGCGAGCTTTTGAGAGGGTATTTTGTACCTCATATTCCCTGTCACAAACATCACATTTCTGAAAATATACAAAGGCCCTTATATAATTGCTGAAAAGCTTACTCGACTGATTTTTCCTGATTCCCTCCTCCACGGTAGGTGGGGTGAGCAGCAGTACACTTGTATAATATTTGGCCGTTTAAGATGTATTAAGCTGCATGGTCAAGGGGTCACGCAGCACAGTCCTAGCAATTTTGGTGAAAAAGTTGCACAATTCTTTAAGCTGTCAGTAAAATCCATACAATGCGTTGTCGACTTATCCACAGGTCTAGCTATTTCCGTATTGGTTATCATACTTTATGCAAGCTGTACCGAGCGAGGTTGTTTTGGAAAGGACCCGTTTATTTACCACTTATGGTAGCATTTGCTGGTATTTGCATGTACTTCTTCAGTAAAGATTTACTGAGGTTACACATCGAGGACACAGTCAATACATTACTGTCAATATATTATCGATATCACATTAGAGTCGCAACCACTAAAGAGTAAGCATCATTTCCCTGTGCCGTTGTGGTTTATGACCATGATTATCTCATACTGTACTGTACAGGCATATACTAAACCTTAGTGTAACATGCTGTATAGGGCTCATAACCTATATTCTATAAACGTGGAGATCTGTATCAATGTGAATATGTTACGCTGCATATTGCCTGCTGTGCATGACATGCTGGCTTACTAACAATGTGAGTAAAGAGGAAGAATGGGATTTGTGTTTGTGTGTAGGGAGAAGCTATGGATTTATTCATTTATTACCTATCGGGTCATTTTTTATCAGTGTTAATTTTTGTTTTACACTCATTCTCCAATGTATCTACACCAACCATGAGATAGATGTTGAGTTTGTTCAATGTCATCCCACTAAAGGTGGGACAAATTGACAGGCTATATTGATTTGGCAGAGAGAGTTACCATTTAGTGAGATGCTATTTGTGTGTTTTCTCTATAGGGGCATCCCAAGCTGACCCCATCCGGAGACTTCTTCCTGGGCTGAACACAATGGAGACTGTTTGACAGTGAAAGTGGAGGTTTACTGTACAGTAGCTCAGCTGGATTTCCTCACCCCTTCATGACATGCAGTGAGCTGATGCCACTAACAGGTATGGTGGACAATTGTAATTAAGATCAATGACATATTGTCATTTTTAAGTTGTTGCTGCTCCAGAACATATTAGTTACTTACACTTTTCTAAATGGATTTCATGTTTTGCATATAAGCCATCTATAGAGTTGTGGTCTGTTAGGAGAGCAGCAAGTGTCTGCTTGAGAGGGGCCACTTGAATGGCTCTAGAAGTCACACTGGTTCCCTGCCTCACTTGAAAGAGCAGCTGTTTAGGAGCAAAGTAACTTAAGGTAGCAGGCGTAAAATAAACACCTGAGCTGGGTCCCCACATCCGGTTTTCAAGAGGAAAGGAAGCTAGGTTGAAAATACTGTATCCCTGAAAACAAGATGTTTCCCCACTGAGGGTGGGAGCAGAACAGGCATGATAATTACTCACTTGTTTAATACAATTGCAAAGTTAACACTTAACACATAATGCACTTCTAGCTTTGCCTATACATTCCCACCATGTGCGCATCATGTATGCTCACTTTTAAATGAACCCAGGCTCTAATGGAAAGTTCGAGAGGCTGGCACCAGGGCTGCATTTGATATAGCAGTGAGGAGCGAAGGTGTCTTTTTAAAAGTTTACATTTAGTCGGTTATGTGTTTGATTCAACGGACTAAGGCCTTTAGAGCAGTAACCCAGCGGTGGTGCGGCTAACCCAGCGGTGGTGCGGCTAACCCAGCGGTGGTGCGGCTAACCCAGCGGTGGTGCGGCTAACCCAGCGGTGGTGCGGCTAACCCAGCGGTGGTGCGGCTAACCCAGCGGTGGTGCGGCTAATCGAGCGGTGGTGCGGTGCACATCAGTGGAGCTGAGAGATGGCACCAGTTGAAAGGAATGCCTGATTATCACGCTTTCAACCACAGCAGGCTGCCACATTTACACTGAGCTGCTGGTGTTAAATCACACTTTTTAATTTGATTCTTATGCAATTAAAATGTTATTTTTGCTTTGTATGGATAAGCTGAGGCACCAGCGATGGCGACTTGTTAAGGAAGACGATGTAATTAAGCTAAAATGGGAGAATGGAATAAGAGCATGTGCAAATCTTCCACTCTAACGTGTTGAGCACAATGGAGCAGTAAGGATGTTTAGCAAGTCCTCTCTAGACGGTTTCTTGAGCAGCTACATTGACCATGCTAGTCACCACCACTCAGAACACGGAGATGTGTCGAGATACAGTACAGCATGCCCATCTCCGGTCCAAATAAGTACTTACGCTGCACGTTGCATGATTTCCTGATACAACTCTGTAGCCTATATACTGTAACAATAGGGTTCTCGCAAGCCTGCGATTCAGCTCAAGGAACATCGAAAAAATCGGACAATCAAACCAGTCACGGCGCATAAAATCCAGCTGTCATAACAGCAGTCATTACACCTGGAGCAGATGATGTATTATTTATCTGACGTCGAAGGATTCAGAACTTCTACAGACTGTACCGTAGGAACTCCACAGCACTGAGTGATGCTCCTCCAGATCTTTATCTAGCACTGTGAAGTATGGATCAAATAAAATAGTGTCATTGCATTTCCTACAAAGACTATTGGAGGTCGTTGAACTAAGCGGTATGTCGTGTGTTTTTTTTTCTTCTTCTGTGCATTGTGTCAGCATATTTCATCAAAAATGCTGAAGAGATGTAGTGGTTGTAAAACCCAAGCTTGCCGTTTAGTATTTCAGGGCTCTCTAGTCTATATGGTGGTGAATTACACTACCTTAGATGAACCCAGTGATGATTGTAGTGTAAAAGTTTAATAGAATACATCAGAAGCCATTACTCTAGGTGATCTGTTTAGTGTCCCACAGGGGGAGACCTGAATACATTAAATCATGCAGGTTGGCATTTATTGGGATGACTTATGTAAAAGCTTATGTACTGGAGGAAGCTCTGCAGGGAAGTCACTAGCTGGCACGGCCACAAAGTCATACAATCGGATTTTAAACGTAACCCTCCAGGACAAGATTCATCCCAATTAACATCAACATGCTTTAATCATGGCCGGAGAAAATTGAAGATCTGTTGATATCGTTGTAATGAATCATCCACGCTGTATCTCTCTCTAACTCCCTTTCCTGGTCTCCTCCCTCTGAATTAGCCAGGCATCCAAAAGGTTGCAGTGTCTTTGTGGTGCACCGTGACACTGTTCCATTCTAATCAAGAGCGTTCACTGCATCACCCTTGGGCTAGCAGCTAGCCTATCAGCTATTGTTGGGACACAACTTAAAGATGGAAGAAAGACCTTCCCCACTGCTGTCTGTAAACAGTGCCGAATCCTTTGTTGTACCATCACAGAGACCCAAGACTGCTTAGTAATAGTAGTACTACTAAGTAGTAGTACCATCGATATCACAAGATATTTCTCTGCCTGTTTTCAGTTCTCAGACACAGCTGAGGAAGCCTCAGGTGTTCATAAGTCCTGCCACTCATCCAGTAATAATTCCGGCTGCCATTCCCGGTGCTTAATTGCACTAAGCCTCGGCACCGGAAAAATCCGGCACTGCGCTTCTAGCTCCATTATTATTGGCTCCATAAAACATTCAGCACTCCCCGCTCCCGTTGGAACCATGGTGGAGCAGTGACATTGTAATTTTTCAGCCAGATCTAACTCCTCCATGATGTGGGATTGGAAGATTGGAAGACAGAAGACATGGAGAGATGGTAGAGAATGATACAGCCAGCCTGGCTCATCTGGCTGTTAATGTTACCAACTCTGCCGAGACAGAATATACTGGACTCTAGAGGGATGTTTTCCTCTACAGTGCTACTGCTGTTTCTGCTGCTGACTGTGTGAATGTTTGTGAGGGAGCCTTGTGTCAATTTCTCCCCTTTCGGGTCATGAACACTAACGAGCAATTAGACAGGAAGAGGGACGATGATACGAGGCTGAAAAAATGTCTCCCACAGTGCTGGTGAGTTTGAGCTCTTTCAGGCAGAATCTGACAGGACTGGGCCTTTAATCATTCACAGCCACTAACAGGACCAGTGAGACTGTCTGAATGGGTTTGTGTTATGTCTAAAAGAAAGATAGCATCTCAAACATTTGACATTCACACTCCAGGAAGCATGTACAGATACACACACACACACACACACACACACACACACACACACACACACACACACACACACACACACACACACACACACACACACACACACACACACACACACACACACACACACACACACACACACACACACACACACACACAAACTCCTATGCCCATCCTTTTCTCTTCATTCACCATTCCCTGGATCACCATCATCATCTCTCTTTCCTGTTTCTCATCTACACACTTAGAAAAAACGGTGCTATCTAGAACCTAAAAGAGTTCTGCGGCTGTCCCCATAGGAGAACCCTTTGAAGAACCCTTTTTGGTTCCAGGTAGAACCCTTTTGGGTTCCATGTAACACTTTTTCCACAGAGGGTTCTACATGGAACCCAAAAGAGTTCTACCTGGAACCAAAAAGGGTTCTACCTGGAACCAAAAAAGTTCTACCTGGAACCAAAAAGGGTTCTCCTATCGGGACAACTGAAGAACCCTTTTGGAACCCTTTTTTTCTAAGAATGTACCTTACAATTATGCCCTCTTTCTCCTGGATACTGGGCTCCCCCCAAAGGTTGACATGTCTACCAAGGTGATAGGTTAATCATGTGTATTTCTTTAATTAATTCAGAATTTCCCCTGTCCTAGTGGATCTGTTGTTTTCCCATCCTCAGCCATTCACTTTCAAGAACTAAGTGTTTTGAGCCCCTATGTAAAGGGCTAACATGGTTTTAAAGGTCATTCTCACACTTTAAATTCGATTGTACTCTTAAAAGGCCTTAACATCTTAATTACTAATCCTATCATTGTAAACGTCTGTGATTCTACGTCACCTTTGCCCTGGTCCTGTCCTCCGTACATTAAGGAACCCTAAATGCCCCCACTCTCGTCAAACTAGAACGCTATATTTAATTCTCTGTTCAGTAGATACTGACAAAATGTAAAATTGAAAGGAATTGGCACGAAATTACAGCATCAATCCATTTTTCCATTTAGTCCTGTTGCGAGCCTCTTGCAACATAAATACTATCATTTTTGTGTGATTGTTCAGAACTGCAGAATGTGCCAAAGAAGCAAGTCTGTAAATTGCCTATGCAATTTTACAAAGCAATTGTGCTTCTCCCATCCCAGTGTCAGTGGAGAAAAAAAGGCAATCTGCGAAAATTAAACTTCAATTAGAGTGGTGGAGAGACTACTGCTTCACACAAAAGCTCCATTTTGTACAGGCCTACACGCTCTCACCAGCTAAACACAGGCCCTGAACTGAAGATAATGACGAAATCATAGCAGAGAAAAATGCTCCTGTCCAAGACGCTGGCTAATTTAAGGAGCAGAAAGGGAAAGGGAAAGGGGGATACCTAATCAGTTGTACAATTGAATGCATTCAATTGAAATGTGTCTTTCCGCATTTCTTTCTTTTGTCAGCTCTGGGATTCAATCCAGCGACCTTTCGGATACTGGCCCAACGCTCCTACCCCAATGGTGGTGGATCATGTTGAATACGTGTTAAAACCGAGCAATACTAATGCAGGCAATGATCATTTGAGGTTACAGATTCAATGGTGCCTCAGTTAATTCTTGTGCATTTGCGAGTGCAGACCTGTTTATACTGTAGCTTCAGGTATAACTCATCTCACTTTTTGTTTCTTTTTCCACTATGTTGTTTCGTAAAGCCCAGTTCTTTTATGTGCTCAGCTGGTCAGATTTACTGCGGCTGTCCATTCTGTCTAACTATACATAAACGCGAGACAAAGGCCAGATAACGGTTGTAAAAACCACTGCCTTGTTAGTCTTGGATGGCATTTCTGTTATTTTCTTGTTATTTCTCAGAAAGAGCAAAGATGTGTGTCTAGCTGTGCCTGGGGGGACAGTGGAGGGAAATCACTAGAGATGTAGATATATCCTAAGGAGGAAGAGCGACTGGGACAAAGAGGAAACAGGGTCATGAGATACTTCCACTATCAAAACAAGACCAGGACGACTCCAGACATATGAGATTTCAGAGACATTTCCATAAGCCATAAGCACAACATGTCTGAATCATCCAATACCTAGATATCTAGCTAACCTTCTCAACCTCAGGCTGTCAGTGAGAGAAACTACCAGCCATTTGGCCTATAGACCTGCTGCACACAGGTCCATGGCTAGACCTGACATTTATGAAGATACCCTTGTGGACAAAACTCTTTCCAGGTGGCTGAATTGACATTTGGAATAAATGCCATGGAGAAAGAGTGTTTTTAAGTTATTTGTGTGTGTTTTAGGAACTGTTCATGCCTTCCCCCCGCTGATTCGATGTGGTATTTATATTCTAGTTCTGTGGGTTTATGAAAGGATTTATTATTTCCGTTATTATCTTTAGACTCCCCGTTGAGTCAGCTAGCCGTGTCAAACTGAACGGCCCGTCTGATATGCTGTTACTTGAGTTGACAGAGACAGGGTTGCCGAGGGAGCCCAGAGAATACAGTGTGTCAGTGTAACACAAACACACTTGGGGGATAGATTCTCAGAGTAGTTCCGCACCTCTGAATTTACACCCTCTGATAGACCTCTCCAGAAACCATCCAAGAAAGGAGTTAGGACGCTAAAGAAAAAGAACAAGCAGCACAACCAGAGAAAAACTCTGGGCTTCTCAGACCAGGTAGAACAAAGACGAGTAGAGAACAATGAACAGGCAAGCGAGCAATAAAAAAAAGAATTCCAGGACAAAATCAGAGGGGCTTCAGCTCAGAGACAAGTGATAATTGGGAGCTGTTAGAAAGCAGG
Source organism: Salmo salar (assembly GCF_965601325.2). Classification (NCBI taxonomy): domain Eukaryota; kingdom Metazoa; phylum Chordata; class Actinopteri; order Salmoniformes; family Salmonidae; genus Salmo; species Salmo salar. The sequence continues at coordinate 53,043,307 of NC_138297.1, forward strand.
AGACAATTTTCTCTCTGCTTCAACGTGTTCCGTGAACGTGGAGGTGGAAGGTATTTGGGTATTGTCCTACTGGTCTATCTCATCAGTCAGGATGGTGGCCACCTGGCCATAGATATATCAGACCAGATGTCGTGTGATGAGTGTGTCTGTGACATAATGGCCTACGTACTGAGGTGGCGGTAGGTACAGACAAAATCCAATGCTCTTTTTTTAAATCCTTTTTTTGCTGTTTTTACTAGTCAGTCCCCATCTTTAAATACCCCTGGCTTTCATTAGAGAACAGTCTGCAGCTCGTTTCAACAAGCAAGTCCTGTTGTGAGTATAAACAGCAGGCTGCAATGCTGTCTTTGCTGCAGTTAAACAGAACTACAGGGAAAAGGGAGGGATTGGTTGCCAAAGAGTAACTACTTTCTTCTGTAAATAACAGAATGCCTTTGGATATATAACAATAGGCTTGTATAAAGATGTATACATGCCGAAAAAAGTTGAATGAGAAATCTGCTCTGCTTTATTCCATCAGACAAACACTGTGTTGATGTAGTAGGCTAAACGTACGTGCATTCAATGTAAATATCCTCTTTACTCCACAGACGTTGGTTCTGAATTGGCTGGTGTTGGCTGAGTGGTGCTGTCGACCCAACTGCCTCATTTTGCCTTTAAGGTCACTCAGATCCTTCTCATTATTATGTGCATGGTGAGAGAACATTTCTTTCAGTCAGTGGGGACTCACCATGGTCTTGCCTATTGACTAAAGTCTGGAGGCGTGACAGCTTTCACAGTTATGAGCAGTGGAATGATGAACCGCACTCAAACTCCCTAGCAGCGATAATGTCAGGAGAGAGCATTAAGCCTAGGTGACATGAATGAGAAAAAAAAAACATGTAAACAATGACTAACATTTTAATCTGTGTGAACAGGATGACAGTGGCTTAGACTTGGAGGATCAAACTCAACCACTTATTGGCTATGATGGAAAGGTCTCCAGAGTAGTACCACTACTTCAGCCTTCCTAGTTGATTTATACCTGATTCATTTGGAATACGCCTCCATAGATCCTAACCAACATGGCCTCCTGTCTCCCAGTGTGTTGAAAGTGACTCCCCGGTGGGCGGTACCAACCTGTAAGCAAAAATATGTTAAACAGGCTGGATATAATCATTATGTCTGCCATCACATCAGGCATCACATACCTTGGAATGAATCCAGAAGGAACCGGATTCTTATACTGAGTTAATTGAGAATTAAGCTGTGTAGTTTCGTGGCTCTGGAAAGAGATCCCAAGGGGGCGTCTTTCCAATTATCTATTAACTTGTGATTTATTGGTTCAGTTGTTCTCCTTTCCATCCCAACCTGACCTCCTTCCTCCTCTGTTTCTGTTCATTATTCTCCCTCTCCTCTCCCCACAGTCGCCTCATATTTCCTGTCTGTCTCCATCTCCCTCCCTCCCATCGTGTGTTCTCTCTAGCTCTGCTTCTCGCCTTAGAGCAGTGATGGGCTTTTCCCATGCAGCTGGTTCTTAATGGAGGCCCTGCTCCAGAAAGATGATGTTAATGTTGACTGGGATCACCGACTCTCCTCCGAGGCACAGAGTGGTGAGAAATGACTGTGCTACCTCCAGCCGGCCTGGCCCAATAACTTGTCATATATGGATCCAGAGGCCTGAACGGGGGGAAAAAGTGTACTGTTTGGGTTTAGAGGAGGGGGGAGGGGGAGGAGTAGAGTGTTTATGGTAGGATGTGTATGAGTGTATACTGATGTCTTAAGAAATGAAGGTGGATGATAGCAGGTCATTAAGGATGATGAAGGAGGGTTAGTATGCATTTGGGAGACATCCATGCCTGACAGGACAGTGTGTTAATAAAACAGGGAACGTGGGCCTGTTGCTCCCTCAAGTATTTGTTCGTCCGTCTTGCTGTCAACAGAATTGACAGTCAGCCTGCTCTGCTCCTGCTCTGCTGCGCGAACCTCCCTTAACCTCACAACCCTGTCTGACAGCCCAGGAGATGTGCTCTGTTCTGAGAAAGAGAGGTGTGTGTGTGTGTGTGTGTGTGTGTGTGTGTGTGTGTGTGTGTGTGTGTGTGTGTGTGTGTGTGTGTGTGTGTGTCTCCAGACGGTGCGGTTAGCCTCATTTACATCAGAGGATTGGTCATGACAGTGACCCTCGCTGACGAACGTAAGCAGACAGAGATCCCCCCCCCCCCCCCCCCCCCCCATCTGTTTTCTTCACGTTCTGCTATCAGTCCCTGGCTCGGAGTCTAAAGCAGCCATCCATGCCACAGCCTCGGTGACAGCACAGGGAAAATCACGTCATCACTCCACACACCGTCCGCTCACATTCCCAGGGATGCGTATCCTGCCAGCCTTGCTATGATCTCCACAAACCAGACCAGGCATCCATTCTACATTGAACGGGGGTGGGGGCTGGTTCCATCCTGATTGGGTGACGTTCTAGTCTCTGTGTTATTTGTGACTGTTGGAAGGCCATGGTGTGCGAGACCCAGATATGCATAGCGACTCATTCCCCAGTGCTTAGAGCCAGGAAAGCCCCATCCGTCATGCAAAGATCACCGTTGTCCTGTCTCTTTGAAGTGATGGTTGGATTTGGTGAGGCAGGACACAGTGCCTCCGGTGTGAAAAGGTTCTACTACCGTGGGGCGACTCGTTGAAAAACACAGTAACGTTCCATATGTATGTATGAGACCAGGTGTGTAGCCAGGAGCCCAGCCAAGTCAATCCACTTCCAATTCATCCGTGGTTGGGAGTAATCCAGTATGTAAGTGGCTTTTTAATCTTTTCTTCGGAAGGTGTGGTAACCCTTGCTCTCATATAAACCCACAGGGGAGCAACATTAATCAAAATAACACAGAATGGGTTTGATGGATAGGGTTGAAGATTTGAATTTCCCCTTAAAAATTATGTTTTTATTCGTCTCATCTATGGGTTTAAATCAGTGGAATGTCCGTTCCAACGGTGCCCAGCCCTCTAAATTGCATGCAGGACTCAAAAACTGGAGATTTATCGACTTCCTCCACTGGCCTGCATGAATTATTTATTAGTCAATGTCTCTCACACAAACCCCAGCAGGTCTTTAATCCACACTGATATTAGCCTGCCTGACTGTATATTGGTGGACTGAGAGACGTATAAAAACCAAACTGCTGCGACAACACATCTCTCGCTCTCTTTTTGTCTTCAGTTTATCATGCAACTTTGAAAAACTTGGATTACTTTTGATCTCAATGCTTTGCCCGGTTGACCCAATGAGGCGTTGTGCAGGCAGTGTCTGCCAGAATGATGAGGTACATGGTCTTAGATTATCCTTTGAATTACCTGTTTCTGTGCATGTAAGATTGGGAAGGAGAGGAAGAAGCTGGCAGACTGGGGGGATTAGGAGGGGCTGATTCCCAGAGTAAAGGCTGTCAATTTGTTCACTGTGAGGAGATGTGATTGAGCATGTCTGCTGGCTACTTGGACCACAGCCCCGCGTCTCCCCAGTGCAGGGATTGATTGAGTCGTACCTGCCTAGGGTTCCGTTGGCCTTGCGCCCGTCCACGGGCCACGTTCCCTCTCCCTGCCCAGTCTGTCAGCCCCTGAAGTTATGACATCATGAGCCAACTCATAAGGCACCTCCATTGTTTTGAAATGAAGGGACATAAATTTCCCAGGCTCCACTGCCCAGCGGATGATTTGTGAGTGCTATTATCCTCAGAAATCGCTCTGGAAAATGGCTGCGGAATGGAGAGAGTTTGGGAGGGGTGATGAAATGGTGTCTAAGCTGCCTGTTTTGGCCAGTTCCAATAGTGGTTTTTCACACTTCTGGGGTCAAAACCCCACGTACACATACATGTAGATCTACTCAGATTACAGAGTTCATGATTATTAAGCTACTATTTTTGCCCTGAAAGTGGCATTTGGAGAAAAATATGACTTTGTAGATAGGACTGCCAGCTAAGAGAGTGAGAGATGGAAATAAATAGCGAGACCAAAATGACCAATCACCTGGATGTCAATGGAGCATTTCCAGAACTTTCTCTCTTGCCATTTGTAGAAGCAGCAGACCTAGGCGAAATCCAGTTGACAGCCAAGGTTTTCATGTCGAGGCTTGACTAATTCATTAGAAAGCCATCATTAGAAAGTCCCAGAACGTTCCATTGTTAGAACCTGAGTCTGAGAAATAAACTGCTGACTATTCGAAACATACCTTCCAAACTTGATCACAATGGACAGGTAATGCATTATGCATTCCGATTTCATTATGAATAAAACATTTTTTGTACGGAAAGCGTGTGTGAAATTGTTTTTATTTCCTTGAAGAGTACCAAAACAGGGCAACAAAATATGAAAATGTAAAGATAAAGTCGCATTCATATTTCAAGTCTGCCCTAATTCAATCTCCTCTATTTCCTTTTCAAAACATTTGTACGCATTTCAACTCTAAACTTTAACGGAAGTAAGAGTGTGAATCCATTTAGCATCCTTTCGGGAAGAAGCAACTTACAGTACTTTTGCTTTCAGGAGCCACTCAGCTCGACACAATACATGGTCAAATGCAGGAAGTTATCAGTGAGGTGCAGGAACGTAAAGTCCTCTTCACCACTCACTGAAGAATTCAATTCTCCCGCATGAATCTGACAGCAGAGGGCTATTCTGCACGGGCAAGATAAACATTACAGTGGAAAACAGTGAAATAATAAATGCTGAAGCTATATGTTGGGATATTTATCTGAAGGGCCTGAAGATAGGGCCGAGGTGGGGAGAGGACTGAGGACAAATTTGTTTTTGCCATTGGCAGATTGTAACCAGACCTTCTGAATACTAAACATACTAGTTCCTTTTGTTTTCTGATAATCCATCCCAGTGCATTGTTGACTGTAGATGACAACACAATGTCCTGGTCTTAGCCCGTGTGACTGTCACTGATGTTGGGGACAGGATTTACTAGGTTCGGTAGTTATTCCCATCTTTTCTCTCGTACACAACAGCATTTGCGTTTACTATGGCCATTGTTATGGCAGGAAATTAGAAAACAAAAAGTCAATTGTAAAATAAGCGTTCTATCCATTAAACACAAACCAATTCTTGATGGAAACGGAACCAAACAACGCAAAATAGCAATATCTGATAAGAGCCAATGAGATGCCATCGGTATTGCAGCAATTGCAAAGTCAAACATGCAAACTGTACAAGTTCTCACAGAGTTCAAATCGACAGCATACACAATGCATTCATTCACACAAAAAAGCTGCATATTCCTATATGTTCCTGCCAGGAGTTCACAGTTAAGCTATGAGAATTGCATCGTGTAAACTACAAAAGGAACAGAATAGCCTAAATCTCTGTAACTGTAGTAACCTCTGACAGCAGATAGTATTACATCAGAGTTGAGAGAGAAGACGTCCTCTCTATCCTGTAACCTTTGTTTAACCCAGATATCCTCACCTGCTTTTCCAGGAATATCCCCTGCTATTCCTCTTGCAGAGGGAAATGTGAATGTAATTATATTATCTCAGAGAAAACCCCTCCTCCGTTCTTTTCCCATCAGCTACCTAACCTCTGGGAGAGCCACCGTTGATTCACTCTACTGCCTGATGATGAGTTCATACAATGCTCCACACACGCACCGTTCCTATTTCTCACAGCCTTCAGATGTTTAGGTCTGATTTACATAGATTTAATACTGGTAGGTTTGAAAGGAAAGTCCAGCATTGCCATTCAATCAAATCTCACTGTGCTGGATGGTGAAAGACAGTAGTTGGCCATAATGTGTGAGCTAACCTTTATGACACGGATTGAATATATATTCACTTCTTATCAGCCCTCCTGTGGCTGGCTAACCCTCGCACCATTCTTTCCCAGGCTCTCCCCTGAACTTTAGGCAGAAATCTTTTTATCCCAGTGTAAAGTCAGAGCTCAGCAGAATAGACTGCTTTCCTCCGAAGGATGATGAACACTGTAAAAGCCCTACTTTTCAATAGCAGGGATTTCTAGGGGGATGGGATGAGGTTGAATAAATATGCAGAGGCTGCATGGTTTTGTCCGAGAGCACAGAGTGAACAGACCTGCTTATCAGGTTTTAGATAATATGTGGAAAAAACTAATCCTCTGACCTCCGAATGTCATTATCGGGCCGGTTTACTAGCCTGTAGTATTCACTGCCTGCTTCCTTTAGCCATTCAAATGGGGGGTCCATTCTCCAACTGGCCGTTTTTTAAATCAGACAGCAGCCAGGAGGGTGGCAACACAATCTCTTTGATATTCATCTCACATTGAGCTAATTGTGCAGTTGTTGGGCTGTTTACGCACAAATCTGAAATTGCCTAATAAACAGATTAAATGGGAAATGTACAAGAGGGAAGCGTTTGATTGAAAAGTTGCAATAGAAGACTGGTTGAGTGGAGGTTTCATGACTGTGTACAATTATATACACTAGTTCCAGGGAAAGATTTAATAAGCAATCACCCCTCTTGTCAATGTCTTCCACTATAATCATAAATTAATACTTCAGTCCATTTTGCTAGTTTCTGTATGGATGTCATGCTTGATGATTGCCAGTCATCTCCAGTGTTATGTACCGAGCCAAATTCATTGTTGTTCAGTTGATGAGAGAAGAACCTCTAAATCATATCAAGAATATTAGAAGTCCAAAATAGAACACAATGCATTTTCCAAAGAGCACTATGCAAGATCAACAGCTGTTTCAACATAATCTTCCTCCCGCATGCTAAATTAATCACACAAAAAAAAGAGTTGGGGTAGTCAGTCAGGAAAACATGGAATACCATAATTCATGGTATCAGTGTAGGGACTGCTCACTTGGCCAGCTTCATCTGAACCTGTATTGGTCATAGGTATGACAACTCTATGAGTGACAAGGTCTAGGACAATAAGTGCCAGCCGCGGGCTCTACCTGCGCCAGGGTCAACTACTATAATGTTTGCATTGTCATTCTCTAAATGACCTCGCTGGCATTGTGACGGGAAATGCCTTCCGCCTCCTCGTTCTCCTCATTCTCCTTAATGAGCGCAGTTAACACAAAGCAGGCATATACTGGGACATACTGAGTGGGAGAGAAAAACAGAAAGCAAAGCTAATAGCTAAGTAAACAAACTAATAACTGGAGCGCACGGCCCTGGGGTTAAACAACAGACCCCTCTAATCACTCTCTTTGATTCAGTTGCATTGGTATTCATACAGGGAGCAGCCGAGAAGATGTGTTGTCTGAACACGGTCAACTCCAGCCCCCGGTGTCTGAGACTCATGCCAGTACGTCGGAATGAACAAGCTGCTGCAGACATATACACCCATGGAGAAAAACACAAAAACACATGTGTACGGTATGTGCCTGTAAAATAGCATGCGCCACTTTCTTAGACAACTGCAACCAACTCATCTGTGACTGATGAAAGGTTGCTGAGAGCATTTGAGGTTGATCAGTATCTAGGGAAGGCAGTCTGAGAATAACAATTCAAGTAAATACAAAGATATCCATCATTTTAACAAATATACAGAGATATGGAATAGAGAGTAGTGAGAGCTCTGCATTGCAGAGATGTAGCCTATTGTCACACACCAGCAGAGGTTGATTGATGAGCATCTTTCCAAAATGGTATAATCAAGACGTTATAGAAGGCAGCGAGCAGAGACACGCTGGTAGGAAGGCACAAAGTAGACAACAGGGAGAGCTGGTTAAGACGTCAGCTAAGAGGTGATTCTCATTGACGAACATTTTAGAACAGACCCTAAGATCTATAACAGCCCCAGAACCCTGAGAGGCAAGCCTCGTCACACTCCTGAACCGTGATAGAGCAGCAGCCCATACATGGAGCCCGGGCCCTGGCAATTGGCGCGGAGGGACACCGAATACTAGAACATTGCATTATGGGCGCTCCCTCCTGAGTATTTCAAAATGGAAACACTGGCAGGCCTGTTTAATGGGTTATTCTTGCTATGAGGTATTTTCAAAGCACTTAACAGTTCATAGCGGTGCAAATATGTTTTTCTGTAAAAGGAGAATTATACTAGTCTCTAAGGGGTATCAAATGGAAATGCTAGAGTCTTTGGACATAAAACATACATTTCACCAGGGATTGCGTGAGGGGAAATTGCAATGACTCTAAAACCATAATATAAATGATCAGGATGAAGGTAAGACCCAGAAGCAGACCGCGTCGAAGTAACAATGTTTATTACAGCAACAGGGGCAAAGGTACAGGTCAGGCAGAGGTCGGTAATCCAGAGTTGGGGCAAAGGTACAGGATTGCAGGCAGGCTCAGGGTCAGGGGCAGGCAGAGTGGTCAGGTGGGCGGGCTCAGGGTCAGGACAGGCAAGGGTCAAAACCAGGAGGACGAGAAAAGAGAGACTGGGGAAAAGCAGGAGCAGATACAAAAACCGCTGGTTGACATGACAAACAAGACGAACTGGCCACAGACAAACAGAGAACACAGGTATAAATACACAGGGGATAATGGGGAAAATGGACGACACCAGGAGGGGGGTGGAGACAATCACAAAGACAGGTGAAACAGATCAGGGAGTGACAATAAATGGATTCAATCCCCCATAGTTCATGATGCAAACTATTCTACCCAGGGGGTGTCCAATGCACCCCCTCGGTAGAATAGCGATGAAACCACTTGCTTGGCTATACCAGAGATAATTTGAAGTATAACTTCATGTCTACTATTTGCCGCATATAAACATCTCTCTTGAGTTTATCGTTTTCTGCACAATGTCATAGCAAGCTGTTGCGCAACGTTAACTCACAGTAAGCCAGTGCATATGGAAACATCATATTTAGACACCCATGGAGTTCTGCTATACTGTGTGAACATGCTCCGCACCTATCTGCAGTCTGCCCCCCTCTCTTCAGGGAGGGCTGAGCTGAGAGACTTCCCAGATAAATGGTTCTGTCACCCAGTCAGGACGCCGTAGAGGCATGTCAGAGAGACAGAGGGCCTCATTAAGACGTCTTATAGCCAGCGCAGCACCGCAGCTCCCCTGGCCCTTCTGGAGCTGTACTGACCCAGGAGGGGGGGTGATGGCAGGCATCCTCTCAGTATAGAGAGCCCTCTGGGCCTTCCTGCCTCACCACCTGTACTCTACCCACCGGCAGGGGAGAGAGAGGAGCAGCTGCCATATTTATAAGGGTGATTCTGAGAGAGTAAAGGGGTAGGGTGTAGTTTCTCCATTATATCTTCTACTTGAAGCAGCTTTTTTACAAGGTTGAATGGGGTAACTTAAACTAACAGCATAAATTGACACACATAATTTCAGGCATTGATGGTAGAGATAGCATATGCTTACTTTTATGTAATATCTTAAATCTGCCTAATCAGAAACAATTGAATTTACTGTTTATCTCGAAGGCTTCTGTTTACCACTGAAATCACAGGGGGGTAAAGTCTAGATTGTAATTAGTTTCAGATGTTCTGTAGCTAAACCCTAGTAGATTCAGTTCAGTCTGGAGTTGCGTATTCTCAGCTACAAAGTGTAATAGAGTATGTACAAGTGATAGGCTACAATCTAAACCTTGCCTCAACCACCAGATGACCTCTAACCTACTATTGTAGTTCAGATCATTATGTTCAACACCCAACACAAGGCCACCAGCTCTGTCCTCACAAACCCACTTTTTACACATCACCCTCCTGCGCACACACACACACACACACACACACACACACACACACACACACACACACACACACACACACACACACACACACACACACACACACACACACACACACACACACACACACACAGCGATGCACCAGCCAGGCCTAGAGTAAATCAGCGATGACAGTCTGTTGGGACAGTCAGGCAGCTTTATTAAATCAAAGCCCCCTCCCCAGAGGGCAGGGTAATTTATGAGGGAAGATTAAGGTGATGGAGTATGGACAAAGACATCAGCCACAGCCAGACAGGATCCATGGAGAACCACAGACCACACTTTACAGCCCTGATGGGCATTCTCACTGACACACAGATAACTCTCCAACCAGGACAGATGCAGCTTGCGCCACAGACAGAGAAGAACTCAACTTTACTGGAACTCAGCAGAAGCTGCCTCTTTATGTCTTTCATCACCATATTGCTACTTTACAAGCTGCCTCACTTGTATGTTTAGTCAGCTAGCAATCTGCATCAGGAAGTAACCAGATGTTGAGAAATATAGCTTATGTTCAAAATAGCGAGGATGTGCAAAACACTGACGTAAGACCTTGAATGGTTTCTAATATTAACATCAGCAAAATGGGCGCCGGCAATGTCATGTAATCTTTCTGAATTTCCAGTATCGTCATCATGTGACTGTCACTGTCAGGATGGGGTGTACCCTGAAGAGCCAGAAATACCTTAAACAACGGAATAAGAACTTCTCACAGTGATGCAAAATCCTCCAACACATTCCACATGATCAGCTCACACCAGAGTGTATCTTCCTTTATGTGTGTCTGATCAAACTAGCGACTTCTCCTATTAGCCTAATGAATGAATTATAGCCACAGAAACAAAGATCATTAAGCACATTTTCACCAGGGGACAATCATTTGGACAAAGTGACGTTGGACAATGTGAAGTGAAACGATCTGGTAGCCCACCAGTTCTACATATGGACTCTACGTTATCTGCATTGAAGAGAAAATGACCTCCCTCACTCCTGTCACGCCTCAAGGGTGCCATTTCATCTCTGAGGGGCTTCGTGAGTTCTTCTTGTTTCAGTGTGATTACTCATAACAGGCGCAGTAGGGTATTGCCCGGCAGAATGCGTTGTAATGCACACACCCGCGTCCCATAAACAGAACACAATATCATATCTGAATCTGCTCTGGGATGACAGTGTACAAAACACGACCGTAGCCACAGGGCTTATGTCTCATCTAATAACTGTTGTCTTTTTTATTCCTTATTTTAATACCTCGTGTTCTTTAGCAGCCTGCGGTTCGGTTCATAAGCAGGTGTTACATTCATTCTCCACTTAAGGTAGAGTCCCGGGAGTGTTTTTATGTAGCGACTGGTAAAGAGCTGTCAAACTCTGTGTTGTTGTTTTTGTCGCACTGCTTTGCTTTATCTTGGCCAGGTCGCAGTTGTAAATGAGAACATGTTCTAAACTGGCCTCCCTGGTTAAATAAAGGTGAAATAAAAAAGTATTTTGATTTCTGCAAGGTGCTGTGACACAAAATTTGCATTTAAACATCAAGCTGCCTGTTAGCGCCACATAGGGAACTATGGGTAACTGCTCAGGGACATTTTTCTCAAAGTGGCATGGGTTTTAAAGATGTGGCATGTGAGGTTGAACTTAGACCATGCTCATCTACATGTGAGGCGGCCAAAGCCACTTTTGCGTATCATAATTAGCTTAGTCTAGTGGAGTGTGTGTATTATGTAAATCGTGGTTTACAGGTGCTTTAGGGTTGGACAAGGAGACTATAATTCAAGCAGTAGGGCTGAGAGAGCAAATCCAATGGCGGTTACATGTTCCACCCTTGAACAAAGTCACTGGCCTTCGTACACAACCGTAATTATCAGTTCTACTCATGAAAGTATTCAATCAACAAACACCTCCCTTTCACCACTCCTCTCTTAAAATATCTTGAAACTCTTCACAACTAATGTTTAGTATGTGAAGGTGGCTCTAATGTTAGCATTGGCCCCTGCTCCATTAATCTCACTAGTGCTATATCTAACAAGGACACCCAGAATGTAACGACTAACAGAGTGCTGGATCATGACTGCACGCTAATGGCTCCTCACTCCAAATGGACTCTCACATCTGAGCCAAGGAAACCTGTTCCATGTTGTCTTCGCATGTGAAAGATGTTTGGTCAAATATATTGGAAATGGAGCTTCAAAGGTGTACATGCTCGCGTTTGAAGTTCGCAAATAGAGAAGATTATCTGTTGGCCAAAGCTCACACCCTCAAGCTTGGTCCATTAACATCCGTCCTGTATCTGAGCTAAGTAGGTATTTAATGCATGAGCTCTGTGTATTTTCATGTGTGAAACTTCGCAGCCTTAGGTTGGCTTAAAAATGTGCACAGTCCACGGCCCGTGTGTAAATCTCAACCAATGAGTTACAGCAAAATAAGGGAGACCCTAAATCCTAAATCCTTTATTTGGCTACACAGAACTAGTTCACTTCTAACTGACAGTGAAGCATACACCCTGCTGTGTCGTTATGGATTTAAAATGTACATACCTTAATGTTTATTTGAAAAGTCGTATGTCTGCCCTGGTATAAACGCGTGTCGTTTGCTTCGATCGTCTTTATGAATTTTTATCTGAAATAAAATCTTATAGACTTCATGGTCAGTAGATCATTATGGTCCTCTTCAACATGCTGGCAGGTTGTATTTCATTATCTGAAATATGTGTGTGATGTGTGGGAAATGATTTATTCACTCATCCTCCTCACTTCTACACATAACCTCCTGGGAACGTAAAGACAACTTGAGGGCAGCTAGAGGTTGGTCCATTTATTTAGAGTACAGAGGTATAGGACTGGCCTATTTTGCTAGATATTCTTGTAAAATAAATGGCTAATCTCCAATGAGACTAACCTGGTAAAGTAAAGGTAAAATAAATATGAATCATTCCACATCCAATCTTCTGCCATTCCTCTGTATAATTCCTCGAGGTTAAACTTCATAAGTGCCTGAGGCATGGGCCAGTCAGTCACTGCAGTATAGTTGTGAGGTGTGTGTGTGACATTCTGAAGGTTGATGTGGAGATTATCTCTGTTCATCTTGTCACTGCTCATTAGAGTGGTAATGTGGAATTTCAACAGCTTGTTCAAGCTCTCAGGAGACTGAGAAAAGCATCTCATATGGGAGGAAAACTGACTCGTCGCTGAACTCTTATCAATGGCTGTCTAAATGAATTTGTCTAGCAAAGCGTAGTAAACGTGTTTACCATTTAAATGGCTATTTCCCCAGTTCCCACAACATTCCTACACACTGATATCGCTGATATCGCCTGGTGTGACTTAAATGGATGCTCTCCAATTGTTCTAATAACACTGTAAAAATTTACCTTTGAAACAAAAGAGTGAATGTGTGAAGCATTTCGTTAGGCTAGTGCTTCATATCAACAATACCAATGTGTTAGCGTAGTGCTCCATATAAACAATACCAATGTGTTAGCATAGTGCTCCATATAAACAATACTAATGTGTTAGCATATTGCTTCATATCAACAACAGCATTGTGTTAGCATATTGCTTCATATCAACAACAGCAATGTGTTAGCATAGTGCTTCATATCAACAACAGCAATGTTGTTCCAAGATGGCGTAGCAGTCAACTTCAAAATACTCTCCTGCAACCCGCCTCACCCAATGTGGTGTGGATCTGTTTTTTCGAAAGTATTTTTATTTACCTCGGAACTGGAATCCCCCAACAGAAGCTAGCCAGCTCACTAGCGGTCATCAGCTAACCTTTAGCTCGGAAAGCTCTCGCCAGTTTGTACAACGCGACTCAAACCAGAGCATACCGGACCTATTTTCTCTCCATATCCCCAGATTCCTACCACAAGCTCTGGACCTTTTCACCTGGATCATCGCAACTAGCTAGCTGCTACCCGAGTGACTACTCCTGGCTAACGTCTGTTCCGAAGCAAGCACCAATTAGCCTGGAGCTAGCCCATGCTAGGCCCATTCTCCCGGCTAGCTGAAGAGGCCCATCAGCCACTCCTGGGCTACAATACCCGGACGCCTTCTACTGCCAGTACGGAGCACGGAACCCCGCCGATCCTTCACGACTGGATTACGACGTAATCTGCTCGAGGGGGTACTCAACTGGCCCCTACATCGCGACATCCCCTGAATGCCCATCTGCTAGCCTGCTAGCTACAGCCCACTAGCTGTCTAGAGCATATTGGACTGTTAGCTGAATAGATACATTGGTCAATTTCTTGGGTCACTATACCTATTTTGCCAATTGGACTTGGACCCCTCTGCTACTCGGAACCCTACTAATCCATCATGACTGGTCTATCGACGTCACCGCACACGGAGGCTAAAACAGACTTTCCTCCATCGAGTCGTCCCTCTAAGGCCCTTCTGCTATCTTGCTAGCCCAGGCCTGCTTGCTGTCTGAATCGCTGTGTCTCCAGCCAGCCCAACCCCTCACTGGACCCCTATGATCACCCGGCTACGTATGCCTCTCCCTAATATCAATATGCCTTGTCCATTACTGTCCTGGTTAGTGATTACTGTCTTATTTCACTGTAGAGTCTCAAGCCCTGCTCAATATGCCTTAACCAACCATTTAGTTCCACCTCCCACATATGCGGTGACATCACCTGGTTAAACGTCTCTAGAGACAATATCTCTCTCATCATTACTCAATGCCTAGATTTACCTCCAATGTACTCACATCCTACCATACCTTTGTCTGTACATTATGCCTTGAATCTATTCTATCGCGCCCAGAAACCTGCTCCTTTAACACTCTGTTCTGAATGTACTAGACGACCAGTTCTGATAGCCTTTAGTCGTATCCTTATCCTACTCCTCCTCTGTTCCTCTGGTGATGTAGAGGTTAATCCAGGCACTGCAGTGCCTAGCTCCACTCCTACTCCCCAAGTGCTCTCATTTGTTGACTTCTGTAACCATAAAAGCCTTGCTTTCATACATGTTAACATTAGAAGCCTCCTCCCTAAGTTGTTTTTATTCACTGATTTAGCACACTCTGCCAACCCGGATGTCCTAGCCGTGTCTGAATCCTGGTTTAGGAAGACCACCAGAAACCCTGAATTTTCCATCCCTAACTATAACATTTTCCGACAAGATAGAACTGCCAAAGGGGGCGGTGTTGCAATCTACTGCAGAAATAGCCTGCAGAGTTCTGTCTTACTATCCAGGTCTGTACCCAAACAATTCGAGCTTCTACTTTTAAAAATCCACCTTTCCAGAAACAAGTCTCTCAACGTTGTCGCTTGCTATCGATCACCCTCTGCCCCCAGCTGTGCCCTGGACACCATATGTGAATTGATTGCCCCCATCTATATTCAGAACTCGTGCTGCTAGGTGACCTAAACTGGGACATGCTTAACACCACGGCCATCCTACCATCTAAGCAGGATGCCCTCAATCTCACACAAATGATCAATGAACCCACCAGGTACAACCCCAAATCCGTAAACACGGGCACCCTCATAGATATCATCCTAACCAACTTGCCCTCCAAATACACCTCAGCTGTTTTCAACCAAGATCTCAGCGATCACTGCCTCATTGCCTGCATCCATAATGGGTCTGCGGTCAAACGACCACCCCTCATCAATGTCAAACGCTCCCTAAAACACTTCAGTGAGCAGGTCTTTCTAATCGACCTGGCCCGGGTATCCTGGAAGGATATTGACCTCATCCCGTCAGTAGAGGATGTGTGGGTATTCTTTAAAAGTGCCTTCCTCACCATCTTAAATAAGCATGCCCCATTCAAAAAATTTGGATCCAGATATAGCCCTTGGTTCTCTCCAGACCTGACTGCCCTTGACCAGCACAAAACATCCTGTGGCATTCTGCATTAGCAGTGAATAGCCCCCGTGATATGCAACTTTTCAGGGAAGTTAGGAACCAATATACACAGGCAGTTAGGAAAGCTAAAACTAGCTTTTTCAAGAAGAAATTTGCATCCTGCAGCACAAACTCAAAAAAGTTCTGGGACACTGTACAGTCCACGGAGAATAAGAGCACCTCCTCCCAACTGCCCACTGCACTGAGGCTAGGAAACACTGTCACCACCGATAAATTCACTATAATTGAGAATTTCAATAAGCATTTTTCTACGGCTGGCCATGCTTTCCACCTGGCTACCCCTACCCCGAACACAGCCTTCCACTCCCCACAGCAACTCGCCCAAGCCTCCCCCATTTCTCCTTCACCCAATTCCAGATAGCTGATGTTCTGAAAGAGCTGCAAAATCTCGACCCCTACAAATCAGTCGGGCTAGAATATCTGGACCCTCTCTTTCTAAAATTATCTGACGAAATTGTTGCAAACCCTATCAGTAGCCTGTTTCAACCTCTCTTTCGTATCATCTGAGATTCCCAAAGATTGGAAAGCTGCCGCGGTCATCCCCCTCTTCAAAGGGGGAGACACTCTAGACCCAAACTGCTACAGATCTATATCTATCCTACCCTGCCTTTCTAAGGTCTTCGAAAGCCAAGTTAACAAACAGATTACCGAGCATTTTGAATCCCACCATACCTTCTCCGCTATGCAATCTGGTTTCAGAGCTGGTCATGGGTGCACCTCAGCCACGCTCAAGGTCCTAAACAATATCATAACCGCCATCGATAAGAGACATTACTGTGCAGCCGTATTCATCGACCTGGCCAAGGCTTTCGACTCTATCAATCACCACATTCTTATCGGCCCGACTCAACAGCATTGGTTTCTCAAATAATTGCCTCGCCTGGTTCACCAACTACTTCTCTGATAGAGTTCAGTGTGTCAAATAGGAGGGCCTATTGTCTGGACCTCTGGCAGTCTCTATGGGGGTGCCACAGGGTTCAATTCTCAGGCTGACTCTCTTCTCTGTATACATCAATGATGTCGCTCTTGCTGCTGGTGATTCTCTGATCCACCTCGATGCAGACAACACCATTCTGTATACCTCTGGCCCTTCTTTGGACACTCTGTTAACTATCCTCCAGACGAGCTTCAATGCCATGCAACTCTCCTTCCGTGGCCTCCAACTGCTCTTAAATGCAAGTAAAACTAAATGCATGCTCTTCAACCAATCGCTGCCCGCACCTGCCCGCCCGTCCAGCATCACTTCTCTGGACGGTTCTGACTTAGAATATGTGGACAACTACAAATACCTAGATGTCTGGTTAGATTGTAAACTCTCCTTCCAGACTCACATTAAGCATCTCCAATCCAAAATTAAATCTAGAATTGGCTTCCTATTTTGCAACAAAGCATCCTTCACTCATGCTGACAAACATACCCTTGTAAAACTGACCATCCTACCGATTCTCGACTTTGGCGATGTCATTTACAAAATAGCCTCCAACACTCTGCTCAACAAATTGGATGCAGTCTATCACAGTGCCATCCGTTTTGTCACCAAAGCCCCATATACTACCCACCACTGCAACCTGTACGCTCTCGTTGGCTGGCCCTCGCTTCATACTCGTTGCCAAACCCACTGGCTCCAGGTCATCTACAAGTCTCTGCTAGGTAAAGCCCCGCCTTATCTCAGCTCACTGGTCACCATAGCAGCACCCACCCGTAGCACGCGCTCCAGCAGGTATATCTCACTGGTCACCCCCAAAGCCAATTCTTCCTTTGGCCGCCTTTCCTTCCAGTTCTCTGCTGCCAATGACTGGAACGAACAAAAATCACTGAAGCTGGAGACTCATATCTCCCTCACTAGCTTTAAGCACCAGCTGTCAGAGCAGCTCACAGATCACTGCACCTGTACATAGCCCATCTGAAAATTGCCCATCCAACTACCTCATCCCCATACTGTATTTATTTATTTATTCTTGCTCCTTTGCACCCCAATATCTCTACTTGCACATTCATATACACATATATATAGACATTCCAGTGTTTAATTGCTATATTGTAATCACTTCGCCACCATGGCCTATTTAATGCCTTACCTCCCTTGCCCTACCTCATTTGCACATACTGTATATAGACTTTTCTACTGTATTATTGACTGTATGTTTGTTTATTCCATGTGTAACTCTGTGTTGTTGTATGTGTCGAACTGCTTTGCTTTATCTTGGCCAGGTTGCAGTTGTAAATGAGAACTTGTTCTCAACTGGCCTACCTGGTTAAATAAAGGTGAAATAAAAAAAATCATAATAATACATTTAAAAAAATAGTGCTCCATATAAACAACAGCAATGTGATAGCCTTGTGCTCCATATCAACAGCCTCACTGATAATGCTGAGATAATGGAGGACACGGTATCAGTCCACCCTGCCAGCCACACATTCCCTCTCAGTTCAAAGCTCTTCTGCATCTCTGATGGAGATAGAGTTCTGTGTGTAAATGGTGCTGCAGTGCTGCAGTGGCAGTGTCTGCCTCTCAACAGTAGTGTTGTTGGTGGAGCTGCAGCATCAAAGCGGTGGTTTGTTTGCCGTGTGAGAGGGAGCACTTCCCAGAGGACTGTCAGGTCAGTGTGGTGCCGTGCTCGTCGGCTCCCTGGCAGGTATTGACAGGAGAGGGCAGTGCCAGTGCTGACTGAGAGCTCAGTGGGAGTGCCCTTCCAATTAGCAACCAGTAACCTTCCAACCCTGCCCTGCTTTCAGCCCGGGTTCCAAGGCCAGACAGGGATGCACACGTAGACCTGAGCACACACACACAGATCTATTCACATTGTTGAGGAAAACTCATTCCAAGGATCAGGCAGAGCTCATGATCATGTTAATAAGAGTTTATTCAAGCAATTGCAAAGGAGATCACACTCAGGATAAACCAGAGATTCATTGAAAAGTTACAGAATCACACAGTCATGATATACTTCTTCTTCACAAAGAGCTGCTAAGTTGAGAGATGAGGGGGACTTGGCTCCACTTCCTTAATGCAGTGAACAAACAAGAACATGTTCTAACCAGTTCTCACAGCCTGCGTCTTAGAGAGGGGAGTGATGAGTTCTGTAAAGCCTATTCAGATAGAAGAAGAATTTGGCCTTGTACTGGGCCTCTAGTACCCGAAGCGATAAGGAGCCAGCAGCAATTCACTCCTTTGTGCGGTGTGTGAAGAGGGTACTGGACAGTTATGGAAAATTACCAGTTGATACAGTACATATAGGACTATTCAACTCAAGTGTTTACATAGCATTAGGCTGTAGCAGAACCATTTTCCCCAAACAACATCCACACACGCACAATGTTCAACGGAATCCTTAAGGCAAACAACTAACAATCAGTAGGGCCAAACACCAGGCACTTAAACCTCTCCCAACCAACAGGAGGCTGAACTGTTCATGTAGATTCATCTCCATTGCTGAGGCCTGTGGTCCACGACTCACTTTATTCCATCTCATTGGAGTGGAGCACTCTGCAACCCACTGACAACTCATTGATCATCACCATGAACACGTGTCATATGACAATTCACCTAAGGAAGAGGGGTGACCCATAAAACTAATTGTTCAAATTTTGTTTCCCCCCCAAGAAAAACACTGTGATGTCCCCCCCCCCCCCCCCCCCACAAAAAAAAGTAGTAGTTTCCCACTCTATATAAAACTCTATAGCCATTTTGTGTTTTTCTTAAGGCAGTGTTTTGTAGCATTATGTGAATTATGCAAAATGCGACGCTTTTTAAATGTTCACTCATGTATGTCATTTCTATGAGCAAATATACATATATTTTTACAAAAAGGCTTTGACAATGAAAAATATAACCTTTTCAAGACTAGACTTGCAAATATGCTATTTATAGTTATTTACTGAATGAATTTCATTACATTCTAATGCTGAAGAGGAACCTCTGCGGTGTCCAAAGGCTTGTTGATAAACGGCAGCATTTTATTTTTATCCAGCTCAACCTTCATGAAGCATTTAATTCAGCCTAGGCATTCTTAGTTGTTTTTTTTGTTGTTGCTGTGTTTCTCCCTCAGCAGATTGTATTGATCGTTATGTTGAATCCACTGTGAGAGAAGCAGAGGAAGGCTGGTATCCAATTGCATTCAGTCGGAGGGAAAGTCGCATTGATCGTGCTTAAAGTGACAAGATTGAGGAGGCCCATATTGATGCGCTATTGTCCCTGTAAAAATAGAGCGTTGGACAAAGGGACACAGTGCGGATGGTTCCCCGAATGTGAATGGGTTGAAAGCAATGAATCAATCCTGGTGTGACTTATAATAGATCTAATAGTTCATCACACCTTCATACTGCTGGACCAGTGTATCCAATGACAGGCAGGCATGGTGATTTAAAGAGACAAGAAAACACCATGGAAATAAATAAGGCCTGTGCACATGCAGGGTGAGAGGTCCTCAGTGCTGCTTGTAATAACATACTGTTGAGCACATGCACTGACTGAAAGGGTCTTTCTTCTCAAAAGCAGGTGTTGGAGAGGCTGGATTTTCATGGGATTTGCTCCGCATAATTCAACACAGGAATTTGGGTGATTCAGCCTCTTCTCCTCCTATGAGGAGAAAACACACATCACAACAAGAGAGACAACAAAACACTACATAAAGAGAGACCTAAGACAACAGCATAGCAAGGCAGCAGCACATGACAACACAGCATGGTCCATCGCTGGAATCTTAATGACATATTGAGAACATTCTCAACTGGCTAATTGTGCCATGATGTATAGAAGTTGAGTATGGGGTCTGGAATCTGAGACAGATGGGGGCAGATGTGGACATATCTCAAGAAGGATATTATATGAAATAGACTGACGGAGGGGCAGAATTAAGATGTGAGGTTAGAGGAAGATGGAGAGTTGAGAGTGTTTAGAGGTAGAAAAAACAGGTAGAAGGAAAAGAGAGCGGCACATTTAAATAACTGTCTGCCAGGAGCCGGAGATCCTTGCTTCAGTGACTCCTGTTTAGTTTAATCCTGCTTTAGCCTCTCATCTACAGTGTCCACGGGTTTCTGCTTCTGTCAACGTGTACGCCGGATAACCAATTAGGCATGGAAATGGGAGAATTAAAGCAGGTTGCATACTTAAAAGCTGATGTGATTAACACCTAGTGAGCAGATTTGGCATATTTCAATGTGCTAGGTTAGAATGCTGTGGAATTGTACGCCACCATATAGCTCAACAGCCTGAGATAACAATGGCTGGAATTCAGTTTGGATTCTGGACCTGGCAACGTCTGTACATCACCACCAGTTCTGTCAATGGAAAATAGCGAAGGCCTTCAGAAATGGCTGCTTTTCAATATGAGGACACCAGAAGCATGCTAGCTGAGCTCATTTCTGCAAGTGGTTATCGATTAATTTATAGTTACAGCCACTTTTGACTTATCCATTGTCTGTCTACTACTTTGTGACGTACACTGCTCAAAAAAAAAGGGAACACTTAAACAACACAATGTAACTGCAAGTCAATCACACTTCTGTGAAATCAAACTGTCCACTTAGGAAGCAACACTGATTAACAATAAATTTCACATGCTGTTGTGCAAATGGAATAGACAACAGGTGGAAATTATAGGCAATTAGCAAGACACCCCCAATAAAGGAGTGGTTCTGCAGGTGGGGACCACAGACCACTTCTCAGTTCCTATGCTTCCTGGCTGATGTTTTGGTCACTTTTGAATGCTGGCGGTGCTTTCACTCTAGTGGTAGCATGAGACGGAGTCTACAACCCACACAAGTGGCTCAGGTAGTGCAGCTCATCCAGGATGGCACATCAATGCGAGCTGTGGCAAGAAGGTTTGCTGTGTCTGTCAGCATAGTGTCCAGAGCATGGAGGCGCTACCAGGAGACAGGCCAGTACATCAGGAGACGTGGAGGAGGCCGTAGGAGGGCAACAACCCAGCAGCAGGACCGCTACCTCCGCCTTTGTGCAAGGAGGAGCAGGAGAAGCACTGCCAGAGCCCTGCAAAATGACCTCCAGCAGGCCACAAATGTGCATGTGTCTGCTCAAACGGTCAGAAACAGACTCCATGAGGGTGGTATGAGGGCCCGACGTCCACAGGTGGGGGTTGTGCTTACAGCCCAACACCGTGCAGGACGTTTGGCATTTGCCAGAGAACACCAAGATTGGCAAATTCGCCACTGGCGCCCTGTGCTCTTCACAGATGAAAGCAGGTTCACACTGAGCACATGTGACAGACGTGACAGAGTCTGGAGACGCCGTGGAGAACGTTCTGCTGCCTGCAACATCCTCCAGCATGACCGGTTTGGCGGTGGGTCAGTCATGGTGTGGGGTGGCATTTCTTTGGGGGGCCGCACAGCCCTCCATGTGCTTGCCAGAGGTAGCCTGACTGCCATTAGGTACCGAGATGAGATCCTCAGACCCCTTGTGAGACCATATGCTGGTGTGGTTTGCCCTGGGTTCCTCCTAATGCAAGACAATGCTAGACCTCATGTGGCTGGAGTGTGTCAGCAGTTCCTGCAAGAGGAAGGCATTGATGCTATGGACTGGCCCGCCCGTTCCCCAGACCTGAATCCAATTGAGCACATTTGGGACATCATGTCTCGCTCCATCCACCAACGCCACGTTGCACCACAGACTGTCCAGGAGTTGGCGGATGCTTTAGTCCAGGTCTGGGAGGAGATCCCTCAGGAGACCATCCGCCACCTCATCAGGAGCATGCCCAGGCGTTGTAGGGAGGTCATACAGGCACGTGGAGGCCACACACACTACTGAGCCTCATTTTGACTTGTTTTAAGGACATTACATCAAAGTTGGATCAGCCTGTAGTGTGGTTTTCCACTTTAATTTTGAGTGTGACTCCAAATCCAGACCTCCATGGGTTGATAAATTGGATTTCCATTGATTATTTTTGTGTGATTTTGTTGTCAGCACATTCAACTATGTAAAGAAAAAAGTATTTAATAAGATTATTTCTTTCATTCAGATCTAGGATGTGTTGTTTAAGTGTTCCCTTTATTTTTTTGAGCAGTATATTTCAGCTGTATCTTCCTGAAGAAAATGTCTTCAAACCAGCTCCCTTTTCTAAATAGAGATGGTGCAGTAATATTTATGGGGGAAATATTCTACTGAACCCTGGCTTTTGTTATGCTTGATGTACTGTGTATCGAAAATGTCTCAACAGTAGTCTCTACATGCACAAATATGACATGGCGGTGTATCATTAGAGGAGTGTGGGGGCGGCAAACGGAAATGTCTGCTGCTGTCCTCAATCTTGTTCTTTTTTAGGAGCACTGTACTTACAGAGAACATTTTAGTGAATAAAGCACATAAAAGAAACAGCATTGGCAGTCACTATGGGATGACGAACAATGTTTCTCATGTCATCTTATTTGATAGGCCTTGAATGGAATGCCATAACACACAGCACCCTGAGAATATTCGGAGAAACAGGGGGTGGGATGCGTGTTAGGGTAGTGGAGATTATTGAATGGTAACAATTTCCTGATTATACTGTAAATCTCTACTCCAGGCCACAGAGCATTAGGACTTGTTTCCATAGTTTATTTATACCCTCTCATACCAATATCAGCTTACAGAGTTCTATACAGAACACCCTACCATGACAAAATGGAAATCAATATCAAACTATTATTTCTATACAACTAGCTCTATGTGGCCTTATCAGGTCTGTTGCATAAAGGGCCAGCCACCACTCGGCCGATGGGTTTATGTCCAGTGAAGCCTGCTTATTTGTGATTGAAACAAGTGGCCATGAGGCATTCTCTCACTAGATAAATCAGATGTGACAACCGAATCTCTGTTGTCCTAGCGTGCTTGTGTGTGTCTGTGCGTGCCTGTGTGTGTGTGCCTGTGTGTGCGTGCTTGTGTGTGTGTGTGTGTGTGTGTGTGTGTGTGTGTGTGTGTGTGTGTGTGTGTGTGTGTGTGTGTGTGTGTGTGTGTGTGTGTGTGTGTGTGTGTGTGCCTGTGTGTATGTGTGTGTGTGTGTGTGTGTGTGCGTGCGTGTGCGTGTGCGTGTGTGTGTGTAATAAGTGGTTGACCGTGCTTGGGTCATTTCCCTCCTCGCTTTTAATTAGGTTCTGAATATAAAGATATGAATCGCTCTGCACTGCTGTTTGAACCGCTATGTGTGAGCAATTTGCTGTGGCTCAGTCTTCCAAAGAACTGTTGTTCATCTTTTGTTTCTGGTCGACCCGGTGGACAATTACAAAGAGATTCTAAATGGACACAAAGGCAAAGAGAGAAGAGAGAGGACGGATGTGTGGGAGGGTGATTGAAAAGCTTCTGCCTTAGGCAGCTTTGATCTCTGACCTCTATTCCTTCAGTGTACAATACCACCGTTGCAGGATATATGTGCCATGGCAACTACCCAATTAAGGTCACATTTCCGCCACATGAAGACTATTGTATGGTTTAATTAAAGTTGGGAGAATAATGAGCGAAGGTAAACAGTAATTACAGGAACCAAGTCATTGATTACAGTCAGGTATGCGAGTGGTCCGATGGGGATTTCTTCACAGGGGAATGTCTCAGAATATCTGCTTGATTGGGCTATGCCGCTAAACACATTTACAGGCTTACATGAATGCTGGAAATAGGCCTAATTTGTCATGCGGGATTCACTATCACCATAATAGGGAATAGTGTATCAACACATAATATGGGTTAATATTATACTATTCTTTTATTTTTTTTTATTTTGTATTTTACCCCCTTTTCCTCCCCAATTCCGTGATATCCAATTGCGATCCAATTGCAATCTTGTCTCATCGCTGCAACTCCCTTACAGGGTCGGGAGAAGCGAAGGTTGAGTCATCCGTCCTCCGAAACATGACCCGCCAAACCGCGCTTCTTAACACCCGCCCGCTTAACCCGGAAGCCGGCCGCACCAATGTGTCGAAGGAAACAACGCTCAACTGACGATCGAAGTCAGCCTGCAGGCATCCGGCCCGCCACTAGGAGCTGCTAGAGCACAATGAGCCAAGTAAAGCCCCCCCGGCCAAACCCTCCCTTAACACGGATGACGCTGGGCCAATTGTGCGCCGCCTCATGGGACTCCTGGTCATGGCCGGTTGTGACAGAACCTGGGATCGAACCCAGTTCTGCTGCACTCGGCAGAATATTATACTATTCTACATAACATTAATATACAGTATATTAAATGAATGTCTCCCACCTCCATTGAACTGTTATTGAGGCATAGAATTTTTGGGAGTTCCTATCCACTCAACATGTGACCAATCAAACATTGCCATTTGTGGTGATGAATCTATTCCCAGAGTTCAGATACACTCAGTGAATTATGCATGTCCTATAGATTTGGCCTCCAAACAGTGAGGAGGTGAAGCCATGATTGGACCAGCCTCTAACACATTAAGGAGGATTCCATATGGGAATATACACTGCTCAAAAAAATAAAGGGAACACTTAAACAACACAATGTAACTCCAAGTTACACTTCTGTGAAATCAAACTGTCCACTTAGGAAGCAACACTGATTGACAATACATTTCACATGCTGTTGTGCAAATGGAATAGACAACAGGTGGAAATTATAGGCAATTAGCAAGACACCCCCAATAAAGGAGTGGTTCTGCAGGTGGTGACCACAGACCACTTCTCAGTTCCTATGCTTCCTGGCTGATGTTTTGGTCACTTTTGAATGCTGGCGGTGCTTTCACTCTAGTGGTAGCATGAGACGGAGTCTACAACCCACACAAGTGGCTCAGGTAGTGCAGCTCATCCAGGATGGCACATCAATGCGAGCTGTGGCAAGAAGGTTTGCTGTGTCTGTCAGCGTAGTGTCCAGAGCATGGAGGCGCTACCAGGAGACAGGCCAGTACATCAGGAGACGTGGAGGAGGCCGTAGGAGGGCAACAACCCAGCAGCAGGACCGCTACCTCCGCCTTTGTGCAAGGAGGAGCAGGAGAAGCACTGCCAGAGCCCTGCAAAATGACCTCCAGCAGGCCACAAATGTGCATGTGTCTGCTCAAACGGTCAGAAACAGACTCCATGAGGGTGGTATGAGGGCCCGACGTCCACAGGTGGGGGTTGTGCTTACAGCCCAACACCGTGCAGGACTTTTGGCATTTGCCAGAGAACACCAAGATTGGCAAATTCGCCACTGGCGCCCTGTGCTCTTCACAGATGAAAGCAGGTTCACACTGAGCACATGTGACAGACGTGACAGAGTCTGGAGACGCCGTGGAGAACGTTCTGCTGCCTGCAACATCCTCCAGCATGACCGGTTTGGCGGTGGGTCAGTCATGGTGTGGGGTGGCATTTCTTTGGGGGGCCGCACAGCCCTCCATGTGCTCGGCAGGGGTAGCCTGACTGCCATTAGGTACCGAGATGAGATCCTCAGACCCCTTGTGAGACCATATGCTGGTGCGGTTGGCCCTGGGTTCCTCCTAATGCAAGACAATGCTAGACCTCATGTGGCTGGAGTGTGTCAGCAGTTCCTGCAAGAGGAAGGCATTGATGCTATGGACTGGCCCGCCCGTTCCCCAGACCTGAATCCAATTGAGCACATCTGGGACATCATGTCTCGCTCCATCCACCAACGCCACGTTGCACCACAGACTGTCCAGGAGATGGCGGATGCTTTAGTCCAGGTCTGGGAGGAGATCCCTCAGGAGACCATTCGCCACCTCATCAGGAGCATGCCCAAGCGTTGTAGAGAGGTCATACAGCCACGTGGAGGCCACACACACTACTGCACCTCATTTTGACTTGTTTTAAGGACATTACATCAAAGTTGGATCAGCCTGTAGTGTGGTTTTCCACTTTAATTTTGAGTGTGACTCCAAATCCAGACCTCCATGGGTTGATAAATTGGATTTCCATAGATTATTTTTGTGTGATTTTGTTGTCAGCACATTCAACTATGTAAAGAAAAAAGTATTTAATAAGATTATTTCATTCATTCAACTCTAGGATGTGTTATTTTAGTGTTCCCTTTATTCTTTTGAGCAGTGTAAATAGCCAACAGCCCAATAGTGACACTTAAAAAAGCCCACTTGTATTAATAAAAAAGGTTATTGTCTCGACTTCCGCCGAAGTCAGTCCCTCTTCTTGTTCGGCCGGCGTTCGGCGGTCGACGTCACCGGCCTTCTAGCCATCGCCGATCCACTTTTCATTTTCCATTTGTTTTGTCTTTGTTTTACACACCTGGTTTCAATTCCCCAATTACATGTTCCTTATTTAACCCTCTGTTTTCCCCATCGTTTTTGTGAGTGATTGTTTTATTGTAAGTTCAGTCCGATGTTTGTGGGCTTGGTATTACTTCATGTATTTGGAAATTTTTAGTAAAGTTCATTGTGTTACTCATCTCTGCTGTCCTGCGCCTGACTCCTCTGCACCAGCTACACCCAGAACCTTAGAGTTATTGCATCATCAGTGGATTGATCAGGGTCACTGATGGGTAATGAGAGGCTAGTTGCTGTGGAAACAGTGATAGCAGTCCAATAAAAGTTGGATCAGGTATGAGATTGGCTCATCCCAGCAACACCTGAGGTGTACAGTCACACAGCAGACATCAGGTTCAGAGTGCTCCACATCACTGGTACAGAGTAGCCCAACAGGACTTTCCCAAAATATGCATCTGTAACACCCAAAGAGAGTGACTGGATGTGCTACGACCTGTAACACCCAAAGAGAGTGACTGGATGTGCTACGACCTGTAACACCCAAAGAGAGTGACTGGATGTGCTACGACCTGTAACACCCAAAGAGAGTGACTGGATATGCTACGACCTGTAACACCCAAAGAGAGTGACTGGATGTGCTACGACCTGTAACACCCAAAGAGAGTGACTGGATGTGCTACGACCTGTAACACCCAAAGAGAGTGACTGGATATGCTATGACCTGTAACACCCAAAGAGAGTGACTGGATGTGCTACGATCTGTAACACCCAAAGAGAGTGACTGGATATGCGATGTCTACTCTTCCTCTAGCTATTTCTTAGGCAAGTTTACTGAAGTGTAGAAAAGAAGTCCAAAATCCGCCTTGGAAAGACATTAGCTTTGCGTCAATCTAAATGGGCCCCTAGCTGTACATTAACAAGAAAACGTATTGAATTATCTATCCAGGCTGTTTGTCTTCTGAGACAGGAGTGTGCATCCATAAAGCGACTCCAACAAGAGTCTGTTAGCAATAGCATTAGCAGGGGGACCACGATAAGGCCATACACTTGTGGGTCATTACCATTCATCACCACTATTATAATTACAATGCCACACTCATAATGGTCCAAGACCAAATATTGCGTCTGTGTTCAACACCAATTGTATGTATACATAATCTTCCATTACAAGCCTTTAGCTTTCCTTCCGAGTGAGTTAAGAAATGTAAAGGAGTCACGCACACTACAATTTGCATGTGACAGCCAGTGAGTGTGTAACTTGTAAAAATGTAATTTTCTGGGTGACTTCAGAGATGTCGAAGCCAACGCTGGAAGATCAGCCAGGAGGTTTATTGAGACACTTGGCCCTTGGGGGGGGGTTCTCATGTCTGATCTCGGTAGAGTCTGATCTTGGCAAAGTGCAACGCAGACATTTTGGGTTATAGTGAAAATGTACATGGTGAACCCGAGTGACATGCAGCCTTGGAGGCCCTGCAGCGCTACAATGGATTCACCCACTCTCTCTGTACTTTCATAATAGAGAGACTTTCAGTTAAACAAATGGGGCATCCAAAACATCCACTCTCTGATGCTGATAGACAGTCTGACTGAGAGAGAAAAGAAGAGAGAGAAAGAAAGAAAGACAGACAGACAGACAGACAGACAGACAGACAGACAGACAGACAGACAGACAGACAGACAGACAGACAGACAGACAGACAGACAGACAGACAGACAGACAGACAGACAGACAGACAGACAGACAGACAGACAGACAGACAGACAGACAGACAGACAGACAGACAGACAGACAGAGATAGAGAGAGATAGAGAGATAGAGAGAAAACAGAGAAATGTGTGGCTGGGTGGGTCACAGCTGGCTCCCAGGCTTGCATTCCCAGAGATCTCTCCATTTTAAATAATTCACTTCCTCCATTAGTAAAGGGAACCAGAAGAATGTGAGTTCAAATAACTATCTAAGCCAGATCCTCTTTACTTGTGTGCTTTGCTCATTTACAAAGAGCTACAAAAAGGTACAACACTGGGTTGATGCTAAATGAATTACAACCTCTCCTGTCATGAACAATCTAGTTAATCATATCAATGGGACAACTGTCGTGGTAATTTATAGATGGCAGAAAGTGAGTGATCAGCAGGGAGTCTAAAAATAAGAGACAGAACCCTACCCTTCCTGCGAAACGCTCATCTCCTCGTTCCACTGCATTCTGAATGAAAGTGGATTATTCCAGGCAGGGTATAGTGCATGCAGCAGTCCTTTAGATGTGCAGGTTGTTATGGTGAAGGAGTAAGGAGGAAGAACAACAACAAGCTTTTTTTCCAGCTCATTCATAATCACTGATAACAACTAGAAATCAAAGGGAAGCTATGCACTCTGATATTTCAGGAGAAAAACATGGACATTTTGGTGACTTCTAGTTTTTACTAATGAATTGGGGATTTGAAATGTTTACCTTCAATACAGGATTAACACTACAGAGTTCAGTAGGAATCAGAAGAAACTGAGTGGTGAGAGTACCTCAACTTTTGTATCATTATTTAATCCAAGGTTAAATTAAGGTAATCAAATTGTATTTACATTAATAAAAAACGACTGCCAATGCAATTATTACTACATACAGTGACCTCTCTAGTGACAGAACCCAAGTCACAACTCACAAGACTACATGTCCATCAACATGCTCCATAATGCTCCAACATGCTTCAACATTTTTCAACATGCTCCAACATTCTTCCATTTCCTTCAACATCCTTTAACATGCTTTAACATGCCCTAATATGCTCCAACATGCTTCAACATGCTCCAACATGCTTCAACATGCTCCAACATGCTTCAACATTTTTCAACATGCTCAGAAATTCTTCCCTATTCTTCATCATCCTTTAACATGCTTCAACATGCTCTAATATTCTTCAACATTCTTCAACATGCTCCGACATGCTCCGATATGTTCCAACATGCTTCAACATGCTCCAACATGCTTCAACATGCTCCAACATGCTTCAACATGCTCCAACATGCTTCAACATGCTTCAACATGCTCCAAAATTCTCCAACATGCGAGGTCCTCAGATTCATAGAGGTTAAAGTGGTCGTCAGAGACACCGCAGGGACAGCGGCCAGCTCTGGGAATGGAGAAAGGGCACCCGTCTAAGTCCTGAATGTGAGGTGTCATCATTTGATTCATGCTTGACATCATCCTGTGTGTTTCGACTTGAGCAGCCTGATAAACTGACATCATCGTGTGTCTTTCGACTTGGACAGCCTGATAAACTGACATCATAGTGTGCGTTTCGACTTGGGCAGCCTGATAAACTTACATCCTTGTGTATGTTTCGACTTGGGCAGCCTGATAAACTGAGAGAAATCGCTGATGGATGGCCGACTGCTTCGGCGATATGCCTCATTTCTCTCCTTGGTATAGGTGATATATAGAAAGACAGGATTCCTCTTCTTGTTTGTAAATCAGAGACCTTGTGGGTGTTACTTTGGACACGATTTCCTGTTACTCCCTTATACTCTCATTGGCTGCCTTCCTTCTCACCCTCCCCCAAGAAATTATGATTGGCAGCGGTTGGATGAGGGTAAGATGTAGGCTACAGTCACATAGAGATAGATACATAATTCATTTCTTGCAGGTAAGCCAGATGATATAGTACCAGATGACATAGTACCAGATGATATAGTACCAGATGATATAGTACCAGATGATATAGTACCAGATGATATAGTACCAGATGATATAGTACCAGATGACACGGTGGCATACTCTTCTGAGAGCCCCGACCAGCATTGTGAACCACTGTCGCTGTGGTGTCATATGCAAACATAAACGTTTAATTAACTCAGACGAACCCGAATATAATATGTGAGAACAATGTGGCCTTGTATACAAGCACATTGGTGTGACTGTTAGTCCCCCTGGGATGGGTTTGAGACAGTTCAAATCTACTGTCCTTTACAACAAAACAGATTAGGCCAATAGGATACAAACAAAATGTTATTTCAACCTCGACTGATAAATTGATGTTTAATTTAAAACTAAAACATGACCTTTTTCTCTGTTATTCTCATAACTTCCAATGTAAGCAACAAGCATAGCATGCCACCAACACACAATTTCCAACTCAAGACTACTAAGGCATTCACAGCCTCCTCTGTCCTTAACCAAAGAAAACAACTACTAAAGCTGCCTGGACATTAAGCTTCTTTATTGCAAAGTGAAGTAACTGAAGCAATGCTACTTCACACAAATTGCAAGTGATGTCTCCCAATTCAAATGAGCTGCCAACCGCTTGACACAACATAAAGCTTAAAGGCACACTTGAAGAAAAATGTCTAACTGGGAAAGTAATTACGTGCTCTGAATGATGTGCTAAAGGGAGGAAAGACCAAACTAAATGACAAGGTGTTGAATGTTTCTCTACATCTACCAGCCATGTACGTACTAAACATACACGTGCGTCACATAGAGTCCCTGTAGTGTTACGCTAATGGCACCTTAAGGGTCGTGACCTCTCCATTTTACTGTCAACACATTACACCTTAACAGGTGGTCACCAGTGCTTATTTAGAAAAACAATAGAGTATTGATATCCTGCTCAATACTTTAACGGAGGGTGCAGAGCGGTTTAGCTGCTGGCCTTATGATAGATTGCTTAGATATGTAGTTAAAATGGTTAAACAATCTCAGAGACAGGCAAGCACCTAATTACTTCTCACATCCAATCCATTTAGTGGAGAAGCAACATGATAGCGCTCATATCGCCGAGCAAGTTCATCTGCGTAATTACAAACCAAATGTTCATCCATGTATCATTAAAAAGGTCTCAATCTCCCAGAGTTCATCTTCAGAAATGAAACTCAAGACATGTAACTGTATCCACAGGAGGGCCTTCGCTAGCAAATGAAATGTCAATGCCAATATGATGGGAGAGACTGAATACCATTCCTCATATGAAAGACATCTAGCCAGGGAGTAACAAGGTGAATGGGGTGGTTGACTAACTGTCATGGTTTGTCAAGGCCTAACTCATTGATGATGCAAACCTACTGTCATACTTCCCTTCAGGTAAACTAGTCTGGTCATGTCAGATCTGGGTCAAACCAGCTATAGCCTACTATGATTACCATCATCAATCATTTCAGCATTATGTTGAAGAATGTAGACTACCAATGGTACTTAAACATTCCAGAGCAGCATAGGACACATTGTGACCTTCATAAGGAGACAAAACGTCTACCTGTCGAGAAGCTCTTTGTTTCTATAAACGCACTCTTCCTGAACTTTTAGTGAAAGTGTTTCGTATAAAAGTATTGTGTCCCTATCGGACACTGCAGTTCACCTTTCCTAATCTCTGTCAAACACCTTCCTCATCTCGCGGCTGTAATTACGTGGCTCTTTTCACCACGGCTGATTTGGCGGCCCTGGTAATCGCATTAAGTAATCCCTGCCTCTGAATGGATGCAACAGGATGGACATTGTCAAGGAACTTTTCCCCAACGCTTAGAGGGTGGAAGAGTGCCAGAGATGACTCTATTCCCCCTCTCTAATTGTCTCGTTCTGTTGTTATATTGGAGCTGGTTAACCTTCAGCTGACAGGGTTTGTTATCCTGCGTTGGCCATCTTACTTTGCCCTGTACTGTGCAGTGAGATGGAGTAGTGGTTCATTCCACTGGCACTGGATTTTGTAACGGAATATAGTAGAAAGGATGGATCTTTATAGTCTTGGTGCCTCTGGGGAGACTTCAGGAGTTGATCATCTTTCTGTGTATTTAATGAATAAACAAACCTGTCATGAATAACAAATTGACAGAATGACTAAATTAATGAATGTGTGGACAGATGAGTGACATTGAGGTAGAGGGAAAGAGAGGCGTAGGCTTGATGAGATTAAGATGAGCTGGGTAGCTTCCGAGGCCTCTGTTTATGCAGGGCAGGCAGGCCAGGCAGGCAGTCTATCATGGGGGAGTGGAGAGGCTGACTTAATTGGATGTGATCAATGTTTCACATGTGTGGTCATTTCTCAGATGCCCTCTCTTTGACTTAGGCATAATGGAAAATCGCTATCCTCTCACTAGCCATTACACTGGGCCCCCATTCATCTCAGCCAATCAGCGGGTCTGATGAGAGAAAACCACACTATCCAGTCAATCCATTAAGAGAAGTGCAATTAAGAATATAATATATAGGCCTTAGTCGTCTGGATATTTTTGCACAATATTGCGGAGGACTTCGTCTTTGAAGTCTAGGCACATTTGATTTCACTGAAATGGTTGACGGCTGTGAAACCATATAAGATTTGAGTTTATCAAAAGATATTATAGGCTATATTGAAATGACAATGGGCGAGGCACATCGAACCATTTAGGGATTCAATATCAGTGGCAAAATGTTGCTGCATTTCTTTGAGTATTCCTCAACCCCATTAGCTTCACAACACCTAGTCACATTCAGGCTAATAAACTGTGTTAGTGTTCTGACACAACGTCAACGAGAGGGACAGTATGTATTTTATCTATCCACGTCTACGGCAGTTCAAGAACAATACTCTCTGATGTCATCCAATAGGGCTGTCTGAATAGACAAGCAGGCCTTTAAATCTCCTTCTTTGTGGCTTTGGCATAGCTATCTGCTCTGAGTGTCATTCAAAAAACATGCTTGATAGTCTGATGAATCGTTCTTTGAGCTCACTGGCTGACCAACAGAGGGCTGTAGGCACAGACTGAATCATAACATGGTAATCCATCAGATAATTAACACATTGCAGTATGGAATGTGATCTTGTTGATGCCTTCTCTCTGTGACCAAATAGGCGCCAAAGGAAAAAGGCACTATTTCCCAATTTTAAATGTGTTTTTGACAGGTAGGTAGAAATGGAACGCGCTTTGGTCAGCGCTGGGAACATTGAGTGCTCATGAATCTGATGTATACTCCCGCTGCCCCGCTCCGGCACTCAATGTCGCCGGTTTACTAACCCCCGGTCCTGGCAACCCATCATTACGTACACCTGGCAACCCATCATTACACAAACCTGACAACCCTCATTATGCACACCTGCGCCTCATCATGAGGCGCACACCTGGACTCCATCACTACCCTGATTACTCCCCCTTTATCTGGCACTTCGTAGCATCACTCTTCAGGCAGTATTAATTATGTGTATATGTCCAGACGTGGCGCTTGTTTTGTATCACTCTATGTTCATCATCATTATTATTATTATTATTATTAATAATAATAATAAACTCACCACTTGCTTCCTGACCAGCAGTGCCATCGTTACAATTACAGCTGTCTTATATGCAAAAGATACGCTGGAGGCGCTTCGATCTGGTCACCAGCTTTCATTCGTACATTAATACAAATAACAAAATGTTTGGAACATCAATCTATCATCTGTACGGCAAGAGATCTGCTGAATGCATCTAGATTCATGTGTGACCTATACATACAGCACTTCCATCCCTCTACGCTAACAGAGAACTTGGTTAGACAACCTATCTCAGGTATCAATGTTAAACTGGTATCTTATCAGTACGGGGCAGGCCAGTACCAGGAGCCAACTGTCAATCAGATTATCTGCAACATCTGCTGAGTGCAGAGTCTCCCATCTACACAAGCATGAAGAATACACTCATATATCCACACGGATTCCAGATGTCAGCATTCATGGAATCATGGAAACCACCACCATGCACCTCATTGTTACACACGAACACTCACACCCACACTCACACTCACACACACGTCACCATTTTCTGATTGCTTGGATTATTAGGCTGAGAGATAAATACTTTATAGTATTTCTAAAATATAACCCTAGGGCCTATGCCATCCATCAATAGGCATTTCTAAAGCTTTTTAAAAATGCCATCACCCAACCTAAATAGTTTTTCCCCCAAAAGAAATAAACAAGTTACAATTCAAACCCACCGAATAAGAAATATAAATGACCCTGCAACCTGCTCTTCTCAACACTTGTTGTAACTTGACAGATTTTCACTTTGAAACTTTTTGTAATTACCCCAGTGAAAATTGCGGTGAGAGAAAACTGTCCCCGTGTGAAGGCAGCGGGAGGGGAAAAAAGATTTGAAAAGCACTGTGC
Organism: Salmo salar; assembly: GCF_965601325.2. Classification (NCBI taxonomy): domain Eukaryota; kingdom Metazoa; phylum Chordata; class Actinopteri; order Salmoniformes; family Salmonidae; genus Salmo; species Salmo salar. The sequence goes on from NC_138297.1 coordinate 53,078,107, forward strand.
TAAGAGCTTGCAGTGACCCATCACTGAAGCCTGGCCTCTTTGCCTGTTCACTGCAGCCTCCTCATGCACAAAGCCAGTGCTTTTATTACTTCAGGGGTCACTGATAATGATCCTTTCATGACTCTGTCTCAGAATAGAGAGGGCTGCCCACTAACCCTGCTACTCAGCTATACACAGACAGACATTACATGAGAGAGAGAGAGAGAGAGAGGAGAGAGAGAGAGAGAGAGAGAGAGAGAGAGAGAGAGAGAGAGAGAGAGAGAGAGAGAGAGAGATTTCACGTTTCGTTTCCTGTACACTGCAGATTTAGGCCTGTGACCCGAGACAATACTGCAATCTAAATGTAAAACACACACATTGAAAACGTGGGTAATACGTTTCACCTTTTCCTTTTAGATAACACAACTGTTGCTCAAGAGGGATGGTTGTAAAATGCAACACCCCCCCTAAGGAGTCTGCGAAACCAAAACGATCATAGTTTCATGTAAAACTTGTATACATGCTTGATGTCCATTATTTTTCCCTTTCCAACCCAGTCACATATGATAAGGAAGCAGTGTACCAATGCCAAACTTGGGGCAGGGAACTGTCCAGCTGGACGGTTGCCTGGTAGTGGCCAACTCCCTCTCTCCCTTTTTCCCACGCATAGCACTGAGCGCTTAGCACCAGTTTATCAAACCCACCACAGCATGAAAGTGTGACGGCGGGACGCTGGCAGATTAAAAGCACACTCCGCTCCATCACTGCCAGAATAAATGCATATCTGAGTATAATAATATATATGATAATCTTCATAACGCCGGGTCACAGCCAGATGGAATAATTTCATTTCCTTACCTCACCCAAACAAACAATATTTCTTCCTCCGACACTGCCCTTCTAAATGTCCTGCATTTTGTCCCAGTCTAGGTGCGCCCAGTGTGTTAGGCCATGATATTATCCATTTGTAACACTAACATTATGCCAGATCTGAAAGACTGCACTCACCCTGATTACTGACACTTGATAAGCATTTGTATTGGCTGGCTCCTGTAACCAATTTACTATTGAACGTTTCTCATCCCTCTGTCATCTACGCCTGATGAGCCTAAACGCACCTTCCTTCACGGCCAAAACACCCCCCGCAATTACTGTTTGCTGTCAAGCCAATACAGCATTTGCTTTCATCCTGAGATAAGAGGGGAACGTGTTAATCAACAGCAGCCAAGACGAAACCCCACCTTTAACCTACGCTTTGTTGGCTTTCTCCGGTTAGCCGTCTTCATTTGGAGCCGTCTCCGGTTAGCCGTCTTCATGATCAGATCAATAGGACCACCTAAAAGTTGGCTGCTCAGCCCTCCACATCACATCTGCACTGAGCAGATTCAACACAGTCAGTCTCTACACTAGGCCCAACCATACAGCTACAGCCTGATGCTGATCTCCTAACGGGGACGAAGGCTCAGAGAGAGAGAGCCCTTATTAGGCTGATTAATCAGACCTCAAATGGGATCTCCTAATCAGATTATGAGAAAGCACAGCTAGCTAACCGGGGAGACGGAATGACTAAGAGAGAGGGAGAGTGAAAAAAAAGTGCAGGGTTTTTAATCGGGGTTTATCATATATTTATTTATTTTGTATTTTTTACCTTTATTTAACTATGAAAGTCAGTTAAGAACAAATTCTTACTCACGATGATGACAGCCTACCAAGAGGTAAAAGGCCTCCTGCGGGGACGGGAGATAAAAAAAAAACTCAAGACAACAACACAGCATGGTAGCAACACAACATGGCAGCAGCACAACATGGTAGTAGAACAAAACATGGTACAAACATTATTGAGCACAAACAACAGCACAAAGGGCAAGAAGGTAGATAAAACAATACATCACACGAAGCAGCCACAACTGTCAGTAAAAGTGTCCATGATTGAGTCTTAGAATGAAGAGGTGGAGATAAAACTGTCCAGTTTGAGTGTTTTTTGTAGCTCGTTCCGGTCACTAGGTGCAATGAACTGAAAAGACGAGCGACCCAGGGATGTCAAATCAAAAGCACATTACATACATTAGGGTTTTTACCAGGACTTATCATACATAGGAGAGGTTAGGGTTTTTATCAGGACTTATCATACATAGGAGAGGTTAGGGTTTTTATCAGGACTTATCATACATAGGAGAGGTTATGGTTTTTATCAGGACTTATCATACATAGGAGAGGTTAGGGTTTTTATCAGGACTTATCATACATAGGAGAGGTTATGGTTTTTATCAGGACTTATCATACATAGGAGAGGTTAGGGTTTTTATCAGGACTTATCATACATAGGAGAGGTTAGGGTTTTTACCAGGACTTATCATACATAGGAGAGGTTAGGGTTTTTATCAGGACTTATCATACATAGGAGAGGTTAGGGTTTTTAATCAGGACTTATCATACATAGGAGAGGTTAGGGTTTTTATCAGGACTTATCATACATAGGAGAGGTTAGGGTTTTTATCAGGACTTATCATACATAGGAGAGGTTAGGGTTTTTATCAGGACTTATCATACATAGGAGAGGTTAGGGTTTTTATCAGGACTTATCATACATAGGAGAGGTTAGGGTTTTTTCCAGGACTTATCATACATAAGAGATGTTTAATTGCTGAGGAGAAGCACTGTGCTCATGAGCAGGATCTCTCTGGCTGGAGAACCTCCTCATATGTATATCCAGTACATGCGGAAATCAGGACATTTTTCACAGGCAATGCTGACAGTGGCCATGCATAACTGGGCTTAATTCTACTGTCAGCATGTTTTTACACCTCACAGTCCCTCAGGGGGCTAGGATGGCTTGGGGACGGACCGGAGTCATACATGAGCATATACATGACATTCAACACCATACACTTTATATGTACATAGTTAACCTTACCTCATTGCTTCACATTGAGTAGAACACATTACAAGAGAGTAGTTTGAGGCCTGACTCTTAAAATGTTGCAACTGCCAACGCATAAACATATTGAGTAAAACCGTATTGAGTAAAACCCAAACTTCCAGGATGTAGCTGGTGGCAGCCTCTGGGAGAGAAGCTACACTTCATTTGGCACAGCTAAACGGGGGACAAGGAGAAATCACGCTGAGACATGATGAGAGAATAAACAAATAACCACTAAAGCAAACCAACACAACCTAGGGAGCATTTTAAAGAACGCTAAATATCCATTATTCACCTCAAATGAAATATCTATACTTGGTTAATCTGCTCTTTTTTATTGGGGAGACATTTAATTCTCAAGCACCGGTTGTTGTAGTGGGATAAACAGGGAAACCTGGAGTGCTGTGGTTGAAACTGGTGAATCTAAAAGTTTAAGGATTTCAACAGATGCCTTAGTTTAGCATTTAGGTAAACACGAAGCAGTGCATCTCATTATTGCCCAGAATAGAGCACAGTGTGTTTCACCTTTGGCCCATTGAGGTTCTCAGCAGGAGCCGTCCCTAGTGTAATGTGTGACCTTTAGCTTAAAGATGAACACACAGAGCCTAGAGTATCCCTCCACATTGTTAAAATGGTACTGGAACTGACCCTGTGTATACTATGCTTACTTATTTTATTGTGTTCTTGTTATTTCTTATTTTTATATCTTGTGTGTCTTTGTTCTATCTTGTTATTTTTGGTATTACATTGTTACTGATTACTGCATTGTTGGGTTTAGAGATGTGTTCACCAACCTTTTCTGAGTGAAGATCACTTTCTGAATCAAAATGCAAGCGTATGCAACATTAACTAATTAAAAACAGTTCTGTAGCAATGAGGTTTGTGCAATAGGCTATAGACCCAATACATTATCACTGCATATTGGCTACGCTTGATTAGCCCTGCCAATGTTGTTCTTCTCAGACCATTTTGAAACTATATTTCAAAATTGTAGGTACATGATCACTGGTAATAGATGATGTGTTGTATTACTTGTGAGGCACAGCTAAGTGAGTATAATAATGTGCTTCTCTTTTTACTGGACTGATGGCCTGCATCGGATGGTCAGTCTGAGGGATGGAGGGAGCAGCAGTGAGGCTGCCTCTCACACGACTTACCATCCTGTAACGGCTGTCGTCTTCGTCAGACGAAACAGAGAAGTCATCATCCGAGAAAGTGGACCAATACGCAGCGGAGTTAGTGTTCATCTTTCAATTTAATTAATCAAGAACACTATACAAACAAAACAAGGAAACCGACAGCCTAACAGTCCTGTCAGGTGCAAAACACTAAACAGAAACAATCCCCCACAAAACCCAAAGAAAACACATGCTCCTTATGTGTGACTCCCAATCAACAACAACGAACTTCAGCTGTGCCTGATTGGGAGCCACACACGGTCCAAAACAAAGAAATACAAAACCTAGAAAAAGAACATAGAACGCCCACCCAATGTAACACCCTGGCCTAACCAAAATAAAGAACAAAAAAAAACCTCTCTATGGCCACGGCGTTACAGTACACCCCCCCCCCCCCCCCCCCAAGGTGCGGACTCCGGCCGCAAAACCTGACACTGAAGGGGAGGGTCCGGGTGGGCCTTCTTACGGCGGCGGCTCAGGTGCGGGACGTGGCCTCTGCCGCACCCTTGGCGTCGCCCTCTTAGGTGGCGCACCTGGCCGCGCCGAAGGTCTGGTGGGCGACCCTGACTTCGCCCGGCTGGCGGGCGACCCTTGTTGCGCCCGGCTGGCGGACGACCCATGCTGCGCCCGGCTGGCAGGCGGCGATGGCTGCGCCCGGCTGGCGGGTGTCCCTTGCTGCGCCCGGCTGGCGGGCTGCGATGGCTGCGCCCGGCTGGCGGGCGACCCTTGCTGCGCCTGACTGGCGGATGACCCTGGCTGCGCCCGGCTGGCGGGCGGCGATGGCTGCGCCGGACAGGCGGGCCACTTTGGCAGATCCGGACCGGCGGGCCATTCTGGCAGATTCGGATAGGTGGGCCACTCTGGCAGATCCGGACAGGCGGGCCACTCTGGCAGATCCGGACCGGCGGCAACTCTGGCAGCTCCGAACAGGCGGGCCACTCTGGCAGCTCCGAACAGGCGGTGCACTCTGGCAGCTCCGAACAGGCGGGCCACTCTGGCAGCTCCGAACAGGCGGGCCACTCTGGCAGCTCCGAACAGGCGGGCCACTCTGGCAGCTCCGAACAGGCGGGCCACTCTGGCTGCTCCGAACAGGCGGGGCACTCTGGCTGCTCCGAACAGGCGGGGCACTCTGGCAGCTCCGAACAGGCGGGGCACTCTGGCAGCTCCGAACAGGCGGGCCACTCTGGCAGCTCCGCGGCGGGCCACCGGCAGCCCGGCGGCGGGCACTCTGGCAGCTCCGGACAGGCGGGCCACTCTGGCAGCTCCGGAACAGGCGGGCCACTCTGGCAGCTCCTGACTGGCGGGCGGCTCTGGCAGCTCCTGACTGGCGGGCGGCTCTGGCGGCTCCTGACTGGCGGGCGGCTCTGGCGGCTCCTGACTGGCGGGCGGCTCTGGCGGCTCCGGACTGGCGAGACCCACTGGAGGCCTAGTCCTGGGAGGTGGGACAGGACGGACCAGGATGGGGAGAGCCACTGGAGGCCTGGTCCGTGGAGCAGGCACAGAACAGACCAGGATGGGGAGACCCACTGGAGGCCTGGTCCGAGGAGGAGGCACAGGCTTAACCAGGATGGGGAGACCCACTGGAGGCCTGGTCCGTGGAGCAGGCACAGGACAGACCAGGATGGGGAGACCCACTGGAGGCCTAGTCCTGGGCATAGGCACAGGATAGACCGGGTCCAGAAGACGCACTGGAGGTCTAGAGCGCACGGCCTGCACAACCCGTCCTGGCTCGATGCCCAACCTCCCGCGGCAGATGTTAGGAGCTGGGATGTAGCACACCGGGCTCTCCACGCGTACTGGGGACACCGTGCGCTTTACCGCATAACACGGTGTCTGACCAGTACTGTGCTGCCTCCTGTAAGCACGGGGAGCTGGCTCAGGTCTCCAACCTGACTCTGCCACACTCCCCGTGTGCCCCCCCCAAAAAAATGTTTTGGGGGCTGCCTCTCGGGCTTCCTACCCAGCCGTGTTCCCTCATACCGTTGCCGTTGGTCCTTCTGTCCTGCTGCCTCCGCTCTTCTGAGTGCCTCTACCTGTTCCCATGGGAGGCGATCCCTTCCGACCAGGATCTCTTCCCAAGTGTAGGATCCCTTGCCGTCCAGGATGTCCTCCCATGTCCAGTCCTTTCTCTCCCTGGTCCAGGATTCTTGCTCCTCCTGGCGCTGCTCCTTTCTCCGCTGCTTGGTCCGTTGTTGGTGGGGGATTCTGTAACGGCTGTCGTCTTCGTCAGACGAAACAGAGAAGTCATCGTCCGAGAAAGTGGACCAATACGCAGCGGAGTTAGTGTTCATCTTTCAATTTAATTAATCAAGAACACTATACAAACAAAACAAGGAAACCAACAGCCAAACAGTCCTGTCAGGTGCAAAACACTAAACAGAAACAATCCCCCACAAAACCCAAAGAAAACACATGCTCCTTATGTGTGACTCCCAATCAACAACAACGAACTTCAGCTGTGCCTGATTGGGAGCCACACACGGTCCAAAACAAAGAAATACAAAACCTAGAAAAAGAACATAGAACACCCACCCAATGTAACACCCTGGGCTAACCAAAATAAAGAACAAAAAAAAACCTCTCTATGGCCAGGGCGTTACACGTCCCTCCTCTCTCCCGCCCTCCGCTGAGAAAAGGGGATAGTCTTCCAGCTGATGACGAAACTTAAGTCGCACTGCATTATTTCTGCTTCATGCACCAATTCATGTTGTTACTCCTATGACCAGAGAAAGGGAAATATTCCTCGATATTAAAAAAGACACAAGGCGTTTGTCACGCCCTGACCTGAGAGAGATGGTTTATTTCTCTAGGTTGTTAGGTCAGGGTGTGGGGTGGGCATTCTATGGTTTATATTTCCTTGTGTTGAGCCGAGTATGGTTCCTAATCAGAGGCAGCTGTCTATCGTTGTCTAAAGGCAGCCCTTTTTTCCATCTTTAGTTGTGGGATCTTGTTTTTGTGTTGTGCCTGTGAGCACACCATTACTTCACGTTTCGTTTGCTTCTGTATTTGTTTTGGAGAGTTTCATTTATTAAAACATGTGGAACTCTACGCACGCTGCGCCTTGGTCTACTCATTTTGACGATCGTGACAGAAGATCCCACCACCAAAGGACCAAGCAGCGTGCCCAGGAGGAGCAGGGATCCTGGGCTAGGGAGAAGAGAGAGTGGAGGATGTCCTGGACCTCGGAGGAGGTAATGGCAAGGGACAAGACCCTGCCATGGAAGCAGGTGGAGACGGCGCAAGCGGAACGGCGATGCTATGAGGAGCTAGCCCAACAACGGAAGCCCGAGAGGAAGCGCCCCAAAACATTTTTTTGGGGGGGGCACACGGGGAGACTGGCTAAGTCGGGGTTGAGACCTGAGCCAACTCCCCGTGCTTGCCGTGGAGTGACCGAGCAAGCACCGTGTTATGCGGTGCACTCGGTGCAAGCTCCTCACCGTTGCCGTGCTAGAGTTGGCCGTCAGCTAGGAAGAAGTGTGCCGGCTCAGCTTTCCTGGTCTCCAGTGCGTCTCTTCGGCCAAGGTTATCCTGCGCCAGCTCTACGCACGGTACTCCCTGTTCACCAGCACAGCCCAGTTCGTCCTGTGCCAGCGCTCCACCCTTGCTGGGCTAAAATAACCATCCAGCCAGGACGGGGTGTGCCAGCCCTACGCTCCAGACCTCCAGTGCGCCTCCACGGCCCAGTATACCCTGTGCCTGCTTTGGGCACCCAGTCTCCCGTGAGTCTCCCCAGTCCGGTGAGACCGGTTCCAGCTCCACCTAGGAAGCCTCCAGTGATGATCTGTGGTCCGAAGCCTCCAGTGATGATCCATGGCACGAAGCCTGTAGGTATGATCCATGGCACGAAGCCTCCAGTGATGATCCATGGCCCGGAGCCTGTAGGGATGATCCATGGCACGAAGCATACAGTGATAATCCATGGCCCAGAGCCTGTAGGGATAATCCATGGCAAGAAGCCTGTAGGGATGATCCATGGCCCGGAGCCTGTAGAGATGATCCATGGCACGAAGCCTCCAGTGATAATCCATGGCCCGGAGCCTCCAGTGATGATCCATGGCACAAAGCCTCCAGTGATGATCCATGGCGCGGAACCTGTAGTGATGATCCATGGCACGGAGCCTGCAGCGACGGTCCCCGGTCCGGAGCCTTCAGCAACGCTCCCCAGTCCGGAGCCTCCAGCGACGCTCCCCAGTCCAGAGCCACCAGCGACGCTCCCCAGTCCGGAGCATCCAGCGATGCTCCCCAGTCCGGAGCATCTAGCGACGGTCTGCAGCCCGGAGTCTTCAGCAACGGTCTGCAGCCCCGAGTCTTCAGCGACGGTCTGCAGCCCCGAGTCTTCAGCGACGGTCTGCAGCCCAGAGTCTTCAGCGACGGCCTGCAGCCCAGAGTCTTCAGCGACGGCCTGCAGCCCAGAGTCTTCAGCGACGGCCTGCAGCCCAGAGTCTTCTGCGACGGCCTGCAGCCCAGAGTCTTCAGCGACGGTCTGCAGCCCCGAGTCTTCAGCGACGGTCTGCAGCCCAGAGTCTTCAGCGACGGCCTGCAGCCCAGAGTCTTCAGCGACGGCCTGCAGCCCAGAGTCTTCAGCGACGGCCTGCAGCCCAGAGTCTTCTGCGACGGCCTGCAGCCCAGAGTCTTCAGCGGCGGTCGGCAGTTCAGAGCCTCCGGCGATGATGCACGGTCTGGTTCCTCCGGCGACACAGAAGCGGGGGGATCAGCGGGCGATGTGGGGGCTATGCCCCCACAACTTGTTTTTGTGTTGTGCCTGTGAGCACACCATTACTTCACGTTTTGTTTGCTTCTGTATTTGATTTGGAGAATTTCATTTATTAAAACATGTGGAACTCTACGCACGCTACGCCTTGGTCTACTCATTTTGACGATCATGACAGCGTTAATAATAACAATGCGAGCTTATCGAAACACATTTATGGCTCATAAAAGTGCTGAACGAAGTGTTGACAGTGCTGAATAACAATTTAAATATGAACTTACTCATAAAAACAGCCACTCTTCGCTGTATTTGTTGAGTTTCTCTCTAGTCATGGTTTTAAAGGTTTTGAAGTCTCACATTATCAACTTTGCTGGCTTCCAGGCTTCTCTTTACAGTCTATGGCATGAGGGAACTGTACAGACACGGTGATCTGAGCTATCTGATTGGCCAACGGTAGGCCTATAGGTGCACTTGATTTGCTCTCTGGGCCTGCTGGGTATGCAGAGTTGAACCTTCAGACACATAAAATGGCAACACTTTGCCTTCCCGGCACTAGGGCTGCTGAATCAAGTGCACCTACCGTCAACACTGTGAAAAGAATAAAAACAATAGGAATGCAAGGCTTCATCATTGGGTTTTTTACAGAAATGTTTGGTGATCGACTAGGAATGCCTTGGAGATTTACCAATCGACTGGTTGGTGACCACTGGGTACTTTCAAGAAAGGCATTTTACTGTACTTGTGCATGTGTCATTAAAACTTGAAACTTGAATGATGCATGGGATTTCTGACGTGTGACGCCTGTGTCGTTACCAGAGCTATACAGTGTACAGTATATATGTTGCTTCGCCTCAGAACACACAGCTATACCATATCAAATCACCTACACTAAAATGTTCAACTCATTTACCTGCACATGGTTCCAGTCTTTTTTGCTCCTTCCCTTTTCAAACTAACCTGGTGAATGGTGATGCCCTATAGCAGCATTGCAGAACTATCTTTAGGTATACTAGCAAACACAGCTACTTCTGTTAGGATGACATTTCAACTTGATAGAAGTGAAAAGGTTACTTTCTTGGAAATAAAGGTTGCAGACTTATTTCAGGCAAATAGCAGAGTTGGAACATTTTCTTTACTCCGTTGATGGTCTAAGAAAGAGAGAACTATTAGCTGGGATATATTACAAGCACAAAAGCGCAAAATTGTGCTCCAAGAAGTACAGTGAGTAGGCGAGCAGTTCGAAATGCTTACAAAGTGCCTTTGAATTGCCCAATACATGTATTGCATTGCTTTGTTCCTTTTGAAGCTTTCCCAGTAAACAGTGGAACATATTGCATTGCTTTGTTCCTTTTGAAGCTTTCCCGGTAAACATTGGAACATATTGCATTGCTTTGTTCCATTTCAAGCTTTCCCGTTAAACACTGGAACATCTAACAGCTAGAGTTCCTGGGAAGAGTGCATGTTATTAAAATAAAGGATACAAGATTGACTCATTTTTAAAAGGGTCATTTTCATATTTTCTGCGGGTGAAGGAAGTGCTGCTATACTGTAAACACTTATATACATTACCAAATGTAATGTACAATAACAGATCATGTACCATCACACTATGTGAGACAACGACTAAAATCATGTTTTTTCGAACAGAAATATTAGGGATGTTAGACTACAGATAAATTGGGCTTCTGTTAATCCACAGTGTTGCAGTTCAAGGCTCCTCATAGTTCAGCTTGTCAACTTTTCTCTGTGTTTGACTGATTCACTATCGTTACACTGGTAGGTTGGCCTTGCCACCGAGGGCTGAGACAGAAGTGAATTTAATCTCAAGAGACATGGACTTTTTCATTCTGGTCAATTATCATTTTTCAGTTACCCTCATCTGAATCGCATGACAAAGAGGGGGATCAAAATCACAGTCATTTCTCTGTGAATGATGGATCCTCGTCTGGCTTTTGAAGAAAGAGCTGCATGCATTTTAATTAATCCGAATCTATCAACTCCCCCACTGGAGTAATAGGTCAATTGTGCTCAAAGCTTAAAAGTTTGTAGAGAAAGAGAATTCTGCCTCTTTCATTTTTCATCACTTGAGTTACCATGTTCAAAAGGAGCTACTGGCCTTTGTGAGGCTATGAGGTTCTTCCATTGTCACATAAAACAGCTCTTAACGCCTATCATTTATAGGTCTTTGCCGATCACGTACTGTAGCCGCTGATGGGGCTGTGTCACGACTCCTACCGTAGGTAGCTCCCCCTCCTGTTCGGGTGGCGCTCGGCAGTCGTCGTCGCCGGCCTACTAGCTGCCACTGATTCTCTTTTCCCCCTTTCCGTTTATTGTGTGCACCTGTTTTTGGTTTGGGCTGATTAGCCGGGCTATTTTAGCCAGGAGGCCCGCCTGCTCTGTGTGCAGGATTATTTGATCGTTGTATAGCTTGTGAATGCACGCTCATTGTGTTTTGAGGTGCGAGTGCAAATTTTGCGCCGACCTGTTTTGTCCCATGTGTTTGGGCACTTTGGTTTTTGTGTGCGCTCTAGTTCACTGTTGGGGCGGCTTGTGTTTTGCCGTTGTGTGTTTAATAAATAACACTACCCTGCATTCTCTGCTTCCTGCTCCTGACTCTGCACCCTCGATGGAGGAACGTGTTCTCCATCACACATCAGTTCTCCATCGGATCGGATCGGCGATGGAGCAGATGATGGAGAGGATGGACCGTTGGGAGAGGAGTGGCCTCCTCTCTCCAACTCTGGCTCCTCCGACTAATCCGCCTCCTCCCCCCCTTCATCCGGCTCCGGCATGCTTCGTCTTGCGCTCCCGAGGGAGTATGATGGAGCGGCGGCTGGGTGCCAGGGATTTCTGCTCCAGCTCAAGCTGTACCTGGCCACTGTGAGACCTACTCCCTCAGGGGAGGAGAGTGTGAGTGCCCTCGCTTCCTGCCTCACTACCCAGAGTTCACCTGTCGCTTTAGGGCTGTATTCGACCACCCTCCGGAGGGAAGAGCGGCGGGTGAGCGGCTATTCCACCTCAGGCAGGAGACGAGGAGCGTGCAGGACTTCGCGCTGGAGTTCCGGACCTTGGCTGCTGGGGCGGGGTGGAACGACAGGGCCCTGATTGACCATTACCGGTGGAGTCTTCGGGAGGACGTCCGCAGGGAGCTAGCGTGTCGGGACACCGCTCTCTCTCTCGACGAGCTCATCGACATGTCGATTCGACTGGACAATCTGCTGGCTGCCCGCGGGCGTTCTGAAAGGGTCCTGTCTGTTCCACCTCCGTGCACTCCCGTCCCTATTCCTATGGAGTTAGGGGGGGCTGTGCCGAGGGGTACCGGAGGAGGTGGCTCCTCCTGCACCAGCTGTGGTCGGAGAGGACACACGGCCGACCGGTGCTGGAGGAGCCAGTCTGGGAGTCGAGAGGGCAGGCAGAACACTTCTCGGTCACCCCAGGTGAGTCAGCACCAAACTCACCCAGAACCCCCTGTCGGTCACATGTTCGTTGAAATTGTTTTTTCAGATTTTTTTCCCTCTTCCCAGCATAGGGCGCTAGTCGTTTCAGGCGCAGCTGGGAACTTTATGGATCGCGGACTCGCCATTAAGCTGGGTATTCCGCTAGTGCCGATAGATCCCCCCTTCCCCGTGCACTCCCTAGATAGCCGACCATTAGGGTCAGGGTTGGTCAGGGAGGCCACGGTTCCACTGGACATGGTAACGCAGGGGAATCATAAGGAACGGATTAGTCTCTTCCTTATCGACTCACCTGGGTTTCCGGTGGTGCTGGGGGTTCCCTGGCTGGCTAGTCACAATCCCCGGTTTTCGTGGAGACAGGGGGTTCTCCAGGGGTGGTCAGAGGAGTGTTCAGGAAGGTGTATAGGAGTTTCCATCGGTGCTACATCGGTGGAGAGTCCAAACCAGGTTTCCACCGTGCGCATTCCCCTGAATACGCCGATTTGGCGATCGCTTTCTGTAAGAAGAGGGCGACCAAATTACCACCTCATCGACACGGGGATTGTGCGATAGATCTCCAGGTAAACGCTGTGCTTCCCAAGAGTCAAGTGTACCCTTTGTCACAGGAGGAGACGTGGGCTATGGAGACATATGTCACTGAATCTCTGGGACAGGGGTACATTCGGCCCTCCATTTCACCCGTCTCCTCGAGTTTCTTTTTTGTGAAGAAAAAGGAGGGAGGTCTGCGTCCGTGCATTGATTACAGAGGTCTAAATGCTATTACGGTGGGGTTTAGTTACCCACTACCTCTCATCGCTACGGCGGTGGAATCATTTCACGGAGCAAGGTTCTTCACAAAACTGGACCTCAGGAGCGCGTATCAAGGATGGAGACGAGTGGAAAACCGCATTTAGTACCACATCGGGCCATTATGAGTACCTCGTCATGCCGTATGGGTTAAAGAATGCTCCAGCCGTCTTTCAATCCTTTGTAGACGAGATTCTCAGGGACCTGCACGGGCAGGGCGTGGTTGTCTATATCGATGATATTCTGATATATTCCGCCACCCGCGCCACGCATGTGTCTCTAGGGCGCAAGGTGCTTGGGAGACTGCTGGAGCATGACCTATACGTCAAGGCTGAGAAGTGTGTGTTCTCCAAACGAGCCGTCTCCTTCCTGGGTTATCGCATTTCCACCATGGGGGTGGTGATGGAGTGTGACCGCGTTAATGCCGTGCGTAATTGGTCGACTCCAACCACGGTGAAGGAGGTGCAGCGGTTCTTAGGGTTTGCCAATTACTACCGGAGGTTTATCCGGGGTTTTGGCCAGGTAGCGGCTCCCATTACCTCACTGCTGAAGGGGGGGCCGGTGCGTTTGCGGTGGTCGACTGAGGCGGACAGAGCCTTCAAGAGGTTGAAGGCGCTGTTCACCAATGCACCCGTGTTGGTGCACCTGGACCCCTCTCTAGCTTTCATAGTGGAGGTGGACGCATCCGAGGCTGGGGTGGGGGCCGTGCTGTCACAGAGCTCGGGTACGCCACCTAAACTCCGCCCCTGCGCTTTCTTTTTGAAGAAGCTCAGTCCGGCGGAGCGTAACTATGATGTGGGGGACCGGGAGTTCTTAGCGGTGGTAAGAGCCCTGAAGGTGTGGAGACATTGGCTTGAGGGGGCTAAGCACCCCTTTCTCATCTGGACTGACCATCGGAACCTGGAGTATGTCCGGGCAGCTAGGAGTCTGAATCCGCGTCAGGCAAGGTGGGCCATGTTCTTCACCCGTTTCAGGTTTACTATTTCCTACAGACCGGGCTCCCTGAACATGAAGGCCGTCGCGTTGTCCCATCTCTTTGACACAGAGGACCAGCCCATCGATCCGACTCCCATCATCCCAGCGTCTAGGCTGGTGGCACGGGTGGTATGGGAGGTGGACTCGGACATCGAGCGGGCGTTAAGGGTGGAACCTGCACCTTCACAGTGTCCCACGGGTCGCTTGTACGTGCCGCTTGGTGTTCGGGATCAATTGATTCGGTGGGCCCACACTCTACCCTCTTCGGGTCATCCAGGTGGGGCGAGGACAGTGCGTGGTCTCAGGGGGAAGTACTGGTGGCCCACCTTGGCTAAGGACGTTAGGGTCTACGTCTCTTCCTGTTCGGTATGCGCCCAGAGTAAGGCTCCTAGGCACCTTCCGAGAGGGAAGTTACAGCCCCTCCCCGTTCCACAACGGCCATGGTCTCACCTGTCAGTGGACTTCCTGACCGACCTCCCCCCGTCTCAGGGGAACACTACGGTCCTGGTTGTTGTGGATCGGTTTTCTAAGTCCTGCAGTCTCCTCCCGTTGCCCGGTCTCCCTACGGCCCTACAGACTGTGGAGGCCCTATTTACCCACGTCTTCCGGCACTACGGGGTGCCGGAGGACATTGTCTCTGATCGAGGGTCCCAGTTCACGTCCAGGGTATGGAAGGCGTTTATGGAACGTCTGGGGGTCTCGGTCAGCTTGACCTCCGGTTATCACCCTGAGAGTAATGGGCAAGCAGAGAGGGTGAACCAGGAGGTGGGCAGGTTTCTGCGGTCGTATTGCCAGGACCGGCCAGGGGAGTGGGCTAGGTACATCCCATGGGCAGAGTTGGCCCAGAACTCACTCCGTCACTCCTCTACTAACCTATCACCCTTTCAGTGTGTTTTGGGTTACCAACCGGTCCTGGCACCATAGCACCAGAGTCAGACCAAGGCTCCTGCGGTGGAGGAGTGGGTGCAGCGCTCCAAGGAGACCTGGAGAGCTGTCCAGGAATCCCTGAAACAAGCCAGTGGACGGCAGAAGAGGAGCGCTGACCGCCACCGCAGTGAGGCCCCCGTGTTCGTACCGGGGGACAGGGTCTGGCTCTCGACCCAGAACCTGCCTCTCCGCTTGCCCTGTCGGAAGCTGGGGCCGCAGTGTGTAGGGCCCTTCAAAGTCCTGAGGAGGATAAACAAGGTGTGTTATAGGTTACAACTCCCTTCCTATTACCGTATTAACCCCTCGTTTCATGTGTCTCTCCTCAGGCCGGTGGTAGCTGGTCCCCTGCAGGAAGGTGAGGTGCCAGAGGTCCCTCCACCCCCTCTGGACATCGGGGGTCCCCGGCATACACCATACGGGCCATTCTGGACTCGAGACGCCGGGTGAGGGGCCTGCAGTACCTTGTGGACTGGGAGGGGTACGGCCCGGAGGAGAGGTGCTGGGTACCGGTGGGGGACGTCTTGGACCCATCCCTGTTGAGGGATTTCCATCGCCTCCACCTGGATCGCCCTGCGCCTCGCCCTCCGGGTCGCCCTCGAGGCCGGTGTCGGCGCGCTGCGGGAGCCGCGCGTCAAGGGGGGTACTGTCACGACTCCTACCGTAGGTAGCTCCCCCTCCTGTTCGGGTGGCGCTCGGCGGTCGTCATCGCCGGCCTACTAGCTGCCACTGATTCCCTTTTCCCCCTTTTCGTTTATTGTGTGCACCTGTTTTTGGTTTGGGCTGATTAGCCGGGCTATTTTAGCCAGGAGGCCCGCCTGCTCTGTGTGCAGGATTATCTGATCGTTGTATAGCTTGTGAATGCGCGCTCATTGTGTTTTGAGGTGCGAGTGCGTATTTTGCGCCGACCTGTTTTGTCCCATGTGTTTGGGCACTTTGGTTTTTGTGTGCGCTCTAGTTCGCTGTTGGGGCGGCTTGCTCCTGACCCTGCACCCACTACGCCCAAGCGTTACAGGCTGACTAATACTACAATGCAGCGTCCATTTTCCTCATAGCTCAGACAGCTTGGAAAATCATTTACACAGTCCCATCTCAGAAAACAAGATAGGCTACCGATAGGCTACTGATCTGAAGTTTTTCCATCCAGCTCTTCTGCCTCCGTGGATCGACCACTTCTCTTAATGTCCAGCCTTTTGCTTGCACTGTCTCGTTTCTTAGACCAGTATCAGTTTGTTATGTTTGTTGTTTACCCTATCTTGACTGGATGTTTGCCAATGAACCCCCCCCCCCCCTTTTCTGCTCATCCTATCTTTCTCTCAAAACTCTTACAAAGGAAAATTGCCAGTAGCATTACAGACTAACAGTGAAAGATAGGCTACTCCATCGAAAAACCTCTACTCTAAATGTTAATGTAAAAAGATTCCACCATTGGAACCTCACAGCTAATGTAACGGCATTGATATAAATGCCGACACTGTCATGAGAGGAAGCAATTACACTGTGTTCCGATCAGAGTTTCTGAAGTTATAGATTTTAAACTGCAACTATTGCTATTAACCAAATGTATCAGAAAACAACCCTTAGACCTTGTCTTTCTAGTCTTTCAGGCGGCTTCCTCAGACACTCTTAGAACCTCTTGACTTCGGCAGTGATTGTGAATAACATCATTGATATGTTTGACAATGAAATCAGTCAATGATCTCCATTAGTAAAGATATCAGATTTCCACCGAGGAGTCTGCTGATGTTTGTTTAGACTTGCAGCAAGAAAGCTCTTCCAGCAGGCTCTGATAGATTTGAGAAACCAGTCATGCAAAAACATGCTTTGTCACAATGTACTTCTGTAGAAGAGAGACATTCCATGCCGGCATTTCCTGAGGCCCCCTAAAACGTAATGTCTGATTGCTGCTCTATGCTCTTTCTTAGTTAATTTGACATAACATACAAGTCCTAGTAGGACTCTAATCAGCATTCGATTTCTGCTGTTGCAGTGTATGCTTTGTTCTACATAAACTCAAAAAGCAAGACTAGTAATTCACACAGCATTCATTAGCTCAGAGTAAGGTAAAACGTTTTTTAAAACATATCAATTATCAATGCACAAATAGGATACCTTCAATCAGTCGGCAATTCGCTTTTTGTAACTGTTAATGAACCATGAATAAAGTTCAGTATCCTGCTTAGCAACAGCTATGCTCTGCATTTGTCATCATCAAATGGGTTAAGTCATGTCTCTCCAAAACCATATTTAGCACAAACCAATACTCTATACTGTATCTCAACGTGCTAAATGTCAAGCATGTTGACTGGGGATGGAAAGCCCAGAACAATGGAACTACCGGTAGCTGGTACATACATCTACACATTAATAAATGTGGACAAGTTGACATGATGTTTAGCGACAAGACATGTGTTTCCTCACTGAAGTGTCACCTGTATGTCTTAGCTTAGTCTCTAACCCTCCTGGTGAAACCTCAGGCTGTTGGCATAGTTGGTAGTGAAAAGATCACACGTGTGAATTCTCATGAAGATTTCATGCCGTGCCTGCTGTACACACACAAGGCTGTCAGGGCATTCAGGAAAGGTGCTGCTAGTACAGCCCAAAGCAAGATGCAAACCAGGCCAAAGTTTGTACGAATCAACTGAAGTAGAGCAAACAGCTAGGAGCTGAATAAGTCTGTTCAAAAGGAGAAACAGTCATGTTTAGCTAATTTTGGTTCTGTTGAATAACTCACT
Source organism: Salmo salar (assembly GCF_965601325.2). NCBI lineage: Eukaryota > Metazoa > Chordata > Actinopteri > Salmoniformes > Salmonidae > Salmo > Salmo salar. The sequence continues at coordinate 53,095,770 of NC_138297.1, forward strand.
AGGTTTGCAAGTGGTAATCCTGTTGCCTGCTGTGTGCAAATTGGAAGTTAGATGTGCTCTTTCAGAGCAGGGTTCTTCTCTATTCTGAAGAAATGGTGTCGATGAAACAGAGTTGCAGTCAGAAGTGCAGAACTATCCAGGTCAAAGAATTGGCCTTTTCAAGGCATTTCTGACCAGAGGTCACATTAACTCAGACCTGACATCACCAATTAACAGAATCAGATTTGACAGCAAGTTTCCTTCAGGCCGGGTCCCCTGACAAAGTCAGCACATTGACAAACAAAAATAACCTTCATCTGTAATGAATGCTTTTGCTGCTGGGCCTTGATTTTTGATTGGCTCTGGGCTCGAGTTTTGATGAGATTCTGTGTTGGGCGCACAAGTCTTTGCTCCTACCAATCCGCAAACCCAATTAGCCGTGTCTCGAGGGGCATGAGAGTGGGGATTTATGTGCCAATGTCCGTCAGCCTGGTGTCTCTGGAGATTCTGAGTTGTGGTGTCCATCAGAACACTGGGGAATGCAATTCTGCAGGCGAGGAGAGAGAGAGCAAGAGAGCTGAGGGGGGCTAACTGTGCAGCTGAGACCTTGTGTCTTCAAATTGCCAAAGCGCTGCATCATAAGTTCTTCTTGCGTCCACATTCCTAAATAATTAATGAGGCTGATTTTGTTCTGGCTTCACGGCTTATTGGTTTGTCCGTCCCTGTTGAAGAACTGTATGAATACTGAGGCTGATCTTCCTCAGTGGAAAGTCCCTTGATTGTACTGCGTACCTGGCTCAATTATAGAATTTGCTCATACATCTTTGTTGCACTTCTTCCCCTGTGGCCGTTCATGTTTGAAAAGTAAACTATGTGATCATTGTCTAAGAAATCAGGCACTATTAGTAAACTCTGTGAACATCATTTAATGAAGCAGTAACCGTTTTGGACAGCTATTCCTGCCGGGACGGCCCCTCACTGTAATGCAAATGAGTTGAGAGAAAAGTGGGAAACTGAAGTGTTTAATATACAGCATGATTAATTTATGACAGTGCCTGTGAAATATATAGCTGGGCTTTCGAGACTGAGAGCTAATTGGAGGAGTTTGTTTTTTAGCAATTTTAAGAGGCTTGTTCTGACAATGTCAATGGGTAGAGTATTAGGACATTCATAAGCGTATTTTTGAGAGGACTTGATCAAGAATACCTGGTATTGGTGAAAATATGTAACCATTGTCTAAAGTATCATAATGTTGGGTCCAACACAGCAAAAGTAATAAACAATAAGCAATGTTGAGTGACTGATGGAAGCTGATTAACACACTATGGAAGCGTGTTTAAGGTCAGGAGAGCAGACAATGTGAGAAATCCCATTAACGGGCTCTGAGGTACGGTGTGAATTCCATCTTCTTTTTGACTCTGTGCTAATAGCAGCATGCGTGGTTGGGTTATATACAACCTGTCATGTATTAATCTATACTGAGGCTTTTACATTGGGAGGGGAATGAGAGGTAATGACAGTAAAATGAAGCAGAGATAAGACCTACCTAAGTGATTTCTGTCACGATCACCCTCTCTGTTCCCACCTGTCCTGACATGACATCACCTCTCAAAGTCTTAGTGTCTGTGATTGCTGTGCATTGTGAATCTGATGCTTGGATCAAGGTTGTATTTCATGGATTAGCATCCGTCAGCCTGTTTCATTTCCAGTCACACATCACACCCCACAGGGCTTTGGGCTGGAGATTACTGCAAAATGTTGTCGCCCACTTGTCTGGCATGTGGCACATTTTGTTCCTCCCTTATCTGACACAGTTGAAGTTGTCTCTTTACAAGTGTTAGACAGATTCTACTGCAGGTGAATGACCACAGAGAACCTTCATACATTAATGATTCTTGAACCGCAATTCCCACAACCCACTGTGAGGAAGCTAGACGGGTTGCAAGTGTGTCCTGGATTGTACCTGGCGGTAAGAAAATGAGTCAAGCTACAGTTCAAAAGGTGCGGTTCAGAGACAACTTAACCCTGTTGAAAAACTGCCAAGTAATGTGAACAGGGCAGTATGGTTATAGGTATTCCCTTTAACTATAGCACATTTTTCCTAGACCTATTCCTATGTGTTATACATCTATTCTATCTGACCTGTGCAAACAGGAGCAGCCAGGAAAGCAAGCAAGAACATACCGGTGAATGGAGCAACCTGCTCAAGGACGATGTAGCTTGGCTTTGTCGTCAAGCTCTGCGTCAAAGGAGAAAGGGAGAGGAAGAGGCTGAAAATACGAAAACAATGAAGTGGAACAAATCCAACAGGCCCATGTTTTATCTCCTTCCTTTCTTCTGCCTTTCCTTCCACCCCTGCTATCTTCCTCCATCTTAATGAGCAGCAGAACTTTCCATCTACGGAGAGTGCAGGGGCAATACATCACAAGCAGGACACAGAAGGGGGACGGGGAGAGGACAGGAGCGTGGTGACGGCGATGCTGGCAGAACACTATACAGGGCAATTAAGATTGAGTAGACAGCCACGCTGATTCACACAGAAGGAGAGAGAGTGACATTATGGCAAGGAGAACGACACAGGTGTCCTGTGTTCTCTTTAAAGAGGGAGCCTATATTTGGAAAAAAGTATTAATGCTTTATTATATCTATGGTGTGAATTTAAATGATTGCTGTTACTCTATTCAGTTTATAAGGTTAAGATTCAATTTGTGATTGAAGGTAGGATAAACTCCATTATACTGATTAGGTACAGTACATTCAGAAAGTATTCAGACCCCTTGACTTTTACACATTTTGTTATGTTACAGCCTTATTCTAAAATGTATTAAATAGTTTTTTTTCCTCATCAATCTACATACAATACCCCACAATAAGAGTTTTTAGAAATTTTTGCAAATGTATTAAACATAAAAACTGAAATATCACATTTACATAAATATTCAGACCCTTTGCTCAGTACTTTGTTGAAGCACCTTTGGCAGTGATTACAGCCTCGAGTCTTCTTGGGTATGATGCTACAAGCTTGGCACAACTGTATTTGGGGAGTTTCTCCCATTCTTCTCTGCAGAATTCTCAAGCTCTGTCAGGTTGGATGGGGAGCATCGCTGCACAGCTATTTTCAGGTCTCTCCAGAGATGTTAGATCGGACTCAAGTTCGGGGCCTGGCTAGGCCACTCAAGGACATTCAGAGACTTGTCCCGAAGCCACTCCTGAATTTTCTTGGCTGTGGGCTTAGGGTCGTTGTTCTGTTGGATGGTGAACTTTCGCCCAAGTCTGAGGTCCTGAGCGCTCTCAAGCAGGTTTTCATCAAGGATCTCTCTGTACTTTGCACCGTTTATCTTTCCCTCAATCCTGACTAGTCTTCCAGTCCCTGCCACTGAAAAACATCCCCACAACATGATGTTGACACCACCATGCTTCACCGTAGAGATGGTGCCAGGTTTCCTCCAGATGTGATGCTTGGCATTCAGGTCAAAGAGTTCAATCTTGGTTCATCAGACCAGAGAATCTTGTTTCTCATGGTCTGAGAGTCCTTTAGGTGCCTTTTGGCAAACTCCAAGCGGGCTGTCATGTGTCTTTAACTGAGGAGTGGCTTCCGTCTGGCCACTCTACCATTAAGGCCTGATTGGTGGAGTGCTGCAGAGATGGTTGTCCTTCTGGAAGGTTCTCCCATCTCCACAGAGGAACTCTGGAGCTCTGTCAGAGTGACCATCGGGTTCTTGGTCACCTCCCCGAACGAGGCCCTTCTCCCCCGATAGCTCAGTTTGGCTGGGCGGCCAGCACTAGGAAGAGTCTTGGTGGTTCCAAACTTCTTCCATTTAAGAAAGAAAAGGAAAGGGGGATATCTAGTCAGTTGTACAACTGAATGCCTTCAACTGAATGCCTTTAAACTAACCCCTCTGAATCAGGGAGGTGCGGGGTGAGGCCTCTGTGTTCTTGGGGACCTTCAATGCTGCAGAAATGTGAAGCTTGACACAATCCGGTCTCTGAGCTCTACGGACAATTCCTTCAACCTCATGGCTTGTTTTTTGCTCTGACATGCACCGTCAACTGTGGGACCTTATATAGACAGGTGTGTGTGCCTTTCCAAGTCATGTCCAATCAATTGAATTTACCACAGGTGGACTACAATCAAGTTGTAGAAACATTTCAAGGATGATCAATGGAAACAGGATGCACCTGAGCTCAATTTCTAGTCTCATAGCAAAGGGTCTGAATACTTATGTAAATAAGGTATTTCTGTTTTTAAAAACCTGTTTTCACTTTACCATTATGGGGTATTGTGTGCAGATTGATGAAGAAAAACATTTATTTAATCCATTTTGGAATAAGGCTGTATCGTAATTTTTTGGGGGAAAAAGTCAAGGACTCTGAATACTTTCCGAATGCACTGTATGCGTGAGAGGACTCAGCTTGTGCTGTATGACAGTTAAAACATAGTACCTACCAGCAAGTTATCATCTAATAACACATTCTAGGAAAGACTGTCCCCTGAGTACCATGCTGAATCCGGTGTGCAATTCACTGTGCATTCTCAAATAACACTTGACTCATCCAATCACCGAGATGTCCTGGCTGTTCATACTGGCATAAAACCTAAAGTACTCCATGAGTCATGACTTTGGTATTTTGGTGCTGAGAGTAAAACCACTCAGACGAGTTGTTTCGAATGGCCTTAATCTACTAAAGAAAACATTTCATCTTGACCTGAATACATATCTCTTGTCCTTGTCTCTCCCATAAAGTGGGTAGTGCATTGAGTCCTCCACATCCCACACATTATGAGACTGAACCATGCACTGTACAACAACTCACTGCACTTGTGCAATAAGGGCTCATTACCCAAAGTCAATTGATGTCCTCAATGTAATACATTCAGAGAGAGAGAGAAAGAGATGAACTCTGTTAATGCAGTGAAAAGGAAATGCACAGAATGAAGCTAGTCGTTATTAATCCTCAAAACCACCATACTAACCATATCATACTAGTATTATCAACATTTAGCGACCAATATAAATAATGTTTTTGTTCACACTTCCATTTCGCCAAATCATCCCATTCCAATGTCCTTACATACACTACGATGTTGACACCTGCTTGTTGAACATCTCATTCCAAAATCATGGCCATTAATATGTAGCTGGTCCCCCCCTTTGCTGTTATAACAGCCTCCATTCTTCTGGGAAGGCTTTCCACATTGCTGCGGGGACTTGCTTCCATTCAGTCACAAGAGCACTGATGTTGGACGATTAGGCCTGGCTCGCAGTCAGCGTTCCAATTCATCCCAAATGTGTTCGATGGAGTTAAGGTCAGGGCTCTGTGCAGGCCAGTTAAGTTCTTCCACACCAATCTCAACAAACAATTTCTGTATGGACGTCGCTTTGTGTACGGGGGCATTGTCATGTTAAAACAAGAAAGGGCCTTGCCCAAACTGTTGCCACAAAGTTGAAAGCACAGAATCATCTAGAATGTCATTGTATGTTGTAGCTTTAAGATTTCCCTTCACTGGAACAGGGCAGAAATTTGACAAAGTGACTTGTTGGAAAGGTGACGGAGCCATGTTGAGTCACTGAGCTCTTCAGTAAGGCCATTCTACTGCCAATGTTTGTCTATGGAGATTACATGGCTGTGTGCTCGATGTTATACACCTGTCAGCAAAGGGTGTGGCTGAAATAGCCAAATCCCCTCATTTGAAGGGGTGTCCACATACATTTGTATATGTAGTGTACTGTAGATTGCTCTATTCATAATCACTGAAGACTCATCAGATTGGAGGATGTACTCCTTCACACCAGGTGTGATTCATTTCCATAATCTAATTACTGGACCAAATTGTTTCCATTAATTCCCTAATTCCATGTTGCTCCAAGTTTGTTCCCAGCATCTGTAAAAGATCCAGACACCTGTTCCTCTCCCTGTACCCGTGAGACAGCTGGCTCTGGACCTTCACTGTAGAACAGGGCGTAATGGAACCAAGCTTTATAGAGGAGGCCTCAGCGCAGGGCAGGGCCAATGGGTTATTTCTGCAACGTGATATGACTACTGAGCCAATGAGCCAGCAGCAGGCCCGCTCATTGCCATGCACAGTATGGATGGCTGTGGACAACAGGAGAGTCCCCCAGCAGTATAAAAAAAGGAAACAGGATATATTGTCATTCTCTACTGGAGCGTATTACCTGGGAGATACGCTCAGCTGATGACAGTGGCCATGTAGAGTGTCACATTACCAAGTGTAATAAGTTTCATGAATGTAGCCTCAGCCAAGCACAACACTGAAGTGATTCTACTTTCCAGGAAACCTCGGTCTTCTCCAATGATGCTGAACCCAGCACTATATCTTGCTACATGCCACAGCAGGATTTACTTATCTTTCGATTCAAAAAATAATATTTGTATATTTGCCAGTCATTCGCGCCGCCGGGAAGAATACTACAAATATAGTGACAAGCTGATGGGAAGTGTATGTTTTTAGAGTGTTAGCCCATCAAGGTGTACCACTGACAGTTACCATTGTGCACATTCTTTCCGTGCCATTACCCCCTCCCAAACATGATGTCTGTTCCGGCAGTTGTCGCCGACGGCACTCCGCCAGAGTGATGACCTGGCTGCCAGATGTTGCCGTTAATATGTCTGCCTGTCGATAATGAGCTATTTCAGGGGTGCCGCTACTGTCCTTGTAGCCCAGTGGAAAACATGGCACATCCGTCTGCCAACAATGACACCTGGGACACTTTCCACAGAGGATGAGCCAAAACAAGATTTCACTAGAGATAATAACTCTAACTTTCTGCCGTGTCAGAAGTCTTGCTGTGTTATAAAGTCTAATTTGACTTAATTATCCCTGTTTGTACAGGAGCTCTGCATTCTTTCAGTGCGTAAACAATGGTTGTCCTAACTCCAAAAACATGGTATCTAGTTTAGATTTTATATGATCGCAAGATTACTGAAAATGCACCGAACTTCACCAATACACAAAGACTGCTAATTACCGCTCATCTAACACAGGAAACATAGGTCCAGTGTTTTTCAGTCGCAGGTCAATTATGAACGCAGTAATGTGTAGTGAAAGGCAATATTGGTAGTATTTGGGTAAGCAGCGTGATTGTGTTTGTCAAGTGGCGGCAGCCACGCGGGGACACTCAATGTGACAGGAGGAAATTGACTCGTCTGCTTGAGAACTTGTCATTAGAATTTGGGCTGTGTGTATCTTTGTTTTCCATAGCAATTTTGCCAAATCACTGTGTGATATTTGACCTGCCCATATGGCTCAGAAACTGTTACCAATTGAAAGCAGGCTAAGTGAATAGGTTATATTTCTCTTGCTCTTCATCTGACAAAAACAACTTTGCATGTTCATACTGTCATACTGTGGTATTTGCATAACTGGGTTAGGAGGGACTACATTTTTTAGATAAACTTTGTGGAGCACACCAGTTAGTCCTATAGTTGGCTAATGCTTCATCTTCAGGAATGACCTATGAGCTGAACCTTTGCATTACATTGTCCAAGGTCTATTTTGTGGCATTTGCTAAGTTGTTCCTGTATAATAAGCACAGCCCTATTGGTGGTGTGGTCTGACAGGACGCTAGAGGTCGTACATGACACTATCCTTTTTCACAGATGGCGTTGGAGACTGCTGTAGTAAACTAGCCACATCTATGTCCACTCTCAGAAAGCTGTGCAGACAGGGGAGAGGAATAGAGGGCACTTTAAACTGACAGACCTTGTATATGGGAAGTATCATTTGTGGTAAATCAGGATGAATGTAATTTCTAGGAAGTGGCATGTAAAGGTCAGGTTGTGGGCTCTTCATCTTCTAAGGAGTAGAGGGGGTTCATCTAAAGCAGAGGTGTCAAACTCAACCCATGGAGAGCCTAGTGTCTGCTGGTTTTTGTTCTTTCCTTTCAATGAAGACCTAGACAACCAGGTGAGGGGGGTTCCTTACTAATAGGTGACCTTAATTCATAAATCAAGTTCAAGGGAGGAGCGAAAACCCACAGACACTCGGCCCTCTGTGGAATGAGTTTGACATGTGATCTAAAGCAATGGAAGCAATGGAGGAAGAGCAGAGGTGTTTTTATGATTCGGTTAACCCTCACAGTGGGGACCGACCCAAGCTGATGAGGAGGTGTCACATTCTATCTGGGAGGATTAAGGTTACTCTGCTCTTCATGCACAACACACACACACACACACTCACTCACTCACTCACAGACACACACACATGCGCCCCCCCCCCCACACACACACACACACACACACACACACACACACACACACACACACACACACACACACACACACACACACACACACACACACACACACACACACACACACATACACACACACACATACACACGCACACATACACACGCACTCACACACACACACACACTTCCATCTTCTACACACATACAGTGCCACATGGCCCATCAGTGTTCTCTGGAGAGGACAGCAGACAGTGTTTGCACACCCCAGAGTGTTTTTCCACAGGCTTGAATGTCATTTACTGCTTGTCAAGTCTCCATTAACCCCTCGCTCTTTGTGTCCACTCTGCCACTTCAGCGGCGCATGTGAACTGTATGCTTTGTCACACCTGCTCAGACATTTCCATGCTGAGGAAACATGGCGCCGGAGGGGATGGCTGCCGTTTTATGGGCTCCTAAATAACTGTGCTATTTTGTTTGTTTTTTTGTATTGTTTGTAACTAATTTTGTACATAATGTTGCTGATACCGTCTCTTATGACCGAAAAGAGCTTCTGGGCATCAGAACATTGATTACTCACCTCGAACTGGATGAAGATGTTTTTATTTTAAGCGAAGGAAGCGAAGGATATAGTGCTTTGTCAAGACAAGGCCCAAATCTCAGTCATCAGCTTGAAGAAAAGATGGAGGAAAAGGGGGAGGAGGGCACATTGTAAGAATTTGTAAGAATTTGTGATTGCACGTTGGCCAATAATACGGAGGGAAGTGGTGGTTTACCTACTCATCGGCAAATTCTTACAAGGCACCTCGCCCTCCTCCCCCTTTTCCTCCAGCCAACGTGCAATCATTGGAAAACAAACTGGATGATCTACGATTAAAACTGTCCTACCAACGGGACATTAAAAACTGTAATATCTTATGTTTCACAGAGACGTGGCTGAACGACGCCACGGATAATATAGACCTGGCTGGCTTCTCTGTGCGTCGGCAGGACAGAGCAGCTACGTCTGGTAAGACGAGGGGCGAGGGTGTGTGTTTATTTGTCGATAACTGCTGGTGCGCAATGTTTATTTTTTAAGAAGTCTCAAGGTATTGCTCGCCTGAGGTAGAATACCTCATGATAAGCTGTAGACCACACTATCGACGAAGAGAATTCTCAACTATATTATTCGTAGCCGTCTATTTACCACCACAAACCGATACTGGTACTAAGACCACACTCAACGAGCTGTATAAGGCCATAAGCAAACAAGAAAATGCTCATCCAGAAGTGGCGCTCCTAGTGGCCGGGGACTTTAATGCAGACAAACTTAAATCTGTTTTACCTCTTTTCTACCAGCATGTCACATGTGCAACCAGAGGGAAAAAAAACTCTGGACCACCTTTACTGCACACACAGAGATGCATACAAAGCTCTCCCTCACCCTCCATTTGGCAAATCTGACCATCATTTTATCCTCCTGATTACGGCTTACAAGCAAAAACTAAAGCAGGAAGTACCAGTGACTCGCTCAATACGGAAGTGGTCAGATGACGAGGATGCTATGCTACAGGACTGTTTTGATAGCACACACCGTAGCCGATGTGAGCAAGACCTTTAAACAGGTCAACATTCACAAAGTCGCAGGGCCAGATGGATTACCAGGACATGTACTCAAAGCATGCACGGACCAACTGGCAAGTGTCTTCACTGACATTTTCAACCTCTCCCTGACCGAGTCTGTAATACCTACATGTTTCAAACAGACCACCATAGTCCCTGTGCCCAAGAAAGCGAAGGTAACCTGCCTAAATGAATACCTCCCCGTAGCACTCACGTCGGTAGCCATGAAGTGCTTTGAAAGGCTGGTCATGGCTCACATCAACACCATCATGCCGGAAACCCACTCCAATTCACATACCGCCCCAACAGATCCACAGATGACGCAATCTCAATCACACTCCACACTGCCCTTTCCCACCTGGACCAAAGGAACAACTATGTGAGAATGCTGTTCATTGACTACAGCTCAGCGTTCAACACCTTAGTGCACACAAAGCTCATCGCTGGGACTAAACCCTGGGACTAAACACCTCCCTCTGCAACTGGAGCCTGGACTTCCTGACAGGCCGCCCCCAGGTGGTAAGGGTAGGCAACAACACATCTGCCACGCTGATACTCAACAGGGAGGCCCCTCAGGGGTGTGTGCTTAGTCCCCTCCTGTACTCCCTGTTCACCTATGACTGTGTGGCCAAGCACGACTCCAACACCATCATTAAGTTTGCTGACGACACAACAGTGGTAAGCCTGATCACTGACAATGATGAGACAGCCTATAGGGAGGAGGTCAGAGACCTGGCAGTGTGGTGCCAGGACAACAACCTCTCCCTCAATGTGAGCAAGACAAAGGAGCAGATTGTGGACTATATGAAAAGGAGGGCCGGACAGACCCCCATTAACATCAACGGGGCTGAAGTGGAGCTGGTCGAGAGTTTCAAGTTCATTGGTATCAACATCACCAATTAACTATCATGGTCCAAACACACCACGACAGTTGTAAAGAGGGTACGACAACACCTTTTCCCCCTCAGGAGACTGAAAAGATTTGGCATGGGTCCCCAGATCCTCAAAAAGATCTTCAACTACACCATCGAGAGCATCCTGAGCAGTTGCATCACCGCCTGGTATGGCAACTGCTCAACATCTGACCGTAAGGCACTACAGAGGGTAGCGCGTATTGCCCAGTACATCACTGGGGCCAAGCTTCCTGATATCAAGGACCTATACACTAGGTGGTGTCAGAGGATGGCATAAAAAATGGTCAAATACTCCAGTCACCCAAGTCATAGACTGTTCTCTCTGCTACCGCACGGCAAGCGGTACCAGAGTGCTAAGGCTAGGACCAAAAGGCTTCTACCCCAAAGCCATAAGTGTCACGGGCTGGCTCGAGGAACAACAGGAGAGGTAGAGTCAGGCGCAGGAGACAGAGAGAGTTCGTGACCACACTTCTTTATTGGAAGCACTGTACGTGGTCGACAAAGTATAGGGGCGCAGCCCTGAAAGATTCTGCGGTGGTGTACACAAACAAAATAAACCACTGGCAGAAGGAAAGAAACTCAGTACACGTTCTTTTCGAACACAAAAAACCCGGACAAGCAACACAATCACGTACAACCACATACATCCTACGCTAACCTAAATAACCCCCCCTTACTAATGACTAACCCAAAACAGGTGCGTGCCTACCTAGACCTAACCAAACGAAAGTGAAACAAAAAGGGATCGATGGTAGCTAGTAGGCCGGCGACGACGATCGCCGAGCTCCGCCCGGCCGAGGAGGGGCGCCACCATCCGTCACTGTCGTGACAATAAGACTGCTGAATAATTCATTAAATGGCCACCCAGACTATATACATTGACCCTTTGTTTTTACACTGCTGCTACTCGCTGTTTATTATCTGTGCATAGTCACATTACAAATTACCTCGACTAACCTGTACCCCCGCACATTGACTCAGTACCGGTACCCCTTGTATATAGCCTTGTTATTGTTATGTCATTTTCTTGTGTTACTTTGAGATTTTTTTTCTCACTTAATTTATTTAGTAAATCTTTTTTTAACTCTATTTCTTGAACTACATTGTTGGTTAAGGGCTTGTAGGTATGCATTTCACCTGTTGTATTCAGCGCATGTGAAAATCACATTTGATTTGATTTGATGACTGCTTGTCTGCCTCCCAAGCTGTTTGCAATATCAGAGAGGCATCTTTCCATGGGAGGTATATAAAGGCCAAAACATCCCATGAGAAGTGGATCACGCTCTGGGTTCAAATGTATAGGTTTCTCCAGGCTGCTGTCAAGGGAAAGGTCCTGTGGCTCACATTCTGATCCCACTGGGTTTGATGCTCCAAGGAAATGAACGCAAACTGTATTGAGTAAACTACATACACTATACATAATCCAGTGACTGAAGATTACAGTCTTCATGAACGCATTCACCACCATATAGCCTAATGAGAATAGATCGTGGAAATTGCCTTTTTCATTTTTTTATGACATTTTCTAAGATGGCATCCACCAACTCGACAAGATCACAACCATTAAACTTCCAATGACTAACACTACAATGCTCCAGTAGCCTATAGGAATCACAAATATAACATACTGGCAGTTTATTGATGTGTGGGTGTGTGGGTGTATTCAATACCATCTCCCATTTTGCATGCACTTAACACACACTTGTGATGAAACAAGCCAATATTTACCTAACCGGGTTGTCAACCTCACAGCGGCAGTTGAAAATCCACAGGAGCTCAGCTGAGATGAAAGATCAACATTTCATTTGTAAACAATTCCAAAACACTTTCATTCAAATGGGTTTGTACAGACGATAGGGCACGGACACAACAACTAGTACAGTCTAAATGCCGTTCTGACTGATTTTCACATAATAACATTTTCAGGTGTGGTGTACACATTGGTGACTTGAGCAACATGTAGTCTGAGACAACCTCTTTAAATAGAACTGCAGACATTCAATATAAGCATTTATTTCCCCATGAGTAACTGCACTGGAATCAGCCTGCCCTTAAGCTCAGCAGCATTAGTAACTAACCTGATATGTTCTGCCTGGAACAGACCCATGTAATACCACTGAGAGGAGTGTTGAACGTTATTGAGCATGGGGGGGAGGGGGCGTGACCAATGGTGATGTCTCTGACCGAACATTTTTGAGGCCATCCTCTTGGCCGCAGAGACTTGTTTTGAAGCTTATTTCCTGCAATTCTATACAATTTGCCACGGCTTCTGTCAAGTTCTTATGCTATCTGAGTGACTCAAACATTATAACAAAATGAATGGGGTTCTCCCCGACTTTAATTTAGGAGATTGTTAGTTCTCATTATCTGTTTTTCTACATACTTTATGTCTGATTTTAGTCATTTAATTGTACACTGAAAACGTTTTACTATCCCGAAAATAATTTCCTGCTGTGGTGCAGTGAGGAAGGCTTGTGTATTCCAGGGATGCCTCGCCACAAACAGCGCAGTAAACAAAGGCCTTAACCCTGTGTATTCCCATGGAGGGCAGGCAATAAAAACGCATCTAATCATCTGAAACAGGGGGTAACTGCCCTGGGCTTTACCTTCAATCAGTGCTCGGAGATGGGAATGAGAATCTGTACCCTGGGGAGTCAGCATAATGCATCACTTTAAGTGCAGCTAAATAACCCGTTCCCCTGTAATCACATTCCCTTGCATGTTTTATACAGAATCAAGATCAATTATGTTTGTGTCTCCCAGGACATAGGTGAAGTCAGAATATCGCTTGTGAATCTAACAAATATGACCTGGAAAGATCACCTAAAAAAAACATTTGGGTCAAACTATCAGTTTGTTTTATTAGATTTCGGAAGAAAACTTTTCTTTACGTTTTGCATACCGGTGATCTGACTTGTCTGGCATTAGACTGTACAGAGAAAGTGAAGGATACCCACACAAATGCAGAAAAAGGGAGAAGTTGGCCCTCCTTGCCTCCCAAAGGGCACAGGCAATTTTCAGCTCTAGTGATCCAGCTCCAGGACCAGCAAAGTCCAAATGTGGAACAATACTCAACTTATTTATTCACACATTCACCCCACAGCAGCAACTGACTCTCCTTGCCATTTTTTTTTAAACTTACTAAACATGGGGAAATGGGGACAGTGGAAATCAATGACATGGGAGATGGGACTACACCGCAAATCACAGGATGGCAATACAAATATAGATATATTCATAAGATAATCTAACATTCAAAAATATGTTTTAGCCAAGGAGGAAACCGTGTACATGACAGGGCAATAGAAAAGAAACATATAAAATCGCCATCTTTAGGAGCCTGAGATGTGTGCTTTTGTGTATGAGTGCAGTCTATGGTGTAGATCACCCAGGTGCACTGGATCTCAGTGATGACTGATGACTGATGAGAGGCAGCCGCAATGATTGATGGCCATGCTTGAGCCTCCAGGCCTCGCCTCAGGTGATTTGAACTGTACACACGCACAGCGGGGCCGCTGTACAGCTGGAAGCCTACACCTGTAAGTCAACGACTGCAGGGGAGATGTCATTATTCACCTCACAGGCTGTAATGGCACCATTATCTCCCTGTCACGTTTTGTGTCTCAGCACCAATCACTGGGGGATATAGAGTGAGTTCAGAAATGATTGACACCCTTGATAAAGATGAGCAATAAAGACTGTATAAAATAAAGAATTCAAATACTGAGCTACGTTGTATGCTGAAAACAATGGAGAAATGAATCATGAATACTGATGAGTGAGAAAGTTACACAGGGTCAAAGATCATACCCCCCAAGATATACTAACCTCCCCTGTTATTGGTAATGGTGAGAGGTGAGCATGTGTCGTGACTCGGGGGTTGGATGTAACTCTCACTCCTGCTGAGCTACAGCTAATTTTGGGTCGGAGGGAGCAGGAGGCCATAAAGGCGGGAATTCATCGTGAAAATCTGAAAAACAGGAAGGAGAGGGCCGAGCAGCTCAGCTCGAGGTCAGCCAGGGATTGCAGCATCAGCAGGCTTACTTCCATCGTCAGCACCTTCACCCTCACCCAAAAGTGGAGTCGGGGGAATTACCAGAACGGAGGGGATGTGCAGTGAAACGTGAACATCCACTAACCCCCTTTTTTGACATCCTTCTGGAAGAAGACAATAACAACGGGGACTGGGGGTTTGGGGAGGGGCAGTCCATTATGGACCAGATGTAACCAGTTTTAAGGGAGTGATTGAATAAGGGGAAATGACTATTATATGAATTTGATGTAACCGGTTTGTGGGGAGAAGTGTGTAAGGGAGGCTTGAATATATAAGTCTTTGCAGGTTAGAAGGGGTCTGCTTTCTTTGTTTCAGAGCCTATTTTTTGGACCTCTCTCTTTTTGAGGATTTATTTTGCCAAATTTTATTGTTGTTTTTTTGTTTCACTCTTCAGAACACTGTTGTTGGGGGCGGAGCCTTTTTCTGAATTTTTCTAAGACATAATTTAGAGGTAAGCCTTCGTTCTTTTACCCACATGGGCAAGGTCATATAATTAGTATTTTTCTTTAGGAGGAACAGGATCGGGTTGTATACCCTAGGATTGGCTAGTGTATCCATAGGACAAGTAGACTGATAGTAAAGGGCTTTGCTTAAATAAAAACAGGGAGTGGATTTCCTCTTGCTAGATTGACCGAAATAAAACAGAGGGCTTCCTCTCTTTGTTACCATGTGGGTCAATGCTTGGGGTGTGTATAGCAATGTCTTAGGATGTTAGGCTAAGGCATGACACGGTGACTATACCATTTAGTCTCGTGGGACTAAGGCATGACACGGTGACTATACCATTTAGTCTCGTAGGACTAAGGAATGACACCGTGACAATACAATTTAGTCTCGTGGGACTAAGGCATGACACAGTGACTATACCATTTAATGTCGTGGGACACTAGGTCCCATTACGGTGAGTAACTCCAGGTCCACAGGTGAAGGGTATGTGACGCGCACCCGAAGGTGTAAAACTAAATATTTATTTCATAATAACAGTTGCCAAGCGGAGAAATTATAGCCATCATTCTAGTTTCCCTGGTCTTATAGTTTCGCTGGTCTTATAGTTTCCCTGGTCTGATAGTTCCCCTGGTATTATAGTTCCCCTGGTCTTATAGTTTCCCTGGTCTGATAGTTCCCCTGGTATTATAGTTCCCCTGGTCTTATAGTTTCCCTGGTCTGATAGTTCCCCTGGTATTATAGTTCCCCTGGTCTTATAGTTTCCCTGGTCTGATAGTTCCCCTGGTCTTATAGTTTCCCTGGTCTTATAGTTTCCCTGGTCTGATAGTTCCCCTGGTATTATAGTTCCCCTGGTCTTATAGTTTCGCTGGTCTTATAGTTTCGCTGGTCTTATAGTTTCCCTGGTCTTATAGTTCCCCTGGTCTTATAGTTTCCCTGGTCTTATAGTTTCCCTGGTCTTATAGTTTCCCTGGTCTTACAGTTTCCCTGGTCTTATAGTTCCCCTGGTCTTATAGTTTCCCTGGTCTTATAGTTCCCCTGGTCTTATAGTTTCCCTGGTCTTATAGTTCCCCTGGTCTTATAGTTTCGCTGATCTTATAGTTTCCCTGGTCTTATAGTTTCCCTGGTCTTATAGTTTCCCTGGTCTTATAGTTCCCCTGGTCTTATAGTTTCGCTGATCTTATAGTTTCCCTGGTCTTATAGTTCCCCTGGTCTTATAGTTCCCCTGGTCTTATAGTTTCCCTGGTCTTATAGTTCCCCTGGTCTTATAGTTTCGCTGATCTTATAGTTTCCCTGGTCTTATAGTTTCCCTGGTCTTATAGTTTCGCTGGTCTTATAGTTTCCCTGGTCTTATAGTTTCCCTGGTCTTATAGTTCCCCTGGTCTTATAGTTTCCCTGGTCTTATAGTTTCGCTGGTCTTATAGTTTCCCTGGTCTTATAGTTTCGCTGGTCTTATAGTTCCCCTGGTCTTATAGTTTCGCTGGTCTTATAGTTTCGCTGGTCTTATAGTTTCGCTGGTCTTATAGTTTCCCTGGTCTTATAGTTTTGCTGGTCTTATAGTTTCGCTGGTCTTATAGTTTCCCTGGTCTTATAGTTTCGCTGGTCTTATAGTTTCGCTGGTCTTATAGTTTCCCTGGTCTTATAGTTTCGCTGGTCTTATAGTTTCGCTGGTCTTATAGTTCCCCTGGTCTTATAGTTTCGCTGGTCTTATAGTTTCGCTGGTCTTATAGTTTCGCTGGTCTTATAGTTTCCCTGGTCTTATAGTTTCGCTGGTATTATAGTTTCGCTGGTCTTATAGTTTCGCTGGTCTTATAGTTTCACTGGTCTTATAGTTTCCCTGGTCTTATAGTTTCGCTGGTCTTATAGTTCCCCTGGTCTTATAGTTTCGCTGGTCTTATAGTTTCGCTGGTCTTATAGTTTCCCTGGTCTTATAGTTTCGCTGGTCTTATAGTTTCGCTGGTCTTATAGTTTCCCTGGTCTTATAGTCCTGGGAGAGTCTGATGAACTACGGGTCGCCCTACCCCTGAGCTGGACACCCCACTGAGTGGTTTTTAATAAAAAGGTTTCTTCCACTCCAGCTGTCGGCCGCCGAGCTCTACGCCACTGGTATCAGTGGGTTGCTGGGATCGGGACTGGGCTGGAAGGGCAATGCCTGTGGGTAATAGGCTTGAAGCAGGGATAACCTAGGCCAGCTCATTAAGCTCAAGGGGGAGGCGTGAGTTGGGCAAGACGCAAGTCTTGGGGGTATGATCTTTGACCCTCTGTAACTTTCTCACTCATCATTATTCACAGGATTATCCATAATCATGGTAGCATCCACATTCATGTAGCAGTGTTTAGAAACATATTCTATTCTTATTTACAATAAAAGTGACTCCAAAATGACACAATACATTATTTACCATTAATATCTATTGGACACAAAATAATCTGAAACAACCAAATCAAACTGCAAAGGCATCCAACAAGTTTGTAGTCGCAAGCTTGATGTAGTCATTATGCGCTATGAACATGGGACAAAATACTCAACTTTTGACTACTTTATTTATAAGAATCTTTAGCGGTGTCAATGATTTTGACCCCTACCTTTTAGAGAGAAAATAAATAGTACTTGTTGAACACCATCTAGGTCACATTTGATTTGGATAGTCCGGATACTTTACAAATGGTCATACTATCAACAAATTATCTGTTGATAAGCAACTGCTTGCTAAGGTTAGGGTTAGGGTTAAGGTTAAGGTTAGGTTTAAAATAAGGGTTAAGGTAAGGCTTAAGTTTAGGGTTAGGATAAGGGTTACGGTTAGGGTTAGGGCTAGGGTTGGGGTTAGTAGATTGTTAGTTGAAATGTTACTGATAGTCCGTAGAGCATCTACAAATAAAGTGTTACCCATTTAGTCAAATGAGTAAGCAGACTGCAGCCCCGGATCGGGCATGAGGCATCTGTGTCCCATCCTCTCAAGGGAAATGTCAAATACTGACTGGCTGGGCTCCCTAGAGGGTGAATGCAATGTCTTCAGCAGGGTGATGTCACCATGACAAGGTGAGGAGACATTTAGAAGAAGACTTTCTCTAGAGGCCCTTAAGCAACATTTATGTGCCATGGTTCTACAGAGAGGGGATTTGTGACTGTCTCTGTTTGATTCCGGAAGGGCAAAGCGTTGGCTGTTATGGCAGAGATTTCAGGTGTAGGACGAGGCTTATGTTAGCTGGAGGTGGACAAAGATGTGCCGAGGGACCTTCTGACTCCCCCATCCTCAGTCTCTCCTCACTGAATCATCCACTTCCTTTCTCTAATCCATTTCTCTCTAGTGAGCCACAAGTGTGTCCTGTTTGTATTGTTGGATGTTTTAACATATAAATTGGTGGACTTAAACATTTGATGGGGATTAGTCCAGCTTAGCTCTGTACCTAATGCTTAGATTAGGGATTTCTGTCAGAGCAGATAAGTAAATTACTGTATCGCTAGTTATTCAGAGGCTGTGTTCAACTGTTAAGGGGCATAAGCCTAAAAGCAGGACCTAAGATAGAAGGAGTTGTTCAGTGTCAGTTAGTGAGCTGACAGCCAATACCTCCTCATTAAGTCCCATTCACATCAACCAATTGTGCATGGTGACAGTCAAACAGGTCCCTGAACCATCCAGTATCACAAAACAACTACTCAAAGTGACAAATTACTCAGAGACAAGATGCTGTACACCAAATGAGATCGCCATTATTAAACCATTATTAAACTGTCAGAGATGTAGGAAACGTGCAGAGCCTCCCTCTGAGAGCATGTTCCCTCCAAACACTTCACCGTGAGACTGGTAGCTTGGTCTGAGGCAGGCTAAAAGGATAGACTACAGGCCACAAAACAAGGTAAAATACTAGGGGCCTGAAAACACATGGATCAATGTGTCTTTTCTTTGAGCTGCAGAGCCATTCCCCAAACAGCTGGATATAATACTACCAGCTCCTACCTGCCTGAAACACACGTGGCTCATCAGGTACAGGGTGAAAACATCAAGTGAAATGGTGGAAGGAACAGCATAGTGAGAGAGTGTATTGCTGCTGTAGATGTGGGGAGCTCCTGCTAGGTCCGCATGGCCCTGTTAGGCCTACACTGAATCACCGCCTACCAGTAATAGATGTTGTTGCATGTAGGATAACCTAACACAACACAAGAGAGAAATGTTTTGGTCTGTCAATTCAATTGCTTTTTTGTAAACAACAGGAGGAAATACATCTCATTTGCGGTGTTGTTTTCTTTTGTTGAGACAAAAAGGGTCTTCTCTTGTAACTGTTGTCAGTATGTGGCTTCCTCTCCAACTTCTGGTTGTCTCGTTGTCCTGTTGAAAGTATCTCCTCCCATGTCGGCTACAATAGTTTTTGTTTACCAGGCCTGTTTTCAACAGCAGTATACCACCAGCAAGTTGTCAACTGTCTTGTTTTAACTTGACAGGCCTAGTCCTCGTCGTTTGTTTTCTTAGCACATCTCCGCTAATCACCTTGTCGCACACATTCATTATTGTTAAATAAAGATACATGATAATGATGTTATATGTGTGGAAGTAGCCCTACTTTTCAGAAGTTTCAGTAGTTTCCCCAAATTCGAATTTTGATGGATGAGTGTAGGCTACTTAATTATCTAATCCATTGTTTTCCTCTGTTTCCCTCCATAGGTGCAAAGG
This sequence comes from Salmo salar, assembly GCF_965601325.2. NCBI lineage: Eukaryota > Metazoa > Chordata > Actinopteri > Salmoniformes > Salmonidae > Salmo > Salmo salar. Next base: position 53,115,643 of record NC_138297.1, read on the forward strand.
CGATTCAAAGCCTGAACTCCAACTGAATAAAAGAACATCCCCAAGACCAGATGCAATGGAGATGTTCAATTTCACCAGCTTCACCTACTGGAATGCCTCAGAAGGCACTGACGCAGGGCCTGTCATTGAACCCGAAAGCCCATACAAGACTGTGGAGGTGGTGTTCATCGTATTGGTGGCTGGGTCCCTCAGCCTGGTCACTGTTATTGGAAATATCCTGGTCATGCTTTCCATTAAGGTCAATAGGAACCTACAGACTGTCAACAACTACTTTTTATTCAGCCTTGCATGTGCTGACCTAATCATCGGGCTATGTTCCATGAACTTGTACACAGTATACATAGTGATTGGCTACTGGCCCTTAGGACCTGTGGTGTGTGATCTGTGGCTAGCCTTGGACTATGTCGTGAGTAACGCATCTGTCATGAACCTACTCATCATCAGTTTTGACAGATACTTCTGTGTCACAAAGCCTCTCAGCTACCCTGTCAAAAGGACCACCAAGATGGCAGGGATGATGATTGCTGCTGCCTGGGTCCTGTCCTTCATTCTGTGGGCCCCGGCCATCCTTTTCTGGCAGTTCATCGTGGGCGGGCGGACAGTGCCTGAGAGGGAGTGTTACATTCAGTTCTTCTCTAATGCAGCAGTCACCTTCGGCACGGCCATCGCAGCCTTCTACCTGCCCGTTATCATTATGGTCATTCTCTACATACAGATCTCTATAGCCAGTAAAAGCCGGGTGAAGAAGGAGACCAGGAAGCCGTCAGGGCCCAACCCAGAGGCCCTGTCCCACGAGCAGGCAAGGTGCAGTAATTCTGCCAAGCCCATCAACAACAACGTGACAGCAGAGGACACAGAGCAGGGCAGGATCGAAGCCACAGATGACGTGGCCAACCAGCACGACGGTAAACTGCAGAACGGCAAGGGCCCGTCCACCACGGGTGGAGATGGGGAGATGGAGGGCGTGGATAGGGGTAGGGAGAACTGTGCCCACGGAGAGGAGAAAGAGAGCTCCAACGACTCGACATCTGGCAGTGCAGCTGCATCCAACCACAAAGAAGAAGAGGCGGTGCCATCCAGAGCAAACTGCAACGCCGAGCTCGTTCAGCAGCCAACCCGCCACCGGGCCAAGGCAGGCGGCTCCAAACTCACCTGCATCAAGATTAAGACCAAGTCTCCCAAGGGGGACTGCTACACACCCTCCAACGCCACGGTGGAGATCGTCCCCGCCACGGAAAAGCAGAACCACGTGGCACGGAAAATTGTGAAGATGACCAAGCAGCCGCCCAAGAAGAAGAAAGCACCACCGTCTCGGGAGAAGAAGGTGACCCGTACCATCATGGCCATCCTGGTGGCCTTTGTGGCCACCTGGACCCCTTACAATGTCATGGTGCTCATCAACACCTTCTGCTCCAGCTGCATCCCCAGCACGGTCTGGACTATCGGCTACTGGCTGTGCTACATCAACAGCACCATCAACCCCGCCTGCTATGCCCTCTGCAATGTCACTTTCAAAAAGACATTCAAACATCTCCTCCTCTGCCAATACAAAAACATTAGGTCAGCTAGATGAATATGGATGCGAGTGTGCGGTGTGTGTGTGTGTGTGTGTGTGTGTGTGTGTGTGTGTGTGTGTGTGTGTGTGTGTGTGTGTGTGTGTGTGTGTGTGTGTGTGTGTGTGTGTGTGTGTGTGTGTGTGTGTGTGTGTGTGTGTGTGTGTGTGTGTGTGAGAGAGAGAGAGAGAGAGAGAGAGATAGAGAAAGAGAGAGAGAGAGAGAGAGAGAGAGAGAGAGAGGTTTATGATGTGGTCCCTTTCCTTTGTTTTTACTCTACGGCTCATAAGAGAACATGTATCCTGCAGCCATGTTGGGTTTGGCTCTGATGAATGAGATTTGTGATGCAACTGTTGAGACATAAGACTTACAAAGAAGCGCACAGCCAGGAGAACAAATAGACCGAACATGAAAAGGACAGTTGGATAGAGAGCTCTGCACTGCACAAGACGAATTCTAAGGGAAAATAGGGCTGACTGAATTCACATACTTCCCGTTTGAAATTCAGTGTAAAAAAAAACGAAACCTGTATATATCAATGTATACGCAAAATATGTGTGTGTGTGTGTGTGTGTGTGTGTGTGTGTGTGTGTGTGTGTGTGTGTGTGTGTGTGTGTGTGTGTGTTTGTGTGTGTGTGTGTGTGTGTGTGTGTGTGTGTGTGTGTGTGTGTGTGTGTGTGTGTGTGTGTGTGTGTGTGTGTGTGTGCATCTGTCTGAGCGTGACAGAATGATCCATCACACAGTTTCAGTGGAGATGTCCGCCAGTAAAGACAGCACAAGGACATACAGTACATACTACAAACTGTTATCTGTATGCCGGTGGCACTCTGTGTTGGCGGCACACAAAGCAGAGCAGCTTGTCTAAACTGCCTCTCTGACATGTTCATATACGACTGAGTAACATGGCTGGGAGCCCTCCTATCTCCAGGGATGGACCATAAGTGGCCCCTGAAGGGCATAGCAGGACAGAGACCAGGCCTGGCCAGGGTCACCTCTCACCACAACGTAGGACTGAGGTTAGGAAACTTGTTTTGAAAAAAGGTCATGAGTAAACAAATAAATAGATAAGGCATTGTCTAAAAAGGCATTGTTCAGTTACATTATTTAGCTTGCTATTCGTTTTCCACATCATTTTAGATGATCGGCGATTTGATCTCTTACAATTAATTACATGAAGAGTTTGACGTTTATTTGATTGTATATTAAGATATTTTTTTGGGCAGATAGTCTACACTCTTAGAAAAAAAGGTGCTATCTAGAACCAAAAAGGGTTATTTGGCTGTCACCGTAGGAGAACCCTTTGAAGAAACCCTTTTGGTTCCAGGTAGAACCCTTTTGGATCCAGTAGAACTCTTTTGCCTTCCATGTAGAACCCTTTCCACAGAGAGATCTACATGGAACCCAAAAGAGTTCTACCTGTAAACAAAAAGGGTTCTACCTGGATCCAAAAAATGGTTCTCCTATGGGGACAGCTTCAGAACCCTTTTGGAGCCTGTTTTCTAAAAGTGTATTGATGCTTGGAGCTTGTAAATACATTCAGAGTGTAGCAGTTGGCAGGGGCTTGGAGCCAAAGCCTATTCAATTATACAGGAAGGGATCTTGTGCTTTTCCAGGGGTGAGTTGGATATTCCTCTGAGATTGGATTTTCAACATAATTTGATCCCGCTATGTTGCAGATGTTACAGCCTGTAACAAGAGCCACCCACCTGTTGTATGTCAGTCCTGACTGATAATGAAGAGAAAGATTGAAAATGATTGTATTTTTGTCTTGCTGTCATCAGAGGTGGTTGAGTAGGGGTTACCAAGGTTGTAGAGTGATTGAAAGAGTGTCATATCATGGAGATTTAGAGGTTATTTCAGTGCATGTTTCTGTTGTTACTCCGGAATGGGGTTAAATACCAATAATCACAGGCCATGGCCTTGTGAATTATAAGGGCTACTCGATGTTAGATGTACTAATTCATCTACATCTGTGTGTGTGTGTGTGTGTGTGTGTGTGTGTGTGTGTGTGTGTGTGTGTGTGTGTGTGTGTGTGTGTGTGTGTGTGTGTGTGTGTGTGTGTGTGTGTGTGTGTGTGTGTGTGTGTGTGTGCGTGTGTGCGTGTGTGCGTGTGTGTGTGTGTTTAACCATTAGTAAACAAACAAAAATTTGAACAACTGGGGACATTTTGTTAGTCCCCACGAGGTCAAATGCTATTTCTAGGGGGTTTAGGGTTAAGGTTAGAATTAGTGTTAGGGTTAGAATGATGTTAAGGGTTAGGGTTAGTAGCCAGGGTTACACCATACCCTAACCGGCCGCACGAGTGCGCCATCGTGCGCAAAATGATTTTGTGCCCCCAAGCGCGATCACGACACGCAGGTTAAAATATCAAAATAAACTCTGAACCAATTATTTTTATTTGGTGACAGGTCAAATAGTATTAATAATTTATGGCAATTTAGCTAGCTAGCTTGCAGTTGCTAGCTAATTTGCCCTATTTAGCTAGCTTGCTGTTGCTAGCTAATTTGTCCTGGGATATAAACGTTGAGTTGTTATTTTACCTGAAATGCACAAGATCCTCTACTTCGACAATTAATCCACACATAAAATGGTCAACTGAATCGTTTCTAGTCATCTCTCCTCCTTCCAGGCTTTGTCTTCTTTGGACTTTATGTAGTTTATATAGTTACCACGACGACCGACCGAACTCAGTTCATCTTTCAATCACCCACGTGGGTATAACCAATGAGGAGATGGCACATGGGTATCTGCTTCTATAAAACAATGAGGAGATGGGAGAGGAAGGACTTGCACCGCGTTCAGCATCACAAATAGAACTGACTTCTATTTTAGCACTTGGCAACGCAGACGCTCGTTAGCGCGTGCGAGCAGTGCGGTGTGCAATAATTCAATAACATGTATGTTTAAATGTATTTTGCAACGAGCGCATGCAACGCGAGCGGTGTGGTCAGCATGTTAGGGTTAGGAGCTAGGGTTAGAGTTAAGGCTAGGTTTTTGTGTTAAGGTTAGGGTTAGGGTTAGGATAAGAGTATGGGTTAGGGTTAGTTTTAGGTTTAGGGTTAGGGGTTAGGGAAAATAAGATTTTGAATGGGACTGAATTGTGTGTCCCCACAAGGTTAGCTGTACAATACTGTGTGAGTGTGTGTGTGTGTGTGTGTGTGTGTGTGTGTGTGTGTGTGTGTGTGTGTGTGTGTGTGTGTGTGTGTGTGTGTGTGTGTGTGTGTGTGTGTGTGTGTGTGTGTGTGTGTGTGTTTCATCACATGAATATAGATGAAGTCATATGTATTGTTTATGTCCGTGTGTTTTAATGAGATCACAGTCTAAGGACGTTAGAAATAATACGACACTAGAATTCCCATGTTTTTGTGCCATACTGTTTGTGTCCATACATTTCGTCCACACCGTATGCTGATCTCCAACACAGTCCATTTATCTCTGACATGCTAATGTATTCCAATTTAAGTAATGAACATAAAGCAGCCATGGGATGGTCGCCACGTTGGTTGCTAGGGGGCTTAACAGAAAATGACACCAGCATTGAGCAGCCCCTTAAGGCAGTCTCCTTAAAGAGAGATATGGGACAGGCCTTTAATGGAAACTCACCATGAGCCTGATCAGATTATAAAATGATGTGGAACACCTACTGGAGATTAAAGATTGGCCGTTACGCGCTCGGTTTACACAGCCCCTCCCCTCCCGTCCCACTTAGTGTACCACTTGCTCCTGATCCCGTTATGTGTGACTGTGACGTCCCCTATATCAGGGCATTGTTTAAAGGCCCGTGAAACATAAGGAACATCATATTTACATCTATCTATCTATCTATCTATCTATCTGTCTGTCTGTCTGTCTGTCTGTCTGTCTGTCTGTCTGTCTGTCTGTCTGTCTGTCTGTCTGTCTGTCTGTCTGTCTGTCTGTCTGTCTGTCTGTCTGTCTGTCTGTCTGTCTGTCTGTCTGTCTGTCTGTCTGTCTGTCTGTCTGTCTGTCTGTCTGTCTATCTATCTATCTATCTATCTCTCTCGCTCTCTTTCCCTCTCTCTCTCGCTCTCTCTCTGTCTCTCGCTCTCTCTCGCTCTCTCTCTCGCTCTCTCTCTCGCTCTCTCTCTCGCTCTCTCTCTCGCTCTCTCTCTCGCTCTCTCTCGCTCTCTCTCGCTCTCTCTCTCTCTGACATTGTCCCCCAGTGTCTCCTCCCCCTTAATGACATTGTTATGACTAACATCGCCCCCAATATTATAAAGATAAAAGACAACGCAACCTACTGAAAAATTCACTAGAGGCGTCAAAATAACACAACATTTAGGTCATGAGTAATTATTAACAAATTCTGCTTTTAATGGAAATGTGATGGCAAAGTAAGTGGAAGAGGATGAAGATCCTCTGAATCCTTGAAATCTTCCTTATTTAAATGCAGGTTATCCTCTGGAAGCCTGGCACCTATAATTCAGTCGATCTGTTCGACTGCCCGAGCCCAGCTGTGTGCGCGAGCCCAGCAGTGTGCGCGAGCCCAGCAGTGTGCGCGAGCCCAGCAGTGTGCGCGAGCCCAGCAGTGTGCCCGAGCCCAGCAGTGTGCGCGAGGCATCCATCCAAGTTTACAATCCAGCCATCCGTCAGGTTGATAAGTGGACCCATGTCTGGGTGTCATCTGTCACACGTCTCAGTGGTTGGTGTTGCTAAGAGCCTCCTAGCTTCCCAGAACGGAACGTCTGATTCAGCTCAGGCTAAGCTGCTGTTTGAGTGATACCAGCAGGATAGTAAGTGCTCTCCAACACAACTGGTGGTCTGGGTCTTTTTTGAGAACAGTTATCCGGGTGTTTGATGGAAAGTGACAGCCATTTATCACCAATCGAGGGACAGGGTCCCCAGACAAGATGGCTGTCACTCACTGAGTCTCAGTGGAATGCTCTTTCAGCTGCTTTCAGACACAGTGGAAAGCTCACACCCCTTTAGCACTCCTCACCCGTCAACAGCATATTGTTTGACTAACAGAAATCCTGCGCTGTCCACTTTGTACGGTCCGATAAGCCCACATTTGTAGTCACAGTTGCAGAGAGGCGGCCTGTCATCCACAGGATACACAACAGGCTCTCACATCTTAGGTACCATGTTTGGATACTGTCAGCCATTTCAGACAGGGTCAGCCAAAGGTTTCCACAAAATAAATAATGCGTCCTTCAGGAATCACACGTTACTGTATAGTCTAGAGAATGATGGAAACAAAGGGATGGAGTACAGTAACTCTCAGATGGATTTTGGCTAGACTTTTTATTACCATACTGTAACAACAGGACATAGCTCTCTGTCCATGTGGGGGGGTGTATTTCTCATTGAGTGGATTCACCTGTCGACGTACAAAGAGCCTCATTCCACTGGTATATTTCCCCTTCATCACATAAAAATTGTCTCCATGGCGTCAACAGATCATCATGTGCCGTCTGAGCTAGCTGGGCTCCTCTTCACACGGCTTGTTTCAAAGGGCTAAACCTTTTTAGGGAGATGTATTTTTCCCTAAATGTTTGATTGTGATTGATTAAATGTTGGGGGATTTTTTGGTTTAGTAGTTAGTTAGCTAGAATTGTGATGTTTTGATAGTGTACTTGAGAAATGTGTGAAAGCGTATTTATTCAGATTGTTACTGTGTTGTTTGGTCTGTTCTTGAGCAGAGGGTTAGTACCCATTGGGATGGGAACATCCTGAGTCTCTGTTTCTAGTTGAGATAGTTGGGCTACTTCTGCCACTTATAGCCGTGTTTCCAAGGCGATGTGGTATGTGTAGTGTATCTGAACAGAGAAATATATCGCCACATTGTATACTGAGCAATTTGAAGTGCCTTATTACTTATTACCCATTCTTATAATTGCTCATTGATATTTAAATGGATGTTTTATATTTTCAGGTGATGAAATCTTTGTTAGATGGTGGTGCAATTTAAGGTGACAGTCATAGATGTAGAAAAGCACAAGATCATCTAAAGTCTGAAATATTTTCTCCTTCTTCCTTGTGGTTGTGGAAGGCATAGGTTTTGTAAAAGGGGGAAAACATGTATCTAATTCATCCCTGGAGGTTTAGAGGGTACTTTAACACGTGTGTGTGTGTGTGTGTGTGTGTGTGTGTGTGTGTGTGTGTGTGTGTGTGTGTGTGTGTGTGTGTGTGTGTGTGTGTGTGTGTGTGTGTGTGTGTGCGTGTGCGTCTGTGTGTGTGCGCGCGCAGGGATGTCATGCACCCCAAATATGTATGTGAAGATGGCTGGGGGGTGGTCCTGAGGGGGGCTAATTTGGCATTTTTCAAACACCTGAAACAGCTTTTTTCTGCAAATTAGAGACATAATCATTATGCTTAATTATATGTGAAAATGTGTCTATTTTTCGGCATATCTAAGCATACCTCTTGATCTGTCTGTATCCTCCTGACTGGTGGTTCTTATTATAAAGAAACTAAATATGTTTCTCTGCATCTCTGCTAAAATCTGGGTAAAAGATTGAAAGGAATGTGAGTCTTATTCAGTACATTTAGTTAATGCTTGCTTTTCTAAAGCCTACCAACCTTGCCAGCAGGCATGCCAGCTAACATAGTTAGACAAGCTAGCTACTCTAACTTGATAGCCTGAAATGGCTTCATGTTAGTTACTTATGCGGTCGGGAGATTGGGAACCTATCTGGGCTAGGTAAAACCAACTTTATAAAATTGCTAAGTGGCTAGTTGTATTACAGAGAAAACAACGACAACAACACACACACACATATATACTATATATTAATTAAACAGGACAAATCTGAGGGGGGCACCTGCCTCTATGGGCATGATGCCTCTGTCTGTCTGTCTGTCTGTCTGTCTGTCTGTCTGTCTGTCTGTCTGTCTGTCTGTCTGTCTGTCTGTCTGTCTGTCTGTCTGTCTGTCTGTCTGTCTGTCTGTCTGTCTGTCTGTCTGTCTGTCTGTCTGTCTGTCTGTCTGTCTGTCTGTGTGTCTGTCTGTGTGTGTGTGTGTGTGTGTGTGTGTGTGTGTGTGTGTGTGTGTGTGTGTGTGTGTGTGTGTGTGTGTGTGTGTGTGTGCTTTGCTTTGCTTTGCTTTGCTTTGCTCTGCTCTATAAGAGACCCTTAGCATGTCAAAGCACCAAGTGGCATCTGTAAATAAAGACAACCCCATAGAAACACAAGCCACACATTGCATTCAGGGGGGCAAGAAACACTAAAGGATTCAACAAACAATGTTGTTTCTGTCCTCACCTCACAGTCCCTGTTTGAAAAGTGTCTCAAAAGCAAGTGGCTTCCAAAGACACACTGAAAGATAAAAATACAAGACAAACATTTATTTTTGCCTAAACACATATGATCATCATAGTGTACATTTTGTATCACGTTTTATAAAGCTATATCTATTATATTGTTGTACAAAATCTAGAATTGAACAGTGTATCAGTATGTGTTAGATGAGTACTACATCCAGATGGAACATGTGTTTATTGGAGTGACAATATTATGGTGGGAAAGAAAGAATCATCGTTAAGTGAATGAGAAAACAAATGCAATTCTGAGAGAACGGACCACTGCCGTGTGACATTTAAAACTGAACTAAAGTACACTCAACTGTCCCACTTTTCTTTTTTTTTTACTCTGTCCCATGTTTGGGCTTTGTGAGATTGACGATCAGTCGAAGAGGAGAATCAAGTGGTAACCTGTTGAATCTGCAGAGGAAAAAAATCCATTACTTACAAACAATGAAGTGCTGATGATCAGCCAAGAGGGATGTGTGTTCGGCATCCATTTTGTCTCAACTTGTAAGTGAGTGATGAGCAAAAAGGGACACAGACTGACCGTAGGGAGAAACTATGAGGCCAGCTGCTACAACATGCAGTGTAGTATTGGAAACATCTGGACTTCTTCCAGATATCGGGGGAATTGTTATTGAAACAAAGTCTTGTCTTGTCTTGAGGGAATGAACCATGTTGAACCATTGTAGGTGTGACTTCACTGAAATATCTCTTCAAATGGACAAACGGAATACAAATGATAAAAACTTATATTGTGGAAAATGTATATACAGCAGTGTACACTCTTCCAAAAGGGTTCTTCAGCTGTCCCCATAGGAGAACCCTTTTTGGTTCCAGGGAGGACCCTTTTTGGTTCCACATAGAACCCTCTGCGGAAAGGGTCCTACATGAAACCCAAAAGGGCTCTATCTGGAACCAAAAGGGTTCTACTTGGAACCAAAACGAGTTCTTAAAAGGGTTATCCTATGGGGACAGCCGAAGAACCCTTTAAGGTTCTAGATAGCTCCTTTTTTTTCTTACGAGTGTACAGGGTGTTCATTTTTCAGTTGCGTCAGTATGTAAATCGAATCATTGTGCTCTCATCCACTGTGGCTCACGGCTCCTAATACGGTCGATATATTGTCTGTTAAAAACGTATTATTTGAATTGTATATATCTCTATAGTATACATTATATGTCATTTGGATGAGATACAGTTGAAATATACATAGGTCTACACATGTTTAATAGCTATCTGAATGTTCCCTTCCCTTCCCTTCTCACCCTCCCTTATCCTAATATGATACTCCCTCACCCCTAATGTACAGTAATAATGTTCATGATTTCTTTTGCGCCATTAGTTGATTGTTTAATAGTTCTGGACAATGAAGCTGAGTGTTAATATCATTGGCCACTCACTTATGAAGCTGTAAAATATTAACCATATTCAGTGGATTTATGGTGGCATATTCATTTTTTAAATCAATTCAAATAAAATGTACGAAAAATGTTTCATGGCATTTTGTGTCCAGATTATTGAAATGATAGTGGTGTGGAGAAATGTATCACTTGTTTGGTCGGAATTGGAAATTACGCACATTAGGTTTTTATTTAGCTTTCATATTACGCCTCCATAATTTCATATGGACATGCAATTACTTCAATCAGGGTGAGTAAACATCACACATATTTGGACATCATTTCAAACTTTGTTTTTTTTAATGTAGTCGATAATTAGGACAGGTCAACTCCAGTTGTAAACTACAATAACAGTTTTACTCAGAGTTCACCTGGAGAGCGGGGGAACTACAAAGTGAGGTATAATAGCAGGAGGACCAGAACTAATACTGGACACAACCTCTTACACACTAACAACTGTACAGTACAGTAGCTAATTTATACAGTCATCTGACAATAGTTTACATCTTTCACTGTAGATAACATTAGAAAAGGAATTTCCTTCACATCAATGAGTACTTATGTTTCTTATTAATGTATGCCCTCAAAAATTGTTCGAATTTTTTTTACCAGCAAAATAACCTTTAAAACCACAGTAAAGACATGAGGTTTTAACTTTAAGCTGCTTTAAATCAAGACATGCAAGAAAGGATTTTTTATTTGAGTGAGAATAATTGTGTCACCTCAAACAAAATGGATGTTATGTAATATGAACAAAAATCAAATTTATTTAGATTTTCCAAAAATGACCCTGAAAAATGTTACGGTAAGCATTTTAGTAAGAAATGCTTAATTTGTATTATTTACGCAGAGTATTAAATCCCCTACAAGAAATTCATATGAGAAATTTGGAAAGAAATACATTTTATCACTTCTATCCAACTCTTTGTTGTGTAGCTGCTACAGGCCCCTATAAACCTACAGGACAAACAAATAGGAACCATGTTGAGATAGGGCAGTATAAGCATCAACTTCCACTTCCTGATTCCCATGATGCACCACTAGTCCATCGGAGTGCGCTCCCTCTTCTTCCCATCCCGTTTCGGCTTCTTGGCATCTGCAGGAACAGGTGGGCATCAGGTTAGAATCGACATCCACACTGTTACTTACCCTGCAGTCAGAATGTTTTTGAAGATCATAACCTGCCTTTCGGACAGTCTTCCATGAAAAGTGAATTTGCCAGTTTTTCAGATATAATCAACCATTTGGGTTTTAGTGGAACTTGTTATTGGTCTTCAAACAGTGAATATCTTTTGATATTTTTATTTGAGCCTTAACTGGCACTCCACTTCAAGCTCCTGTCTCACTCACTCACTGGGTGTGTTGTTAATCCTACCGCTGGCCTGAGGATTGCAGGTTTACTGTGCATGTGGACAAACATGAAAGTGCTTAATCATCGTCCCACAAGAGTGGCTTTAGTACCTGACAGCCATGGCAGGAACCACAGTCCATACCCCTGTCTCTGGTCTGATGAACAGGAGCAACATACCCCACTCGCCATACATATATTCTGCTATCTATCTATCTATCTATCTATCTATCTATCTATCTATCTATCTATCTATCTATCTATCTATCTATCTATCTATCTATCTATCTATCTATCTATCTATCTATCTATCTATCTATCTATCTATCTATCTATCTATCTATCTATCTATCTATCTATCTATCTATCTATCTATCTATCTATCTATCTATCTATCTATCTATCTATCTATCTATCTATCTATCTATCTATCTATCTATCCGTCCATCCGTCCATCCGTCCATCCGTCTATCTGGCTGCTTGTCTATCTGCCTTCCTGTCTGCTTGTCTGACTGTCTGTTTATCTGTCTGTCTAATCTGTCTGTCTGTCTGCTTGTTTGCCTGCCTGTCTGTCCGCCTGCCTGTCTATCTGTCTGTGTGTCTGTCTGCTAGTCTGTCCGCCTGCCTATCTGTCTATCTATCTATCTGTCTGCTTGCCTGTCTGCCTGTTCGCGTGTCTGCATGTCTGCATGTCTGTCTGCGTTTAGAAGCGCGTGAGGGGGAAAGTAAACAACAAGGAAAAGGCAGGACTCATCTAAAGTCTGTTTCCCCCAGGAGCTCCTATCATTGTAGATTACAGGGTGGGATGTTGTTGGTGGGCGGTAACAGACGAGAATGTCAACTGGCTAATCAACACCTGTTTGTTTTGTACCTGATCTAAAGCAAGTTCCCACCTGCCACTAATTTAAGGTCCTCCCACGTCAGTTTGTTGATGAAAGCCACCCTCTCCAGCTAATCTGCGAAAAAAACGTCCTCAACATAAAACATTTAAACACTCCATCAATACTACTGTACGTTGCCGCTCCACTACAACATATTAGAACGATTCAAACTGGATTTAAATTTACAGCACATGAATCGATCTATTCACCACCGATGCAGCATTAGCCAATATACAGTACCAAGCCAAGTCATATACAGTACAATAAGACATCAGCATTAAACATGAACAAAGTCATGCAAACATTGAGGAATCATTTGCTTATCCTTCACATGCCCTTTAATAATCTATGTGAAACGTCCTATCAGCATTGGAGCATTAATGTGAAGAATGTGATGATAATCAGCATATAAAGTATTGTAAATCATCCCGATGCTAATCTTTTATCCCTGATAAACAAACAATGCTATCCATCGGTAAATACAGAAGTAATGATTCCTTGCTTGTATAGAATTGCCAAATCATTAATAAGTGGGTATAAATGAACCCGTTGTAAGGGTCGATATGCCTCAGGCCAATGCACAGACCTAGAGATGACTCATGAATCGCAAGTGTCTAACTGATTGGTGATAGCCTACCAGATGTTGCCTGTGCTACCAAAATGCATAATGTTTGTCACTCGAATCCTCCTAAAATATAATGTTGACATCAATGCCCCAGGGACCTGCTATACATTTCTCATAAGCACATGTATTGCAATCATATTGTGGACAAGCCAAGAGCGTTCTGTGAGTTTGGAGATTGGGATGTGGGTGTTCATACAAAACACAGAAAATTGCTCCTCGCTCCATTTGTTTGGCCAGTTTTAATTTGTTTAACTGTGTTTTTGCCTGTGCCTTTGTCAGCACATTTGGCTCCCTAGGGAGACAGAGAGAATCACATTACCTCTGCGAGCCCCGTCTGTGAGATTGGAGCTCTCACCATGCCGGAGTGCTTTCTGCTGCATAGGCACATTACTGTGTACTCTCTCCGCTCTCATTTCTGCCACCGCACTTTTGACACAGACTCATAATAATCAGAGCGGCTTGGAGAGAATAGGTTTTGAACCGGGATGCCGTGAAACAGGCTGAGTGCAATAAAACTGAATTCAGTGTCTGAATGGGCTGTCTCGTACACAGAAACACAACGACACAGCCCTTCTCAGGGGAATGATAAACCATCGCCAGCCCCAAAACAACTCCTCGACGGCAGCCCCAGGGTTTTCATCTCTATAAATCCTTTTGTTTCCCCGCAAATCATCTCTGACATTCTCCGCTCCCCACTGTGGCTCCCCTGCTCCTTCTTCTGAGTAAGGAGGGAGGAGAGTAGGAGAATTCTACAGGTATTCATAACGTTTCATTTCTGCTTCATTTCGGTCACTCTCTGTTTTCCGGCCTTTCCATTTCATTCGTGGGGCCCATCTCTACCTGAGGTTAGACAAGGGAGAAGCTGACACTGAATCTCAGATCGCTCCCTCGCTGCCTCGCAGCATTGTCTCCTCAAGACTATGGGCCTGGCAGATGTTTTCTCCATTGCTCCTGGCACCAGCAGACAAGGTGGCTGTTTAGAATTGTAAATATGACTGGGCGGATATGGTGGCCCCAGCCGGAAGTGAGATAGTCCCTCGCTCTGTAGCCGGGGTTCATTACAAGTCCTCTGATCCCTCCTCTGTGACTCTGACTGGCCTGGAATCCCCTTCCAACACACACACACACACACAAACACACACAGGGGCAAGTGCATACACACACACGCACACACAAACATCGTCAGCCTCTCTGTTTCCCAGTAACCCCTTAGCTTACCAGGGCTTATCTGTCAAATGGCAGACATGGGAAATCATATTCTCAGATAGCAGGTCTTTCTTTTCAACTCTCTCCATTCTTCTTCTCCACCGTCATCCCTCCCTCCTCCTTTCACACTGTGGTTCTCACCTTCCCTAGGACAGTAGGCCCGACTTAAAACAGGACTGGCCTCCATCACACAGGATTCATTTGGGAGTATATGATCATTTATATAGGTACAGTGCTATACAATCCTGTACAGGTGCTTGCACGCACACACACACACACACCACACACACACACTGTATAGAGATTACCATTACATTTTAATCACTGCAGAAATAAAGTTATTTCTGTATGTCACCTTGCTATTTCTGTCACTGAAATGCATGTGCACCGAAGAAATACACCAACACAAATATGATTTTAATTTGGATCAGATTCCTTTCATGTGACATCCTAAATAGGCTTTGCTCGGCTTATGTGAAAGATATTGTTGTTTTTTCGAGAACCATTACCCAAGCCAGGGGTTCCACTCCACTGTCAATCTGACATGTTTTTTTTCCGTCACAGAGAGATTTGTCTTAGCAGCTTTTTACCCTTTTGATTTCCCTAACTCCCAGGTTATTAGGATGCGAGGGAAACTTGAATTGAACCCAAAATCCCAATCAGATTGACAGGAGTGCGTGTTTTTCTCTGTCCTCGAGCAGGAAACTGTCTTAACTGTTAGCCGCCTGCCTGAAAAACAATGAGACTCTGGTCCAGTCGCTCCTGGAGAGTCTGTTCTGTTCTGGCACACCCTCTCATACAGTAGATTACTGTCAGGGCTGCTGCCAAATCTACCCTGATTCCAGTTTCACACTCTCAACAAATCGCCACAGTAGCCTACTTCTCAAAACGCAGTCAGGTTGGACATAATGTACACACTAGCCCCATGAGTCCTTTACTGGCAACATCATGCAGCAGCATTCATTATATTTTTAAACAACTTCTGCTCTCACTTGATTGGTTTTAGTGGGAGTTGTTAATAAAGCCTTTATGTGGGGAAAATAGATGAACATCTGTGTGTTGGCCTCTATATGTTGGTAACATTCTGTCACTGTATTAATGATGGAGCACTGAACTAAAGAATTAATCTGCTTTACTTTTGGAACATTTTGTAAAGTTTGGACATGAGGTATACATCTTATAACAAACTGAATGGCAAAAAATGTCTTATGTTAAACACGGTTTGATGAATGATGAAAGGCAATGTTCATCAGCGCATTGAATGAAGCAGTTAGACAAACAGGGCTAACTGTGACTGACCTAAATATTGAATATGCAATTTCATTCTATTAAGATACTCATCTAGTTTATTGTATCAGACAGATGAAATTAACCAAAACGAAATACATTAGAAATCTATAATGTCTGTTCGGCGAATTGCCAACTAAAACCACAATCTGAAATCCTCAATGTCATGTTCGGTGACCATCTCAGTCTCACTGCTCTACATAATTGAAAGAGAAAAATCGATGTTTCTTGACGTCTCCTATTGTCTTCTTTAAATGGGTGAGTCTAGATGTCTACTGGCAGTTACTGAGAGAATGCAGCATTACATTTTCATACTTGACTGCTCAATACTTGTATTTACCTTAGTTCACCCTAGTTGAAGACTTATAGAAATCACTCCCACTGAACCTTTTAGGCTCAGTGAAGAGGCTAATTCCACCATCGTGGAGCTGGATTAAACATGAATCTCTGACAAGTTTAACACTATCGCAGAATGAATCATTCAGCAGGATGTCATCGGTGTGAGCTGTGAAAGTACTGCCAAATAATATGCTAATAAATATACGTTAGCAAGGTTAAAGGATGAAAAAAAGTTGACTGAAAGTGGCAACGTGCTTTAAATATGAAGCATAAAGGGAGCGGGTGAAAATGGTCCTTTTCTGACGGTTTAATTAACCAAAACTAATATCATCTTCCAACGCTTCCACACATTTATGGAGATTCACTCTCCAATGTATTGACTATTGTGTTTAAAATGGATCCTATAACTTTGCGTTTTGTCCTCTCCAACCATGTACAGTACCAGTCAAAAGTTTGGACACACCTACTCATTCAAGGGTTTTTCTTTATTTTGAATATTTTCTACATTGTAGAATAATAACGAAGACATCAAAACGATGAAATAACACATATGGAGTCATGTAATAACCAAAAAAGTGTTAAACAAATCAAAATATATTTTATATTTGTGATTCTTCAAAGTAGCCACCCTTTGCCTTGATGACAGCTTTGCATTCTCTCAACCAGCTTCATGAGGTACTCACCTGGAATGCATTTCAAGGTAAGGGTGGTATACAGAAGATAGCACTATTTGGTAAAAGACCAAGTCCATATTATGGCAAGAACAGCTTAAATAAGCAAAGAGAAACGACAGTCCATCATTACTTCAAGGTCAGTCAATTAGGAACATTTCAAGAACTTTGAAAGTTTCTTCAAGTGCAGTCTCAAAAACCATCAAGCGCTATGATAAAACTGGCTCTCATGAGGGCTGCCACAGGAAAGGAAGACCCAGAGTTACCTCTGCTGCAGAGGATAGGGGCTCCCGAGTGGCACAGAGTCTAAGGCACTGCATCTCAGTGCTAGAGGCGTCACTACATACCCTGGTTTGATCCCGAGCTGTATCACATCCAGCCATGATCGGGAGTCCCATAGGGCGGCGCCCAGCATTATCCAGGTTAGGGGAGGGTTTGGACGGGGTAGGCCATCATTGTAAAATAACACTTCCAGGCTGTGTAAGGGCTATTTGACCAAGAAGGAGAGTGATGGAGTGCTGCATCAGATGACCTGGCCTCCACAATCACCCGACCTCAACCCAATTGAGATGGTTTGGGATGAGTTGGACCGCAGAGTGAAGGAAAAGAAGCCAACAAGTGCTCAGCATATGTGGGAACTGCTTCAAGACTGTTGGAAAAGCATTCCAAGTGAAGCTGGTTGAGAGAATACCAAGAGTGTGCAAAGCTATCATCAAGGCAAAGACTGGCTACTTTGAAGAATCTAAAATAAAACATATATTTTCATTTGTTTAACACTTTTATGGTTACTACATGATTCCATATGTGTTATTTCATAGTGCTGATGTCTTCACTATTATTGTACAATTTAGAACATGTAAAAATAAAGAAAAACCCTTGAATGAGTAGGTGTGTCCAAACTTTTGACTGGTACTGTATACATTTTTAGACTAGTAATATATTGACTGGTACCTACACTATTTCCTGGTATTATAAGTTAATCATTCACTAAACATGTGTTCCCTTTGCAGTGGTTTAGCTTCCCATTCAAATCCCTCAGGATATACACTAGTGGTAAAGACATATATGTACTATATATGCAAATCTATGGCTTTGCTGATATGCTCTCTGACATTCCCCCTCAGCCTACCTTGCAGCTTGGTCTTGGGGATCTTGCCGCAGGGCTTGGTGGCGCTCACTGTGTTAGGACAGGTAGCATCCATGAGAGCGCGTTTCAGCACCCCTGTCCGGTTCTTCTTCCCCGTCACCAAGTCACACTCTCCCCAGGCCTGGAAGTCATACTTGCATTCACCTACAGAGACATGGTTACAACAGAGATACATATTCAATACAAAACACACATTTTACAGGATTGTTACAGCCACAAACATACCTATTGTATATACACTACCGTTCAAATTTTTGGGGTCAATTAAAAATGTCCTTGTTTTTAAAAGAAAAGCACATTTTTTTGTCCATTAAAATAACAGCAAATTGATCAGAAATACAGTATAGACATTGTTAATGTTGTAAATGACTATTGCAGCTGGAAACAGCAGATTTTTATGGAATATCTACATTTGCGTACAGAGGTCCATTGTCAGCAACCATCACTCCTGTGTTCCAACGGCAGGTTGTGTTAGCGAATCCAAGTTTATCATTTTAAAAGGCTAATTGATCATTAGAAAACCCTTTTGCAATTATGTTAGCACAGCTGAAAACGGTTGTGCTGATTAAAGAAGCAATAAAACTGGCCTTCTTTAGACTAGTTCAGTATCTGGAGTACCAGCATTTGTGGGTTCGATTACAGGCTCAAAATGGCCAGAAAAATGGCCAGTCTATTCTTGTTCTGAGAAATGAAGGCTATTCCATGCGAGAAACTGCCAAGAAACTGACGATCTCATACAACGCTGTATACTACTCCCTTCACAGAACAGCGCAAACTGGCTCCAAGCAAAATAGAAAAAGGAGTGGGAGGCCCTGGTGCACAACTGAGCAAGAGGACAAGTACATTAGAGTGTCTAGTTTGAGAAACAGACACCTCATAAGTCCTCAACTGGCATCTTCATTAAATAGTACCCGTATAACACCAGTCTCAACGTCAATAGTGAAGAGGAGACTCCGGTATGCTGGTATACTAGGTGGAGTTGCAAAGAAAAAGCCATATCTCAGACTGGCCAATAAAAAGAAAAGATTAAGATGGGTAAAAGAACACAGACACTGGACAGAGGAACTCTGCCTAGAAGGCCAGCATCCCGAAGTCACCTCTTCACTGTTGACGTTGAGACTGGTGTTTTGCGGGTACTATTTAATGAAGATGCCAGTTGAGGACTTGTGAGGCGTCTGTTTCTCAAACTAGACACTCTAATGTACTTGTCCTCTTGCTCAGTTGTGCACCGGGGCCTCCCACTCCTCTTTCTATTCTGGTTAGAGCCAGTTTGCGCTGTTCGTTGAAGGAATTAGTTTACAGCATTGTACCAGATCTTCAGTTTCTTGGCAATTTCTCGAATGGAATAGCCTTCATTTCTCAGAACAAGAATAGACTGATGAGTTTCAGAAGAAAGTTCTTTGTTTCTGGCAATTTTGAGCCTGTAATCGAACCCACAAATGCTGATGCTCCAGATACTCAACTAGTCTAAAGAAGGCCAGTTTTATTGCTTCTTTAATCAGAACAACCGTTTTCAGCAGTGCTAACATAATTGCAAAAGGGTTTTCTAATGATCAGTTAACCTTTTAAAATGATAAACTTGGATTAGCTAACACAACGTGTCATTGGAACACAGGAATGATGGTTTCTGATAATGGGCCTCTGTACACATATGTAGATATTCCATTCAAAATCACCCGTTTCCAGCTATAATGGTCATTTACAACATTGACAATGTCCACACTGTATTTCTGATCAATTTAATGTTATTTTAATGGACAAAAAATGTCATTTTCTTTCAAACACAAGGACATTTCTAAGTGACCCCAAACTTTTGAATGGCAGTGTAGGTTAAGATACAAAAACTCAAAGCTTTTGTCGGCCATTAGTGGTAACGCACGCTCCCCTTTAGCGGGCTGGTCTCATAGACTAACCGTAACATAGTATATGTTTGGTATTGTTACATAAGACAGAAGGTTATTTTAGGCAAAAATGAATGGTGGATGGTTGGTCGGGGTGGATGGGTATGCGTATAACACAAACATCTAAGATCCCAAAGGTTGCAGGTTCAAATCTCATCATAGACAATTTTAGCTAATTAGCAGCTTTGCAACTACTTAATACTTTGTATCTACTTTACAACTACTTCAAGTTAGAAAATCCTTCCCTTAACCCTGACCTTAACCCTTTCACCTAACTCCTAACTCTATCCTTAACCCTAACCCTAAACCCTAGCCTCGCTAACGTTAGCCACCTAGCTAATGTTAGCGTTAGCCACTTAGCCACCTAGCTAACATTCACAACAAATTGGAATTCGTAACATATCATGCGTATTGCAGATTTGTAATATATTATATGAATTTCAATTGGTAACATATCATACGAATTGTAATTAGTAACATATCATACAAAATGGATGATGGTCATCCACAAATGAATACATACCATATCATACTAATTTGACTGTCCCAGATTTGTATTTACTATGTTACGTCTACCCCTAAGTCCAGGTTGCTTGTATTATGGTGATTGTAGCACCCAGAAGACATCCCATTGGTTGAATATAACTGATCAAGTAGAAAATGAAATGTAATTACATTTTTCGGCCTAGAATCAGCAATTAAGACCTGGACCCTCAAGCTCAGAGAGCTGCTGTTGTGGAACATCCTTTCTTTTACTGGAAAAGGGATTTTTTCCATAAAATGTCTGATTTATTTTAATTTTATCCATTAAGTAACCTGATCATCTACTCAAAAACACCAGAACCGGTAATATTTGCAAAAAGATTTACATTCCAACAGTTCTCTGCCCCAGGACTTTCTTTATCAACCACCAACTGGTGCACCGTGTTATTAGCAAGTGTATGGCTTTCCCTGCCAAGGCCGGATTGTCTCCTTTATGCTCCATTTTGCCCAGTTTCTCCACTCTGAAGATTCCATCTGTCTTTCCCATACACAGACTGTCTGGTGTTCTCTGCCTTTCAAAGAGGGCCTCCACTCTTTCACTTTATCTTTTATTCTCTTTATGGAAAGAAAACATTTAAGCAGTCTACAGACTGGATTTCATTAAGGATCTTATTTTACATTACATTCAGAGTCCTCTTTAAACTCCTCCCCCAAGGATGCAGGGCTGTTCCAGGAAAGGATAGCCATGCCCCGTTCTTGTGTGTAAGAATGTGTGTCCGCATGCGTGTGTGTGTGCGTGTTTGTGTGTGTCATCCCTCCATCCATCTCTCCCTTCCTTTTGT
This sequence comes from Salmo salar, assembly GCF_965601325.2. Classification (NCBI taxonomy): domain Eukaryota; kingdom Metazoa; phylum Chordata; class Actinopteri; order Salmoniformes; family Salmonidae; genus Salmo; species Salmo salar. The sequence continues at coordinate 53,136,588 of NC_138297.1, forward strand.
TGGACTCTGGCGTAGCTCCCTCTTGGCTGTGACACTCGTTTCCCTATTTCTCTCAGAGAAAAGCTTGGGTCACTGTCACCTGGCTCTGAAATCCCAGGGCACTCGGCTGAGGGGAGCGGAGGGGGGGATGAGGAGGGGTTGACAGGACCATTGTTCTGGGAGTTCTACAGGGATCTTCAAAACAGAGTGCTCTAAAAGCGTGTGCCTCTGTACCTATAATTTGGCAGTGAACACGTGTAGCATATGGGCATGTGTGAAACTTACTCCTCAGCCTGAAGTGTCCCCACTTGCGCCAGAGAATAGCTAGCTTTTCATGTGGCGCTGACTGGTAAGATGCTTCAGGTAGGCAGTCACGTGTGCTAGCAAAGCAGAGATCTTGGGTTCAAGCCTGGGTGTGAGCTGAATCAGGAGGAAGCTAGTAGGGAAAGTGGCAGGTAGCCCATGCTCTGTTTGGAGATGAATCACATCTCTGCTGTGTATATACCCAGTCTGTAATTTCCTGAACCAGGCAATCATTCTCTGGGAATGTCCATACATGAAGACTGATTTGGAAACACAACTGAAATCCTACTCCATTGAGTGGCAGAATGTTTTCCCCTTCAATGGACATGGATACACAACAAAAAATATGACCAAAACAAAAAGACATAAAATCCCTAGACCAGTCATGTTCGTGCTGAATTGTAAATGTGTTTTGAGTCCGCTCCCCATGACCACACTCACACACCTCCAAACTGCTTCTTCCAGTTACAGGGGATCTTGCAGCGCTGGGTCTTGATGGTCTGCTTGCAGTCGGTGCCAGTGCGTGTGCCCTCCCTGGTGCCCAGGCCGCAGTCACCCTCGTTGGCCACGCACACACTCCACTGCCACTCCCCACAGTCCGACTTACGATCCTTCTTCCCTGCAGGATCGCACACACACACCAACCTTATACTGCAGTTATGTCTGGAACATAATTATGTGGGCTGTAATTAGGCCAGGCTAGAGGTACACTACCACCGTGAAAGGTCAAAGTATTCAAATATATAAAGAACCGAGATATGCATCTGTCATTGTGAGTCTGCAGTGAGCCCCCCTGCTTAAAGTGTATTTATGCACAAATCTGACCTGATTTGAGCTTTACATCAAATTACCATTCATACCTTGTAGCAGGTACTGTAATAGGAGATCCCCCTCCATCCACATATCATCTGTCTGTCTGACTGCTACCAATCTGCCAGTGTTTCTCACCTTGTTTCTCAGCTTTCCCCCCCTCGCCTGCTGTCACTGTGAGGACCAGGAGGGCCATGACGGCCAGAAGTGTCCACTGCTGCTGTCCTGACATGCTAGGATAGAGGGAGAACAAGCATTGAGGAATAGCAAGTACAGAAACCTATGTAACTCTGTGGGAGACATTCCATCACCACCCTCTTATTTCTTCAGATGAAGGGGCAGACCTGACAAAGAACCACAGCATGCCCCTACTTACATGTATGGTTCACAGTTACAGGTGAAGGCAAGCTCAGGCTATTTGTGGAATAAATGGTTGTTATTTGCTACAATGGCCTGCTGTGTGCTGCACTGTGCTCGGGTCTACAGATGTGTATGATGACATGGGGAAATTATCGGCTGTCAGACAGTGATATAGACGATTTGGAAATAGAAAAAACTTTTTTTGCATGTTCTTTATGAATAGACTAATTGTTTCCCCTCCAGGCGCTCTCCGACCTCCCTGCGGCCCAATGAAGAGAAGCACCGTTCTAATCGCGGGTGCTGCTGTGATAGGGAACTCTGGGTGGTGGAATTGGCGCACCATCCCCGTTTCTCATTCATTCCTTCTTTCACTTTCCCCTTGTTTATTTTGGAGATACCCTAAAACCCACAGAAGGGGAATCAGCGTGAGATTTAAGCAATTACCGAGCGTCTTGGAAGCCAAAATGCTCCACTGTGTCCAAATTACTGCAAAAGGTACAGCCTGGCGGGGAAATCATTTACATTCGGCAATTTTAATGAATCATGAGCTGACATGGCTCTTACCGCCGCCCTGGTGCACTTGGCCCTGTATTTTTTGTCCTCTCCAGTTTGAGACTTTGCAGAAGTTGATGCACCCCACGTCTATTAGCGATGTAGGCAGCGTGATAATCCATTTAAAAAGATGCCATTCAAAACTCTCTCCTTTATTTTATTATTAGCCATTGTTAATAGAGCGTTCACTGGTTGAATTCACTTCTGCTCTCAGTGCATCTAAATATAATGAGTCTACTCTGAGTTTAACTCATCTGAACCTTTACAATACAGGGCTTGAACCCTCAACAGTGGAAGCATACAACATACCCACTTTAACTGAGAGGCAGAATAACATTTCATTTGATTTGAGAACCCCTTTAGACAGACTGTTTTCTTGCCAGAAGCAGTTTTGTGTCAGTCAAACTGCTCAGTCAATGTTCCATTCCTCTCTCTATTCCAAGAAAAATCTTGTTAGTCCAACACCTTTGATCGTTTCTAAAAATAGACAACCTGCAAAGTCTAAAGTGTTTTCTGAGAAATTCCCCAATCGTACTTCTGGATTGCAACCAGGAGTTTGGAAGCTACGGCATTGTGACATCTCAAAGGAGAAGTCTTTCCCCTTAATGATTCATAAGCAGTCTGCAGATGAGTTACAGTCCAGGTCCAGGTGTAGTTGAGGAGGGCTACAGGTTAAAGGGGGATATCAACATCCTGCAGTATTCAGTACAGTATGTTCAGACAGAATAGTATGCAGAGGGGTAGACAGCAGAGTTTCCCTCATTGCAATGGAATCAAGTGTTCCTACTTTCACTCACTGGTGCTGTGCATCAAATATTTACACCAAATCTCTTTCTGTCTCTCAGAGCATGACAACACTTTCCATAATGGATGAATGGATTGATTCAGTACACTTGACTTTTAGATGCTACATGTGCATCTCCATTGTTACCTGGATTTCCATTTAAAAAATAAAAATGGTTTTATTGTCACATACACCAGATAGGTGCAGGGAAATGTGTTGTTTTAAAGGGTCAGCCATAGTAGTACAGTGCCCCTGGACCAAATTAGGCTTAAGTGCCTTGCTCAAGGGCACATAGATTTTACACCTTGTTGGCTCGGGTATTCAAACCAGCGACCTTTAGGTTACTGGCCCAACGCTCTAGCTGGTACGCTACCTGCCGCCCTACTACTACAGAGTCGAGTTCTCAGATATTGTACACACCATGCATACTGTACCATACCCAGGTTATCGTATGATATTTCACTGTATTTGGGAATAAAGTAACCATTTTTTCCCCACTATCCCTCCCACCACCCATAGATAATTTCAAATGTATATTTTCTCATATCACAACCAGACACAAGTCACCCTATGACAGTGGGATTCAAAGTTGTGGTCGTGAACCTCCAGTTGGGTTGCCAAAATTGTACATTTTTATAGCTATTTTTTTTTTACCATAAAATAAGAGTACAGATTATTGTATGGGACAATATACAAACGTTTTTGAGAAAGATTATTTGAAAAATAGAATTTTATTGAGTGAATGTATTCGTGACTATTGTCCAATGTCCTCTGTCACATAAGCAAAAGTCTTATGTGATTATGTATGTCCAGACATCGATTAACACCTCTTTATTATGAAAGCACTGACTGTCATTGACTGTTATTGATGTGGGGATATTTATCATGTGGAATATATTGTCTCAATGTGTTTGTACCTTTTTCAAACCTTTATTGAAGTTAATTGTCAATTAGGTAATTGGTAGGGTTTGTGATGCATTCTGGGTAATAGGTATTGCTACAAGAAGCTTATAATTTCTTTGGTTGTTAGACAAGACATCCAGGTAACAGGTTGGCTTGCTGCCGGTTAGTGCTGAGCGGTTAGCCAACATCAGTTCTATTTCATTCAGTTTTTTTTTCTGTGAGCTCAATAGTCAAATTGCACAGTATCTCTATAGATTAATCAGATCCAGCCTGAACTGTGCGATGTAGTAGGGAGTTGTAGTTTCCAGCAGGCCAATATTCTACATAGTTTAGTGCATAAAACATGGTAATTAACTACAATGACCATAATCTAATTGTCCGGTCTGTGTTTCCAAAGACAGTACGGTATGAAACTATGCATGTTTCTTTACACCTGCTACAGAGGAGACAAGAATGCGGTATTGCGAGGTCAGCTGTTGCTTGACCAGGTATCGCTACCTGAAAATACATGATCAAAGTAATTGATAGTTGGTATTCGGCAGCCATAAAAGCATGCGTTATTTACTTTGAAGAACTACATAATTGTGATTTTTGTCAGACAGCAGCTCTATAGAGATGAAATGATGACTTGGAATGAATTAAGAAAGTAATCAAATAAAACAAATGTAATATACACAACAATTTAAATATTTTATTAAAGTAATGTGAATAAATGATGGTTAATAAGTGATAAGTAGTAATGGGCAGTCACTACCATCATGGGACTTTATTAATTGTTTTATTCTGTGTTGTTACAGCATTCAACACAAATAATCCAAATCGAAAACCTTTTAATTTTTTAATAATCTAACCGAAACCAAACCAACCTCAAAGCACTAATTGTTCAGCACTACTGCCAGGTTTACAGGCATGATTGAAGCCTGTGTTCTCTTTGGTTAGAGATTTATTTGATTCCAGTCTGTAGATCTGTGTTATTGCAAAAGCTAAATCCAAATGCATGGTCAACTTCACAGTATTTATTGGTTACTTTTCATTTCAATAAGAATTGAAGGTTATATGTTGATGTAAAAAAAAAAAGTACATTTACCGCTTCAAAGGTTGTCATTAGATTTGGGATGGGTGGGGTTGCGAGAAATTATTGTGAAAAAAAGTAGGGTCCCCAGAAATTCTGGTGGAAAAGAAATGGGGTCCAAGCTGAAAAAGTTTGAATACCACTGGAAGCCAAATGAGAAGGCCTAATACGATGAGTCATCATTCCTATCTGTCACAATGAAGTGGGATTCTTTCCTGCGGATCAGCGGGGAAGATCAGTGTGGAGTGCTGGGTGGGCATGTGAGGCCCAGCCCCAATCACTCCGTTAGAGGAGGATGACATGGCTTATGGACCACAGGAGAACATGCGTTCACCAGCTGCCAAGCAGGCAGGTGTACCTCAGTCCTCCTCAGCCCTCGACAGAAACACTGTGGCAGACACAGTCCATGAGCCAGGCAGAATTAGTCCTATCAAACACTCCATTTCCCCATTGATCTGTGAACAGCGGTGGCAGCGCTCAGCGAGTTTGTGGAACTCACCACAAACTCCTTCCCCTCCATTCTCACTCCACTCCCTCTCTCATTGATACTGCTTCAATAGTTAAAGCCTCTATTCATATTATCTATTCATATTATCTGATCCTTTCAGTGGCATTTGAACAAAAGGAACGGAGGCAATAAAGTTTTTAGCCGTGGAAGAAAAGCGCCGTTAAAATGAAAAGACAGTAGAAAGAGAATCGACTGGGTGGTATTAGCTTTCTAAAGTTACATGCAAAATATTGGTCATCCTCCACGGTCATCCTCCAAAGAATGAAAATGTACATTTGATATTTTTTTCATGTTTTAATATTTTGAACGGAATAGATGATATGGTAATCCAACCATTACAACTCTACTGGTATGATAGAGGGAAATATCCTAACAAATTAGGGGGATTTATGCACTAGCATGCTGTGGTAAGTAGCCATACATAAATAAAACATGCATTGAATATTATCCTCCTGAAGGCTCAGAGGCAAATCCCCATTTTCTTAAACCAGCAAGAATTAAATTATACATAGATCTTATTTGGAGATAAGTGTAGCCTTTCAAAGCAGGTTAGGTTCAAATAAACTTTACGCTGTTCATCCAACCTCAGCCGCTCACAGATTACGAAAACAAATAGGCCTAAACAAACTTGTGAACAGGGAGAAGTAACTCCTTCCCTATGCTATGCCTAGTATTGTTGTTGCAAAATGTAATGCGTACATGACAATATTCTGTTATCTTAGTGAGAAGGTGACCTACAGTAATGGTGTAACAGTGTTTATGTAGGCTAGAGAGATGGCTACCAATGCCACTAAACCAGGGTGCTAAACCTAGTTCTGGAAATGACAGATTACTCAGATTACAGAGTCCTATAACTGCCTGGTGACCTGGCGGGTTTATATACTCCTTAAGACGTCATTGTGATATCTTATTACTTAGCCATATAAAAGCTGCAGTAGGTACAACAACCTCTAATGCCTGGTACAGGGCTATGAGAGGGCCAGGAGTCTTTCCTGACTTTGTGAGAAACTCCAGGCCTTAGTAAGATCAGGTCATCACATCACTCTCGATGGTGGCCCCTAGTTTAAAACGTGATGCCAGACTATCTCAAAATAACACAATTCACTTGTTGGTTTAGCTATTACTTTCTGTTAACTCTTATTGAAAGGGAAAATGAAGTTTGAGTATTTTTCTATTTGTCCTTGGGGAAAGTAGCATCGATATACACCTTTGAGATGTTTTAGTTATATTTTAGAGAAGCAGAAAAATGCTTCATCCAGACACACAGTACATTAAAAGGATGTATTTCTTGTTGTTTGCCTGTTTGTGTTTCATCATCACACCTTAAGATACATTTCTAAACAGATGAAAACATCTTGACTACGGAGTGCAGTGAAAGACTGGTTGCAAACACAGCCACGAGGTATACAGTATGACCTGAACAACAGTATGACCGGAACAACAGTATGACCTGAACAACAGTATGACCGGAACAACAGTATGACCTGAACAACAGTATGACCTGAACAACAGTATGACCGGAACAACAGTATGACCTGAACAACAGTATGACCTGAACAACAGTATGACCTGGACAACAGTATGACCGGAACAACAGTATGACCTGAACAACAGTATGACCTGAACAACAGTATGACCTGAACAACAGTATGACCGGAACAACAGTATGACCGGAACAACAGTATGACCTGAACAACATAAAAGTTCACTAAACCCCAGAAAAACAGATATTACTGTATTTCTAGATATTTCAGCACTGTTGGAGCAAGAAACACAAGCCTTTCGCTGCATCCGCGATAACATCTGCAAAACTGTGTACGTGACCAATAAACTTTGATTTGATTTGATAGAAAAAACCTCCTGCCCCAAACCTCCACCAGCTAGAGGAAGATAGTCAAGGTCATGGTTAACAAACCTCCACCAGCCAGAGGAAGATAGTCAAGGTCATGATTAACAAACCTCCACCAGCCAGAGGAAGATAGTCAAGGTCATGGTTAACAAACCTCCACCAGCCAGAGGAAGATAGTCAAAGTCATGGTTAACAAACCTCCACCAGCCAGAGGAAGATAGTCAAGGTCATGGTTAACAAACCTCCACCAGCCAGAGGAAGATAGTCAAGGTCATGGTTAACAAACCTCCACCAGCCAGAGGAAGATAGTCAAGGTCATGGTTAACAAACCTCCACCAGCCAGAGGAAGATAGTCAAAGTCATGGTTAACAAACCTCCACCAGCCAGAGGAAGATAGTCAAGGTCATGGTTAACAAACCTCCACCAGCCAGAGGAAGATAGTCAAGGTCATGGTTAACAAACCTCCACCAGCCAGAGGAAGATAGTCAAGGTCATGGTTAACAAACCTCCACCAGCCAGAGGAAGATAGTCAAAGTCATGGTTAACAAACCTCCACCAGCCAGAGGAAGATAGTCAAGGTCATGGTTAACAAACCTCCACCAGCCAGAGGAAGATAGTCAAGGTCATGGTTAACAAACCTCCACCAGCCAGAGGAAGATAGTCAAGGTCATGGTTAACAAACCTCCACCAGCCAGAGGAAGATAGTCAAAGTCATGGTTAACAAACCTCCACCAGCCAGAGGAAGATAGTCAAGGTCATGGTTAACAAACCTCCACCAGCCAGAGGAAGATAGTCAAGGTCATGGTTAACAAACCTCCACCAGCCAGAGGGAAGCAGTCAGGCCTCCCCGCCGGGGAAGCAGTCATGGTTAACAAACCTCCACCAGCCAGAGGAAGATAGTCAAGGTCATGGTTAACAAACCTCCACCAGCCAGAGGAAGATAGTCAAAGTCATGGTAAAAACCTCCACCAGCCAGAGGAAGATAGTCAAGTCATGGTTAACAAACCTCCACCAGCCAGAGGAAGATAGTCAAAGTCATGGTTAACAAACCTCCACCAGCCAGAGAAGATAGTCAAGGTCATGGTTAACAAACCTCCACCAGCCAGAGGAAGATAGTCAAGGTCATGGTTAACAAACCTCCACCAGCCAGAGGAAGATAGTCAAGGTCATGGTTAACAAACCTCCACCAGCCAGAGGAAGAAGTCAAGTCATGGTTAACAAACCTCCACCAGCCAGAGGAAGATAGTCAAGTCATGGTTAACAAACCTCCACCAGCCAGAGGAAGATAGTCAAAGTCATGGTTAACAAACCTCCACCAGCCAGAGGAAGATAGTCAAAGTCATGGTTAACAAACCTCCACCAGCCAGAGGAAGATAGTCAAAGTCATGGTTAACAAACCTCCACCAGCCAGAGGAAGATAGTCAAGGTCATGGTTAACAAACCTCCACCAGCCAGAGGAAGATAGTCAAGGTCATGGTTAACAAACCTCCACCAGCCAGAGGAAGACAGTCAAAGTCATGGTTAACAAACCTCCACCAGCCAGAGGAAGATAGTCAAGGTCATGGTTAACAAACCTCCACTAGCCAGAGGAAGATAGTCAAGTTCATGGTTAACAAACCTCCACCAGCCAGAGGAAGACAGTCAAAGTCATGGTTAACAAACCTCCACCAGCCAGAGGAAGACAGTCAAAGTCATGGTTAACAAACCTCCACCAGCCAGAGGAAGATAGTCAAGGTCATGGTTAACAAACCTCCACCAGTCATGGTTAACAATGGCTGTGGGTAAATGTTGTCTCCGTACATCAACCTTGGAGCTATCAAGCTGAGGGGGAGCAAGTCTTTACTTATGATCCTCCATCCTTCATTGAGGCTTGTCGCCATTTTTCAGTGTTCAGGTGTGTATGTTGTGTGTATGGTGTGTGTATTCAGATTTCTCAGTTGGAAAGGTCAGGCAGTGACTGAGTGACTGTATGACTGTATTATTTTGTGACTGTGTGACTGTATGACTATTATTTTGTGACTGTATTATTGTGTGACTATTATTTTGTGAGTGTATTATTGTGTGACTGTATTATTGTGTGACTGTATTATTTTGTGACTGTATTATTGTGTGACTGTATTATTGTGTGACAGTATTATTTTGTGACTATTATTGTGTGACTGTATTATTGTGTGACTATTATTTTGTGACTGTATTATTGTGTGACTGTATTATTGTGTGACTGTATTATTTTGTGACTGTATTATTATGTGACTGTATTATTGTGTGACAGTATTATTTTGTGACTATTATTGTGTGACTGTATTATTGTGTGACTATTATTTTGTGACTGTATTATTGTGTGACTGTATTATTGTGTGACTGTATTATTGTGTGACTGTATTATTTTGTGAGTGTATTATTGTGTGACTGTATTATTGTGTGACTGTATTATTTTGTGAGTGTATTATTGTGTGACTGTATTATTGTGTGACAGTATTATTTTGTGACTGTATTATTGTGTGACTGTATTATTGTGTGACTATTATTTTGTGACTGTATTATTGTGTGACTGTATTATTGTGTGACTGTATTATTTTGTGACTGTATTATTGTGTGACTGTATTATTGTGTGACAGTGTGGCTGTATTATTGTGAGACTGTGTGCAGACCGTCCTCATTATCTCTACTAACAGCCACGCACTACCAATCTCCAGAGATATCCTCTTATCTCTGTGTGTGTGTGTGTGTGTGTGTGTGTGTGTGTGTGTGTGTGTGTGTGTGTGTGTGTGTGTGTGTGTGTGTGTGTGTGTGTGTGTTGCAAGGTGCCGAATAGAGCAGGAATCTACATAGCCGAGGCAACAGGCTTGTTTAATGATAAAACACATTAGTAATGATGACAAGCAGTGGCTCAGTGAGTGCATCAGAGCTGAAAAGACTAAAATGGAAGACATCAAATTATGCGTGAATGCCTCCATTACATTCAACAAATTACATTTAGCATCTAGACACCCACTCTCTGTATCCCACACCCTAAATCATCCATTTTCTCTTCAGCAATCACTCTCTTACACTTTCAAACATACACACGCACTATGCAAAGATCCTAGGATCTCTTCCATGCTGAAAGCATACAGTTCATTAACCACCACCAGAGTATAAACTCTCCAAACAAACAGCCCCTCTTGATGATAAACAGTCTCAATGCAAATATCTCTTATTTAGATCTTTTTCCACTTGACTGCCAATATATCTGTTGAGCTGTGAGCTGTTTGAAGTAAGACAGATGGGAATCCCATGTCTGTTTTAGAAAAGTCAACTCTACCTAAATGTCTCTCAAAAAATGAGCAGCTTTGTGCTCATGTAGATCGTCACAACTCTCCAGATAAAATCGAAGTAAAAAGATTTCCTTTAAGCGTCTCCGTGCACCCCTGCAGGTTAGCGTGCAGCTCGAGCTGCGTTGCCTCAGCAGTTTAGCATGTTAAACACTGTAACGGTGCATTACCATTAGTCCTCCTGTCTTCTGCATTCAAAGGCTTTACTCAGCAAGATGCCCATGTTTGTTTGTGTTTTGTTTCTGGCTCATACAAATTAGCATATTTTATGAATATTCATTTTCAACAGGGACTTGAGGACTTGAGATGGCGGCACTAGGGCGGAGCTGAAATATTACCATTTTCCGGAAGCGCTTTTACCCCCTCTTCGTTTTGATCAGAATTCATCATAGTGAGACGGGTGGAAGTCACACTTGAATTAGCTGTGGGAAGCCTCTGGCTATTGGAGAGATGTGTTACCTCTCTCTCTGAGGGGTTGGGGTAAATGCGGAGGACACATTTCGGTTGAATGCATTCAGTTGTGCAACTGACTAGGTATCCCCTTCCCCTTTCCTATCCGTCTTTCATTTCGTCTTGTTTTGGTTCCTTCTTGTTTGCTGGAAGTAGCAGCTTTTTTTGTTCACTTTAGATCCTGTCTCTCTTGCCAGTTGTGTTCCTCTGATCCCCTCTCACATGCAGGCCTGACTGGCAGCCAAGTGACAGCAGCCTGTCCCTCTAGCCTCACACTGTTAACACCTCAGTCATCTCCATATCTCTCTCTCCTCATCTTCCTCATCTCCCTCTCTCCCTCTCTCTCTCTCTCTCTCTCTGTACCTTTATCAGCTCTCTCTCCAAAGCTTCCAATTTAGATCAGTCCTCCTAATTGAAGAGACGTTGGTGAAAGCACCTTGAGACACTAGTTCATTAAATCAGGTCTGAAAGACAGCGTTTGCGTACGCCTTGGGGAGTTTGGTCTGGCTTTTGATTAAAGCGCTGTCGCTCCTCTCGTACGTGCTCTCTGGTTTTCTCTCTCTATCACTCATTCACTGTACATAGGCAGTGTGTTCATATGGTTATGCTACTTTCTTTCAGCTATGGAGCATTGTTTTGTTGTCAGTCATAGGAAACTAAGTGGACGCCGGAGGTTATCAAAAAGGAAGGATAGTTTTCAACGTGAATGTCAGTGCCAAGGACAGTGAGGCTAAATAATGAATAATACTTTGACAATAAACTATTCGCATTAACATCATAGATGCAGGAATAGTGTCGAAGGGCTCCAAGGATTTAATTAACTGCAGTGCGATGTCAATATGTTAAACCCACGATGTTATGCAAACACCAGCTCCAATGTGCTCTTTGGCTCTGACGGTGGAAGCTTGACTGTGCCTTGACTTCACTACTATAGGTGCAAAACACTCTACTGCAGAACTTTAAAAGCCACAGGCTTACTTTTAATATCACTCAATACTTTTTGGAATCAAACTTTGACTCTATACTTCTGATTTACCAACCATGAATTTGCAATCAATCAGCAACTGAAAATGTTTCACTTGTCCTGAAAGTAGAAAAAGTATTGAACTGAAAGAACAGACCAACCCTAAGAGGACTGATTTAAAATGATAGCACTGTTAACACTCAATCGATTTTAGAAGCTTTGTTTTGAGCAGTGAAGACCCATCTACAATACAGTATGTTCATTCAAACCGACACATTCACAGAGCATGGGAGGCTGCTGAGGGGAGGACGGCTTATAATAATGTCTGGAACGGAGCAATGGAATGACATCAAGCACATATAATTCATGTATTTGATATCATTCCACTTATTCCGCTCCAGTCATTACCACGACCACATCCTCCCCAATTAAGGTGCCACCAACCTCCTGTGTCACAGAGACAGCACTTCCACAATCATCCCCACCCCCTCCTCAACGACAGCTTGGCATTACAATGCGAAGGGTTTCAAAGCACGAGACAAGATGGAACCAGTCTGGCTAAAGCTGCTAGAGGACAAGATGTAACCAGCCTGGCTAAAGCTGCTACAGGACAAGATGGAACCAGCCTGGCTAAAGCTGCTAGAGGACAAGATGTAACCAGCCTGGCTAAAGCTGCTACAGGACAAGATGGAACCAGCCTGGCTAAAGCTGCTAGAGGACAAGATGGAACCAGCCTGGCTAAAGCTGCTAGAGGACAAGATGGAACCAGCCTGGCTAAAGCTGCTAGAGAACAAGATGGAACCAGCCTGGCTAAAGCTGCTAGAGGACAAGATGTAATCAGCCTGGCTAAAACTGCTAGAGGACCAGATGGAACCAGCCTGGCTAAAGCTGCTAGAGGACAAGATGGAACCAGCCTGGCTAAAGCTGCTAGAGGACCAGATGGAACCAGCCTGGCTAAAGCTGCTAGAGGACAAGATGGAACCAGCCTGGCTAAAGCTGCTAGAGGACAAGATGGAACCAGCCTGGCTAAAGCTGCTAGAGGACAAGATGGAACCAGCCTGGCTAAAGCTGCTAGAGGACAAGATGTAACCAGCCTGGCTAAAGCTGCTAGAGGACAAGATGTAACCAGCCTGGCTAAAGCTGCTAGAGGACAAGATGGAACCAGCCTGGCTAAAGCTGCTAGAGGACAAGATGGAACCAGCCTGGCTAAAGCTGCTTGAGGACAAGATGGAACCAGCCTGGCTAAAGCTGCTTGAGGGACAAGATGTATCCAGTCTGGCTAAAGCTGCTTGAGGACAATATTTAACCAGCCTGGCTAAAGCTGCTAGAGAACAAGATGGAACCAGCCTGGCTAAAGCTGCTACAGGACAAGATGGAACCAACCTTGCTAAAGCTGCTAGAGGACAAGATGTAACCAGCCTGGCTAAAGCTGCTTGAGGACAAGATGGAACCAGCCTGGCTAAAGCTGCTAGAGGACAAGATGGAACCAGCCTGGCTAAAGCTGCTAGAGGACAAGATGTAACCAGCCTGGCTAAAGCTGCTAGAGGACAAGATGGAACCAGCCTGGCTAAAGCTGTCTAGGGGACAAGATGGAACCAGCCTGGCTAAAGCAGCTAGAGGACAAGATGGAACCAGCCTGGCTAAAGCTGCTAGAGGACAAGATGTAACCAGCCTGGCTAAAGCTGCTTGAGGACAAGATGGAACCAGCCTGGCTAAAGCTGCTAGAGGACAAGATGTAACCAGCCTGGCTAAAGCTGCTAGAGGACAAGATGGAACCAGCCTGGCTAAAGCTGTTAGAGGAGATATAAAGCTGTCAGTCACCTCTAATCCTATACTACTTTCATACCCATTTAAACCACCATCCCAGGCCTACCACTCAGGGCACAACAAAGAACAGCTCCCACAAATGGGATAACCCATGGTTCGCGCAAGGGAATAGAATTTGGAAACCAGCATCCCAAATGGACTTGACATTCCAAGCATAACCATGTCTATGCAGTGTCTCTACCTTTTCCTTATTAGAGTCAGGGGTACCTAGGTGTCTTTACTCAATGCACCAAGGTCCTCTAGAAACGAGCCTGTAAAAGACAGAGACAAGACAGTAAGCTGGGCGAGGGAACGAGGCTTAGGTGAAGATTACGACATACACAAAAGCCAACAGTAGTAAATTCCCTTCGCTTAGTGTCTCACCTCAGCTTACCCTGACAAGAGATTGCTACTGTGTGTGGGATATATAAGACCAATGCAGTGGAGGCTGGTGGGAGGAGTTATAGGAGGTTGGGATGATTGTAATGGCTGGAATGGAATTAATGGAACAGAGTCAAACATGTGATTTCCATATATTTGATACAGTTCCATATATTCCATTCCAGGTATTACAATTACCCTGTCCTCCTATAGCTCCTCCTGAGGTGGTCCAAAAGCATATTGGTTTGTGTTCCCTTAAACAAAGTAAATGCCTGTCCTGTGTCGCATTGATTTCAGTCCTCCACACAACCTATATTTTTCAGTTTCTTTTCAGATAATTAAAACTTTGCATTTTAGTTTGTAATCGCTAACCTGTTCGCTTTTGTACAAGTGAATTGCGGCTGGTTATTTTCAGTCGTTTTCTCTTGAGACCCTTGTCACTGACGTCCTAATTGACTCCAGATGTACCCACATGCTAGTAGCAGGTGTGTGGAGTGAACAAATTAGTGCTTGTGCCAAACATTCAAACACCTTTTCCAAGTTGTTTTTATTAATATATTCCACAAGCACCTGTCTTAGGTTAGATATCAATAAGGGAGGATTTTAATTCAATATGAAAGCATTCCTCTATTGTACTTGTGTGTGGATGTGCAATATATTCTGTTCAGTTGTTTCTGTTTGTTAGATGGAAATGTCCAGATTGGAGTTAATATTGAAGTGTAGATAAACAGCCGGGGATGATGTCGTGTCTGTGGTGATCTGTCTGGGTGGATAGTAGTCTAGACTAAACAGGATTGAAGATGTTCTTTGAGCTCTCGATCAATAACTGAATTTTAATAGCCCTCAAAGGTTAATCAAGTTCATGTGATTTGATTGTAAGCAAGTTGTTGGAGCAGGTCCTTAGCTTGGAGTGTGAAGATGAGGAAATGAAGGCAACCTTAATATCGGCATCGGGAATAAGTTACTACATTTTGACGACATACAGTAAATGTCTACATGCTGATGGTATATAGTGGGTGTGCTGAATTATATCTCTTACCATCCTTCCTATGATTAAAACCTAATCTTCCTCTCCCTCCAAGTGTTAGAGTGCTCATGTATCGTAACCCTTACTATTATAACGGGACATTTTCATTTATAAAGCCTTTATCATATAGGCCTACAGAAGCTTTTGTGCTTTTGTGTTAAATACATCTCAATACTCCACCATGAACAAAATGCTCTTACGGTTCCAGAACAGATTTAGTTCATTTTGATGGGGCTGGGATCTTCCAACTGTATGATGTAGAGATCCAATTGCTTTTAAATACTTTGGGCACCGATTGGAGTCAACTGACAGACAGCAGAAGGCTCTCATGATCTGTAGTAGTTGCAGACAGACAGCAACCTCTCTCCCCCTCCATCATGTTGTGTAATCCTAAACGAGCACCAGGGCTTTGTTCAATAGGCGACCCTTATGGAACGCTGCAAGTAGAAAGTCAAGAATAGAGCGGACGTTATTCCTTCTTCTACAGAGGCGTGTTTGTTCTACAGTTTATATTTCTATCAGTTTCTATTTCTTCCAAAACGTTGTGACTTGCTGAATGCAGCCCACATCCCTTCTCTCATGAAATACTGAAAAGGCTCTACTGTCTTCCTCTGCTAATACAGGCAGCAATGGCCTTGTGCTTCATCATGCTTACAGCTCTCTGCCTTGCTTGGCTTCAACACATCTTGGAGTCTCTTTTTTGTCTTAGTATAGCGGGTGTTTCCATTGATTTCTCTTCATAATATTTCCCGTTCTAGCGGCTTAAATTATATCTATGGTCACAACTTCACTGAGACCTCCATGTGTAGGTGTTTTTTGTCTCTTGAGAGAACGGCTTTTGTTGCATTCAAAGTCATGGAAACGCTTGAGTTCTGGTCCTTCTCGTTAACTACACACTGCCCTCTTCTGGGCTGTCCTAGGTACTGCCTGGAGAAATGAGGACCAGTGTTATAACATTTATGAGAGTTACTGTAAAATGTAAAATCCTCCTATTGATAAAGGGCTACTGTATGATTTCACATATAGGATGTTTCCAGTCATTTATAAACAGGCAGGCTCAGTACTATGGCTGAATAACATGTTTGTGACGATCAGATCATATATTCCCTTATACGTGGACTATGAAGGAGTTGTTGTGTCTGGCATGTTAAGGGTGTTCTGTGCCCTGAGGCGAAAACTATTCATCTATGATAACAAATCATTTTGTCAGGCTTTGATTTTACACCAAGTCTCCACTGAGCCTGAATCATTCAAATATCAGTCCTATGAGACGCTGATCTAATGCGAGTAGTGGCGGAACAGGAATTTAACACTGGTGCTTCTCCTGAGTGCCCACCATTTTGGATTAGACACTAAACAACAAAGACAGACAACACAGTCTGAATGGAGAAATACATTTGGCCATAGTGCCCAATCAATCAAAATTCAGCAAGTATGCAGCAGTAGTCAAAGCAGAATGATCATCCTCCGTGGTACAAGCACCAGATTGTCATGAGAGAGAGAGGCTCACGTCTGCCATGTACATTTAAATGTCTAATTTCTCTTCCAGAGAGTCTTATTCTAGTGTCTGTCGGCAAACAAACACTGCATTCCCTCTGAGCACAGATGTCTGTTCAACGTCTAGTTTTGATTGACATTTGGTTGAGTTGTCAACTAACGTAAATTCAACGTGAAATCAACAAAATAGTTCACCATGTCATTGGATTTAGCATAAAAGTTGGCTGAAAAAATGACGGAATTTCCTAACATTGATTACTTTTCTTCTAATCCAATCAGTTTTCCACATTGATTCAACATCATCACATTGAATTATTTGGTTGAAATGAAGTGGAAACATTATTGATTCAACCAATTTTTGCCGAGTGGGTGTGTGTGTTCTGAATATGGAGCCAGAAACCCATTCCATTCAAGATATTTACAGGCACGTGGATGGAGCGCTGTCTCTATTTAACTACTTGCACTTCTATTTCTGACTTTCTGCTAATTTAAATGAATTACACCATCTGTCATTATGGGCTAGATGCACTATATCCCTGGTTTCAGAGACATTCTTATTTTCAGCTCCCCGGGATGAAGAGAGGGAGGTTATTTATTGAAAATGGTGGGTGTGAACAGATTGGACAACCCTGTTACGTCAAGGAAATGACTCCACGCCAAAACAAGTCAATGTTATTGCATTGTCTTCAGGGCTTTTTGGATGGAGGGCCATGGGATGGGCCATGCCTCCAGTATACAAGTATATTCCTCAAATCCTGTGTTTCTCCAACATTTTCTGTAAGCTATGGCACTTCCTACTTAAGGGTCTGATTACAATATACTGTAACTAACTTTAGAACTGACAAAAACATTCATATCAGCGAACCATCTGAGGTACCGGTCAGCATCATTCCTGGGACCAATGCTTGTCCCAGAACCGGAGGTTGAGAAACATTGCTCAAATGTTTCTTGCCCAGGGACCCCCTCCAAGGCCAACCAGCGACCCACAGACCCCATCATGTGTTAGCAAAAAATAAATATGTGTGTCTTGTGAGGTGAATGATAATGGCAAGTAGAAGTAATCAACATTTTAAAATGAATAGATTTGGTAGACAGGTTAATTATTTTGACCTCCCCACAGTTCACTGGAAGAGGAAGTGGAAACTCTAGGACAGCTTCGAAGCTAATTTCCAACAATTCTACACAGTTTGACATGGAGCTGAGACAATTTTGCAGTTTTCAATTTCTTGCAATTCTATGCATTTTGCAATGGATAATGCTGTGTTCTTCTTATCAAACATTATAACAAAGTCAATGGGCAGGTGCTCTGAATGGCCTTTAACTTTTTTTATTCTCGCTGACTGTCTAGCTTTTATTTGATGGTTAGTTCTAAATTCTCAAAGATAATTAAAAATATATACAGTACCAGTCAAAAGTTGGACACACCTACTCATTCAAGGGTTTTTCTTTATTTTTGACTATTTTCTACATTGTAGAATAATAGTGATGACATCAGCACTATGAAATAGTGGGTCCTGGACCTCCTGACAGGCCGCCCCCAGGTGGTGAAGGTAGGAAACAACATCTCCACTTTGCTGATCCTCAACACTGGGGCCCCACAAGGGTGCGTGCTCAGCCCCCTCCTGTACTCCCTGTTCACCCATGACTGCTTGTCCATGCATGCCTCCAACTCAATCATCAAGTTTGCAGATGACACAACAGTAGTAGGCTTGATTACCAACAATGACGAGACAGCCTGCAGGGAGGAGGTGAGGGCTCCTGGAGTGTGGTGTCAGGAAAATAACCTTTCACTCAACATCAACAAAACAAAGGAGATGATCATGGACTTCAGGAAACAGGGAGCACCCCCCTATAGGGAGCACCCCCATCCACGAGACAGCAGTTGCGAAGGTGGAAAGTTTTAAGTTTCTCGGCGTACATATCACTGGCAAACTGAAATGGTCCACCCACACAGACAGTGTGATGAAGAAGGCTCAACAGTGCCTATTCAACCCCAGGAGGCTGAAGAAATGTGTCTTGTCACCTAAAACCCTCACAAACTTTTACAAATGCACAATTGAGAGCATGCTGTCTGGCTGTATCATCACCTGGTATGGCAACTGCACTGCCCACAACCGCAGGGCTCTCCAGCGGGTGGTGCGGTCTGCAGAACGCATCACCGGGGGCAAACTACCAACCCTCCAGGACACCTACAGCACCCGATGTCACAGGAAGGCCAAAAAGATCATCAAGGACAAGAACTACCCGAGCCACTGCCTGTTCACTCCGCTATTTCTTAGAAGGCGAGGTCAATACAGGTGCACTAAAGCTAGGACCGAGAGACTGAAAAACAGCTTCTATCTCAAGGCCATCAGACTGTTAAATAGCCATCACTAGAACGGAGAGGCTGCTGCCAACATACACAGACTTGAAATCATTGGCCACTTTAATAAATAGAACACTAGTCACTTTAATAATGTCACTTTAATAATGTTTACATATGTTGCATTACTCATCTCATATGTATATACTGTATTCTATACTATCTATTGTATCTTAGCCTATGCCGCTCTGATATTGCTCATCCATATATTTATATATTCTTAATTCCATTCCTTTACTTAGATTTGTGTGTATTAGTTATTTGTTGTGAAATTGTTAGATATTACTTGTTAGATATTGCTGCACTGTCGGAACTAGAAGCACAAGCATTTCGCTACACCCACAATAACATCTGCTAAACACGTGTATGTGACCAATAAAATTGTATTTATTTGATTTGATTTAGAGATATAGGGATGCCTGACCTGTTGCATGATCTGCTAGTGTGTAGATATAGGGATACTAGAACTTTTGGATGATCTGCTGGTGTACAGATATAGGGATACTAGAGCTGTTGGATGATCTGCTGGTGTGGAGATATAGGGCTAATAGAGCTGTTTGATAAAGAGCATGCTGCCAGCCAGCCAGCCACTGTTGACAACATGTGCAGCAGAGCCATGAGAGATCCAACGCCTGGGGCCCTGTGACGTCAGTCAGCAGAGAGGGCTGATGGGAATTCGATACACAGCAACGCTGCCTAATTTATTCCACAATAAAACCGACAGAGGCTTGTTTGTCTGTTTCTGTGTGCACTGGCTGTGGAATGTACTACAGTATATGCACACACTATTTACTGATGCTAAAAGATTAATCTGAGAAAAATTATTTGTCGTTGCATTGATTTGTCGTTAAAGAGATTCGTATTTGTATGCACTGTATGAAGTCAAGTCCATCCTTTATTATGAAAATGTTCCAGCAGCCTAAAAGTGTTATTAGTTAGCTGGCAGTGGAAGCTGCTGAGGGGAGGACGGCTCATAATAACGGCTGGAATGGAGTCAATGGAATCAACCAATGATATGGAATGATGTCATTCCATTGACTCCATTCCAGACATTATTATGAGTCACCCTCCCCTCAGTCTCCACTGTTAGCTAGGTATTTTGAATGTTATCGTCTCAAGCCATACTAACCAGAACTATTCTGTCATGAAACAATTAGTGTCTCCTTGGCATATTTGAATCAGAGTACCACACATAAAATACAACATCAACTCCACAATGTCTTAGTCAGCTTTATCTACTCCCATTGCCAAAACCAAAGGTCCCAAACACACACACACACACACACACAGTAAAAGCATTTGCATGTGAAATTCCCACCTCAGTTTGTTTTCAGAGGCTATTTCATTTATTCTCCTTACTGAGGATCTGCCAACCAACTTCATCTGTTCACATCACTGGCCTCTTCAACACATGCTATTCCCATCCATCACACATGTATTGCTATCCTGGTTCCCAAATGGCACCCTATTCCTATATAGTGCACTACTTTTGACCAGGGCCCCTAGGGATAGGGTGCCATTTGGGATGCACACCCTGTTAACCCAAAAACATGAGTATCTGTAACGTATACGCAGGGAGTCAGGAAGCAGGTGCAGAAGGTGAGTTTAATAATAAACATGCCAATAATACAAACCAGAGGCTGCATACTGAACGTAACCAAAACCAATACTGCCTGATGAATGAGGCAACTGAGGGCTATATAAACGGAGAGTTATCAGGGTGGTGATGAAGTCCAGGTGTGCTTAATGATGGGGAGCAGGTGTGCGCAATGATGGTTGCCAGGTGAACGCAATGATGGTTGCCAGGTGAACGCAATGATGGTTGCCAGGTGAACGCAGTGTGGGTTGCCAGGACCGGTGGTTAGTAGACCCTCAATACATGCTTCTTTCCAAAGGACAACTTGCAAGTACATTGAGGAGCTTTTTTTGCTATAGAGTGATTATAGCTTTCCACTTTCATCCTCCTCAAAGGGAATAACAACACTCCTGGGAGCCAGCATACATGACAACCTCCACTCAATCCCTATGTTTTTTCTCAGAAAAACAAAATGTTTCTGGCAGTGTTCCATCACTGTCTCTGGTCATGGTGGGATTCAAGATAGTTTCTGGCAACCTGCTCACAGACACAGCACAGCCCAGAGCATTGACCAGTCCCTTTCAGCATGCCACAGAACATTACGGCAGACTGGACAGAAACACACTCCTTTTCCATGAGTTGAAGTGTGGTTGATTGTGCTACATGCCATGCCTTCTCTGACCACCTCTGTCACATTGAACTGGGTCACACAGACAAACAGGTTATGGCATATGTGGTTTCCCCCTCAGAGAATACATCACAACAGATCGGCACGTGAAAACTGAAGAACTCATTTCAAATCACACTTTTTTTTATGATCCTGACCTGTCTGTCTGGGTGTGTGTTTGTATAGTTATCTAATACCGTTTTCACAATACTGAGTCAAACCAAGCTGAGCTGTACTGGGTTAGCCTGGTTACACATCCACCATAGTTGCATAAATTGGTTGTTCACTGGGTTGGGGAATAAGTGATTACATGTAATCCGATTACAAAAACTACTACAACTAATCCGTTACCAGCTAAAATATTGTAATCAGATTACAGATACTTTCAAAAAAGTGGACGATTACTAATTGGATTACATTTAAATTCAGAAAGGATGTTTGCAAAAAAAGACATGACAACTTTCTGTTTTCTCAATGACATTCAATTCAGCATTGAAAACAGGCACAATTTTAAGTTTGTTCCACCTGAGCGAATCAGAGACCACTATGACGTCACACCAAATGCGTTTGAGGGATCCTTTTCATCTTCTAATGCCTCTTAAGGGGAAAGTAATCCAAAAGTAATCAGATTACGTTACTCTGTTTGGGTAATCCAAAAGTTACGTTACTGATCATTTTGGACAGGCACTGTAACTAGTAACTGTAACGCCTTATATTTAAAAAGTAACCTACCCAACCCTGGTTGTTGATGCCAGTTTAGCTGCTGGGCCCCTTCTCACAACAGTCTAACAGTGTCCACAGTGCAGCATCAGTGTTCAGCTCACGGTGCACTGGTCCATTTAGCCCCCAGGGGTCTCTCCGAGCAGCTCCAGGGGTGTCTGGCCTGGATGACCGGCACAGGGAGAGAACAAAAAAGCCCCCTCAACCAGCAGACTCAAATCACCAGGGGCATTACCCAGTTACATGTATGGGGCAAACCGTTAGTGTTCATCCGAGGGGTACGAGAAACAAGCTTGCTTCAACAGTTTCCTCAACCTGCCCGACTACCTTTCTCTCTGGACCTTGGTTTCTCCCCCCTTTCCTGGAGACATAAAATTACTGAGGAGAATATGGAAGTTTGTTCGCTAACACAAGTAGTACACCCCTGAACTTCGTTGGAATTGATGTTTCTCTGCCTTTTGAAACATGGATGTGTTTCTCTGCCTTCTGAAACATGGTGTTTCTCTGCCTTTTGAAACATGGATGTGTTTCTCTGCCTTCTGAAACATGGAGGTGTTTCTCTGCCTTCTGAAACATGGAGGTGTTTCTCTGCCTTTTGAAACATGGATGTGTTTCTCTGCCTTCTGAAACATGGAGGTGTTTCTCTGCCTTCTGAAACATGGATGTGTTTCTCTGCCTTCTGAAACATGGAGGTGTTTCTCTGCCTTTTGAAACATGGATGTGTTTCTCTGCCTTCTGAAACATGGATGTGTTTCTCTGCCTTCTGAAACATGGATGTGTTTCTCTGCCTTCTGAAACATGGATGTGTTTCTCTGCCTTCTGAAACATGGAGGTGTTTCTCTGCCTTCTGAAACATGGAGGTGTTTCTCTGCCTTCTGAAACATGGATGTGTTTCTCTGCCTTCTGAAACATGGATGTGTTTCTCTGCCTTTTGAAACATGGATGTGTTTCTCTGCCTTCTGAAACATGGATGTGTTTCTCTGCCTTCTGAAACATGGAGGTGTTTCTCTGCCTTCTGAAACATGGATGTGTTTCTCTGCCTTCTGAAACATGGATGTGTTTCTCTGCCTTCTGAAACATGGAGGTGTTTCTCTGTTTTTTGAAACATGGATGTGTTTCTTTTGTATAGGGTCAGGAGAATTTAAGCTATTGGTAAAAAAAGAGTAGAAAGTTGTAATGAGCCATTCCCTTCTCTGGTGTTAGTGTAGATCGGCTGTCTCTCACTATGAGCTGTGGACAGAATACTAATGTATGACTAATGGGGTGTCTGTCTCTCGCTCTCTCCCTCTCCATCCTGCTTCCTCTCTCTTTCTCAATCTTTCTTCCTCCCTCTCCATTGTTCTCCTCTCTCCATCTTTCTTCCTCCCTCTCCATCGTTCTCCTCTCTCTGCTCTCTCTCCTTCTTTCTCTCACTTACTTTCTCTCTCCTTCTTTCTCTCTCCTTCTTTCTCTCTTTTCCTTTCTCTCTCCTTTCTCTCTCCTTCTTTCTCTCTCTTCCTCTCTCCTCTCTCTCTCCTGTCTCTCTTTCCTCTCTCTCCTTTCTCTTCATCCCTCTCTCTTCCCCTCTCTCTCCTTCTTTCTCTCTCCCTCTCTTCCTCTCTCTCCCTGTTTCTCTCTTCTTCTCTCCCTCTCTGTCTCTCCTTCTTTCTCTCTATCCCTCTCTCCCTCTCTCCACAACAATCACAGTATGTGTGAGAGCCATAATCCACCACATTGAAGACGCAACTTCAAGCACATTGAAGATTGTTTCCTTAGTGAGGGATTTGCAAAGGGATTTCTGAGCCACACAAGTCAGTCTGGGGGAATTTAGTGGGAGGTTTAATGAGAACAGGGATAAAAAGCGTTCTTGAACGTCCCCCTGAGGCGCTGCTGAAGGCAACCCTCCTCATAATTGTTGTGATCCTGAAGCTCTGATCACCTATTGGTGGGTACAAGCACCGCTTTGGTCTTAGCTCCATAGAGTGGGCTTACCTAATCCCCCCCCTAGCCATTCTATGTGGTAAGTTATCAAATCATTCTCTCACTCCTGAATGCAGCCCTCAAAGAAATAAAAACATCCCAGAACGCTATCAGCTTGTGAACGTCTCCACAGAGTCCGATTAAAACCTGGTGAGATTTAAATGGAGTAGGATTAAGCTCCATCTTTAACGTACAAAGTCTGATTACATTTTACTTTAACAAAGACTTTGAAATATAGCTTTTTGCAACATCTCCAATTCAGGCTTTAAAAACAGCCGTCATCCATAACTGATGCAGATAAAAAAAAGAAGAAAAACACGTGCAGAACTAAGCAAAGATAAGAGGATATCTGTCATTGATTGCAGGCTTATTCATGGACTTGCAACTTATCCTCCTGTTTTTAACAAGAATTGATCAAGTCAGACCAATCCAAACAGATTATTGACAAAAGGATTGGCATCGAATGTCATTTGTGATGATGGTCTGTTGGCAACATCCTTACATTCATAAACATTCATCAATCAGCTAGCTACACAGAAGTGTAGAGTTTCGAAATCATCTACGCATCACAGTATATCTAATATAGGCTGTCTAACTTAATTCCATCAGAACTTTCCAATTGAGCCGTGCAATGCCTTGTCATTAGGCTATTATCCCCATTCCATTGCATCTCTCATTTGCATTAGCCATCCTATTAGCAGTGAGAATGGAATAAGAAAACAAAGTGGTAGAATGCTGCAGGTTACTGCTCGCGCTCAGTTAATCTTTCCATTCACCTTGAGTGGACTGGCCACATCAGTGGAAATGGCTCTCAGTTTTGTCTGTCTGTACAGACTACCTGTCAAGGGCAGAGAGACTGACAGTCCCCTAAGGACGGACTATGGTTCATCAAACTAATATGGGGAGTATTCTTGGTGGGTGTCTCTAATTTTCTGTATTTCCTTTTTAGCCCTCCACTGTTTATGCCTGACGACAGTCTCCTTTCTGATTAACAGTGGCCATAATATTGAATAAAATCCTCTACGGTGGATCGAAGTAACTCAGCCACAGTGCTAAAAGGTCAGGTAAAATAAAATGAGATTAGCAGTGATTGCCTTTATAGATTTTAACATTTAGATTTTTGCATTGGAGGTGGCACATACATTGTATGTCATGTTATTGTGCCCCCAAGGAGTGCTAAATGTTATATAGGCGCCTCTATTGCCAGGAAAGGTTGCTGAAAGGGACATGGATCGTTTTATTTTAAGGACACATTTAATGTTGTATGTAATGGATTGTTGCATTTATATAGTGCATTTAAATGCATCAGTAAGCATGTTTAGTACTTGGAGAGTTTCCCTAATACCATATGGAGAAAAGGTTACTACTGGCCCTCCAGCACCACCTCCAACAACAGCAACCACACTTTCCTATGTGGTCTCCCATCCAGGGATTAACCCAGCCCTACCCTGCTTAGCTTATGTAAACCAGTCGATTTTAACAATGCAATGTACTGTAAGGATGGATTTTATCATGCCATCCTTTCATAAAATGTCACCATGTAGAATTTCCTTTATGATTGATGAATGGCTCTGAATCACACTTCACATGACACAGATATGAAAGCATAGATCCCTACATCTATTATTCCACTGACTCGCCCCCTTTCTTTCTTTTTCTTACTCTCTCCCTCTCTCTCTCTCTCTCCTCTTTCTTCCCCTCCTCCCTTTCTCTCTCTCTTTCTCCTCCTCTCTCTCTCCCCCTCCCTCTCTTTCATTGTTCTCTCTCTATCTCCTCTCTCTCTCTCTCTTGCTCTCTCTCTTTTCTCTCTCTCTGTCCTCTCCCTCCCTCTATCTACTCTCTCTCTCCATCGCCCTATCTTCTCCCTCTTGTGTTCTCTCAGTTCATTAGGCAAACACATGACCTATGACCTCACCAGCAGTGTGGGCCAATCAGAGGCCAAAGGACGATGCCAGGAGTATGCCGGCCAAGCTGTGACTGTGGGAGACTAATTAAGTAATTGATCATGGTGGTAGGCCTCTGGCCGTCACTATTCCTCAGAGGATCATACAGCCAATGAGGCCAATACAACGGCCAAACCACAGGCGCTCCACAGTACGTCACAGTCAGATCTTTATATGACCACAGACAAATTAGCTCTCCACAATAAAGATAGTCTCCAGACAGTTTATATTCATAAAATTCCTAAGAATATATTATTTGGCCTTTAGTGGAAAGGTGGTCTGAATCTGAAGTTCGATGTACGTGGTTATGTGATTCGAAGTCTGTCCCATCACACACAGCCCCCCCCCCCCACACACACACACACACACACACACACACACACACACACACTGTAAGATAGACAAAAACACGGACAGACACACGAACAGATGGGCACAGACATGATTCACACAAAAATGCACCCATCAGATTCCCCACAACAAAAGTCATTGCCAGCTCCATCAATGATGTTCCTCCCTACAGAGACTCTGTCATGTCAAGCAATGGGCCACTGGCTTTAAGGATGTTCAGTAAGCCAGAGATTGTTACGGTTTTGTTGTAATGAAATATCCGTCTAGTTGACGTCTCAATTAGAATATGTGCATTTCCTCAATTGACAATTGAACCATTTAAACGACACAGGCCCTGAGCTCAGACTAAATCCCATGCCATGATTACCTATGGACTTTCTGAGAAGATTTGATGAAATAGAGAGCTAGTCATCTCTTAGTATCATAGTATCTTAGTAGCCTCTTCTAGCTCTGTGATAGTGGATACTGTTGAACCTTACCTCTCTTATTGCAGGGTCCCAGCTGACGGCTCTAGTCTAGCTACAGTACCAAACAGCATACAGCCCATGAACTTCCGAGCTCAGCCTGGTCCCAGAACTGTTTGTGCTGTACTGCCAACTTCCTAGGTCGTCATTGGCATGACGACAGCCATAGAGGGCTATTTGGTGCAAACAGGGGAATGGGCTGCTCTGGTTTGGGTCTGGCAGCCCTCTCCCTCCCTCCCCAGACCCCATCAACAGCCTCTCTGTTCAGCCTACAGGTAAATGTGTACACCACAGGAATGAACCAACCACTCAATGTGGGGATCTTTGTGCATTTTCCTTATCCCTCCCACCCTCTCTCTCTCAGCCACTTGCTCCCTATAGTCCTGACCTGGCTCCTTTGACAGTGCTTCCCTTCCCCACAGTGAAGCAGCCTTCTTAGGCATCTCACAGACCATTCTATACCTTATTGCTACAGGTCTTCCATGGAGAGCGGTCATGTGACACAGCATTTGTATAAATGGGTGAAATGCATTGGCTTTGTGTTCCATGCTGAATAGCATCTCTCAGTGTCACACATGGAAAGATCAAGTGTTTGAAATGTGAGGGGCAAATTAACATTGAGGGAAAGGAGGATTCGTAAAATGTGCCTTGCCTTATCTTCCTCAAATGGCAGCCCTTACATAAATGCCAGTGCACATTTACAAATGGGACTGGTTATGTGAGAGTTAGCTCACCCTCCTGGCTTCCATCCAGGCAGCTCAGCTCCACCTCGGGTCTCTCAATGAGCTTGACTTCCCACTGACCAAAGCTGGTTTCTCAAGCTCATCTCTCCACCTATTGCCTCATGTTTAATCTCCCAGCTCTTTCATTAGGAACACACCATGTGTTACTTCTAAAGCAATGAACTGGCCAAAGCTCATTTAAATCTAGATCGAGACCAGGGCTCTTTTGTACACAGTAGGAATGCCAGAGATGTTGGTTGAAGTTTGGGTTCCTATACCAGGGGTGAACATAACTATGGCAACACAGGCGCAAGGTCTGCTCAACCATAGGAGTTCTACAATACCGATGCCCTCGGTTTCTCATTCCAGTCAGGCCTGACCCAAATTACAATATCCTGGGAAAAACAATGTCCCCAACAACACGCATGCGCACGCACATGCACGGCCACGCACAAATAATCTCTGTCAAACACACTCGCATACACTGCAAGCATAGGTCTTTATAAGAGGACACCAAACGGAGCCAATAAAATGACTAGTCTAATGATATGCTTGGAGAATGAAGGGTTATGTTCTGGTTGGCGTGCACCTCCGTAGAATTGTGAAACTTGACTGATGGAGGGATTCAAGCAGTTGTGCTACAATATGAAGAAAAACGAAATATCGTTTTAGACTAGAGGAAACAGATGTTCTTAGAAGTCTTGAAGTTTGCAACGATTCCTACAGGATACTGAGTATTTGGATAAATGCTACTTTTGGAGTTAATCCCTTACTGTAATGCAAACACTAAATATTACAGGGAGACGGTAAACACAAAGCCCTGCAGCTCTGTCTACTATTATTTTCATTTCCTCATGAGCTTGTTTTGAGCTTCTTGTTCTTTACTGTTTTATTTGTCTCTCATACGAAGCCTGAAAGGGAAATATATCCAGTTTAAATTATAAATCCTTTGTTAATGAAAAAACAAGAGCTTTTATGTTCATATACCTGAGCCTTCCATGTTCAGAACTGAATAAACCATAGAAAACACATGGACAATCAACATGGTTTACAGCAACAGTGTGCTGAAAGGGATACAAAGACAACACCCATAGCTTGTGGTGATTAGTATCTGCAACCATAAATTATAATCGAGAAAAAAAACTTCACAAAAAGGCTCTCGAGCTATACTTTGGTTTGTCGCAGTGTTTAGTGAATTATTAGCATGGGACGTGGCACGACATCCAAAACAAAGCAAGCAAGAGAACACTTACTACACAGAGAGTTAATAATGATGCTGCCAACTCAAAGACACCAGTTCCACTATCCCACAACACAAACATTCCCCCTACGCTCCTTCTGCTATCCCTAATTGTCCATATCTGTCTAGGCTACAGTTGGACTCATCTGATTGAGTCTCGGCCCATTCATACTCCCCAGACTCCCAGCATTGCTAGTCCCTGTCTGCCTCTCACAGTTCTGAAATCTCCCTCCTCATCTCAGCCCCAATAGCTTCACACGCCACATCTCTCCTGGTCACCCAACTACCACCACACATCCAAGTGTGCACCTTGCTCCGGTTAGAAGTACTTACTTTGAACTGGAGGTCTGGTGGTTGTTCCAACACTTTGCAATAGTTTGTGAACTCTCCTCTCATCTGCTCCTCACCCCTGCTGTCAGTCACTCTCTCTCTAATTCTCTCTCTACCTCCCTCTCTTTCTTTCACTTACTCTCTCAGTCTTGTCTCTCCACAAGTCTGGGCAAACGGTAGCTGTTTTTTCTCTCTCTCTCTCTCTCTCTCTCTCTCTCTCTCTCTCTCTCTCTCTCTCTCTCTCTCTCTCACCCTCACCCTCACCCTCTCATTTCTGTTGCTGAGAGAGGAGGGCGTTCTGAAAAGCTTGGTTTCCTGACTCGTGATCAGGATCTCATTGCCACAAGGTCACTCTAGGGACAGCCCGCTTGGCAGGGGAGCAGCACTCAAAGAGAGAGAAGAGAGAAAGAGGGGGTAGAGAGGGAGACAGGAGGGAGGAGAGGGAGCACTTAGAGACAGAACTGGAGCTATGTAGTCACACTGGGGACAGAGAAAGAGAGCGAGAGAGCGAGAGGTTGGGTTGAGTTGGGTTGGGGTGGGGTAGGGTTAGCTACAGATGGGCTCTGACAGGATAGCCCCAGTCATCTAATATACAGAAGTTATATAAACAACATGAAGAACAACATGGACAACAGCATGGAGAACAGTATCCACAGAGGAAAAAAGAAATGTCAATCTATTTAACGTCACATAAAATGTATTTCAAGTACACTAACGGTGAAAAGTTTTAGAACTCCTACTCATTCAAGGGTTTTTCTTTATTTTTACTATTTTCTACATTGTAGAATAATGGTGAAGACCTCACAACTATGAAATAACACATATGGAATCATGTAGTAACCAAAAAAGTATTAAACAAAATATATTTTACTTTGAAGACAGCCTTGATGACAGCTTTGCACACTCTTGGCATTTTCTCAACCAGCTTCATGAGGCAGTCACCTGGAATGAATTTCAATTAACAGGTGTGCATTCTTAAAAGTTAATTTGTGGAATTTCTTTCCTTCTTAATGCATTTGAGCCAATCAGTTGTGTTGTGACAAGGTAGGGAGGTATACATAAGAAAGCCCTATTTGGTAAAAGACCAAGTCCATATTCTGGTAAGAACAGCTCAAATAAGCAAAGGGAAATGACAGTCCATCATTACTTTAAGACATGAAGGTCAGTCAATACAGAATATTTCAAGAACTTTGAAAGTTTCTTCAAGTGCAGTCGCAAAAATCGCGTTATGATGAAACTGGCTCTCATGAGGACCACCACAGGAATGGAAGACACAGAGTTACCTCTGCTGCAGAGGATAAGTTTATTAGAGTTACCAGCCTCAGAAATTGCAGCCCACATAAATGTTTCACAGAGTTCAAGTAACAGACCGCAGAGTGAAGGAAAAGGAGCCAACAAGTACTCAGCATATGTGGGAACTCCTTCAAGACTGTCGGAAAAGCTGGAAGTTGGTTGAGAGAATGCCAAGAGTGTGCAAAGCTGTCATCAAGGCAAAGGGTGGCTATTTGAAGAATCTCAAATGTAAAATATATTTTTGGGTTACTATATGATTCCATATGTGTTACTTTATAGTTGTGATGTCTTCACTATTATTCTCCAATTTAGAAAATAGTCAAAATAAAGAAAAACTCTTGAATGAGTGGGTGTTCTAAAACTTTGGACGGTAGTGTACATGTACATACATTTGCATCTTTGCTCAAGTGCATGAATGGCAGTGACATCTAGTCTACAGGCTGGTCAAAGTGGTTCCTATGTGTCATCGCCTTGTGTGTAGGTGGCAGGGAAGTCAGGCGCAGGAGAAACCAACTTGGTATCACTGGAGTTGTTTTAATAAAATAATAAACAAACAACGAACTCCAAAACCAAAATGTACATAAAATAACATGGGCAACAATACCCGTAGCTCACTACTACAAAATACAAAATAACATTCAAATAATCTCAGACAAGGACATGAGGGGAAACAGAGGGTTAAATACACAACAGGTAATGAATGGGATTGGAACCAGGTGTGTGTGAAAACAAGACAAAACCAATGGATAATGAAAAATGGATCAATGATGACTAGAAGAGCGGTGACGTCGACCGCCGAGCACCACTCGGACAAGGAGGGGCATCGACTTCGGTAGAAGTCATGACACTATGTCAGCTTCTTAAATTACTGATTACGTATTGATCAATGGCGATAATAATTTTTTGGTCCACCAAGCCCAAAATTGTTATGGTGAGTAAAAAATGTACTTTTGATTTCACCTAAATTTAACATTCTTTCATAAAGAGAATGTTCAACTTTATAAAAAAAAAATTCCCATCTCAAAATAAAAAATAAATTACTGTAGTAAGAGCCTCTCTTCAGCTTAATTAAATAATGACAAGAAAGCTAAGCTATTTAAAAAAAAAAATGTATTTGAGTTATCGGTTTAAATAAAAACTATACTTCGAACAACACTCCACAATATGTCAAAATGTAGGTGTAGGTCTTGTGCTTCCAATGAGTGGTATTATATGGATCTACAGTGGATGGTTAGCTGTGTTATGGTGTGTTCGTATCCAAGTGTGGAGTGGGAATTTACCTCATCTGGGGAAAATCCACTTGAACGGCCCTCAAACTGGTAATTACTAGTTAAATCAGCCATGAAGCCCCTTGTGACAGGGGGAAAGGAAGCTTGTTGACTGCAGCAGGGAGGGGCAATTGAATGCCCCCCCCCCCCCAAAAAAAATACATATTTTTTTATACATTTCCAGCCTGTCTATCTATGGGTAACAGGGTTGACAAATTATGCTCAATCCGTCCAGTTTTTCACCACAAAGCACCAGAAAATGGCCAAAAAGAGTGGAACTAGCTCACCTGCTTTTACACTACGATTTGACTATTAGATGTTCAATTTTTCTTTTGAAATACATTTTTAAAAAGGAATAGTTTCTTAAAACAAGAGTTCAGTTCATGTCACAGGGTTGACCTTAAAATGAGGGACAGATGTAAATGAATCACTAATCACTTGAAATAAATACAAATCTTCAGAAATAACTGTCAAAGCAACGAAATAACTATGGCTTTACAATAATGGTGAAAACTTGAAGTATTTTGGGGGGTTTGTGGGTTAAAATCTTCCTAGAAGTCTCAGAGGGTCCACATGTCAAAATACTGAATTTTGTCACTTTAGCCTTTATTGAAAATCGAATTTATTGAATTCTCCATGTGGTCTATATTAAAGGGCACTTCCCTTTGAGCATGGTGAAGTTATAAATTACACTTTGGATGGTGTATCAATACATCCAGTCACTACAAAGATACAGGCCTCATTCCTAACTCTGTTGCCGGAGAGGAAGGAAACAGCTCAGGGATTTCCACATGACTTTAAAACAGTTACAGAGTTGAATGGCTGTGATAGGAGAAAACTGAGGCTGGACCAACAACATTGTAGTTACTCCACAATACTAACCTAATTGACAGAGTGAAAAGAAGGAAGCCTGTACAGAATAAAATATTCCAAAACATGCATCCTGTTTGCAAGGCACTAAAGTAACACTGCAAAAAATTTGGCAAAGCAATTAACTTTTTGTCCTGAATACAAAGTGTTATGTTTGGGGCAAATCCAATACAACACATTACTAAGTACCACTCTCCATATTTTCAAGCATAGTGGTGGCTGCATCATCTTATGGGTATGCTTGTCATCGTTAAGGACTGGAGAGTTTTTCAGGATAAAAAAATACGGAAATGAGCTAAGCACAGGCAAAATCCTAGAGGAAAACTTGGTTCAGTCTGCTTTCCACCAGACACTGGGAGATGAATTCACCTTTCAGAGGGATAATAACATAAAACACAAGGCCAAATCTACACTGGAATTACTTACCAAGAAGACTGAATGATACTGAGTGGCCGAGTAACAGTTTTGACTTAAATCTACTTGAAAATCTATGGCAAGACCTGAAAATGGTTGTCTAGCAATGGTCAACAACCTATTTGACAGAGCTTGAAGAATTTTGAAAATAATAATGGGCAAATGTTGCACAATCTGTGTGGAAAGCTCTTAGAGACTCCCAGCTGTAATCACTGCTAGGTAAGTGTTTCCAATCATCTACTAATTGGTTGATGTCATTGGAAACACATTTTACTCTATGTTTGTTACTACAAAACATAGAAATGCGCCATCTTCACATATGTTGCTGTTGGTGTGGTGCTGGAGATGATTTTTTTATTTATTTCACCTTTATTTAAAGGTAGGCCAGCTGAGAACAAGTTCTCATTTACAACTGCGACTTGGCCAAGATAAAGCAAAGCAGTGCGACACAAACAGCAATACAGAGTTACACACGGAATAAACAAACGTACAGTCAATAAAACAATAGAAAAAAGTCTATATACAGTGTGTGCAAATGGCGTGAGGAAGTAAGGCAATAAATAGGCCATAGTAGTGAAGTAATTACAATTTCGCAAATTAACACTGGAGTGATAGATGTGCAGATGATGATGTGCAAGTAGAAATACTGGTGTGGTAGGTGAGGTAGGTAGATTGGATGGGCTATTTACAGATGGGCTGTGTACAGCTGCAGCGATCGGTTAGCTGCTCAGATAGCTGATGTTTAAAGTTAGTGAGGGAGATATAAGTCTCCAACTTCAGTGATTTTTGCAATTCGTTCCAGTCATTGGCAGCAGAGAACTGGAAGGAAAGGCGGCCAAAGTAGGTGTTGGCTTTGGGGATGACAGTGAGATATACTTGCTGGAGCGCGTGCTATGGGTGGGAGTTGTTATCGTGACCAGTGAGCTGAGATAAGGCGGAGCTTTACCTAGCAAAGACTTACAGATCACCTAGAGCCAGTGTGTCTGGCGACGAATATGTAGCGAGAGCATACAGGTCGCTGTGGTGGGCGGTATATGGGGCTTTGGTAACAAAACGGATGGCACTGGGATAGACTGCATCCAATTTGTTGAGTGATGATGAATATGAAGTTGAAACATTTAGAAATTTCCCTTTAAAGGTTATGCTTGGACACTGCCAGTTCTGCAGTCTTCACGAGACTGATATAAGTGCATGTGATACCAAAGAGCCTACTATGACAGTTTCATTGTTAAGACAGTCACCATTTTGTTACAGTATGATTTGGCCAATTTTTTTGTATTTGCCATACATTCTAATCTAAAAATATATTTCTTACAAATATATGTAAATGAATGTTGGAATATATTTTACTAAACATTTCCAAATACATTTTAAAATATATTTGCCAAATATATCGACAAATACATTTGAAAATAGATTCTAAAATAGATTCTTTAATGTATTTCAGAATGTATTTTGAAATATAGTAAATACATTTCCCGACGCATTTAACATATATTGTGATATAGACTTGCCATACATTTATATATACATTTTCAAGACATTCTGTAATATATTTATGTATCCTAAAAAGGTATCTAAAAATATATTTGAAAAGTTTTTTTATATGAGTATAGTCAAAATACTATTGAGTGATAGGAGTTTGGATCAGTTAGACTTTTAACTGGTATCATTCTCAATCGACAGCACTGTACTTCTGTCGACTACAACTGCGTTCGACAAAGAAAGTAACTTTCTGAAAACTCTCCCTCTTCTCAATTCATTTCAGTTGTAATTTGCTGTGGGATCCTCTTAATAGTGGCACTTTAACAAGTGGTAGGAGGATAATCACGTCCGCTGCGGAGCAGATGGCTGCAGATGACCTTATAGGAAGCGTCGCCCCCTGTTGCAGCTGGTTTCGACCGGTTTCGACAGATTACAGCAAACTGAATCAATAACCCGTGCCATTAACGCTGGAAATTCCACAGCCCATGTACAATATGGACGTCAGACTAACACTGCCTATACAGACAGGCATGCGGGCACAAACACACATAGACACAGCCTTGTGTTTCATAACAGGAGCTTTAGCCTAGACGTACTATTAGACAGGCCTTTGATGCTGGTTTCGAAGTATTTATCAGAATGTTTGTTGAATGTCTGTTTTATCAATCCAATTTGAAATCAAATATCTGTTTGAAAAGATCTAATCTCTTTATGGAATGTATTTAGATTGCTGGAAAGTGCCTTTCTCTACCGCATTAGACAAAGTGAAAGGACTGAGTATTGTCCAATCTATAGAGGAGGACCCACTCTGTGTTGTTGGTAGAGGAAGAGGAAGCTGTGCACCGCATTATATGCTTAAAATGCCAATTTGAACCATCAGCTCTTCTATCGGTATCACACTACAGTTAAAGTAACTCATTCATTTGAGACATTCATCAGGAAAACATCATCAATGGTCATTCGTCAGTATGAGTCATGGTCCCAGGTGGTGATAAGCCACTCCACCATCCCCTTCCTTCCTTCTCATATTCTTCTCATCAATAATGAACTAACACCATTTGCTCCCCTCCCCTAAGTGTGTTATATGTCCCAGTATGTCCCTCTTGAGCTCTTTCAATGATGCCATTTTCATCAACTTATTGAATGAGAAATGAGACGCGATGAATTGGAGACGTGATGAAAAAGGTCTCGGTCAACACCAGCCGTTTTATTCTATTCATTCAACCCGGAACAACTGTGGATTCGCCATTATCTCAGGGCACCGCTCTCAAAAACACAATTCACAAGCAGAGGACGTTGAAAACTGCTCTCTCCGGCAGGTCCAGTACCTACCTCATTATTTTTCATCAGTTTAAACTGGTTGTTGGCCCTATGAACCTGGCAGAGTATAAGGGCTTTTTCTACCATTAGGTTAGCCCCATCCCACCCCATCCCTCGTATGGCATGGGGGCAGTCCCTAAGGACGTGTGTGTGTGTGTGTGTGTGTGTGTGTGTGTGTGTGTGTGTGTGTGTGTGTGTGTGTGTGTGTGTGTGTGTGTGTGTGATGAAACCAAATGAAATCCCCCGTTAACGCCGTCGTGCCGCTGCCTCTATGACATAAGAAACACCTACCTACCCGAGGCCCAGAGACCCGGCTGTCGTTCGCTCTGTCATCTCCCAGACACAAATACGTTGGCTGGGAGAAAATTGCCGAGCAGAGAGCAATATTGTTGGGGAAACATCGCTAAAAGGGAGCATACGGCGGAAAGGGAGAATTACTTGGGGGTTTTTTCATTCTTGCAAATGTTCCATTTCTGCTCCATGTCTGAGTGAAAATTGAGATTGAACTTATTGCTGGGTCGAAAGGAGTCTAAACTCCTCTACCTTGATGGAAGCGAGAGTCCATTCCGAGTGGATGAGTGGAAATGACATTAATCAGCCACGCAAACAGAGCCAGGCTGACAGCTAACACTCTGGCCATTGAGGACAGGTAACTCCATGCATCTCGATCAGACTAGCACAGAGACAGGCTGGGCTGCCACTGTCTGGCAAGCTAGTCCTCTCCAGTGTCACACAGCACCGCAGAACAGCAACACACTGTGTTGAGATAGTACTATAACACATGCAAGACTCCATCTCTTCTGTCTGGATCCATACTACACAGTGGTCCTTATCCAATTCATCTTATCAACTTTGGGTCCAACAGAGACAGCAAGAGAACAAATGGAGACAATGTCTAGACCAGTCTCTGACCATCTGTGTGATTGAAAGTTTTGACCTAAAATGTATGGTCCAACTTCAGCATGTGGAGTTCATGCCCCCACCCCTTCTAATTTCTCTTACACA
Source organism: Salmo salar (assembly GCF_965601325.2). NCBI lineage: Eukaryota > Metazoa > Chordata > Actinopteri > Salmoniformes > Salmonidae > Salmo > Salmo salar. Next base: position 53,173,136 of record NC_138297.1, read on the forward strand.
CACAAACAGACTGACTTCATACAAACACATTTGGAGCACCTCTGGGGCACTGGAAGAGACTGAGATCGAACAAACCCAAGAGGGGGAGGGGCCTAAGGAATGGAACCCATCAATACAGGTGAAAGTGATGGCAATCTGCTGACCCAATCATTGAGGAGTTCTCAGGGGTAACTCTGTTCTTCACTGCATGTCACCGTGGAGCGTCTAAAATCTATCAGCCTGGTGATTACATGTCAGTGTCCTTCGGTGCTCTTTAGATCCATTTATTTATTATCTGTTAAGATGCTCAGAATCCGATGACATCTGCTCTTCACTTCATAATTGCCTCCAGGACTCTCCAGGCTGAGATGATGACCAAATGAGTATCTGGCTGACTACGTTAATCGCCAGCTACAGTGAGCTCCAAAAGTATTGGGACAGTGACACATTTTTGTTGTTGTGGCCCTGTACTCCAGCACTTTGGATTTGAAATGATACAATGACTATGATGTTAAAGTGCAGACTGTCAGCTTTAATTTGAGGGCATTTTCATCCATATCCGATACACCGTTTAGAAATTACAACTTTTTGTACATAGTTCTCCCATTTTAGCACACTGCATGTGATTTGAGGGTCTGTTGGCTAGCAACCAGGCTGGATGTGTCACAGGACCCACTCCAATCCTGAAAAACCTCACACAGTCTGACAGGTTGGCAAACATGTCAAAGACGAGGCCACTCAGTTCCATGTTGTTGGATGTTTCACTGGCTGGAAAACAAATAGGTGCACAATACAGTATTTTCTTATCGGGATCAAGTCCTCTTCAACGTAGTTTAAACTCCCACATTTTTTTATGGCCTTCATTTATTCAAAATGAAGTAATGAAAGAAATTCTATTATGCCGATTTAATTTCAAAAGATTCTCAGTTGCATAAAAAAATCATGAGCTCTCGGCTGAGTATTAATATTTATGCGTCTGTGCCACTGCTTATAAAAGTAAAGAGTTTTTTTTTCTAAACCACCCAAGACAACCCTTATCAGCATGATGTTTCCCTATAACGAAAGCCTTCGCAATGCACTTTCTGAGGAACATTTCATTGTTCTATATTATGCAAAAGTCTTTCAGGTCGACGTGTACTCTTTCTTGAATATACTACAATGACTATCACAACTACTACTACTGCTGCCTCATTGTATCATATGAATAGGATGCACAGTTCAAAGTGAATTTCTCCCTGTGTCAAGGGATTTTACTACACAATTTATTACAGTTTGAACTAAATATTTCTAACTGAATGTACCTCTGATACTGATCCAACTGAAGCCTTCTCTCTTGTACCCACTCAGACAGCAGCCACCATGAATCCTGGTCTAGTGCTCCCAGTGAACTGATTCCTGATGCTTCTGTGGACTTGTGTGGGATCTGACAGCTCCTGATGTGCTGCCCTTCTCCCCTGTCTCGAGAACCCAGTGCCTCGAAAGCCAAGGCTGTTTTAGGTTGCAATTGGATGGAAGGAAAGTTCATTTAGCCCTGACAATTAATCTGCAAGAGCCAAACACCCTGTCTGGCTGTTGAAGCGTGACAGCGCTGGCGAAGCAGCAGCAACAGCCAGCCTGGATGGGTGCGATCTGTCTCTCAACTCGACACTCTCACCCAGTCGCCATGCGCTTATCCACCTACAGACACTCCACCTCAGAAACTCATGCATTTTTAATGGCTTATTTCAATGTGCAAGGATGCCACGTGTTTGTTCTTATTAATGGGTTTTCAATCACATGCGGCAGAACTATAATTCTAAATGTTTTATTTGAGGGTCAATTTTGCACACAAAAATGAATTTTGCGGTCAAACAAAGCTAAACAATCGCTTCCTGCAAGAAAAGAGGTTGTATTAATTAAATCCTCCAGTTCTTCTTTGTTTTTTGGCATTCGAATACAAGTTCTACTTCAGTCTTCTGGGATCGGGAGGATGATGTACCTGCACTAAAATAATGACTAGAGCTGCAAGCACCGCAGGACTGGGTGTCAAAGAGAGAGAGGGAGAGGGGAGAGAGGCAGAGAGAGAGAGAGTGTGTGTGAGAGATAGACGAATAGAGAGAGGGGCAGAAAGTGAGAGAGAAAGGTCGGGGGAGTCTTGCAGTATTGTGTCACTGCTTATAATTGAAATCTATACCCTGAGGTGACGAAAACCTCTGTTAAATATGTGATTTATATGTGTTCTATCTTCCAGACTTTTATTGATCAATCTCGAAAATTCCTCAAAAAAATGTCTCTAAATAATCTGGTGAAATATTGAACTCATGTTTTGTTTGTGTGCTCTGATTATGAATCCTCTGTTTAGAACAAACTTCAGACATGTTTGTGCATTATTCTCTACTATCACAATATCACATCTCACTCTTTCTCTCCTTTCAAAGTACATTGTAAACATGACAAATCTAGTGAAAAATTATAATTTTCCTTTTCACATGTATCTGCCTAATATGCAGTGTTGTGTCCTCGGTTTAAAACTAGGTTAAAATACATACATCTAATTACTGTGGAAGTCTGAACTGGAGCCATGTGGTAGAAATCTATGAGAAATGCTTCTCTCGGTCATTCTAATAAGAAGATAATGGTTACACCACCTACAGTATGCATTGTAACTAATGTACAGTATGCACCCTACACATCCCTATGTCATCTAGGAATGCCCTTGATTGGCCATGTGACTACACCAGTCCCTTCATAGCAACAGAGGAAGTGAGCCATCCATAAAGAATAGGGTTAAAAGTGCTCCCAGTTGTCTGCTGCACGTCACACGGACACAGACAGACAGTAGCATTAAACCGTGGAGGAGGAAAACCTCTATGTTTCTCTGAGCGAACTGTCAGTGATCTTGGCAGCAGACTGAACACTGAGATTAGTGGGAGTGAACACTGAACAGAGAGTTAAGCTGAATCAAGCCTGACTTGGGCTGCTACAGATGATGGAACCTTGGGTCCTCAGGGGAGCATTCCACAAGCTCTGTGTTTGGTTTGGTCAGTTTGCTCTTTCTTTGTCTGTTGCCACTGGGTTTGGCTGTTTGCTCTCAGGTCTAGCCTTTTATCTTGCCTGTGTAAAGCGCTGGAGTGCGAGACAGCGATGGGGCTGTGACCAGGAAATGAACCCCTCTATTCAGTATCACCTGAGGACATTGAGGAACTGTCTCTCTCCGAAACATTCATGTTGATAGATGTTACGTGGCAGAGGAGTGGGAGGCCCCGGTGCACAACTGAGCAAGAGGACAAGTACATTGGAGTGTCTAGTTTGAGAAACAGACGTCTCACAAGTCCTCAACTGGCAGCTTCATTAAATATTACCCAGAAAACACCAGTCTCAACGTCAACAGTGAAAAGGCGACTCCGGGATGCTGGCCTTCAAGGCAAAGTTTCAAAGAAAAGCCATATCTCAGACTGGCCAATAAACAGAAAAGATTAAGATGGGCAAAAGAACTCAGACACTGGACAGAGGAACTCTGCCTAGAAGGCCAGCATCCCGGAGTCGCCTCTTCACTGTTGATGTTGAGACTGGTGTTTTGCGGGTACTATTTAATGAAGATGCCAGTTGAGGACTTGTGAGGCGTCTGTTTCTCAAACTAGACACTCTAATGTACTTCTCCTCTTGCTCAGTTGTGCACTGGGGCCTCCCACTCCTCTTTCTATTCTAGATAGAGCCAGTTTGCGCTGTTCTATGAAGGGAGTAGTACACAGCGTTGTACGAGATCTTCAGTTTCTTGGCAATTTCAATCATGGAATAGCCAACATTTCTCAGAACAAGAATAGACTGATGAGTTTCAGAAGAAATGTTGTCGTTTCTGGACATTTTGAGCCTGTAATCGAACCCACAAATGTTGATGCTCCAGATACTCAACTAGTCTAAAGAAGGCCAGTTTTACTGCTTCTTTAATCAGAACAACCTTTTTCAGCTGTGCTAACATAATTGCAAAAGGGTTTTCTAATGATCAGTTAGCCTTTTAAAATGATAAACTTGAATTAGCTAACACAACCTGCCATTGGAACACAGGAGTGATGGTTGCTGATAATGGGCCTCTGTACACCTATGTAGATATTCCATAAAAAATCATCCGTTTCCAGCGACAATAGTCATTTACAACATTAACAATGTCTATACTGTATTTCTGATCAATTTGATGTTATTTTAAGGGACAAAAAATTTGATTTTCTTTCAAAAACAAGGGAATTTCTAAGTGACCCCAAACTTTTGGACAGTGGTGTAAATTGTCACAGCAAAATATTCCTTCAGCAACAGGATTGTAAAGTTTAGTCAATATTGTTGCTTGATCGGTGGTTAGGCTATTAGCTGGACAAAAAAGTAGGATACAGGAAAAGCACAATACTGTTAATATAACTGTGTGTTAGTGTGAGTTTTCAGTGAATTAATGGAAATCACAGAAGCTTATCTGCATATCCGGCGGTGGAGGAAAATTTTCAGCAACAAAAGAGTGATCAAATTAAGATCCTATATCTGTAGTTGTGTTATCTATAGGTACATGTATGGGTGTGGATTTTAGCTATAGCATCCGGTGAGTGATGTCATCACTGAGAACACTTCTGGTAGGACGAAGAAAAACGAAGGTTATGAAACAACCTGGGACGTTAGAGCAAGTGACATAATCTCTAATCTAATGGCACTGCTTCCCAACTAATCCCACATAATCCACTGTAATTACGGACAATAAAAAGGGAACTCTTTAAACACAGATTTTAACTTTGATCACAATATTCAGAGCTGATTTCGATTATTAATGAAAATCTATTCACAACTCAAATTTGAATGCTTTGAAGTGCGCTGGGTGTGCATTAATTTCCATGGCAATAAGGAGCATGACATTCCAACTGATGAAGAGACATAACCTGTAAAGATCACACATTATTGTACTAGAGAACAAAATAAAGGCAGATTTAACTTTAATCCCCAGTTTGATGAGAATGAAGTACCACAGAGTTGCTTTATTTAATTTCATTTGAAACTTCTCTCAGGGCTGAAATATACTGTAACTACTGTTAATAATATATCTAGTGTTATTACTAGAGTTTATATCTGTGCAGGATACTGGAACTTGACGTGTTCCAATCAAATTTCAGTGGGGTCACCCGTGGTCAAAGAAGGTGGCCATTTTGATTTCACTACGCCTTTCCTCATCTGGTTTTCAATCTGCAGGTGTTAGAATGATACACAGTTTGTGTTCAATAACAGCTTTATTACGTGATTATTGCATACTGGGGGTCAAACAGGGCAGCATTCCAGACACATTGACATGTTTATTAGTATGTTAGCATACAGATGAGGTTGTCTGGTGCTGGCAGTTCTGTGCTCTTCTCTAATCAGGTTGAGAGGAGGTCTGCTCTGGGCAGGGGAGTTCCACACCGCATTGACCTTTACACCCCACACAAAAATCCATCATAAGGGTCTGTGTCTGACTGCAAACAACCATCACACCATCCACCCAGCGGACGCCATACGTCAATCACCCTGTACTGGAAAGTGACAAGACTATCAGAGAGGGAGGTCACTATGAAGCTGTAGGGCTGAGAGTGTGTCAGAGACTAGCCTGGTGGCCACATCTGTTTGTGCTGTGTAGCCTACTATGGTGGTTGTTATGCCTGCTACGCCTGACATATCAACAACCTTAGGAGTTGGCTATACAGCACAAACAGATCTGGGACCAGGGCTAGGCAGAGACAGAGAGAGCGGTTGCAGCAGTACTCTCTCTACAGGCACTGATAACCCAAAGAGATTGCACCACTGTTGTCATGATGATCATGTCACCTCCCTCTCTGCTCCACTGTCTGAGCAGCAGTCAACTGCATCATTCAGTGCTGCCTCACAGCAATGAAACATCAGCCTCTGATGTCCATAACTACAAATGGAATGCCACTTCCCTGACACCCATAGGGCCTACTACCGTTCCTGTAAACCATTGCATATGTATATTTTACTCCCCCTCAATGGCATTGCATTAGAAATATAACAGCTTCCAATTCCTCTTGGCTAATGGACAGCTTTTTTTGTCACCTCGAATGGAGAAATTCATTTTGCATCTTTATGGGCCGCGTTGAAGGCTCGTAAAATATATACGATTCCAGCGATCGCTAGAATCAATAGTGCTATTATCCATAGTTTCGTGTTTCAAATATGGTTATGGGTAAAAACGCTGTCAAACACTCAATAAAGCATGACCTTCACTGGGCACCATGGACGAGGGAGCGAACACCAACAAAACAATTATCTCACTTCGTTTCCCCCGTCTCTCCGCATCGGCTCATACATCATTGCTTATCAAAATGTAAACCCTAGCATTCATTTGAGCCGCTGCAGGGCCGGCTCCCTCTTCCACCTCTTGTCCCCCAGATCAATGGTTGATTACACTGCTACTATTTTAAACAACCCGCCTCTCCTATCTCTTCTCCTCAGGGCCAGTCCACTCCTCCAGTCCACTCCTCCAGTCCAGTCCTCCAGTCCACTCCTCCAGTCCACTCCTCCAGTCCTCCAGTCCACTCCTCCAGTCCACTCCTCCAGTCCACTCCTCCAGTCCCAGCCCCAGTCCACTCCTCCAGTACACTCCTCCAGTCCCAGCCCCAGTCCACTCCTCCAGTCCACTCCTCCAGTCCACTCCTCCAGTCCCAGCCCCAGTCTCAGCCCCAGTCCCAGCCCCAGTCCACTCCTCCAGTCCCAGCCCTAGTCTCAGCCCCAGTCCCAGCCCCAGTCCACTCCTCCAATCCCAGCCCTAGTCTCAGCCCCAGTCTCAGCCCCAGTCCCAGCCCCAGTCTCAGCCCCAGTCTCAGCTCCAGTCCCAGCCCCAGTCTCAGCCCCAGTCTCAGCCCCAGTCCCAGCCCCAGTCCCAGCCCCAGTCTCAGCCCCAGTCTCAGCCCCAGTCCACTCCTCCAGTCCACTCCTCCAGTCCCAGCCCCAGTCTCAGCCCCAGTCCCAGTCCCAGCCCCAGTCCACTCCTCCAGTCCCAGCCCCAGTCTCAGCCCCAGTCCCAGCCCCAGTCCACTCCTCCAGTCCCAGCCCTAGTCTCAGCCCCAGTATTAGCCCCAGTCCCAGCCCCAGTCTCAGCCCCAGTCTCAGCTCCAGTCCCAGCCCCAGCCTCAGCCCCAGTCTCAGCACCAGTCCCAGCCCCAGTCTCAGCCCCAGTCTCAGCCCCAGTCCAGCCCCAGTCCCAGCCCCAGTCTCAGCCCCAGTCTCAGCCCCAGTCTCAGCCCCAGTCCCAGCCCCAGTCCCAGCCCCAGTCTCAGCCCCTGTCTCAGCCCCAGTCCCAGCCCCAGTGAATACAGGTGGCAGTCAGATTATGGCCGTCCTTTATCACGTTGCAGAGGGTAAAATAGGAGACTATCTTTAATAACCAGCTTTTAGAATGATGAAAGGGGACTTTGTTGTTTTATGAACAGTGCAGACACACTAATACACGCCTGATGTGTAGGTACTTCGGCATCATCCATCTGTGACAGTCACGGACTGGAGCCGTCACATGCTGGATGGTCGATGGTCTGCTATGAGTAAGAGAATGAAGGACTATAAACCAGGATTTAAGACTATAGCCCCAATTCTATTTCCTTGTCATTTTCCCCAAATACAATTATTACGAAGCCTTCTAACTTCATCAAAAACTCACATTATGTCACTCTGAAAGGCACTGGGCGATAGAAAATAGACCTTATCAGTTTCTCTCCACTCTCTGCCATCTTCTCTTTAATGGACTGGTTTCGCTCTATTTTAATGGACACATTAAAACATGTCAACGACTAAAACTCATTAGGCCTTAGAGTTGACATTTACTGTCAGCAGTTCTGCAAGTCAGTCAGGGACACATCCCCGGTCCCCCTCGGTAGAAATGTCAGACAAATAAGGTACAAAACTAGTGACATCATCCGCACGGTTGTTAAATGACACAACGAAGCGGCACATTCCTCTGCCGTAGCCTGGCAACGGGACCATGTCTGTCCAGCGTCCACCCACAGAGGAGGAGTAAGGGGACAGGCATCCCGTTTCATTCATCGGCTCCACTTTGGCTCCTTGCATGACAAAGAGGATGTAGGCTACTGTACACTGATGACTGAAACACTGAATGGGCTTGAGCTATGAGTAGCTGTCGGTTAAACCAGGGCACCACAGTGATGCACCTGTTATGTCACCTGCATGCCTACTCCTCGTTATCTGTAGGTTAAAACAACCCTGATGACTCACTCAAACCTTCTACTTCCTCATTGTTTACTGAATGGTACTTTCTCTGCCCTCAGCAGTTCAAAGTATCCCGGGATTTCCTACGCTAACACACTAGTATGATGGGTCAGTGCTTAAAGACTGGGCTGATGCACTTTGGGAAGCTAATTTACTGAATGTTACTTTCTCTGCCATCTCCCCTCAGTAGGAGGCCAGCGAACCAAACCTCTAAGAAATGACTAATAAAAAGCATTAGAACCCCACAATGGCTACGAGCCTGAAGCATTTGACATGGGACAAAGGGTTGCTAGGACCAATGTGAGTTGTGTGAGTTGTAATGTGATGAGGGATGCAGGAGGGCGGCTGTGAGGCTGTGACCGACTGCTAAAATTAAAGGATTATTCGCATTCTCGGTCCCATGGAAACTGTCGAATTTGAGACGGTAACAATCGTTTCCTGCAAGCCAAGAGGTTTTATTAATTAAATCTCCCCCATGATCAGGATGGAAAAACGACATATGCAGAGGCCTCACGTCATCTCTTACTCTCAATGTAATCACATATAACAGTGATGTCTCAGAGGAAGATACATGTATTGTTACTGTACGGCACCATCTACTATCCACTGTCTCCAAGGACCCCATCATGTCATGAATCAACCCCACACAAGTCATGCTACTTCCAGCCAGCGGCAGCGGATGTGTCCCTGAACTCCACCTCCGCTCTGAGACGGATGCAGGTGGCTGGTAGAGGTCAATGGAGGATTATATAGCAACTTATAACCATTCCCATCTTTTATATGCCCCGCTAGCACACAGTTAATGAGGACAGAATTCTTTCTCCCAGGACAGCGCTTAATATCCCCTATCATGGGGACAGAGGCCCTGTTGTGCCATGATGGAGCATCACAACCATCCATCTTGGCTCTAAAAAAGACTCCCAGTTTCCTCTAGCTACTACCTCCTTATCTGCCTGTGATGTAAAGCTAGTCCTCTTCTCTTCCCTGTGCGGCCCAGAGCTTAGAGCCTATCCCAGCATACCACAGTGGATTAGGCCCCTCACCAGTGACAGTGACCATTTCTGCACTGTAGGCCATGTGACCTACTTGGAGACGGTCAATCTGTCACATTGGTTTGGCACCAACCTTTTTGATCAGCCCTTATAAAATGGTCGCTACCCTGAACACTGTAGTCTGGAGATGTCTACAAGATGTAGTGCATGCGTCTGTGATCTGAATCACATTGTAACGTTTCTTATCTCTCCAGAGTGGGTGTTTCCATAATTGTCCCCAGTCACCGTTTCAGGACATTGAAGAAAGAAAAATCCATAACATGAAACACAATTTCAGGAAGGTGATTGTGAAAACCTTCCTTACACCAGGAGCGCTTTCCTCGCTCGTACCATCACGAAGCCAGAGAAAAAACTAATAACGATTTGAGTCATTGCAGAGCACAAATTCATCTCCCAGAAACAACCTTGTAAACACTCTCTCCCTCAGCTAGAGTTTAAAGGAAAGCTTGGGAATAAAAAATAAAAAGAAGAATTAGATTGGGGAGGGGAGAGTGGGTGTGCTATATTGACCTGTCCTGTCAGGTGTGGGCTATTGAATTGATGTTGCTCCTTTAAACTCTATTTGCAGCGGTGGAGGTATGCAGGGCTGCACACCCAATAACAGCTGGGCTCCCAGTGAATCCTGGAGATCTGGAATGTGAGGCCTGGTGACCTTCCAGAGCCCAAGGAGGATGGAGTCTGAGTCCCAGGCTTCTCACCATTCTCTCCAAATAAGATTGACCTCACCTCTCATTTGTCCCCATGCAAGCTGTGTGTGTGTGTGTGTGTGTGTGTGTGTGTGTGTGTGTGTGTGTGTGTGTGTGTGTGTGTGTGTGTGTGTGTGTGTGTGTGTGTGTGTGTGTGTGTGTGTGTGTGTGTGTGTGTGTGTGTGTGTGTGTGTGTGTGTGTGTGTGTGTTTATTCCAGTGATCAACACACATTTGGCCTCTGAGTAAGAATCCATAAATAAAATGGCTTCTGGGGAAACTTTCTGCCATTGGTTTCATGTCTGTCTGAGATTGTTGTCAAGAGTTCCTCCACCCATACAGAGAAGGGATAAAAAAAATCAATATGACCGAAAAGGTAACTGGTACTTGGTAAGCAGCCAGCCTGGCCAGTCTTGGTGATATTGTGCATTTAATCCAATTTATATAGAGGCCTCAATTCATGTGTGAAAAGCAGAAATGAAATTCTCCTCTGATTAAATGGATGTGCTTGAGGTTTATTTCCTTTGACGCTGGTGGTCCTCTACTACTCAGAACGTGAAGGGAATGGAAATGATTGGTCGACACGTCACACAACAATTTTTTTCTGAATAGGAAATATTGATAAAGCATGACATACAGTCCAAGCACCATGGCCTTCTTCCATCTCTGGGCTGTAACAATTACAGTTGTGTTTAAACTTGAGGATATTCATCTGCTAATGTCTTCCACTATTTTGTCACGACTTCTACCGAAGTCGATGCCCCTCCTTGTTCGGGCGGTGCTCGGCGGTCGACGTCACCGGTCTTCTAGCCATCATTGATCAGTTTTTCATTTTCCATTGGTTTTGTCTTGTCTTCCTACACACCTGATTCCAATTCCATTCATTACATGTTGTGTATTTAACCCTCTGTTTCCCCTCATGTCCTTGTCAGGGATTGATTGTATGTTATGTACTCGTGTATTTTTGTATCGGTGTGCGACGGGTTATTTTACCCATGTTATTTTTGTACATTGGTTTTGGAGTTCGTTTTTTGTTTAATAAAACTACTCCAGTTTAACCAAGTTGGTTTCTCCTGCGCCTGACTCCCCTGCCCCCTACACACACGCCTATGACAGAATCACTGACCAAAATATTGAAGTCAGCAGGAAAAGATGCCCCGGACAGGGAGGTGGAGGAGCGCATCCAGGAGAATGAGGAGAAGCTACACCATCTGTGTGCCGCCATGGATCGCGTTGTCCAGAATATGGACCGCTGGGAGAGACAGGGAGTTATTCCAGTGCCTCCACCAGCCCAACCCGGGTCTATCCAGAGCACCCGTATTCAACCCGAACCCGGTGGCATCCGTCTAGCCATGCCTCAGGGGTACGACAGAAGTGCTTCGAACTGCCAGGGTTTCCTACTCCAATTGGGCCTTCATCTGGCCAAGGTCCACCCAGTTCCAACTGACAGTGAGAAGAGTTTCGCCCTCATCTTATGCCTCACCGGGGGAGAGCCCTGGAGTGGGCCAGCGCTGTGTGTGGAGAGGGAGATGCGGCGTTGGACCATTATGAGGAGTTCACCCGCCACTTTCGGGCAGCCTTCGACCACCCACCCGAGGGCAGAGCGGTGGGTGAGCGCCTCTACCATCTGAGGCAGGAGACGAGGAGCGTCCAGGATTTTTCACTGGAGTTTAGGACCCTGGCAGCCGGTGCGGGATGGAATCACAGGGCCCTGATCGACCATTACCAGTCTGCGTGAGGACATCCGTCAGGAGCTGGCCTGCAGAGACACCACCCTCACCTTCGACCAGCTGGTGGATATGTCCATCCGGCTGGACAACCTGCTGGCTGCTCGCGGACGTCCAGATCGGGGTCTGGTGGTTCCATCCTCCTTTACCCATGGAACTGGGAGAGAGAGTGCACAGGGAGACTGGAGGGGGTTCCAGCTCGTGCACCATCTGTGGCCGCAGAGGTCACACTGCCGGTCGGTGCCGGGTAGGTTCCTCTGGGAATCGAGGTAGCAGGCAGGGCACTCTGGCGCCACCCCAGGTGAGTAGGCAACATTCTCATCCAGAGCCCTCTGTTGATCATATATTTGTGTCTGTTACTTTTCCTGATTTGTTTTCCCAGCATAAGGCGCTAGTAGATTCAGACGCGGCTGGGAATTTCATTGATCAAGCTTTTGCTCATAGTGTAGGGATCCCCATTGTACCCGTGGATGTGCCTTTCCCCGTCCACACCTTAGATAGTCGACCATTAGGGTCAGGGTTGATCAGGAAGGCGAGAGCTCCTTTGAGTATGGTGACGCAGGGGGGTCACAAGGAAAAAATTATTTTTTTCCTTATTGACACTCCTGCGTATCCCGTGGTACTGGGTCTACCTTGGCTAATTAGTCATAACCCCACTTTCTAGTCCACAGAGGGCTCTCACGGGGTGGTCGCGACAGTGCTCAGGTAGGTGTGTAGGGGTTTCCATTGGTGCTACTACGGTGGAAAGTCCAGACCAGGTCTCCACCGTGCACATTCCCCCCGAATATGCCGATTTGGCTCTCGCCTTCTGTAAAAGGAAGGTGACTCAATTACCACCCCATCGACAGGGGGATTGTGCGATAAATCTCATGGTAGACGCTGCACTTCCCAAGAGTCACGTGTATCCCCTGTCGCAAGCGGAGATGGTGGCTAGGGAGACATATATCTCCGAATCCCTGCGTCAGGGGTACATTAGGTCCTCCATTTCACCCATCTCCTTGTTTCTTTTTTGTGAAGAACAAGGATGGAGGTCTGCGCCCGTGCATTGATTATCGAGGTCTTAATAAAATCACGGTGGGGTACAGTTACCCACTACCTCTGATCGCCACGGCGATTGAGTTAATGCACGGGGCGCGCTTCTTCACTAAATTGGATCTCAGGAGTGCGTACAACCTGGTGCGTATCCGAAAGGGAGACGAGTGGAAGACAGCATTTAGTACCACCTCAGGGCATTATGAGTACCTCGTCATGCCGTACAGGTTGGAGAATGCTCCATCAGTCTTCCAATCTTTTGTAGACGAGATTTTCAGGGACCTGCACGGTCAGGGTGTAGTGGTATATATCGATGACATTCTGATATATTCTGCTACATGCGCCGAGCATGTGTCCCTGGTGCGCAGAGTACTTGGTCGCCTGTTGGAGCATGACCTGTATGTCAAGGCTGAGAAATGCCTGTTCTTTCAACAGTCCATCTCCTTCTTGGGGTATCGCCTATCCATGTCAGGAGTGGAGATGGAGAGTGACCGCATTGATGCTGTGCGTAATTGGCCGACTCCAATCGCGGTGAAGGAGGTGCAGTGATTTTTAGGGTTTGCCAATTACTACCGGAGGTTTATCCGGGGTTTTGGTCAGGTAGCTGCTCCCATTACCTCACTGCTGAAGCGGGGTCCGGTGCGTTTGCAGTGATCGGCTGGGGCGAACAGGGCTTTTAGGAAACTGAAGGCTCTGTTTACCTCGGTTCCTGTGTTGGCTCATCCGGATCCGTCTTTGCAATCCATAGTGGAGGTGGACGCGTCTGAGGCTGGGATAGGAGCTGTGCTCTCTCAGCGCTCGGGTACGCCACCTAAGCTCCGCCCCTGTGCCTTCTGTTCTAAGAAGCTCAGCTCGGCGGTGCGAAACTGTGATGTGGGGGACCGAGAGCTGTTGGCTGTCATCAGGGCTTTGAAGGTGTGGAGACATTGGCTTGAGGGGGCTAAACACCCTTTTTTCATCTGGACTGACCACCACAATCTGGAGTACATCCAGGAGGCGAGGAGACTGAATCCTCGCCAGGCGAGGTGTGCCATGTTTTTCACCCGTTTTGTGTTTACCCTCTCTTACAGACCAGGTTCCCAGAACGTGAAGGCAGGCGCATTGTCCCGGCTGTATGACACAGAGGAGCGGTCCAAGGATCCCACTCCCATAATCCCAGCCTCTTGTTTGGTGGCACCGGTAGTGTGGGAGCTGGGAGCGGGCATCACGTACAGAGCCCGTTCCCCCTCAGTGTCCAGCTGGGCGTCTGTACGTTCCGTCTGCGGTCCGCAACCGATTGATATACTGGGCTCACACGTCACCCTCCTCTGGTCATCCTGGGATTGGTCGGACAATGCGCTGTCTTAGTGGGAGGTACTGGTGGCCCACTTTAGCTAAGGACGTGAGGGTTTATATTTCCTCCTGCTCAGTGTGCGCCCAGTGCAAGGCTCCTAGACACCTACCCAGAGGTAAGTTACAACCCTTACCTGTTCCACAACGGCCGTGGTCGCACTTGTCGGTGGCTTTCATAACCGATCTTCCACCTTCACAAGTTAACACCACGATCCTGGTCGTTGTGGATCGTTTTTCTAAGTCCTGTCGTCTCCTCCCTTTGCCCGGTCTCCCTACGGCCCTACAAACTGCGGAGGCTCTGTTTACACACGTCTTCCGGCACTACGGGGTACCTGAGGATATAGTGTCTGATCGGGGTCCCCAGTTCACATCTGGAAGGTGTTCATGGAACGTCTGAGTGTCTCTGTCAGCCTTACCTCGGGTTTTCACCCTGAGAGTAACGGGCAGGTGGAGAGAGTTAACCAGGATGTGAGTAGGTTTCTGAGGTCATTTTGCCAGGACCGGCCGGGGGAGTGGGCGGCGTTCGTGCCCTGGGCAGAGATGGCTCAGAACTCGCTCCGCCACTCCTCCACTAACCTCTCTTCCTTTCAGTGTGTGTTGGGGTATCAGCCGGTTCTGGCCCCTTGGCATCAGAGTCAGACCGAGGCTCCTGCGGTGGACAACTGGTTCCGGCACGCGGAGGAAACCTGGGACGCCACTCACGTCCGCCTTCAGCGCGCCGTACGGCGCCAGAAAGTTGGCACAGACTGTCACCGCAGTGAGGCCCTGGTGTTCGCACTGGGGGACAGGGTCTGGCTCTCTGCCAGAAACCTGCCCCTCCGCCTGCCCTGCCAGAAGCTGGGTCCGCGGTTTTGGGGCCATTTAAAGTCCTGAGGACCGTGAACGAGGTATGTTATAGGTTAAAGCTTCCCCCCATTACTGCATTAACCCCTTGTTCCATGTGTCTCTCCTCAGGCCGGTGGTGGCTGGCCCGCTCCAGGAGGCTGAGGTGCGGGAGGTTCCCGCCCCCTCTGGACATTGAGGGGCCCCGGCATACTCCGTTCAATCCTGGATTCGAGACGTCGGGCGAGGGGCCTTCAGTACCTCGTGGACTGGGAGGGGTACGGTCCGGAGGAGAGATGCTGGGTTCCGGTGGAGGATGTGTTAGATCCTTCCCTGCTGCGAGAGTTCCATCGTCTCCATCCAGGTCGCCCTGCGCCTCATCCTCCGGGTCGTCCCCGAGGCCGGTGTCGACGCGCGGGGGGGGTACTGTCACGAATTCTGCCGACTTCATTTTCCATTGGTTTTGGTTTTGTCTTCCTACACACCTGATTCCAATTCCATTCATTACATGTTGTGTATTTAACCCTCTATTTCCCCTCATGTCCTTGTCAGTGATTGATTGTATGTTATGTACTCGTGTATTTTTGTATCGGTGTGCGACAGGTTATTTTACCCATGTTATTTTTGTACGTTGGTTTTGGAGTTCATTTTTTGTTTAATAAAACTACTCCAGTTTAACCAAGTTGGTTTCTCCTGCGCCTGACTTCCCTGCCACCTACACACACGCCTATGACATATTTACCCAAGGACTACTCTACAGACCTGTTCCATTGGTAGTTATTCACACTGTGATCATTTGAGTCTCTCTGTCTCTGTCTCTGTCTGTCTGTCTGTCTGTCTGTCTGTCTGTCTGTCTGTCTGTCTGTCTGTCTGTCTGTCTGTCTGTCTCTCTCTCTCTCTCTGTCTCTGTTTCTGTCCCTCTGTCTCTGTTTCTGTCTCTCTCTCTCTCTGTCTCTGTCTCTGTGTCTGTCTCTCTCTGTCTGTCTCTCTGTCTCTCTGTCTCTGTCTGTCTCTCTCTCTCTGTCTGTCTCTCTGTCTCTGTCGCTGTCTGTCTCTGTCTGTCTCTCTGTCTCTCTGTCTCTCGCTGTCTCTGTCTGTCTCTCTGTCTCTGTCTGTCTCTCTGTCTCTGTCTGTCTCTGTCTCTGTCTGTCTCTGTCTGTCTCTGTCTCTGTCTGTCTCTGTGTCTCTGTCTGTCTGTCTGTCTGTCTGTCTGTCTGTCTGTCTGTCTGTCTGTCTGTCTGTCTGTCTGTCTGTCTGTCTGTCTGTCTGTCTGTCTGTCTGTCTGTCTGTCTGTCTGTCTGTCTGTCTGTCTGTCTGTCTGTCTGTGAGTTTCTCTCTCTCTGTGTCTGTGAGTCTCTCTCTCTGTGTCTGTGAGTCTCTCTCTCTGTCTGTCTGTCTCTCTCTGTGTTTGTTTATATGAGGCTGCAATAAATGTGACACCGTTATACTCTATTGATAATAACATTATCAATAAAGTGGGCACCAGCACACTGTTCTGTTACAGGACACTTGGGAGCAGTGCCAGTGTTGTACTACTCAAGTCCAGGTTAGGGACATGACTACAACGCTGGGCAGTGCTCAGCACACTGTCATACTGTGCTGTCAATTTTTTGGGGCAAGGAAGATATCGGTATCAAAAATGCTGTCCTAACCTGCTACGGAAATCTCTTCGTATTTGTCTATCCCATGTACTATCAGCTCTGTAACACCCTGATAGGGGTGTGAGACTGGTGGAGGGGTCCTGATACTCTCCAGAAGGCATCCGTCACTGAGACGAGTCCCAGGGAGGATAGTAAGAGAGAACACTGCATGTCAAACTGCCCAAGCTCATTAGAACCTAGAGGGATTGACAGCCATTCTCAGACCCAATGAGGTTCCTAGTTGCCTGGCTGCCTGTGAGAACATTGAACGGTATGAGAGAAATAATGAATCACTAAGCCTGCGTCCGTCGCATTGCCTCCCTGCCACTCTCCATCTTAGAGAGAGAGAGAGCGAGAGAAAGAGAGCGAGAGAGTCAGAGACTGGAGACAATACATAGTTGAGGCTGTTGGAATTGCTTGCTAATAAAATGACAATAACCCTTGGTGTCTGACATATTTTAAACAAATTGGATTTACTTTAGGATAATTTTTCATCTAGATTTAAAAGTAAGCAACATATAATAACAGTATATCTCATTGGATGACCATGTTTCTATACTCATACACTATTAAGCAATACTACCATGTCTTCACCAGCAGTAACACTCTACAATGTAGATTTGCAATGTGTTTTACAGTAATAACTGTTTCTCTTTGCAATGTCTGGACACTTACTGACATCTAGTGGTAAAGTAGTGTTCTCACAACACAGGTACAGTAGGTACATCACTATTTTAATGAGATGTTTTATTATTATTGTTGTTTTTGTTGTTTTATGTCACTCTAGTCTGTACAGTATATTTCCTAATAGATATTGCAAAGGTGACAGCTGCATATTCACATATTCGCTCTCGTTGGCTGGCCCTCGCTTCATACTCGTCGCTAAACCCACTGGCTCCAGGTCATCTACAAGTCTCTGCTAGGTAAAGCCCCGCTTTATCTCAGCTCACTGGTCACCATAGCAGCACCAACCCGTAGCACGCGCTCCAGCAGGTATATCTCACTGGTCACCCCCAAAGCCAAATCCTCCTTTGGCCGCCATTCCTTCCAGTTCTCTGCTGCCACTGACTGGAACGAACTGCAAAAATCAATGAAGCTGGAGACCCATATCTCCCTCACTAGCTTTAAGCACCAGGTGTCAGAGCAGCTCACAGATCACTGCCCCTGTACATAGCCCATCTGTAAGCAGCCCATCCAACTACCTTATCCCCATACTGTATTTATTTATTTATCTTGCTCCTTTGCACCCCAGTATCTATACTTGCACATTCATCTTCTGCACATCTACCATTCCAGTGTCTAATTGCTATATTGTAATTACTTCGCCACCATGGCCTATTTATTGCCTTACCTCCCTTATCTCATTTGCACTCACTGTATATAGATTTTTATTTTTCTACTGTATTATTGACTGTATGTTTGTTTATTCCATGTGTAACTTTGTGTTGTTGTATGTGTCGAACTGCTTTGCTTTATCTTGGCCAGGTCGCAGTTGCAAATGAGAACTTGTTCTCAACTAGCCTACCTGGTTAAATAAAGGTGAAATAAATAAAAAAAAAAAAAAATATACGGATACCAGTTGGTTTGACAAGACAATACTTATTGTCTGACTGTTAGATTGCCATAATGTGGGTTGGTAGCACAGGAGGTTGGTGGCACCTTAATTGGGGAGGATGGGCTCGTGGTAATGGCTGGAGCGGAATTGGTGGAATGGTATCAAATACATCAACACATGGTTTGATGCCATTACAACCGCTCCATTCCAGCCATTATTAAGAGCCATCCTCCCCTCAGCAGCCTCCACTGGTTGGTAGTATTGTGCATACACTCCTGAGCCTGAGCCTTAGTTACTGTCTGGAGCAGGCAGAGTGAAATGTGACTGTAAGTTTCGGTTTTGTTGCCTGGTAACTCTCCATAATAGGAATGACATATAGAAACTGCTGTTCATTGTGGGTGGAGACCATTTCAACACTATCAAGCTGTCCTTTGATCCAGCAAGCCACCACAACTTACATCGCCACGTTGATCAATTCTAACATCGAACCAAGAGGAGGAGGGCATTTAGGGACAGACACTGGGCCCCAGCACTCTGTTCTCTCACAGGACACTTGGGAGCAGTGCCAGTGTTGTACTACTCAAGTCCAGGTTAGGGACATGACTACAACGCTGGGCAGTGCTCAGCACACTGTCATACTGTGCTGTCAATTTTTTGGGGCAAGGAAGATATCGGTATCAAAAATGCTGTCCTAACCTGCTACGGAAATCTCTTCGTATTTGTCTATCCCATGTACTATCAGCTCTGTAACACCCTGATAGGGGTGTGAGACTGGTGGAGGGGTCCTGATACTCTCCAGAAGGCATCCGTCACTGAGACGAGTCCCAGGGAGGATAGTAAGAGAGAACACTGCATGTCAAACTGCCCAAGCTCATTAGAACCTAGAGGGATTGACAGCCATTCTCAGACCCAATGAGGTTCCTAGTTGCCTGGCTGCCTGTGAGAACATTGAACGGTATGAGAGAAATAATGAATCACTAAGCCTGCGTCCGTCGCATTGCCTCCCTGCCACTCTCCATCTTAGAGAGAGAGAGAGCGAGAGAAAGAGAGCGAGAGAGTCAGAGACTGGAGACAATACATAGTTGAGGCTGTTGGAATTGCTTGCTAATAAAATGACAATAACCCTTGGTGTCTGACATATTTTAAACAAATTGGATTTACTTTAGGATAATTTTTCATCTAGATTTAAAAGTAAGCAACATATAATAACAGTATATCTCATTGGATGACCATGTTTCTATACTCATACACTATTAAGCAATACTACCATGTCTTCACCAGCAGTAACACTCTACAATGTAGATTTGCAATGTGTTTTACAGTAATAACTGTTTCTCTTTGCAATGTCTGGACACTTACTGACATCTAGTGGTAAAGTAGTGTTCTCACAACACAGGTACAGTAGGTACATCACTATTTTAATGAGATGTTTTATTATTATTGTTGTTTTTGTTGTTTTATGTCACTCTAGTCTGTACAGTATATTTCCTAATAGATATTGCAAAGGTGACAGCTGCATATTCACATATTCGCTCTCGTTGGCTGGCCCTCGCTTCATACTCGTCGCTAAACCCACTGGCTCCAGGTCATCTACAAGTCTCTGCTAGGTAAAGCCCCGCTTTATCTCAGCTCACTGGTCACCATAGCAGCACCAACCCGTAGCACGCGCTCCAGCAGGTATATCTCACTGGTCACCCCCAAAGCCAAATCCTCCTTTGGCCGCCATTCCTTCCAGTTCTCTGCTGCCACTGACTGGAACGAACTGCAAAAATCAATGAAGCTGGAGACCCATATCTCCCTCACTAGCTTTAAGCACCAGGTGTCAGAGCAGCTCACAGATCACTGCCCCTGTACATAGCCCATCTGTAAGCAGCCCATCCAACTACCTTATCCCCATACTGTATTTATTTATTTATCTTGCTCCTTTGCACCCCAGTATCTATACTTGCACATTCATCTTCTGCACATCTACCATTCCAGTGTCTAATTGCTATATTGTAATTACTTCGCCACCATGGCCTATTTATTGCCTTACCTCCCTTATCTCATTTGCACTCACTGTATATAGATTTTTATTTTTCTACTGTATTATTGACTGTATGTTTGTTTATTCCATGTGTAACTTTGTGTTGTTGTATGTGTCGAACTGCTTTGCTTTATCTTGGCCAGGTCGCAGTTGCAAATGAGAACTTGTTCTCAACTAGCCTACCTGGTTAAATAAAGGTGAAATAAATAAAAAAAAATAAAAAATATACGGATACCAGTTGGTTTGACAAGACAATACTTATTGTCTGACTGTTAGATTGCCATAATGTGGGTTGGTAGCACAGGAGGTTGGTGGCACCTTAATTGGGGAGGATGGGCTCGTGGTAATGGCTGGAGCGGAATTGGTGGAATGGTATCAAATACATCAACACATGGTTTGATGCCATTACAACCGCTCCATTCCAGCCATTATTAAGAGCCATCCTCCCCTCAGCAGCCTCCACTGGTTGGTAGTATTGTGCATACACTCCTGAGCCTGAGCCTTAGTTTCTGTCTGGAGCAGGCAGAGTGAAATGTGACTGTAAGTTTCGGTTTTGTTGCCTGGTAACTCTCCATAATAGGAATGACATATAGAAACTGCTGTTCATTGTGGGTGGAGACCATTTCAACACTATCAAGCTGTCCTTTGATCCAGCAAGCCACCACAACTTACATCGCCACGTTGATCAATTCTAACATCGAACCAAGAGGAGGAGGGCATTTAGGGACAGACACTGGGCCCCAGCACTCTGTTCTCTCACAGGACACTTGGGAGCAGTGCCAGTGTTGTACTACTCAAGTCCAGGTTAGGGACATGACTACAACGCTGGGCAGTGCTCAGCACACTGTCATACTGTGCTGTCAATTTTTTGGGGCAAGGAAGATATCGGTATCAAAAATGCTGTCCTAACCTGCTACGGAAATCTCTTCGTATTTGTCTATCCCATGTACTATCAGCTCTGTAACACCCTGATAGGGGTGTGAGACTGGTGGAGGGGTCCTGATACTCTCCAGAAGGCATCCGTCACTGAGACGAGTCCCAGGGAGGATAGTAAGAGAGAACACTGCATGTCAAACTGCCCAAGCTCATTAGAACCTAGAGGGATTGACAGCCATTCTCAGACCCAATGAGGTTCCTAGTTGCCTGGCTGCCTGTGAGAACATTGAACGGTATGAGAGAAATAATGAATCACTAAGCCTGCGTCCGTCGCATTGCCTCCCTGCCACTCTCCATCTTAGAGAGAGAGAGAGCGAGAGAAAGAGAGCGAGAGAGTCAGAGACTGGAGACAATACATAGTTGAGGCTGTTGGAATTGCTTGCTAATAAAATGACAATAACCCTTGGTGTCTGACATATTTTAAACAAATTGGATTTACTTTAGGATAATTTTTCATCTAGATTTAAAAGTAAGCAACATATAATAACAGTATATCTCATTGGATGACCATGTTTCTATACTCATACACTATTAAGCAATACTACCATGTCTTCACCAGCAGTAACACTCTACAATGTAGATTTGCAATGTGTTTTACAGTAATAACTGTTTCTCTTTGCAATGTCTGGACACTTACTGACATCTAGTGGTAAAGTAGTGTTCTCACAACACAGGTACAGTAGGTACATCACTATTTTAATGAGATGTTTTATTATTATTGTTGTTTTTGTTGTTTTATGTCACTCTAGTCTGTACAGTATATTTCCTAATAGATATTGCAAAGGTGACAGCTGCATATTCACATATTCGCTCTCGTTGGCTGGCCCTCGCTTCATACTCGTCGCTAAACCCACTGGCTCCAGGTCATCTACAAGTCTCTGCTAGGTAAAGCCCCGCTTTATCTCAGCTCACTGGTCACCATAGCAGCACCAACCCGTAGCACGCGCTCCAGCAGGTATATCTCACTGGTCACCCCCAAAGCCAAATCCTCCTTTGGCCGCCATTCCTTCCAGTTCTCTGCTGCCACTGACTGGAACGAACTGCAAAAATCAATGAAGCTGGAGACCCATATCTCCCTCACTAGCTTTAAGCACCAGGTGTCAGAGCAGCTCACAGATCACTGCCCCTGTACATAGCCCATCTGTAAGCAGCCCATCCAACTACCTTATCCCCATACTGTATTTATTTATTTATCTTGCTCCTTTGCACCCCAGTATCTATACTTGCACATTCATCTTCTGCACATCTACCATTCCAGTGTCTAATTGCTATATTGTAATTACTTCGCCACCATGGCCTATTTATTGCCTTACCTCCCTTATCTCATTTGCACTCACTGTATATAGATTTTTATTTTTCTACTGTATTATTGACTGTATGTTTGTTTATTCCATGTGTAACTTTGTGTTGTTGTATGTGTCGAACTGCTTTGCTTTATCTTGGCCAGGTCGCAGTTGCAAATGAGAATTTGTTCTCAACTAGCCTACCTGGTTAAATAAAGGTGAAATAAATAAAAAATGTAAAAAAATATACGGATACCAGTTGGTTTGACAAGACAATACTTATTGTCTGACTGTTAGATTGCCATAATGTGGGTTGGTAGCACAGGAGGTTGGTGGCACCTTAATTGGGGAGGATGGGCTCGTGGTAATGGCTGGAGCGGAA
This sequence comes from Salmo salar, assembly GCF_965601325.2. Classification (NCBI taxonomy): domain Eukaryota; kingdom Metazoa; phylum Chordata; class Actinopteri; order Salmoniformes; family Salmonidae; genus Salmo; species Salmo salar. The sequence continues at coordinate 53,195,810 of NC_138297.1, forward strand.
TTGGTGGAATGGTATCAAATACATCAACACATGGTTTGATGCCATTACAACCGCTCCATTCCAGCCATTATTAAGAGCCATCCTCCCCTCAGCAGCCTCCACTGGTTGGTAGTATTGTGCATACACTCCTGAGCCTGAGCCTTAGTTTCTGTCTGGAGCAGGCAGAGTGAAATGTGACTGTAAGTTTCGGTTTTGTTGCCTGGTAACTCTCCATAATAGGAATGACATATAGAAACTGCTGTTCATTGTGGGTGGAGACCATTTCAACACTATCAAGCTGTCCTTTGATCCAGCAAGCCACCACAACTTACATCGCCACGTTGATCAATTCTAACATCGAACCAAGAGGAGGAGGGCATTTAGGGACAGACACTGGGCCCCAGCACTCTGTTCTCTCACAGGACACTTGGGAGCAGTGACAGTGTTGTACTACTCAAGTCCAGGTTAGGGACTTGACTACAACGCTGGGCAGTGCTCAGCAAACTGTCATACTGTGCTGTCAGCTTAAGAGGAAGAGGACATTTTGGGACAGGCACAGGGAACCAGGACCCTCTCCTCTCCCCAGGACCCTTGGGGAAGTGCACCGCACACTCACTTTGTACTGTGGGAAAACACTCTTTTCACCACTTCGATCAGGAAGTGATTTTTACGCTGTAGGTTAGGAGAACTTACGCAGCAGGTTAGGATAATTAATGTAGCAGGTTAGGAGACAAAAATGATGTCCTAACCTGCTACGAAAATCACTTCGTATCGAAGTGGCGTGAAAAGAGTCTGTCCCCTGTACTGTCAACTTGGAGCCCCAATGAGGCCCCAAGTTGCCTGGCTAACTGAGAGAATGTTGGACAGTATGGGAGAAATAATCACTAAGCTTGCATCTGTCGCACTGCCTGCCTGCCACTCTCCATCTTAGAGAGACAGAGACAGAGACAGAGACAGAGACAGAGACAGAGACAGAGAGACAAAGAGAGAGGCTGGAGACAATAACATTTAGATGAGGCTGTTGGAATTGCTTGCTAGTAAAATGACAGTAACCCTTTGTGTCTGACATATTTAGGATAATTATTCATCTAGATTTAAAAGTAATAACATTATAACATAATAATAATAACTGCATATCTCATTGGATGACTATGTTTGTATATCTATACCCTATTAAGTAATACTACCATGTCTTCACCAGCAGTACTACAATGTAGTTTTGCAATGTGTTTCACAGTAATAACTGTTCCTCGTTGCAATGTCTGGATACTTACTGATATCTAGTGGTAAAGTACTGTTCTCACAACACAGGTATTAGTAGGTACTTCACTAGATGGAATAGATTTTTTTGTTACTACTATTGTTGTCGTTTTATGTCACGCTAGTCTGTACCATATATTTCCTAAGCGATATTGGAAAGGTGACAGCTGCATACAGTGCATTTGGAAAGTATTCAGACCCCTTGACTTTTTCCACATTTTGTTAACGGTACAGCCTTAAATTGTTTTCTTCCCTCATCAACCTACACACAAGACCCCATAATGACAAAGGAAAAACAGGTTTTTAGAAATGTTTGCAAATGTATTACAAATTAAAAACTGATATATAACATTTACATAAGTATTCAGACCCTTTACTCAGTCCTTTGTTGAAGCACCTTTGGCAGTGATTACAGCCTTGTATCTTCTTGGGTATGACACTACAAGCTTGGCGCACCTGTATTTGGGGAGTTTCTCCCATTCTTCCCTGCAGATCCTCAAGCTCTGTCAGGTTGGATTGGGAGAGTCGCTGCAAAGCTATTTTCAGGTCTTTCCAGAGATGTTCGATCAGGTTCAAGTCTGGGCTCTGGCTGGGCCACTCAAGGACATTCAGAGACTTGTCCCGAAGCCACTCCTACATTGTCTTGGCTGTGTGCTTAGGGTCGTTGTCCTGTAGGAAGGTGAACCTTCACCCCAGTCTGAGGTCCTGAGTGCTCTGGAGCAGATTTTCATCTCTCTATACTTTGCTCTGTTCATCTTTCCCTCAATCCTCAGTCTCCCAGTCCCTGAAAAACATCCCCACAACATGATGCTGCCACCACCATGTTTCACTGTAGGGATGGTGCCAGGTTTCCTCCAGACGTGATGCTTGGCATTCAGGCCAAAGAGTTTAATCTTAGTTTCATCAGACCAGAGAATCTTGTTTCTCATAGTCTGACAGTCATTTAGGTGCCCTTTGGGAAACTCCAAGCGTGCTCTCATGTGCTTTTTACTGAGGAGTGACTTCCGTCTGGCCCATTCTACCATAAAGGCCTGATTGGTGGAGTGCTGCAGAGATGGTTGTCCTTCTGGAAGGTTCTCCCATGTCTACAGAGGAACTCTAGAGCTCTTTCAGAGTGACCATCGGGTTCTTGGTCACCTCCCTGACCAAGGCCCTTATCCCCCGATTGCTCAGTTGGGTCGGGCGGCCAGCTCTAGGAAGTCTTTGTGGTTCCAATCTTCTTTCATTTTAGAATGATGGAGGCCACTGTGTTCTTGGGGACCTTCAATGCTGCTGCCATTTTTTGGTACCCTTCCCCAGATCTGTGCCTCAACACAATCCTGTCTCGGAGCTCTACGGACAATTCCTTTGCTCTGACATGGACTGTCAACTGTGGGACCTTATACAGACAGATGTGTGCTTTTCCAAATCATGTCCAATCAATTGAATTTACCACAGGTGGGCTCCAATCAAGTTGTAGAAACATCTCAAGGATGATTAATGGAAACAAGATGCACCTGAGCTCAATTTCGAGTCCCATAGGAAAGGGTCGTAATTTAATCAATTTTAGAATAAGGCTGTAATGTAACAAAATGTGGAAAAGGTCAAGAGGTCGGAATACTTTCCGAATGCACTGTATGTGTGTGTGAGTGTATCAGAGGGGTTGTGTAAAAAATCAGAAGACACATTTTCATCTCATATGGACTAATAAAGTATATATTATCTTATTCAATCATTACTATACATAATATTATGAATTGATACAGAATCATTGTTATGTCTGGTCAACAGATTCTGTATAATACAGTTTATTATGTTAGTGTATTCAGTATGTGCATTCTTAATAATAAAAATGAATACATCAAATTCCATGTTGTGCTGTCCATATGAATTGAATATTGTTTTTCCAATGTCCTTTCAACTTGGTCAATTGAATTGAACTCCCTTAAATGTGGTTGATTGACAGATTATCAATTTTTTGCATCTACTGCCATTCATGTTCTCACAACTAGATGAGGATATCAATCTACACAGAGAATATAGTTCACAGTAGTTTATACAGAAGATCTATACAGAGAGCCATTCTAACCCAAATGGACTTAAACTGAACACTTGCAAACTGGAAATTACATAATTTGATCTGAGACACCAGAGTCCAGATTGAAGAATTCACTTCAACACATAATGCCTTATTGATGTTTCAAAGAGACAACATATTGTGAAATCCAACCATTACAATCATTTAAAGGATATACTGATGGATGGGGAAAATGGTCACGATAAGAATGAAAAATACATGTGAACAACACTAAGCCTGCATTCATCACTCTGCCTGCCTGCCACTCCATTTTAGAGAGAGAGAGAGACAGAGAGAGAGAGAGAGACAGAGACAGAGAAAGAGAGAGAGCGACTGCAATAGCGTTTAGTCGAGGAATTGTTTGTTAGTAGGATGTACCTTGGTGTGTTGAAGGACAGGTTCAAAGTAAATTGACTATTTTCCAACTAGATTTGAAAGTACATTACATATAATAACAGCATATCTCATTGGGTGACCATGTCTGTATACTTATACACTATTAAGCAATACTGCCATGTCTTTACCAGCAGTCTATAATGTCGTTTTGCAATGCTTTTCACAGTAACAACCGTTACTCTTTGCAATGGCTGGATACCTACTGACATCTAGTGGTAAAGTCATTACTTGTTTGATTTAACATATTTTGTATTGTTGTTTTATATCCCTCTAGTGCGTGTTAGATCATTCATTATTGTTGGTTGGTACACTACACACATCTGCATTCCTGCCAGGATGCAGAGGGAAATGTGATAGTTCTGGTTTTGGTTTCATTTCCTGGAATATGAAAACATAACTGTGGGTGGAGTTTTTGTCTGTGTCATGCCTTTATAACCAGTAAAACCTGCCCCTTGAGCCACAACCCTGTTAACTTGCTTTATGTATTCTAACCTTGACCAAGACAGAATAGCACACTGAGTGATACATTATAATGGAAGCCAGCTTGTCTCTCCTGGAGGAACACCTCTCTTGCCCCATGTGTTGTGACATATTCAGCAACCCTGTCGTCCTCAAGTGCAGCCACAGCTTCTGTGAGGAGTGTCTACAGAAATACTGGAAGGATATGGACAATCTGCTGTGTCCTGTATGCAGGAAAGAGTGTTCTATTGAGCAACCGAGCCGAAGTTTGGCCTTAAAGAGTCTCTGTGAATCGTTCCAGAGAGGGAGTGAAAAGGAGAAAGGATCTCAGGATATCTGCTACCTACACAGAGAGAAACTCAAACTCTTCTGTTTTGATGACAAGCAGCCCATCTGTGTTGTCTGTCACATATCAAAGAAACATAAAGGCCATGACTGCTGTCCCATTGAGGAGGCTCTGCCTGATTTGAAGGTCAGTTTGTGAAAGTATCTGTTCCCATTGCTTTTATTTTAACTGGTCATTTCAATGTGATTATGTAACTGAGTAGAGAGTGACTGGCTGGATTAAAGACTGGTCTTGTTTTACCAGGTTTACAATAATCCCTTTTCATTTATCTTTAGAGTGAAATGCAGCGTGTGAGTTCCACTTTGAAGAAGGAATTAGAAAACATGAACACAGCCAGGATGTGCCAATCAACCTGGGAGGAGCATATACAGGTATCTGTCATTAAAAAAAATGTGTTTGTAAATATGGAAACATTTGAGCGGTGTCCAAGTTTAATCTTGTCTATTAGGGTCAAGCCCAGTGTGGAGAGGAGCAGATAAGGGGGGAGTTTAAGAAACTCCACCAGTTCCTGAAAGATGAAGAGACAGCCAGGATCGCTGCCCTGAGAATGGAAGAGCAACAGAAATGTCAAGTGATGCGAGAAAGAGCTGAGCCTTTGACCAAGCAGATTTCAACCCTAATAGAGACTATTCAGATGATCAAGGACATGGATGTTGACACTATCACATTCCTTCAGGTAAGGGTAAAGATTTTTTAAATTACAAAGATGTAAATTCCCAACAATGAGCTCATGAACTCACTGCAAAAACTGATGTTCGCCCAAAAGACGCAAGCGTCACACTGCTAGGCTGCAGTCAAATGTCGTATAACGCCTTGAAATTCTCAACCAGGTCGGAAATTGCTGGTGAATAATTTTACAACTGTTTTTTTTCTCAATTATCTCAGTGTCATCTGATATAACATAGTGACATATGTCCTTCTTTTTGTAGAATTACAAGGCCATACTTAATAGGTATGTTGTAAATTAAGTCCCATTTCATCCCTACTAAATACATGTTACGCTCCATTTCCAACAGCACTGATGTTTATTATTCCCATAGAGCCGAATCCACAGCAACAGACACTGCAGATGCTGAGACAGTGTCAGGGGCATTCATTGACATAGCCAAGCATGTGGGATCTCTGAAATTCAAGGTCTGGAAGAAGATGCTTGGGATTGTTTACTGTAGTAAGTCCAAGTTTTTCACAAATGTTGTTTTTTAATATCTTGACTATCTTACTGTAGCAAATAAGGCCACAATAATTTGGAAATAAATGTATTTTTTCAATAGTTATTTGAAATGGTTTTATCTCCCAACACACCCACACACTTCAGTATTAAAGTACAATATTAAAGTACAATGAACTTTCCCCTTAAGCTTCAGTGACCATGGATCCAAACACAGTGTCTGCAAGGCTCATACTGACTCATGACCTGACCACTGTGACATACAGTGAGGAGAGGCAGAACCTTCCAGAAAATCCTGAGAGGCTTAAAATGGGAGTGTTGGGTTCTGAAGGTTACAGTAAAGGCAGACATTTTTGGGATGTAGAGGTAGGAGAAAGTGATAACTGGACCCTGGGAGTAGCCAAAGAGTCAATTGTGCGCAACAAGCCATTCAAAATGGAGCCTCAGAGCGGATTGTGGAGCATCAGATATATTAGTGGGAAATACAGAGTATGTGTAAAACCACGCATCCAGATCAAGCTGGATGAGAGCCCACGAGTGATCAGAGTACATCTGGACTGTGACCAGGGGGAGCTGACGTTCTGTGATCCCACTAAGAGCACTATTCTGTACACCTTCAATGATACATTCACTGAAAAAGTGTTCCCATACTTTTACAGTACCAATCAGTTTGTCCCACTGCGCCTTTTGTCAGTTAGCCCCAACTTTGGGCAGAATATAAACACGAGTGGAGACAGGTTGCCAGGTTTATAATATGTGGGGACAAATATCTACTAACATGTATCAACTGGTGGGACCCCATTGTGTGAACTTTAGTTGAATCCAGCTCCATGTAAATAGCTGTAAGACTTGCCTCAACACAAAGCATACTATGGGTTTAAGTAGTGTAATCTAATTGATGCCAATATAATGCATGTATACCTTCTATATGGCAACAACTTTCTATCTCATAATGCTTGTACAAGTGTTTAAAACAGTTGTTACATTATGTAAAATACGTAAAGTACAGTCAATTATCTAAATAAATATTAAAAGTTTCTATTGCATTTCATGTTGTGCTTTTCTATTTAACTGAATGGACCTTCCTAATTATTTAAGTGGGTTTAGCTCATTTAATTCATTTACACATTATAAAATAATGTTTCAATTTGCTACCATTGCAAATATTCACCACTAAACGGGGATCTCCAACTACTAAAATGTAAATATCAATGGAGTAAATATATCCCACGGTTATGACATTAACATTCAAATAGTAGTTGATTGATGATGTATTTGTAGTGCTCATGGCATGACAACTCATTAGTGAAACATTACTTTTAATATGAATAAATAATTTGTTTTTCAAAGTCAACAATAACAAGAAACACAAACAATGGAGTAACAGTCAAGTACCACCAAATAATGAAACCAATGTAAGCACGAAGTGGAACTGGTGGTAAAGAGTTAAAGAATGGCATGCCTGGCTCCACCCCCATAACGATGTGTCACACCATAACAGGAAGAAGGAAGTCAAAACAGGTCTTGGCGTCGCAGATAATACAAGGAGCTAGTTACGTGTGTTTGGTGGCTGTCCCCTGTAGACGTGTCTTGGATATCAGGTGAGTGTCACTGTAACTTGTTCTATTAAAGCACTCCCAAACTAAACATCGACTTGTCCTAGGACGTAGGCAGTAAGTATGGCTATTTTGAAGTTCAGACAGTATGTTGTTGAGCCCAAATATTTAGCTGGGTAAAGTTAAAGTAAATACTGTACCTTACAGAGGCCACATAGCTAACTATAACACAAACAAGGGCTTACTCTGGCTTTGCCTAATGCCTTCAGCTCTGTGCGTCCCTTTGCCCTAAATTCCCTTCCAGAGGAGGAGTCACTTTCGTGTGAATAAGGCATGGCTGCCCGATTCTCTCTCCCAGAGGAGGACCTCTGTTGCCCTGTGTGCTGTGACATCTTCAGGGATCCCGTGGTCCTCAAGTGCAGCCACAGTTTCTGTGCAGCCTGCTTACAGCAGTACTGGTCTGCGAAGGGGTCGGCCCGGGACTGCCCTCTCTGTAGGAGGGAGTTTGTGGACGAGCCGGTGGCCAGCCTCACCCTAAAGAACCTGTGTGACTCCATCATCCAGGAGAGTGGAGCGCTTGGTCCTACAGGGGAGCTGTGTGAACCGGGTGAGCTGTGCTCCCTGCACGGGGAGAGGCTGAAGCTGTTCTGTCTGCAGGACAAGGAGCCCATCTGTGTGGTCTGTCACACCTCCAGGAAGCATAAAAACCATGAGTGCTGCCCGGTGGGAGAGGCTATAGGTGACATGAAGGTAATCTGGTGTTGTGATAGGCAGCCCTATAAATATAAATTGAGTTCTCTAGATAGCATTTTATGAGTTCAGAGGTGAACATGAAGGTAAAGGGGAAAATGCTGGGAGTGTGAGCTAATCTGTTTTATGCCTTCTGCAACTGTTTGCCTTTGTAGAACTGATGTGTTTTGTTTATTCTTAGTCCAATTGTCTTTTTAATGTTCTTTGTAGGAGGAGATGAGGTCTGTGCTTACTTGTTTGCAAGAGAAGAGGGAGGCTTTTGACAAAATGAAGCAAAACTATGAAAGTACAGTGACACACATTCAGGTAATGTTGGTGGTTGGCCATAGTATGAAATCAAAATCTCTCATATGTTAACACACAATCCTAACAAAGGTTTCATTTCAGATCCAGGCCCGGTTTGTGGCAAAGAGGATTCATGAGGAGTTTGAGACGCTCCACCATTTCCTCCAAGCGGAAGAGGCTGCTAGGCTTGCAGCTCTGAAAGAGGAGGAGGAGAGTAAGAGTGAGATGTTGAGGCAGAGTATGAGGGAGATGGACAGGACCCTGGCCTCCCTCTCTGACACAATCAGAGCTGTGGAGGAGGAGATGGCTTTGGAGGATACTTTTTTTCTCCAGAAATGCAAGCAGACAGTGAGAAGGTGAGTACATTACAACCTCTGGCGGTTTCACTGTCTACAGACCATTACATGATGAGTACTAACTCCTACTTTTTCTGGCTGTATAGTGCTCAGTCTAGCACACTGCAGCACCCAGTTATGGTCCCGGGAGCACTCATCGATGTGGCCAAGTACCTGGGCTCACTTCAATACAAAGTGTGGGAGAAGATGCAAGGGATTGTTAAATACAGTGAGTATTAACTGCAGAGTGTGTTGAACATCACTCGGTGTCAAGACTAGTCTATTTTGTTACATGATAGACTGAAACGTTAACTTTTTAGGCACTTAAAGTGCTTCTTAATGTGTATTGACACAGAAATTACAGTGGTGAGAACCACTGCATCATGGTAACTGGATATACTTTCTCCTCAGGGCCAGTGACTCTGGACCCCAACACGGCTGCCCCCTGGCTCCTGCTGTCTGACGACCTCACCAGTGTGAGGGACAGCGACGACAAACAGAAGCTTCCAGACAACCCCGAGAGGTTTGACCCTGACACAGGTGTACTGGGCTCTGAGGGCTTCAGCTCAGGAAAGCATGTCTGGGACGTGGAGGTTGGAGAGAACAGCGCCTGGGTCCTTGGCGTAGCCAAAGAGTCCATCCAGAGGAAAGACAAGGTCTCCTCCGTGCTGAAGAATGGATACCTGTCCGTGTACTTTTACCACAAGATGTACTTTGCCGGGACCTCACCCCTGACACGACTCAATCTGAAGAAGAGCCCTCGGAGGATCAGAGTGCAGCTAGACTGGGAGAAGGGGAGAGTGTGCTTCTCTGACCCAGCTGACAACACGCAGATCTACACTTTCAAACACACCTTTTCTGAGAGGGTCTTCCCATATTTCTGGGTTGGCTGTAAGCAGTGTCCGCTGAGGATTGAGCCATTGGAGGTCTCAGTGAAAGCTGTAGATCACACCTGAGAATGTGTTATGGAATTTTCTGTCTCTAAAAAGTGTCTTTCTTGATGAGTTTCTGTCATAAGAAAAATCAAATGGATAAATAATATTTAAATATCTGCCACTCGTTGCCTTTAAATAAACACTGACATTTGATTTTCTAATGGACAAGTGTTGACATTGATTTTATTTTCTGTGTGGAATGAAACTAAATAAAAATGGAATATATTAGACTTGCTGTGGTGATCTTTCTTTTATTAGAAAATACAAAGATAACTTAGTGTTTGTGTGCGGTTGTCATCAATTTCAAATAGTTGGGCTAAACCATTCCTGTAATAACAGCTTCAAATGGTATCCCCTGAAATCTACAAATGATCCTGTAAGAATATTGTTTGAAGATGACTTCCAGATCTGTTTTAGGCTTAACTATAAATGCCTTATTTAGTTACTCACCAATCAATACTTTTTTTGAGTAAAACAAAACGTGGACAGATTCATTAAGCCTGAAACACTGCACGTTAACAGGTAAAAAGTAAGTTCATGCTCTGTTTATGCATCATGCGATGCAAGTCATTTAGCTAGGTAGTCGGGGCAAATTCGAGGACAGGAGAAACGTGACCAAAGCATAAGCAAAGTCTAAAGCATTGGTATTAATTAGTACCTTTTCATTAAATGTCTATAGAATATCTCTATAAGCGTTTTTAGGATTCCAGCAAATTGGATTTTGGTTATGTGATGAGTGTTGCTTTTGTTAAAATTATCAGGCTGTTGTTTTGTCAAAGACTTGGGATAGGATTGGGACATTTATTTAGTCCTTCATGTAGCATGCTATGCCAACATAAACTATTTACCCTCAAAAGATATTGAAGATGACTGACCTTTCATCAATCAAAGGGAAGAAGAGGGGACTTACAACTGTGATCACAGGCCTGTCCAAAGTCTCCCAAGGTCAGCTTCCTCACTCCTTCTCTACTGCTCATGGAGGTCCCTTCTGACACCAACACCAGTCTGCCAGTGTGGGACGCCATGCACTCCCAACAGGTGGACATCGTCTGGACTGTGACACCATACAGTATCAATGTCCGCTTCACTCCTCTCCCATCCAAGTCAGGGCAGACTACTAGTGCCAGCAATACTCCTATCTGCTCTCCTGGCAAAAGCAGCAGCACCACCAGGATCATCCAGATGTCGTCAGGTCCATCCTCAGCCTTAAGCCAGACCCAAATGATCATCTAACCTCTACCACAGCAAATGACCCGAACCAAAATCACCCCCAGTGTGCTCCTCACCTTTCCTCAAAGCACCCTCTTTCCTCAACCTGGAGCAGTCACCATCTCACCTCACAAGACCCAGAACATGACACCGGGCCCAGTCAAAACCACCTCTCTCATTCTCCCCCTGCCTGTCATCATCACCCAGCCACAGCCTGTCCACCAGCCTACCACCCCAACCCAAACCCAAGCCATTAGCACTAATCAGCCCCCTGGTCCATCCAAGACAGCAGTCAGTCTGACCTTCCACACAAACACCTCCGGCAACATCCAGATCTGCGACCACTTTCTCACTTTCTTCTGCAGGACGGGGAGCAAGTGCAAGCAGCACCACACGCCATACCCGTTCCACTGGCAGCTGTGGTGCGTCAACAGTCACCCGTGGGTAGACTTCACCCTGCGCGCCCAGGTTAATCTAGAGAGGGCCTACTGCAATGTCAACCGGGAGGAGATTGGAGTCAAGGAAGGGTGAGTAGTATAGGTAGTAGATGTTAATCATAAAACACTGTCCATCAGTCCTCAAAATCTGAGATTTCCATGCTTGTTGTTCCTCATAGCTCCATAAGTACTGCTGAATTTTAATTACACAATAGTTTATCAATGTATAAAATATTGTGCATTTACAGAGTATATGAAGAAGAAAAATACAGGAACTGAGACTCACCTACACACACACACGGGAAGTGCCAGAGATGACATCAAGGATTTGATGCCTATCTTTTTTAACGTGGCGCTACTTGCTACCACACCATAAGTCTTAATGTTTTTTTTCTATGTTTGTGTCAGTACTGATTAGAGCTGGGAATTAGCAGGTACCTCACTATATGATACTTAGGTGCCAATACGATACTGGTATTGCGTTCCAATACTGTGATTCCAAACATATTGCTCACGATGTGTGCTGTAGAGGGACAAGAGAAAGCCATGAGAGAACAAGTTTTGATCAGTCATGAAAAGAAAAGTGTAAAAAAAAAAATGTCTCCCTATTTAAAAGAAGATGGAGAACTATGAAGGAAAAATATTGAAATGTTGGTGCAGACACAGTGCCTTCAAAAAGTATTCATTGACTTATTCCACATTTTGTTGTGTTACAGCCTAATTTCAAAATGGATTCAATAGATTTTTTTTCTCACCCATCTACACACAATACCCCATAATGACAAAGTGCAAACATGTTTTGAGACATTTTTGCACATTTATTGAAAATTAAATACAGAAATATCTAATTTACATACAGTTGAAGTAGGAAGTTTACATACTCCTTAGCCAAATACATTTAAACTCCGTTTTTCACAATTCCTGACATTTAATCCTAGTAAAATTTCCCTGTCTTAGGTCAGTTAGGATCACCACTTTATTTTAAGAATGTGAAATGTTAGAATAATAGTTGAGAGAATGATTTATTTCAGTTTTATTTTTTTCATCACACTCCCAGTGGGTCGGAAGTTTACATACACTCAATTAGTATTTGGTAGCATTGCCTTTAAATTGCTTAACTTGGGTCAAACATTTCGGGTAGCCTTCCACAAGCTTCCCACAAAAAGTTGGGTGAATTTTGGCCCATTCCGCATGACAGAGCTGGTGTAACTGAGTCAGGTCTGTAGGCCTCCTCCAATTTTCTATGGGATTGAGGTCAGGGCTTTGTGATGGCAACTCCAATATCTTGACTTTGTTGTCCTTGAGCCATTTTGCCACAACTTTGGAAGTATGCTTGTGGTCATTGTCCATTTGGAAGACCCATTTGTGACCAAGCTTTAACTTCCTGACTGATGTCTTGAGATGTTGCTTCAATATAGCCACATCATTTTCCTCCCTCATGATGCCATATATTTTGTGAAGTGCACCAGTCCCTCCTGCAGCACCCCCACAACATGATGCTGCCACCCCCGTGCTTCACGGTTGGGATGGTGTTCTTCGGCTTGCAAGACTCCCCATTTTTCCTCCAAACATAACAATAGTCATTATGGCCAAACAGTTCTATTTTTGTTTCATCAGACCAGAGGACATTTCTCCAAAAAGTACGATCTTTGTCCCCATGTGCAGTTGCAAACTGTAGTCTGGCTTTCTTTATGGCGGTTTTGGAGCAGTGGCATCTTCCTTGCTGAGCGGCCTTTCAGGTTATGTCGATATAGGACTCGTTTTACTGTGGATATAGATACTTTTGTACCTGTTTCCTCCAGCATCTTCACAAGGTCCTTTGCTGTTGTTCTGGGATTGATTTGCACTTTTCGCACCAAAGTGCGTTCATCTCTAGGAGACAGAACACGTCTCCTTCCTGAGTGGTATGATGGCTGCATGGTCCCATGGTGTTTATACTTGCGTACTATTGTTTGTACAGATTAACGTGGTACCGTTTGGAAATTGCTCCCAAGGATGAACTAGACTTGTGGAGGTCTACAATGTGTCTGATTTCTTTTGATTTTCCCATGATGTCAAGCAAAGAGGCACTGAGTTTGAAGGTAGGCCTTGAAATACATCCACAGGTACACCTCCAATTGACTCAAATGATGTCAATAAGCCTATCAGAAGCTTCAAAAGCCATGACATAATTTTCTGGAATTTTACAAGCTGTTTAAAGGCACAGGCAATTTAGTGTATGTAAACTTCTGACCACTGGAATTGTGATACAGTGAATTACAAGTGAAATAATCTGTCTGTAAACAATTGTTAGAAAAATTCCTTGTGTCATGCACAAAGTAGATGACCTAACCGACTTGCCAAAACTATAGTTTGTTAACAAGAAATTTGTGGAGTGGTTAAAAAACAAGTTTTAATGACTCCAACCTAAGTGTACATAATCTTCCGACTTCAACTGTAAGTATTCACAAAAGAGTCAATTCATGTTAGAATCATCTTTGGCAGCAAATTACAGCTGTGAGTCTTTCTGGACAAGTCTTTAAGAGCTTTGCCCACCTGGATTGTACAATATTTGCACATTATTATTAAAAAAAATCTTCAAGCTCTGTCAAGTTGGTTGTTGATCATTGCTGGACAGCCATTTTCAAGTCTTGCCATAGATTTCCAAGCCGATTTAAGTCAAAACTGTAACTATGCCACTCAGGAACATTCAATGACGCCTTGGTAAGCAACTCCAGTGTATATTTGGCCTTGTGTTTTAGGTTATTGTCCTGCTGAACGGTGAATTTGTCTCCCAGTGTCTGTTGGAAAGCAGACTGAACCAGGTGTTCTTCTAGGATTTTGCCTGTGCTTAGCTCTATTCTGTTTCTTTTTATCCCCAAAAACTCCCTTGCTGATCCTTGCTGATGACAAGCATACCCATAACATGATGTAACCACCACCATGCTTGAACATTTGTAGAGTGATGTGTTGTGTTGGATTTGCCTGAAACATAACCCTTTGTATTCAGGACATAAAGTTAATTTCTTTGCAACATTTTTTGCAAAATTACTTTAGTGCCTTATTGCAAACAGGATGCATGTTTTGGAATATTTTTATTCTGTATCAATCAATCAATCAATCAATCAATCAATCATTCAAATGTATTTATAAAACCCTTCTAACATCAGCTGATGTTACAAAGTGCTGTACAGAAACCCAGCCTAAAACCACAAACAGCAAGCAATGCAGGTGTAGAAGCACGGTGGCTAGGAAAAACTCCCTAGAAAGGTCAGAACCTAGGAAGAAACCTAGAGAGGAACCAGGCTATGAGGGGTGGGCAGTCCTCTTCTGGCTGTGCCAGGTGGAGATTATAACAGAACATGGCCAAGTTGTTCAAATGTTCATAGATGACCAGCAGGGTCAAATAATAATAATCACAGTGGTTGTCGAGGGTGCAACAGGTCAGCACCTCAGGAGTAAATGTCAGTTGGCTTTTCATAGCTGATCATTCAGAGTATCTCTACCACTCCTGCTGTCTCTAGAGATTTGAAAACAGCAGGTCTGGGACAGGTAGCACGTCCGGTGAACAGGTCAGGGTTCCATAGACTCAGGCAGAACAGTTGAAACTGGAGCAGCAGCACAGCCAGGTGGACTGGGGACAGCAAGGAGTCATCAGGCCAGGTAGTCCTGAGGCATGGTCCTAGGGCTCAGGTCCTCCGAAAGAAAGAAAGAAAGAAAGAAAGAAAGAAAGAAAGAAAGAAAGAAAGAAAGAAAGAAAGAAAGAAAGAAAGAAAGAAAGAAAGAAAGAAAGAAAGAAAGAAAGAAAGAGAGAATTAGAGAGAGCATACTTAAATTCACACAGGACACCAGATAAAACAGGAGAAATACTCCAGATATAACAGACTGACCCTAGCTCCCCGATACATAAACTACTGCAGCATTAATACTGGAGGCTGAGACAGAAGGGGTCGGGAGACACTGTGGACCCATCTGACGATACCCACGGACAGGGCCAAACAGGCAGGACATAACCCCACCCACTTTGCCAAAGCACACCCCCCACACCACTAGAGGAATATCTTCAACCACCAACTTACCATCCTGAGACAAGGCCGAGTATAGCCCACAAAGATCTCCGCCACAGCACAACCCAAGATGGGGTTGTGAAGGAAACCTGTTGACGTTGCTTCCAGAGGCAGTTTGGAACTTGGTAGTAAGTGCTGCAACCGTGGACAGACAAGTTTTACGTGCTTCAGCACCCGGTGGTCCCGTTCTGTGATCTTGTGTGGCCCATCACTTCCCTGAGCCGTTGCTGCACCTAGAAGTTTTCACTTCACAAAAACAGCAGTTACAGTTGACCGGGGCAGCTCTAGCAGGGCAGAAATAGCAGAGTCCACTAATTTGAAGGGGTGTCCACATACTTTTGGTCATATAGTGTTACTCATAATTGGTGCCAGGAGAAATTCTCCACTATTTTTAAAACGTCATTCTGTCCTACAGCACCAAAAGGTTGATAGTGTCATCTCAAGCCACCTGCTGGCATTTAGACCCTACAGGGGACACACCTGTGTGGGAGGGGCTAGAAAGATACTCCTGACCTGTAAAATGACTAACCACGACTAACCATGTGTTCATTATGATGAAATGTGTTTGAAAGAGGCTGTAGTGTCACCAGTAAAATGATTGATTGAACTGCAGGTTAATGTCATAGGTCAGGTGGTAGAGCATTTCTCAGTGTCCTACTCATAATTGTGGAATCACACCATATTAGTTCTAGTTCATCAATAATAACAACTACATTCACTAAAACAACCATCTACTTGTCTTGTATAGGACAGGTATCCTGCTGGATGGTCTGGCCGGCACATTCACTGAGCCGTCCTCGGCCAACTTCAGTATAGACCCCCTGGGGGAGTTCAGCACCTGGTACCCCCCAGTGTAGACCCCTAGCTCCGCCCCAGATCAGGACTACAGCATGGTGGATGTGCCGGCCAGCACCCAGGCCTTCCAGAAGGTCCACAGCCTGTTCCACAAGAGCCTGTCAGAGACCCGGGTGGAGATAGTCAGCCTCCACCAGATCCAGAATGTTCTCCACTGTGACAAGTTCCAAAGGTGTGGATGTGGACTCCCTCTGGCCCTCTTTGATATGTATTCTTGTGAGAATAGCCATTCATTTTCCTCATCTACTGTATATGACCGTCATGTGGGAATATGATAAAGGACAGGGAAAAGATAGATAACATGGTGCAACATTACATCACACAACAGATCAATATAATTGTATTGATAAGGGTTAAGGCTTTTGTATTGATAAGGCTTTTTATTTTCCTGCTCCATTTGACAATGAATAAATGTAATACTGATAAAAACAGATTGAATTCAATTTAAGATGAATACATACATTAGGTAGCATTGTTTGTATTGTAGGTACAAGGAGCACACACGGAAGCGCGGCGACACCAAGGAAGACGGGGCTCTGGAGAGGCACCTGTTCCACGGGACCGTCAGGGACTTCATTGAGGACATCTGCCACAACAACTTTGACCCGCGCGTCTCGGGAGTCAACGGGGTCGTGTACGGCTACGGCTCCTACTTCGCCCGCGACGCCTCCTACTCCAACACATTCGCTGCGGTGTCACCTGACGCTGGGGTGCGTCACATGTTCCTGGCCAAGGTGCTGGTGGGAAAGGTGAGCGTGGGTAAGTGCAAATACCGCCGGCCGCCACCCGTCAGATCCACGAAGGAGGACGACACGACACCTGTATGGACCAGCAGGTTAACCCCACCATCTTTGTAGTTTTTGACCGGTGCCAGTGCTACCCCTACTACCTGATCAAATACAAAGAACTGCTAGTGGTGGACGTCAATGAGTAGGTTTGCCCTGGGAGAGCTAGTGTTGCTGCCTGTGATGGTAACTGTTGTTGTTCACTGGATGTTCATTCCACACCAGACCGTACTGCAGCACCTTGCATTAAGAATAGATCAGTCAAAGCTGTATCAAACAAAATGTTTGTGTATCCAGTCCAAAGAATAATGTTCAAAGCCTTCCAAAGACTTGGAATGTTTTTAGAATAGATGTGTTTTATGAAGTTTTACAATTACCGTTTTTACAGTAAGTTTCTACAATGTCCCATTTTAAAATGGAATTGTAAATGTAACACTAAAACAAGTTTGATGTATGTTCTAAATGTTTTAATAATCGAAGCAATTGTAACACTTGGTAATGTAGAAAGAAGAAATTATAAGTTCTAGATGTTGCTTTCAAAAAGGTTCTTAATCAACTGTAAAGTCGTTATGTTATTGAAAATAAATGGGTTTACTGAATACATCAGGGGCAGTCGGTTCCGTTTATGATTAGGGAGGACAATTTTTTTTTAATGAGCATGGCCTTATTTCTATTACAGAATATTGGATGACTGTCATTCATATTCCATTCATCCAGTTTAATTTAACATTGATAGGTTTAGGCTACTACATGATACTCACATTTTCCCTATACCCATCATGAGGTTGCTACAACCTAGCCTATGAATGAAAGTTTATACAGTACAGTGCTGTGAAAAAGTTTTTGCCGCCTTTCTATTTTTGATACTGAATGTTATCAGATCTTCAACCAAAACCCAATATTAGATAAAAAGCTAAAATACATTTCTAAAAGGCAACAAATTTGAAGTTTTGGAATGGCCTAGTCAAAGTCCTGACCTAATCTCAATTGTCAGAGTTAAGGCAGTTCTGCATGGAAGAGTGGGCCAAAATTCCTCCACAGTGACGTGAGAGACTGATCAACAACTACAGGAAGCGTTTGGTTGGAGTCATTGCAGCTAACTGGCACAACCAGTAATTGAGCTTAAGGGGGCACTTACTTTTTCCCACAGGGGCATTGGGTGTTGCATAACTTTGTTTATTAAATAAATTAGATAAGTATGTAATTGTGTTATTTGTTCACTCAGGTTCCCTTTATCTAATATTAGGTTTTGGTTGAAGAACATTTAGTATCAAAAATATGCAAAAGTAGAGAATTAGAAAGGGGGCAAATAAATGTTTTTTACTGAATACATTCATTACTTAAACTTACAAGGGGAGTCTTGTTCACTTTACAATATCTTCATTTATTCTATTTACAGTGATATTTCTGAAATTCAATTCCCAAAAAATTGTCAGAAAGTTAAGTTATGAATGGAATGCAATTCCCCATAAGTATCTTGTAGTAAAACTGTATATTTCTCTCTTTTATATATTTTGTACAAACAAAACCTTTCCCTCTTTCTAACAGTACATCGTGTGAATTAACTTTGTTTCCCAACACTGTCACACATAATCAGTGTCTTGTTTGTCTTGTTTGGACAGGAATCAAATGCATCCTGCAGGTTACCCAGGAATGTTCCTAATCCTCCAAGAACAAGAATCACACTACTGGACAGAATCATCTCTATAGCACATCCATCCAGCTGAAACTTTAATCAAGGGTGACTTTTCACGGTGCAAAATAGTTCAAACCTGTGCAAAAAAATACCGTAAAAGTAATAATTTGGCATTGTGATGTAATTTTAAACTTTTCTTCAGCAACGAGCGTTGTAAAAAAGGCCACTATTTATGCATTTTTCAGTGTACTAAAAACTCTACTTAAATAACTTTTTATGGTCACCTTTTTATATATTTTTGCACAGATTTTAACTATTTTGCACCTTAAATGTCGCCCCAAAAGTAATTTCCCACTGGGCACAGACGTCAGTTCAACATCTAGTTTTGATTTACATTTGGTTGAGTTGTGAATTCAACGTGAAATCAACCAAACATTTGACCCAGTCATTGGATTTAAAAGTTGGGTTAAAAAAAAGACGCAATTCCTTTTTGCAAATCCAATCAGTGTTCTACGTTGATTCAAAGTCATCGCCTCAAATTTTGGGGTTGAAATGACGTAGAAACATCGTGGATTCAACCAGTTCTTGCCCAGTGGGTTCTCAATGACTTCATGGTACAGTACAAGTGTAGTCTACTGAACAGAGTAACACTTCCAGTTACAGTACATATAAAATGTAGTGTTATTATTCAATCTGGTGTCATTTTAAACGGGTAGATAAGTTTGGCATATAATGTAGACTGAGTACAGGGCGACCGTTGTCACTTGGAATCAAAACGGAATATTCCTCTATTGTTTGGATTCCAGGCTAACTTTTGTATTCCACACATTGAAATAACATTTATGCTGACATTTCATGATATTTTAAAATGAGCAGTATGTCCAAACATTAAGACATATCTTATATAGCAAGCACCTTTAATCGTGCTTGCTGGGCAACTCTATTGACTTTCCATTGAGGTTTTAACTTGACATGGGGCTAAGACATCACAAAATGACATGTACAAATAAATTGCAGTAAGAAATGTTCTGTTCCAAACTCCTCAGAATGCTACTGAGATACGTTAGTAAAAGTGTGTTTTTAAAACAAGAAAACAGATGAGGACACATTGGATGGACATGCATGACTTCAAGACTTTCTGATATGCAGGCAAATAAATGTGATGAGAAATTCATCTTCAAGAGGAAGAAAATAAAAAAGGGTTGAAATAGTTTAACGTTAGAATTATTGAACATCTTGATGCTGCAAAATGGCTGGAAACCAAAGCCACGTGATCATTTGAAGACAGTGAGGTGAATTTTAGGATATAGACCATAACGTTTCCAGAGTTGGTCAAAAGAATCGCACAACAGTGATTGTGGAAGGCAACAGAATGTAAAATGGAGTAAAATGACACTTGGAATCAACATTAAAGGCAACTTTAAAAACATCTGCTAAAAATGAACAAACTCATAAGTTCATCAGACATGTTTTTGAGGCCTATAAAACAATGAAATCTGATATAAATCAAAGACACCATCTCCTGTGACCTGGTCTAGTCTGTGTTAGAAGTCCTGTCCCTAACAGGGAGTGCCCACGACAGTTTGGTCTATGATGCTTGGTGTCCTTTTTCCCTTTCAATCAATTTCAATACACATAAAATCACCAATATACAACAGCTAAAGCAACAAAAAGCAATACAAACTCAATGAAACAGAACTACAGATAAATACAAATAAAAACAAAGGCGCCTTGATGATTTGACAAGTTTCCCTTTGTGGACGGTAATTTCATTTTTCTGCCGATAAGGAAAATCCTATATCCTCCACCCAAATCTACTTGCTTTTGTCCTCTTTCACACACCCACTCTCTTCATCCGCTCTCCAGGTCAGCGTGATTTGTGTGCCATGATTGGATGTACCACATAGGGGTGAGAGGTCATAGTTCATGATTATTTTCATAGTGGCAGACTGCTGGTGAGCTGACTGCTGACTGTACAAGGAAGGCGCTGAATCCTGTGAGGGGGAGGTGGAGGGGCGGTTTTGTGGAGTTGGCGTTGTCCTGGAGGGGGAGGGAGTGGGTTGAAAAGGTCATGGAGGGAATGCTGAGTTAGGAGTCGTGATGGGGTTGGTCACTCGCAGGCCAGTTTGCTGTCGAAACTGGACAGGCCAATGGCGAAGGCTTGCAGGGCACACATGGGGTAGTTGTAGTCTAAGGTGAATACGTCCTCGGCCACTCTGCCAAACTGCATTACGATGTAGTCCGCTGAGGGAAGAGAGAAGAGATGACTCAATAATGTGAAATCATTATTCCATTCTACCCAAGTAGAGGGAGTGAGAGAGTGGGAAATAGAGAAAGTGAAAAAGAACGAGAGAGAAAGAAAGAGAGGAAAGAGTCAAGAGAAGCACTGACGGATCGACTCACGATCGTTGTCGTGGACGATCTGAAAGTTCTTGACGGAGGCCTGTGTGACGCGGCCGTGGAAATTGAGCACGTAGGACTGGGTGTCGTCGTTCCACACGGGGGCCTTGTTGTGCAGCTCGATCAGGTTCTCCAGTGAATGGTTCTGCCACTTACTTAGAAGGCTGTCCTGCTCCTGGAAAAACACAAACAGGGTTGTATTCATTAGGCACTAAACAGAAGAAATAGGACAGAAACAGGGAGTGACAACCTTGAATTATCCAATAAGAACGCTCAATTTAGTTTTCCGTTGCGCGCCCTAATGAATACGACCCAGACATCCAAACCATCTGATCTGACGTCACTCCCCAGTGACCACATCTCACAGCCCTTAGTGGGTTAGCCTCAGTTTCCATTACATGATGTTGACTTCAATACTCACTCCATTATTCAGATTGTGCTAAATTATTTTCTATTTCAAGATGTAAGAATGCCAGAGTCTTAAACCTTTTAGGGCTAGGCGTCCCGCTAGTCCAACTTCCGGTGAAACTGAAAAGCGCGCAATTCAAAGAAATAATCAGAAAAATTATGGACATTAAACATTTAGGTACATATAAGTGTCATATCAGTTGAAGGCTTAAATTCTTGTTAATCTAACTGCACTGTCCGATTTACAGTAGCTATTACAGCGAAAACATACCATGCGATTGTTTGAGGATGGCGCCCCACATCAAAATATTTTTCCACCGGCACAGGTTTCATAAATTCACCGGCTATAACATGTAGTGTCGTTTTGTTAGATAAAATCCTTCTCTATATCCCCAAAAAGTCTGTTTAGTTGGCGCCATCGATTTGAGTAATCCACTCGTTCAACATGCAGAGAAAGGAATCCGAAAATCTACCCCTAAACTTTGTTTCAACAAATCAAAATATGTTTCTATTTACTCCTCAGATACCCTAAAATGTAATCAAACTATAAAATTTCTTACGGAAAGAAGTATGTTCAATAGGAAACTGATTTTAGCAGGTGCGTCCTGTCTTCATGGCGCGCGCAAACACGAATTTCCAAGACTGTGCCCCTGTACGAAAACTGATATTTCTTATTCGTTTTTGGAATTACAAGCCTGAAACCTTGAACACAGACTGCTGACACCCTGTGGAAGCCATTGGAATTGCATCCAGGAAGACCATTTTCAGTATGACCTTGTACTTGCCATTCTAAGAGGATGGTCTCTCCAACAAACAAAGAAATTACGGTTGGTTTCTCTTTGGATTTTCTCCTACCCTATTTATTGTGTTATATTCTCCTACATTATTTTAACATTTCTACAAACTTCAAAGTGTTTTATTTCCAATGGTACCAATTATATGCATATCCTGGCTTCAGGGCCTGAGCAACAGGCAGTTTACTTTGGGCACGTCATTCAGGCGGAAATTTTGAAAAAAGGTGCCTAGCCCCTCAATCATGCCCTCTGACACGCCCCTCTCCCTTACTGTGCATAACAAGTACAGTGACTACAAATGTTAGGAGAAGTGATTGGAGTTGTACAGCCCATGGGGCTGATACATACACTGTTTGGACGGACGGGGACCCTCTCAAAGTTCATGTTCATGCCTGGGATGATGACGGTCATCTTGCGGGGACCTTTGAACCCCAGAACATTGGTCTCCTGCAGAGAGAACACAGGAGATCAGAATGTCACAGAATGTCACACAACCTTACACGTTCAATTATATTAGTGTGTGTGTGTGTGTGTGTGTGTGTGTGTGTGTGTGTGTGTGTGTGTGTGTGTGTGTGTGTGTGTATATGTGTGCACTCACATAGCAGATGGCTGCGAGTTCCTGTCGTGTGTTGCTCTCCTCCAGCAGAGCTCCAGGGTTCTTACAGGGGTTGGTGCCTTGGTCATACACCGTGAACTTGGTCCCCATCAGGTTAGACCTGCAGGATGACCAGACCAATCCCATTAGAGTCTACAATGACCCTCCAGCACTCACAATCCCACCCAATAGGGTTATCAGATGCAGCCGAGGGCTCAAAGCAATATGGAAATTGTTCATAAGCAAGGATTTAGAATTATATTTAGCAGAGTTGTGAGTAAGACGAGTGAGATATGGTCCTACCTCAGTTTCCCCATGAAGCTCTCTCCCTCGCGTGACAGGTCCGTGGCGTCCACTGAGATCAGGTAGTTGGACGTCTTGCTCTTTTTCCTCTTCCTCCCAGCCAGAAGAAACAGCTGGGTGAAATAAAGAGAGTAAACTCAGGGTGAGAGGGAAACTCACAAACCATCATTTTAATCACTGCAATCAAAACAGGTGTTACTTTTACTTTATATTCTCATACCATTTCAAATGTAGCTATTGAAGAAAAGAAAATGAAACACGCCCGTGAAATACGATTAAAAAGAAATCTATCTTGACTGTAAATCTATCTAGGTCTTGTCTCCATGTTAATCCACCATGACAGGATGTGAGGTCAAATGTACCTTCCTGCCGTCCTCTCTCTCCATGTGCATAAAGTAGGTGGGGTACAGGCCGCGGTCCATTCCCTTCTTGTCCCGGGATATGCGGCACTTGACGGTGACGCCGCGGAGGGCAGGACGCACCACAAACTCCTCCAGGTTGTCCACTTCGATCAGAGCGCTCTCCGTCGTGGGCGACCCCGGTGTCACGCACTCCTGTGAGGGGGGGAAAAAAACACACAATGCTACGTCAAAAAAACATACTGGCCAATCACTGTTATAAAGGAGATACAGTCCAGGAGTAGAGGGGACAACATTCATCTGCCATCTTGTTGTTTCAGTGTCTTCATGCTTTTCTATACATCTTCAAGTGACAAGTTGATTTGCCATGTGTAATGAATACAATAGAAATCTCACAAGCCATAGCCACATAGCTATGTATGTGCTCCTAATGATATGACAGGACAGAGACAACTATATGGTTGGACTCACTGTGTTGGACTTTGTGCTGGAGGCAGACGCAGGCCGGGTTGACTCTGGGTTGGGGGACAGCGAGCGTGGCCGTTCTTCATCACCGTGTTCTTCATCCTCACTGGCCTCTTCGTAGTTCATACTGCCTGACAGACCTGGTCATGGGAAAAAGAGTGCACTATGGGAGATGTGGCCTACAGCTTACACTCCATTGGTTGGGATCAGGAGGACCCAGGGTTCTATGCAGACAGGAGAGATCATCTCAGATGCCCAGCCAAGCTGAAAACTCCTCCATATCTCCTCAGTAATCCCATAGGTTCTTATTGCCATGACTCAAGAAGGAGAGATTTATTTCTCCTGGGACCCATTGTGATTAGCCTGCATGTAATGGATATGGGCAATGTATTTCTTCAAATGTATGCAGATTTTGCTTTTGATCACATAGCCTTTGATTTGTTCCAACTAAGTCATCATACTACCCCAGTTGAAAATATGAACTGATGCAATATTTCCTGTATCAGAAAAGGCCACATATTACAATATGCAGCTAAAACGCCTCTCTAAAACATTTAGTAGTCCCCCTAACATTTGAGGAGACAACCTAACCTTAAAACAGCTGGCAGAGGATGGGAAGGAAAGCGGAAGCGAAATAGTGCTGAGTAACTGTTGAGACCCATTGAGGAAAAACGTTTCTGTATAGAACAGACGAGACTACCCAGTAACCAGGTTACGATAGAAGAGACCTGTTATGAACCTCTTGCCATCCCAGCAGCCTTCATTATCCCCAGACACCACTGTTAGTCCACTTCAGAGCCCTATACATTTCCACATTGGAAAGAATACAAGACAATAGATTCTCCATCTTCATTGTGTTTTATCCATCACTGAGAGCTGGTTTCCTGGACCCAAATTAAGCCTTGTACTAAATGCACGTTAAGCATGCTTTTCAGTCCAGGAGTAATCTGTGTCTGCGAAACCGTCCCTGATAGTCCAATGTAAAGGGGTTAGTTAGGAACGAGGGAAAGCAGAAATCCTATTGAGAGATACCAGCCAGACAGACCCAGCACGGTGTGGTCAGACAGGCCTCTGTGGGAGCTGCTCTGGACAGGTGTCAGTAATGCTGCTAATTGGATTTACCAGCCGTGACGCTGGCTGGTGCTGTGGAATATTTGAATGAGAAAGCATTTTTTAGATGCGATAGCAGAATTCAAAGTGAGCAGGGGAAAAATGTCCGCTCGCAATGTGTTCCATTGTTGATGATACAAGAAATATAAACCGGTTCTCTTCGGTGTGTCTTGAAGCCAGAGTATGATATCTAGCACTTTACATCCAATGACTAGGTTATTATCAGGAACTATAGAATTCACTGTTGTTGTATGCTCCCTCAGTTTCACCTCTGCTCCATAGAGTTAGTGCTGCAGAGAGAGAGGAAAGGAGGGAGGGAGAGAGACAGAAACCCAGCAACCTTCACTTCAGCCCTGTCACCATGGGAACGGCAGGCTGCTCTCTACTACCTGACTGGAGTAGTTTCTCCCTGGCAGACAGTGGGCGCTCTGGCCCCTCCTCTGGGCC
Source organism: Salmo salar (assembly GCF_965601325.2). Lineage (NCBI taxonomy): Eukaryota > Metazoa > Chordata > Actinopteri > Salmoniformes > Salmonidae > Salmo > Salmo salar. Next base: position 53,221,184 of record NC_138297.1, read on the forward strand.
CTCCTCCACTGCACCAACCAACTGGACCACCCTGTCGTTGGCGGGGTCAATCAGAGAGGGGGAGGGGCTGAGAGAGATGTCCCACGCCTCTGCAGACAGACACATATGTATTGGCCAACGTGGCTAGAAACAATATGTGCACAGTGGTGTTCACTCCATCTAGCCCCAGAGATGTGTCTAAATGTCAGGGTACTGCCAAACATTAAATACAGACCGCAAATGTCAGCTACATTCTAATAGTGACTCAAAGGCATCAATTAAAACAACAAAGTTTTGTAGATTCACTTTTTTTTACTAAATCAGCCAAATGGAAATGTCAATACGTTCTGATAATACAACTTTTGTAAAAAGAAAAGGGCTCGATGCTCAGGTTGTAAAACCAAAACTTGCAACGTGATCATTTCAACCACTTTCTCGGTCTAGCAGCACATGGAGAACTTTACCTTGGGAACTCGCTGACCAGTTTTGACTGAATAGCGTCCCCAAGTCAAATCCAAATGGAGGCAGTAGGCTATTACTAATCCTTTGCCGTTTCCATTTCAATTAGTTTACACTGGGAAATAAAAATGATTGGGCAGCCAGGCACTATCTAAGGCACCTGAGGACAGGCTGGATCTCAGTAGCACTAAGCAGACCAGACATTCATTCATGATGAAGGTTTGCATTATTGAAAGGGGAGTGTCACCTGCCCTCTTGTTGCTGTCCAGAAGAAGATCCTTAAAAACCGAGGCTAATGCAGTAATATGCTGCCCTTAATCTGGGTCTCAGGTTTAACTAGGTAATACATCTCTCTCCCAGATATAGACCTGGCTATCTTGATTTAGCTTGTCATTTAGCACAGTAACAGCACAGAATGATATTGAATTAGTCTCAGGAAATGAAAGAGACTTCAACACTCTTCGTGGACCTGCCAGAAGGAGGGGAGGTGAGGTGGCATAAATAAGTACTGTGGTAGGTGGATACTACTCTTGCCCCTTACAAAATGATCAATTTCTCACTGTCACCATCAACCTCGCCCTCCGCCGGCTCTCTAACTGCACACTGCAGCACCACAGCCCTGGGAAGAGGTAGTATCCCAGAGCAGGGTTTTAGCACTGTGCAATGGCTTTTAATGAGACCAACTGAAAGGACAGCAGCAACAATAAACCACAACCTTCAAAGTTCTTGAGACTGTCCCTGAACAACGATGTTGACCAGATATGCTCCCATTTCTCATCTGTCCTCCTTTGCTTTCTTTATCTTCTCATGCCATCCTGCATTCTTTCTCTCTCTCTCAGTTCAGCCTGGCCTCTCACTAGACTACAAAGTGCCTCTACCAGCCCAGAGGTGTGAAAGAGACACTTATATTGAGTGCCCTGTCGGTGTAGCCGTGAGGCCCGCCAGAGCAGCAGATCTCTGAAGCGGCTTGGTATTCGACCCAGAGGATTTATCAGGGTAGATGATGATGAGGGATATAACTGACTGACTCGCATGTGTACACACTCTCCTAGGTCTTCTGTCTATAGCACTACTGCGTATGAGACATTGTCTGTGCTGTGTAGGCCATAGGGCTAGGACTATTTCCTGGTCACATGGTCTGACCATAACTAGGCCCCAGAGTATTTCCTGGTCAGGTAAGGTGTTCAAGAAACCCCCCAGCCTTACCTACTGACAGAACTCTTTATAACCCTCTACTTAAACACTCCTACCTTCTGTCCAAACTGGCTGTCCTGACTCCCTATCTGACCCCCTTCTCAAGCCCCCCCCGGCTCACCTCGTTTCTGCAGCAGCTCGTGGATGTCTGTCTTGGGCTCCAGCAGAGTCTCCGTGTCCCCGTCCCGGTCAGGCTCCTCGGCGAGGGGAGACTGGTGCAGCGGCTGGGACAGGGACAGGGGCTGGGACTTGCTCACCGACAGAATCTGGATCTTGGTACCCAGGTCTGGAGCCTCAGAGCCCATGAAGGCAGCAGGGCCGTCGATACCTGCAGGGTGGGGCGCATTCACAGAATTTTTTTTTATGTCTTGAATTACGTTAATAACTTTGTCCTGCTTGTCTGTGTGTTTGAGCATCCAGCCGTTAACTTCTCCAAGAGCTGTTCTGTATTCCTATGCTTCCATCTGTGCTTCCCTGAGGTGATTTGATTTGTACCTACTCCTTATTACTTAGCCGTCTGCTTGCAGCTGCGTTTCTCTGTAGTACCTCTACTCTATGTTCATGTCAGAGCTTAGCCTTGTGCTATGGAGTGATATGCTGCATTGAGCAGGTGGCCCTTTTCTTGCCTGAGAGTCTGAACGCTGCTCTGCCTCTCTGAATGTGACTCTCTCCCGCCCAACTGAAGGCCCCTCTGGGCATCAGAGAGAACAGCTTCCTGGGTGTCTCCTCCACTACCTTGAACAGTCGCTTCTCCACACGTCCCAAGACTGAGGGATGCGTAATTAGACACATGCACGCACGCACCACACACGCACCACACACACACACCTCAATATATTAGTTTCCTGATTGTTTGGAGGAACATTTTATAACATTGTATCCCAGTATGTGAGACTAACATACGTCGCATGCCAATGTACATGTGATTGGTATCAGAAGTGGGATGCACCTATGTTTATAATCCTATTCTATATAAGCACTTTTCTCTAGTCTTGTATTTCCTGACTGGTCTCCTCTACCTCGATCTGGAAGGCCACTCTGCTCCTCCAGAGTGAGCTCCATGACTGGCCCTCTCCCTGCTTTCCTGGGCAACATGGGGCCTGGCCCCACCTTCTCCCACCACTCCCTCTCACTGTCCTCACCTGACGTACTGCCCTCACTCTGGACTGGAAAGCAAATGGATCATTAAAGTATTCTTCTTCATAGCCAACAACTGTCTATCTCTGACTGTGGACTCAGCACTGATCCTGCTTCCTCAGACCCATTACTTTATCCCGATCGTGTGATCTGACCCCGGAAAAACTAGCTAGTACAGTAGCTAACCCCAAGAACCAAGGCTCACCGTCCATGATGACATCGCTGGTGATGCTGAGGCGTGACTCCACCAGCGGGGCCTGCTCCTCACTACGCCGGGGTCTGGAGCGCCTGGGCCGGGCCTCTGGGTTGGGCTGCACCATCAGAGGCTCCTGCCGCTTCCGCCGCTGCTTCTGCTCCAACAGCAGCCTCTGTGGATGGGGGGGGGGGGGGGGGGGGGGAATTACGACAGTGAGAGTATACCATGCAAATATTGTCTGTCCGTCCGTCCGTCCCTGCCCCAGACTGACAGCTGGACTGACAGCTGGTGATAAGGCTCTAGTGATCCTCTCTCTATGGACCATACCTGTATCTGTCCAGGTATACCTGGCCTCGCTTCCCCACAGTCCATGAGAACACCATCCCTTTCCCTCATTAAAACACTCTTTAATCATAGAGGTCTGGCTGCTATGTAATGCATACCTGTAGACTGTGTACTTCCAGTCATTGCTTGAACACTAGTTAGCATTGGCTGGCAAAACTACCGCTAACTTCCTTCCTACTGGATGCGGAGAGATACAACTGGTTCATCTGACTCTGGGGAAGAATTACTTTAAACCCCCCCATGACTTCCTCATCATCAAGCCAGACACTAATCTATATTCAACCTTATACAGACAGCCTTAGTTAGACCTTTTCCAGATCACTCAAAATGCTGAGAACCAGACAATCAGTAAGGACTCTGTCCTCATCAGACACTTGGGACACTTTGATCGAAAAACCACCAGTGTTGGTGTTTTGAAAAACAGAGTTATCTTAAGCAATACGACAAAACAAATGAGCAAAAAACACGTGGCTTGCCAGCTTCGTTTCAGGGGTGTCAAACAAGATGCATGTTCCTATGGCAACCGTGTCAGAGTGTCCTCGATAGACTCCACATTCTTTGTTGTCGTCGTCTCACCACTCCCACTGTTGTTGGGGGAGAGGACAGAACATGATGGCCATTCAATGTGAATCTCAAAATGGAACCCCAGATGGCTTTGGAAACAACACACACAAGTGTCATGACCCGACCTTGCAAATCATTCAGCCACAGTAAAATGTCCTGTTTTCTTCCTTCAGTATCTTTGACACTAAATTGGAAGGCAGAATATGCAACTCGCATAGAAACAGAACAGGTGAAGTAAGGTTGTCTAGGCTATATTTAGCTCATAGTAAAGGTCACAGAATAATGGACCTTTGTATCCTAGCAATAGCACTAGAGGAAATGGGACATAAGAGAGTTAGCTACTCAGTGAAGGAACCTTCAGCGACAAATCCATTGAAATCAATTTAGAAAAACCTGTTACATGGGTCCTGGACAAGTAAGCCTAGACTGTTGTAAAAGATGCTATGAGACAAAGTAACAGAGTGCTTAAAATACAGTGGAAACTATTCAAACGACTTTAGTAAACCTAGAGTTGGAAATGCTGCTTCCTGTGGAACCCTATAACTCTGTGCGGTGCTGGCTGAGGCTCTTTTCAGTACGGGGACAGAGAGACTGGGGACAGGGGACAGTGACAAGGCAGTGGGATCATTAGAGCTGACATTGTCACAGCCATCACAAACGCTCTGGGAAACTAGGGACAACAGCGATGAGGGTTGGCCCCCTTTAGATTTCTGGCTAGACAATACACAGCACAATGTCTCTATGAATATAAAAAAGCTTCACACTAGAGAAATGGTCAATTTCCATGAATTATGGTGACATTCATCAGTTGGCCCTGCAGTCCTGGTCTCTGGTCAAAGCAGGCGATGGGTTACGTAACTGCCTCAATTAGTGGGGAGCATCAAAACAACAAGTGGTGTTTAGTGACGAACTGGGCTGGAAAGAGACGTGAGGTCCTTGTCTCTCTGAAGCCTCATTGTGCTGATTATCCACCACTACAGAAAGGTTTTATTACTCTGGGCTAACGCAACACACACATTCAGGGTCAATGCAACACAGGCGCACACACACAAAAGCACAGACACGCACGCTCGTACCTACACACACACGCACACACACACACACACTACCATGGCCTGCTTCTATTTGACACCTGAAAAATAATATTCATTAAATACCAAGACTTTGTCTTTGATTCAAATGCAAATAAGACCAGATGAAAGGCCTCTGGGAGTTTAATGGTTTCAGCTTGGAGTCTGATGGTTTACATTTCAAACAGGCTTTGTTTTAAAGGGACATTTCGGGCTTTTGGCAATGAAGCCCTTTATTTACTTCCCCAGAGTCAGATGAACTCATAAATAGCATTTTTATGTCTCTGCATCCAGTATGAAGGAAGTAAGAGGTAGTTTTGCGAGCCAATGCTAACTAGCGTTAGCCCAATGACTGGATGTCTATGGCATCTACTAGCATGCTAGCAATTACAAGAGACTTCCAGTCATTGCGTTAACACTAGTTATCAATTGCGATAACGCTAGTTAGAAACTTCCTTCAAACTGCACACAGAGACATACAAATTGTATCTACGAGTTCATCTGACTCTGGGAAAGTAGATACAATCCCGAAGTATCCCTTTAAGAGGGGAACAGGGCTCGCCTCTTCGTTTTCTTCTAAGGCTAAAAATAGCGGACAAATGAATAAAACATCTGAATGGATTATCATAATGAAACAGACTGTTAATTTGGACACAGGATACAGATTCCATGTAAACAAGAAACACAAGCCCCACAATGCTTCACGATGAGATCCTACTTAAAAATGTTATCAAGAGCCACACATCTGACCCAGGATCTGATTCAACTTTGAAGCCCTTTTGTCTAGTTTTTTTTCCTGTCTTCCCTCTTTGCTCTGGGCAGCAGTAGTCTTCCTGTGTAAACTGGCCAGCAGTAGTCGTCCTGTGTAAACTGGCTAGCAGTAGACTTCCTGTGTAAACTGGCCAGCAGTAGTCGTCCTGTGTAAACTGGCCAGCAGTAGTCGTCCTGTGTAAACTGGCCAGCAGTAGTCGTCCTGTGTAAACTGGCCAGCAGTAGTCGTCCTGTGTAAACTGGCCAGCAGTAGTCGTCCTGTGTAAACTGGCCAGCAGTAGTCGTCCTGTGTAAACTGTCCAGCAGTAGTCGTCCTGTGTAAACTGGCCAGCAGTAGTCGTCCTGTGTAAACTGGCCAGCAGTAGACTTCCTATGTAAACTGGCCAGCAGTAGACTTCCTGTGTAAACTGGTCAGCAGTAGTCGTCCTGTGTAAACTGTCCAGCAGTAGTCGTCCTGTGTAAACTGGCCAGCAGTAGACGTCCTGTGTAAACTGGCCAGCAGTAGACTTCCTGTGTAAACTGGCTAGCAGTAGTCGTCCTGTGTAAACTGGTCAGCAGTAGACTTCCTATGTAAACTGGCCAGCAGTTGACTTCCTGTGTAAACTGGCTAGCAGTAGTCGTCCTGTGTAAACTGGCTAGCAGTAGTCGTCCTGTGTAAACTGGCTAGCAGTAGTCGTCCTGTGTAAACTGGCTAGCAGTAGTCGTCCTGTGTAAACTGGTCAGCAGTAGACTTCCTGTGTAAACTGGCTAGCAGTAGTCGTCCTGTGTAAACTGGTCAGCAGTAGACTTCCTGTGTAAACTGGCTAGCAGTAGACTTCCTGTGTAAACTGGTCAGCAGTAGACTTCCTGTGTAAACTGGCTAGCAGTAGACTTCCTGTGTAAACTGGTCAGCAGTAGACTTCCTGTGTAAACTGGCTAGCAGTAGACTTCCTGTGTAAACTGGCTAGCAGTAGTCGTCCTGTGTAAACTGGTCAGCAGTAGACTTCCTGTGTAAACTGGCTAGCAGTAGTCGTCCTGTGTAAACTGGTCAGCAGTAGACTTCCTGTGTAAACTGGCTAGCAGTAGACTTCCTGTGTAAACTGGTCAGCAGTAGACTTCCTGTGTAAACTGGCTAGCAGTAGACTTCCTGTGTAAACTGGTCAGCAGTAGACTTCCTGTGTAAACTGGCTAGCAGTAGACTTCCTGTGTAAACTGGCTAGCAGTAGACTTCCTGTGTAAACTGGCTAGCAGTAGACTTCCTGTGTAAACTGGCTAGCAGTAGTCGTCCTGTGTAAACTGGTCAGCAGTAGACTTCCTATGTAAACTGGCTAGCAGTAGTCTTCCTGTGTAAACTGGTCAGCAGTAGACTTCCTGTGTAAACTGGCTAGCAGTAGACTTCCTGTGTAAACTGGCTAGCAGTAGACTTCCTGTGTAAACTGGCTAGCAGTAGTCTTCCTGTGTAAACTGGCTAGCAGTAGACTTCCTGTGTAAACTGGCTAGCAGTAGTCTTCCTGTGTAAACTGGCTAGCAGTAGACTTCCTGTGTAAACTGGCTAGCAGTAGACTTCCTGTGTAAACTGGCTAGCAGTAGTCTTCCTGTGTAAACTGGCTAGCAGTAGACTTCCTGTGTAAACTGGCTAGCAGTAGACTTCCTGTGTAAACTGGCTAGCAGTAGACTTCCTGTGTAAACTGGCTAGCAGTAGTCTTCCTGTGTAAACTGGCTAGCAGTAGACTTCCTGTGTAAACTGGCTAGCAGTAGTCTTCCTGTGTAAACTGTCTGGGAAATGCTAGCCATATTCGTGTAAGCTGTTTTTCTCTCACTGGTGTTATATTGATCTGTAACTAAGATGCTATTGCTGCTGGAATCTTAGCAATGGCCACTCCTGGATTTCACTAATAATAACGTTTTTACAGAACGGTTACCTCACAAGAACTGACAGCAGTAGAGCAGACACTGAACTGTCTCACTCGCTGACAGAACTCATCAGTGGCAATGACACTTCACTTCACTGAATTAACCCTATCCAAACTGAACAGAACTCAAACCTAGTTCCTAGTTTGCTTGGACTACACTCTTAGCACCTTTTTTTCTATCTAGAACGTTGAACAGTTATATGGCTGTCCCCATAGGAGAACCTTTAAATAACCCTTTTTGGTTCCAGGTAGAACTCCTTTGGTTCCAGGTATAGAAGGAACCCTTCTGGGTTCCTTGTAGAACCCTTTCTACAGAGGATTCTACATGGAACCCAAAAGGGTTCTACCTGTAACCAAAAAAAGGGTTCTCCTATGGGGACAGTCGAAGAACCCTTTTGGAACCCTTTTTCTAAGAGTGTATAACCAGAACATAGAGTATGGCTAGAAAATGAGGAATATTTAGGCTCATTGTTCAACTATTTGCATTTTCAAACAGTAACATAAAGAGTTTAAATAATCTGTTGAATTGGCTATTAGTTCCCAGTACACCACCATTCCACAGATCATACCTCTAAATGATTAAATATCAGAATATTTTGGGAAAAACTGGAGAAAAGAACGTAGGCTACTAGAAACAAAACTGCCCTACAATTAAAACAATCCATTGTATTATTGTCCATTTAAACAAAAGACTTAAGATAGGATATGAGAAAAGGATATGACTCAATATACTGTTTCATTCACCGTCCTGAGGCTGTGGGAGAAAGACAATGTACAGACCTAAAACAAGACACAGGAGGCTAATGAAAACAGCAGACTAGGAGATTTCCCACATCCACGGAAGTGTGTCCCACCAGAGACAGGCTATAACGATATCACCAGGATGAGCTGAAATCAAATGCTCACACACATGCACAGTACACACACGCAAGCACGTACATACGCAAACACAAACACACACACACACACACACACACACACACACACACACACACACACACACACACACACACACAAACACAGAGAAATATACACACCAAAATACACACGCGCAAGCATGTACCTGTGCACACACAACTTCCCATGTTACTCTCAGATCAAAATAGTCAACCCTGAATGACATAAACAGAACAGAGAATAAGAGGTGCTGACTCACCCTGTCCATTAGTGTCCGGAGTGAGACAGAGAGTAACAGTGAAGTGCAGAAGTTTCTCTGTGGAGCTCAGGGTTCCATGCTCTGTGAGACCCCGTCACATCTAAACTCTCCCCCACCGAGCAGCACTCTTGCCGGGCATGCCTCGGTCTCCCTGCCCTCCACTACCCCTGGATCCTGGATCAGGCTTTCAGATCAGACAACTAACACAAGGATAACCACGCAACACCAGCTTCCCTCTCACTCTGAGTCCGTGTCTCCTCCCCAGCGTGTGTGTGAGAGAGTGTGTGTGAGAGAGAACTAGAGTGTATGTGCGTGTGTCTGGGTGGCCACTGTCACTAACTGAATCAGCGGTTGTAAGCACCTCGGGGCAGAGTGAGGAAGAGAGAGAGAATGAGTGAGATGGAGAAAGGGAGGGAGGGGGATAGAGGTGCTGCGAGTGTCAGACAGCGATAGAATAAGAGCTATTTTGGGGGGGGGGGGTCTGTGTTTGTGTGTGTGGGTTGGTTGGTTTTTCTATCCTTGTGGGGACCTAAAATCCCCACAAGGATAGTAAAACAAGGAAAATACTCCCTTGTGGGGACATTTCTCATGTCCTCATAAGGACAAAGGCCTTAAAACTTTAGAAGCCTTTTTAAAACTCAAATGCACTACAAATTCTCAGCAACAAATGTGATCAAATTCAGATCCTACATCTGCAGGCATACAGCGCACTACACAGACTCGGTCTACTGAAACCTTCCTACGGTTATTCCCTACATAGTGCACTACTTTGTTAGGCTCTGGTCAAAAGTAGTGCACTATGTTGGGAACAGGGTGCCATTTGGGACGCAGGCATCGAGTCAGTCTGTGCCTACCAATCATCTCATCAATCTTTTACTCCATTGTGTGACTGTTGCTGTTTCACTTTAAAGCAGCGTGGGTGGTGATAAGGATACTGCAGGCAGGAGGGATTGTAAGGGACAATCATCAGACACGCAGACCAGGAAGAGCTGTTCGCTGAGAAAGGAGCAGATTGGTGCTTTATCTCTACAATGAGTGCTAAAACAATTAACTTCCGGACAAATACTTTTCTTTCTACTAATTGGACAAATTGTACTTCCTTCGAAAATAAAAGAGTTCAAAGACACCCTGTTTTCCCTCGGTTTCATGACAATTAGCCTTACTGTGCTGATGGTCGGAAATTCATAGCCTGAGTGACACCGGAGGCAGAAAACCAGGTCATTTATACACTCACTGCCAGTCAAATGTTCAAGCTTGACAGGCTCACAGCAATAAGCATAGACTGAGACCTCAAAAACTATTCTGACAGAAAACATGAAAAGACACCAGAAACAACCAAAACATCAAACGCAAAATGCCTCTAGATATATAAGATATGGACTAGTCTGGTCATTTCTGCATCATAAATAGAATACTCATGACATATACCCTGAACAAGTCTATTGGAGCAGTAGTGTCTATATGGGAGCCGTAGTGTCTATAGGGTTGCAATGATGCTGAACAGGTGCTGTATGTGGCGTAACTAGTTTCATGTGTTTGATAAGGTTAGTCATTACCTGCTTTTCCAGCTTCTGCTGCCTGAGGCTGGTGCTGTCATCATCAAGGGCACTGAGAAGAGACGAAAGACAAAATGGTTACTATCCACTCATAACTCTTATCTGACTGAGACATAATACAATTGGTTCTGTGGTTAATATGAATCCATTATCTGGGTCTCATCTGTTATCTGTTATTTTTCCAATAAGAAACAATTTGCTACAGTGGTCACTAATGAATGCAACCCCGGTCGAGTTTGGGTGGTATGCAGATTTTCATACCGTTTCTGTGCCATACCGGGGTATTTGTAATTACCGGAAGCGCAAACAAGGGGCCTTATTTCTTTTTAAAAAAGGTATTGAAAATCATACCATCGGTATATACCCAGGTATATGGTATATCACCCAAGCCTACCCTGTTGTCACTTACAATGACACCAATGATTTTCAATGGAATTCCACCAGGGGGCATCGCTGCTGTGAATAATAACTGCGGACGCCCCACTGAAATCTCCTGGCAGAGCTAGAATTGAACGTTACCAAGGTGTTCGCTTGAAAAAGCAGTTACACTGCTGCGCATAACTAAGACTGTCATACAGGATTACTGTCATACCTTAGGCTATAACTGTTTGAGCTTAGCCTGACTGCATGATCTGTAAAAAAACTAAAACATGTAGTTGTTAATAGATATCATTTTGTCCAGGAGTTGTTCATGACCACGTAGGCTAACTTGACCGAGAAAAGCTTAGGGCTCTAGCTACAAAACTCCTCACTTTCCTGGTGAAGTCCAAAATGATACTGTATCAGGACTGTATAATGCAATAGAATGCATCAGACAGCAGCACCACTGTGCTACAAAGCAACAGCAAGTCTAGATCTAAAACACAGTTCTCCACAGAGTCCTGTCTCTGGCCGTCAGAGTGGTGGCTGTTGTTTGGGACTACTTTTCCTGGACTCCTGTGAAAAGGCCTGCTGGGTACATGTTGCTAAGCTATAGTGGAGAAGGAGAAGAAGGTGGGAGTAGCAGTGGGAGTCTATTCAGAGGCACAGAGCAAGTTAGAGGAACCCACCGCTACTCTACCCAGCCACAGACATAACCTACAAGACACTCTCACTGACAGACATGACCTACAAGACACTCTCACTGACAGACATAACCTACAAGACACTCTCACTGACAGACATAACCTACAAGACACTCTCACTGCAAGAGCACAGCCTTGGGGGGGTGATGGAGGGAGTCTGTGATGGAGGATGGGGGGAGGGTGTGATGGAGGATGGGGAAGTGTGTGATGGAGGATGGGGGAGTGCGTGATGGAGGGAGTGCGTGATGGAGGATGAGGGAGTGTGTGATGGAGGATTGGGGGAGTGCGTGATGGAGGATGAGGGAGTGTGTGATGGAGGATTGGGGGAGTGCGTGATGGAGGATGGGGGGAGTGCGTGATGGAGGATGAGGGAGTGTGTGATGGAGAATGAGGGAGTGTGTGATGGAGGATGGGGGAGTGTGTGATGGAGGATGGGGGAGTGTGTGATGGAGGATGGGGGAGTGTGTGATGGAGGATGGGGGAGTGTGTGATGGAGGATGGGGGAGTGTGTGATGGAGGATGGGGGAGTGTGTGATGGAGGATGGGGGAGTGTGTGATGGAGGATGAGGGAGTGTATGATGGAGGATGGGGGAGTGTGTGATGGAGGATGGGGGAGTGTGTGATGGAGGATGGGGGAGTGTGTGATGGAGGATGGGGGAGTGTATGATGGAGGATGGGGGAGTGTGTGATGGAGGATGGGGGAGTGTGTGATGGAGGATGGGGGAGTGTGTGATGGAGGATGAGGGAGTGTGTGATGGAGGATGGGGGAGTGTGTGATGGAGGATGGGGGAGTGTGTGATGGAGGATGGGGGAGTGTGTGATGGAGGATGGGGGAGTGTGTGATGGAGGATGGGGGAGTGTATGATGGAGGATGGGGGAGTGTATGATGGAGGATGGGGGAGTGTGTGATGGAGGATGGGGGAGTGTGTGATGGAGGATGGGGGAGTGTGTGACGGAGGATGGGGGAGTGTGTGACGGAGGATAGGGGAGTGTGTGATGGAGGATGGGGGAGTGTGTGATGGAGGATGGGGGAGTGTGTGATGGAGGATGGGGGAGTGTGTGATGGAGGATGGGGGAGTGTGTGATGGAGGATGAGGGAGTGTGTGATGGAGGATGAGGGAGTGTGTGATGGAGGATGGGGGAGTGTGTGATGGAGGATGGGGGAGTGTGTGATGGAGGATGGGGGAGTGTGTGATGGAGGATGGGGGAGTGTGTGATGGAGGATGGGGGAGTGTGTGATGGAGGATGGGGGAGTGTGTGATGGAGGATGGGGGAGTGTGTGATGGAGGATGGGGGAGTGTGTGATGGAGGATGGGGGAGTGTGTGATGGAGGATGGGGGAGTGTGTGATGGAGGATGGGGGAGTGTGTGATGGAGGATGGGGGAGTGTGTGATGGAGGATGGGGGAGTGTGTGATGGAGGATGGGGGAGTGTGTGATGGAGGATGGGGGAGTGTGTGATGGAGGATGGGGGAGTGTGTGATGGAGGATGGGGGAGTGTGTGATGGAGGATGGGGGAGTGTGTGATGGAGGATGGGGGAGTGTGTGATGGAGGATGGGGGAGTGTGTGATGGAGGATGGGGGAGTGTGTGATGGAGGATGGGGGAGAGTGTGATGGAGGATGGGGGAGTGTGTGATGGAGGATGGGGGAGTGTGTGATGGAGGATGGGGGAGTGTGTGATGGAGGATGGGGGAGTGTGTGATGGAGGATGGGGGAGTGTGTGATGGAGGATGGGGGAGTGTGTGATGGAGGATGGGGGAGTGTGTGATGGAGGATGGGGGAGTGTGTGATGGAGGATGGGGGAGTGTGTGATGGAGGATGGGGGAGTGTGTGATGGAGGATGGGGGAGTGTGTGATGGAGGATGGGGGAGTGTGTGATGGAGGATGGGGGAGTGTGTGATGGAGGATGGGGGAGTGTGTGATGGAGGATGGGGGAGTGTGTGATGGAGGATGGGGGAGTGTGTGATGGAGGATGGGGGAGTGTGTGATGGAGGATGGGGGAGTGTGTGATGGAGGATCGGGGAGTGTGTGATGGAGGATGGGGGAGTGTGTGATGGAGGATGGGGGAGTGTGTGATGGAGGATGGGGGAGTGTGTGATGGAGGATGGGGGAGTGTGTGATGGAGGATGGGGGAGTGTGTGATGGAGGATGGGGGAGTGTGTGATGGAGGATGGGGGAGTGTGTGATGGAGGATGGGGGAGTGTGTGATGGAGGATGGTTGAAGATTGGGAGAACAAAAAAAAACAAGGTTCTGCAACATGCTGCTGAAATCTCTCAGAACAATTTAACATCTCTGGGCTTCACTAATTTCTCTGTCAGTCCACATGCTCATAATATCTGTTGCTGTCAAACAGCCTGGGCTGTACTATACCCTTTACATCTCCCATTCAGACAGAACGTGTTACAGGAGTAGGACAAGAAGAACTTCATTAAGCACAACTATCTACAGTAAATAACAATCTCTCCATACCACTGACTTACTCTCGCTCTCCCTCTGAGCAGTAAATCTCATACTTCTGGTGTCTGGGATACAGTCCGTGACACATCACTCTGCTGGAGGATATAAGGGCCTCATTACGTCATCAGCACCGCTTCTGAAGGACAGTCACCAAATGCCAAGAGGAATAGAAAGCAGAACGATCATCTGCTGAGAGGCATACATCATCCGTCTATTACGTGAACTCAGATTATTACAGACAACAACACCGATGACTTGGCCACGTCCTCTGAAATCCTCAGAATGATGAAATAAAATCAATAAGCTAAGTAAGTCAACTATTACAGATTCAAATTCCACATTCTGTGGCAATAACAATTGTTGCCAATGTCATCAAACCAATGAGTTTTGGACCGGACTTTGCAAGTTGCTTGTCTATTCATTCAACAACAACCCCTGTTTGGTCAGCTTAACATGAATGATCAGTGATCTCAGAGGCTGCAGAGCACTCCGTTTCAGTGTACTGATTGTTACAGCCCTCTTCAAGTCTAATGAGCCCAGTGCAGCGCTATCCATACAGGCGTGCAGATCTGTCCACAGGGAATCCATTACATGGCCCTGAGGTGTTAGTGACAGTAGTGACGAGTGAAGGATGATGGGAGGTGTTAATTACACATCCGGGATGGTCATTACACTCGTAGACAAAAAAGGTGCTATCTAGAACCTTAAAGGGTTCTTCGGCTGTCCCCATAGGAGAACCCTTTTTGGTTCCATGTACAACCCTTTCTACAGACGGTTCTACATGGAACCAAAAAGGGTGCTACCTGGAACCAAAACAGGTTCTACCTAGAACCACAAAAGGTTCTCCTATGGGGACAGCCGAAGAACCCTTTTAGAACATTTTTTTCTAAGAGTGTAGGGTGGCCAGAGGAGGGCCAGGGGGAGGAGCGGAAGAGAAGCAGGGGACTATTTCTTTTCAACAGCTGTCCAGCGTCGGACCTGGGTGGAGTGAATACTCTCCACTGGGGAAAGGCTGGAGACTTGGTGTTTATGGTTACTTCCAAAGGGTGTTTGACCTCTTTTGGACAACTGACCTATTGGAGCTTACTATGAATACAAAAATTATACTTTGACCATGAAATGGCTAGTTGATGGAAGCTGTGGGTGCCTGGGTGGATGGTTAATTATAGGTATTCTAATGGATGGGTGCTAAAGATGTAGGATTTTAATTTGAGCCAGTTTGCTACAGCAGGAGAATAATGTGGAAGCAACAGGAAATGTGAATTATTATGTAGATTATAATTAATGGACAAGTTTCAAAGTGAAAATTACAAACTTCAGAAGGCTTTATAAACCTCAAATACACTCCAAGTTTTACATTTCCTGCATTGCAGGAAAGTTCTCCTGCAACAGGGTGATCAAATGAAGATCCAACATCTGTGCTACTTACCTCGCTGTTGAGGTAGAGGAGAAACTGGCGGAGCTGGAGGGTCTTCAGGGCCATGGGGTTTTCGAACAGGAACACAGAACACAGAGAAGAATAGAGTTAGCAAGAGATCAGTGATAACAAAAAGAACGATGCTAAAGCGGGATGCTTTGGTACTGTTCTAATACTCTGTGTCAACGCTGGTGTAGTCCTTCAGTTTGATAAGCACATGATCTTTCAAGCTTTCAGGGAAATGTAAATTGATCCTCAGTCCATAACACATATCAAACAATCTATTTTTCATTAATCTAAAATAGGCCTATCTGAGCTAACAGACATAGGACAGTACAGTAGTACTACGAATGAACACCTATATGACCGTGGCGTGGTCACAGTCCCCCAGACAGTGAATGAACATTGGTCAGGTGCTGTGTATTTGCTTGATCAGCCACAGGGTATCATATTTCTATACTTTAATCTGGGAATATACGGAGTGTCCTCCACCTCTATCAAACTTGGAGGACACGGCTTTCTGTCCACTTCACAGGCATCTACGCGGTAATCAATGTTTCATGCCTATGTCCCGAAGAAAGCACCAGTTAGCCTTGAGCTAGGCCCATATACAAGCTAATTCTAGGGCTATAATACCTCTTTTGCTAATTGGCCTGGACCCTTTACTGTCGACACGGAGCCCCGCCGATCCATCACGACTGGTCTGCCGACTTAATCGCCCGATGTAGTCTCAACAGGCTATTCCGTTATAATGTCGCGAAGAACCATTTGCTAGCCCTGGCTCGCTAGCTTTCTGAATGCCATGTCTCCCGCTCGCCTAGCGTAGTAGTGTCTACCCAAACGGCTCCCTGACTCACCTATTGCTGCTCATTGGACCCTATGATCACTCGGCAACATAGCTGATGCCCCCTGGACTGTTTCAATAACAAGGTACCTCATTTTGTTTATCTGTCGGCCCCAGCCTCAAACTCCTGTCCTGTATGTACCGAACTGACCCGCTCTGCCCATTCATCGCCATTTACCCGTTGTTGTCTTAGCTCTCCCGATCAACACCTGTGATTGCTTTATGCCTCTCTCTAATGTCAATATGCCTTGTCTGCTGCTGTCTCGGCTAGTTCTTCTTATCTATTCTACCACGCCCAGAAATCTGCTCCTTTTATTCTCTGTTCCCAACGCACTAGATGACCAAATCTTATAGCCTTTAGCCATAACCTTATCCTACTCCTCTGGTGATGTAGAGGTTAAACCAGGCCCTGTAGCCCCCAGTTCCACACCTATTCACCATGCGCTGTCATTTGTTTACTTCTGTAACCGTAAAAGCCTTGGTTTCATGGATGTTAACATCAGAAGCCTCCTCCCTAAGTTTGTTTTATTCACTGCATTAGCACAGTGCGCCAACACGGATGTCCTAGCCGTGTCTGAATCCTGGCTTGGGAAGGCCAGAAAAATTCTGAAATTTCCTTCCCCAACTACAACATTTTCCGCCAAGATAGAACTGCCAAAGGGGGCGGAGTTGCAATCTACTGCAGAGTTCTGTCATGCTATCCAGTTTGAGCTTCTACTTTAAAACTCCACCTTTCCAGAAATAAGTCTCTCAACGTTGCCGCTTGTTATAGACCCCCCTCAGCCCCCAGCTGTGCCCTGGACACCATATGTGAATTGATTGCTCCCCATTTATCTTCAGAGTTCGTACTGTTAGGTGACCTAAAATGGGATATGCTTAACACCCCGGCCGTCCTACAATCTAAGCTAAATGCCCTCAATTTCACACAAATTATCAAGGAACCTACCAGGTACAACCCTAAATCTGTAAACACGGCACCCTCATAGATATCATCCTGACCAGCACACCTCTGCTGTCTTCAACCAGGATCTCAGCGATCACTGCCTCATTGCCTGCGTCCGTAATGGGTCCGCGGTCAAACGACCACTCCTCATCACTGTCAAACGCTCCCTAAAACACTTCAGCGAGCAGGCCTTTCTAATCGACCTGGCCCGGGTATCCTGGAGGGATATTGACCTCATCCCGTCAGTAGAGGATGCCTATTTATTCTTTAAAAGTGCATTCCTCACCATCTTAACTAAGCATGCCCTATCAAAAACCATAGAACTAAGAACAGATATAGCCCTTGGTTCACTCCAGACTGCCAAGTTAACAAACAGATCACCGACCATTTAAAATCCCACCGTACCTTCTCCGCTATGCAATCTGGTTTCCGAGCTGGTCATGGATGCACCTCAGCCACGCTCAAGTTCCTAAACGATATCATCACCGTCATCGATAAAAGACAGTACTGTGCAGCCATCTTCATCGACCTGGCCAAGGCTTTCGACTCTGTCAATCAGCACATTCTTATTGGCAGACTCAACAGCCTTGGTTTCTCAAATGACTGCCTCGCCTGGTTCACCAACTACTCCTCAGACAGAGTTCAGTGTATCAAATCAGAGGGCCTGTTGTCCGGACCTCTGGCAGTCTCTATGGGGGTACCACAGGGTTCAATTCTCAGGCCGACTCTTTTGTCTGTATACATCAATGATGTCGCTCTTGCTGCTGGTGATTCTCTGATCCACCTCTACGCAGACGACACCATTCTGTATACTTCTGGCCCTTCTTTGGACAGGTAACAAACCTCCAGACGAGCTTCAATGCCATACAACACTCCTTCTGTGGCCTCCAACTGCTCTTAATTAAATGCTAGTAAAACTAAATGCATGCTCTTCAACCGATCGCTGCCCGCACCCGCCCGCCTGCCCGACTAGCATCACTACTCTGGACAGTTCTGACTTAGAATATGTGGACAACTACAAATAACTTGGTGTCTGGTTAGACTGTAAACTCTCCTTCCAGACTCACATTAAGCATCTCCAATCCAAATTTAATCTGGAATCGGCTTCCTATTTCGCAACAAAGCCTCCTTCACTTACGCTGCTAATCATACCCTCGTAAAACTGACTATCCTACCGATCCTTGACTTCGGCGATGTCATTTACGAAATAGCCTCCAACACTCTATTCAGCAAATTGGATGCAGTCTATCACAGTGCCATCCGTTTTGTCACCAAAGCCCCATATACTACCCACCACTGCGACCTGTATGCTCTCGTTGGCTGGGCCTCGCTTCATATTCGTCGCCAAACCCACTGGCTCCAGGTCATCTGTATGTCTTTGCTAGGTAAAGTCCCGCCTTATCTCAGCTCACTGATCACCATAGCAACACCCACCCATAGCACGCGCTCCAGCAGGTATATTTCCCTGGTCATCCCCAAAGCCAACACTTACTTTGGCCGCCTTTCCTTCCAGTTCTCTGCTGCCAATGACTGGAACGAATTGCAAAAATCACTGAAGCTGGAGTCTTATATTTCCCTCACTAACTTTAAACATCAGTTGTCAGAGCAGCTTACCGATCATTGCACCTGTACACAGCCATCTGTAAATAGCCCACCCAACTAGCTCATCCCCATATTGTTATTTAGTTTTTGCTCTTTTGCACCCCAGTAGCTCTACTTGCACATCATCATCTGCACATCTTTCACTCCAGTGTTAATGCTAAATTGTAATTATTTCGCCACTACTTGCCTTACCTCCCTAATCTTACTACATTTGCACACACTGTATATAGATTTTTCTATTGTGTTATTGACTGTGCGTTTGTTTATCCCATGTGTGACTCTGTGTTGTTGTTTTTGTCGCACTGCTTTGCTTTATCTTGGCCAGGTCGCAGTTGTAAATGAGAACTTGTTCTCAACTGGCCTACCTGGTTAAATAAAGGTGAAATAAATAACAAAGAGCTGTAAAAGACTTACTGAGTGACAAGCAAACAAAACGCAGCCCAATAATAGCCTATTACGTTGTCACAAACAAGTTTTAGGGTACCCTCCATGTCATCGTATTGTCCTCGGTCTGTTGGTGAAAAGGCTTGAGAATAGAATGAGACTACCGCATTCAGATGACAATATGATGCAGTTCCAAGCGTCTCTGGCATTTAGCATAAAATTAGAGACTTTATTATCAGACGAGAGACAACAGATAAGCGTATTAACAAACTGCAAAAAACGGATTCTCATTAATACACTTCACAGCTCTGGACTAATTTAAATCATGTTTTAAAGTTCATTGAATAAAGTAAATGTAATTTCCCCTTTGGCAAATTTCCGGGGTTAAAAAGAAAGACTGAACAAGACGAAGTCTAATTAAACTTCTATTTCCCCAGAGGTTGGACAGAATGGCTTCAGTTCCAGTTCAGCGAGTGAAATCACAAGAGATAGGGATTATTCAAAACAGGGTGATGACATGGGTGAGATTAGGCAGCTTTTGATTCCCTGGCAGTCAGATCAGCTCTGCGTCAAGTTAAAGCTAGAATATGGGATTCGTTTTTTGTGTGAAACGGCAGCTCTGCTATATACCAAGAATTGAAATGACCATTAAAACAGATTTCCAGATTGCAGATTGTGCCTTTAAGGAAGCTAGCTGAAAAGACACCAGCTGAATAAATGATCAACGCATGGTGAGGTATAGAGCCTGAACAACACTGTTTAACTAGGCCTAGGATATTATAGGACTCATACAAGCTAAACGACAGTCTTTTCAACACAAGCAACTTCAATCAAATTCTTTCATGTCAGCTTCTTGGTCAAATATTATTCTTAGCACATCCTTAGAACAAACAGCTGTCAAACAAAACCTCACAATATAACATGTTAAAAAGAAACTAGTTACAGTACAAGAGGTGGAGCGCTGAATAAGTAACGACGATGCAGCAGACGAAACGTGAGCGTGGGAGAGATACTTAAAGAGATCTTTCTTTTTTTTATTAGCCCGGTTGACACTGCATTTGGCCGGTGACACTTTGCTTCTTGGAATTCCAATATCTTTCAAACTTGACTGCTGACATAAAACATTTTGGGGCTGCATCAACAGCGGACTAATGAAAAAAGTGGTTTGCCTTTAACAGCAGGTAAGCCATTCAGCCCAAGGAGAACAGAGGTGTGGGTAAGAGGTAGGAGCAGTGGGAACAAGAGGAGGAGATGCTCCAAGCCTGTCTGTTACAGGCACAACTAACACCTGACTCACAGGACACAGACCCCTCTCAGTTCCTCTATCATATTACAGTACACATTTATCAGAAATCAAGCACACAGTGTGTGAGTGTGTGTGTGTGTGTGTGTGTGTGTGTGTGTGTGTGTGTGTGTGTGTGTGTGTGTGTGTGTGTGTATACAATATGATAATGTCTACACGCGAGCGTGTGCCTACGTAGGCCTGCTGAATACCTGTAGGACCAGCGGCTGTAGACAGGCTGAGAGACACCACTCTTTACACTGTCCATGATGCTGTATCAGCCAGTCTAGGTGTGTGATAGATAGTCAGTCCAGCAGCAGCTCTGGTAATGTATGGTACTCCCAACCCGGTCCAGTCAGTCTGAAGGTCTACCTGAAGCTCCAACTACAACCCTGCTACCCTGCAGCCTGGAGGGAGTCCCATCCCGGGGAGTGACAGCGCCACACAGCTGAGGGTGAGGTCTCTGAGTAGCAGCAGTTGCCATGACGCCACACTTGAGGCTAGCCTCTGAACACAACACAGTGAACGCACAGGGATTTGTTAGGGGAGTCTAAATGTGGCGTGAGTTCATGCCAAGACAACATACCGGGCAGAAAATCCCTAAACTTGGTCC
Source organism: Salmo salar (assembly GCF_965601325.2). NCBI lineage: Eukaryota > Metazoa > Chordata > Actinopteri > Salmoniformes > Salmonidae > Salmo > Salmo salar. The sequence goes on from NC_138297.1 coordinate 53,242,109, forward strand.
TCTGACTTAGTTATATGTCTGTCTTTCTTCAGTTTATAAGATGTATCAGATATATAGACTGATATGTCCAGCTTTAGCACGTGGCCTGACTGTATCGGAATAGCTAAAAATGCTTTCAGCAGAACTCCACAGACGCCATTTCCTCTGACTCAGAGGGAGATATTTCACAGATCAAAACCGCAGACCATTGACAAAAAAACTGAATTTAACACCAATTGGGAAGGTTTACGTTCTGTGGGCTTTAGCCTAGGCCTAGTATCTTAAGTTAAAATTTTCCAACACTTTTATTTTGACGGAAAATGCCAGAACATGGAATTTGCTTAGTCATAGCAAAATGAACCAAACTCTTTCTTGTCAATGTGAAACCACATTGTTCTGGTTTTCTGCCTTTCTACATAGGCATTCCTTATATGCGCCTTGAATCCGTGTAATTCAAGCGGTTTCTGGATGATAACCACAGTTACTCCCAATTACCGGAAGTATAAACAAACAACCCTCTCATTCCTAAAACTGGCAAGAAGTGGGGGACCTTGATCCTGTTGCTAGGAGACCACAGGACCTTTAAGTCATATCGTCTTCTGTTAGTGTGCGTGTGTTTGCGTGCGCGTGACTGTGAAGGGAAAATGGCATTCTCCTCAGCTGAGGGCAATCTGGGGAATGATTCACCTGAGAGTAATTAGACACTGTCAAAACAAATGATGGAAACAAGAGTTAAGTGTCGACTGGTAAGCACTTGAAGCACCGCCTTACGTCCATGTAACAATGATGAAAACCCAAAGACCGGAACTACAGAAGCTCGTTATCTCATGCATCCCATTGAGTCACGGCAGGTTCTTTGGTCTACACGCAGAATCTGCCCACGGGAGATTAGGTAGGCTAAAATGGAGTAGCCTACATGATTCAGTTGAGAACCAGCCTACCTATTGCAAATACCCGATTTTTTTCCTGTCTGTCAGTCCCTGACTCAACTGGGTGGATTGTCCAAGCCACTGCGGACGCATGTGTTCGGAATGTGCTGGAAAACAACCCATTTTCTACCCTTCGACCCCCATTTTCTCACCCACAGGTCTTGTACAGTTAGATACTTGAGGTCCAGGTGGTTTGTTATAGGTCTGCTGAGCCATTGTGAAATAGGGATACAACAACCACACCTTTATGGAAAGGGAATTCCTGTAAAAGCTGATTTAAGCTGAAGATACATTGAATTAAACCAGGAACAATTTTCCTACAGCAGACGGAATGGTAACTGATTTTGAGTGAGACTGTGAGTGCATGATTATCTTTCGTCACTGACCATGATAATCGTGTGCATTATACCTTATAGACACCCTGATTTTCATTTGTCCATCCATGCACTTGTTCAGTACAGTTTCATGTGCTGCATTTGTCCCTCTACTCTCCGGTTTGTGGTATCAGCCTCAAATACTGCTGTGTTAAGGTCACTTTCCACCTCTGTTCAGCTCTTAAAACAGACACTCGCATCCTCTGCCAATTGAGTCACCCAAGCATGAAACCCACAGCAGAGAGAGAAGAGAGCCCTTACAGAGAGAGAGAGAGAGAGAGAGAGATAGAAGGATAGGATACTGGAAAGGGCTTGAGAGATAGGTTAGATGTTTTACATGCCAGGATTTAAAACTCCCATGTTTCCTCTCTGAACAGACCTTGCAGCTGTGCCATCTGTGTGCACGACAGCTGGACACAAACAAATAGTGTCTGGTGGTTGGGGGGCTTGGACATGGTGGCAAACCAGGCCTGGTGTGTTGTTTTTGCCTGCCAAACCCAGGCTCTAGGTTTCCGTTAGCCGGTAAATGACAGCTTCACTCCCAAAATAAAATAAAAAGACGCTAATTAAAATTGTGATCGGACAAATTGTCCTGAAAAAAAATCTATTGCAAAATAATGCTTTTTATTTATTGATGAAGATACCAGTCGATGTGCTCCAACTTCATAGGCAAATACACTTCATTAGGTTAATAAATCCTCAAGCTGCTTGGAAATTAGTTTCGGTGTGCGTTTCTATTTTTACTCATGCAAAAAGATGCGAGGTCCTCACAAGGGACTTCAGCTAAGTGTACCCTGACTGGGGAAAATTGGCGAAGATTATGTTGATGATCCCTGTTTCCAGTGTGCCTGTCAAGAGGGGATTCTTTCTCCAAATCAGAGTAAAGACGGCCTCAAGATCTGCTCCAAGGAGTTGGACAGTTTTGACTTCCCAACAGCAGCAGCAGCTCAAGTTGAGCAGGCCAAGGTCCGCCGCAAAGCAAGTAAATTAGAGGCACATTATTATATGTTTGACAAGCCCAGTCCTAGCAACTCTGCTGCCGCCCTAGGCAAGATCACCATGTATAGTAGGCCAGGCCAATATAGATTTGGAATGGATTGATAGACCAGAGTAGATTAATGATGTGTATCGTGCACTATTGGTGCATTTCTGTTGAGCTTATTCAGTGGCACTTAGAAACTAAACATTGAGCTTTGGAAACAAGTGCTTTTATAAATGCATGGCGCGGGACTCGTTTCACAGGAGCATTGTAAAATAAGCTTTCTATTATTGAACCAGCTATAACCATTTCTTTTAATTCACATATGAAATTTGATTGTCCAACATCAGTTTGATCATTTCTTCATTTTGTGGACGCCTAGAGTGGCCTCTTTCCACTGCTGTGGTGCTGAATCGCAGCTGGAATTGGGAGCGAGGCGGGCTGGCCCTGGAGTTCATAGACAGCCATGTTTTGTTATTTATTAGGCTTAACTAAAATCTTTATGCCTGGGCTAAATTAAATTAGAGAGGCCTAGATTGTATTTCAAACCAGCTGTGGTTTGTTATTTATTAATTCAAATGTTCATACAAATAGGCTATAGGACAGGTTGTTTGCAAATGATATTATACAAATATTACATTTTGAAGTTGTGTTTTATTACTGTGTAGGCGACTTGTTCTTCTAGGCTAAATGTTTTTTCTTTTTTTATGATATTCATTTACGATTTATAGCAGGGATGAAGACGCATTGGGCAATGTTTTGCTTTTCGATAAAACCTGTCATGTTGATATAAGAACATCATTGTACTTTATTTTATTAAAACTTTACAGGCCAATTCCTATTCTGTTAAGATGAATTACAATAATCTAAAATGTGCTTTTGAGCACCATGGGAGGACACCCTATGTCATGCACCCAATGCATATGGATGTCCGGTAAATTTGTCAAACATCCGGTAAATTAAAATCTTGCCGGTCACAGTGTCCGGCGCCAAATTTTCCAAACGGAAACCCTGCCCAGGCTACATGTCTGTTCTTTACACTAATCCTCTACACACATCCTCTGAAAGACTACACAAGCAGATTACATCAAATAATCACAGTCCACATTGCAGCATTTGAACAGGAAAGGGTGGGAACTGCCCTCTGATTATATTCTCCTCTCAGGGTAAAAATGAACCTATGGATTTCACACTTTTTCTGCAGAGCTTACAGTAACCTCCTACGCACACAGCACCATGCTCTGCTCTCAGGGCACCTCTGGTCAGCACAGTCCTAATGCACTGACATCAAACAGACATCAATAGGAGTGCTGGGGGACCATAGGGGGAGTTGATTTCCCTCAGACAAACCATTACATTAAGCACAGTGCCCTCAGTTCTGAACCTGATTGAGAAGCTAGTGTAAGACGAGGCAGGGAGAGGCATGCTCCAACATGTCAGTGTTTCCCCTGTATTCATAAAACATTTTCAGTGTAAACTTACACAACTAAAACCAGATATAAAGTATGCAGAAAAGATAATGAGGGTATATATTTTTAAATAAGATCATCTTTGAGAACTAGCTAACAACCACCAGAATAAAAACAGGCATGGGGCCCCTATTGATTTTGTTATGTTTGAGTCACTCAGATAGCATAAGAACACAGCATAAGCCATGGCAAAATGTGTAGAATTGCATGACATTTGCTTAGAAGTAGCTGTCCAGTGTTTACAGATATGGAATATGACCTATAACGAATTACAATATGAATAAAATAGCTTTCCTTCCCAAAAAAAAGCTTTTCTGTGTTGAAATGGTTTAGACGTACCCCAACAACAGAATGGTGTGGGCGTATACCGATCATTAAAAATATTAATACGAGTAGACCGCTGATTGGCCAGCTCAATCTCCTTAGGAGTATTACATCATACTCCATGAGGAAAAAGCAAGCATTTTTTATTAAACGGTCTGTTTGAGATGCAAGTTTGAAGTGTTTATTCTCCAATTTATGCTTCGGCCACAAATATTATTGGCTATTCCCTTTGTGACATCAATGCACTCTGTGGAAAATGGCTCAGGAAAATGAATAGGCAAACACGAGTCTATAACATTATTTGGATATGAGCTAACAGAATATTAACTTTAAAAGTGAGATTTTCACTGGACAGTTACTTTAAACTGCACATTTTCTCTCAGTCCCATGGCAAAATGTGTAGAATTGTAGGAAAGGATTAGCAAGTTACTAGAGTAACGTCAGCACAAATATGGAAAACATCAGATCATGATCTGATCCATATCCGATAGAAATTTAATTTGGTGTTAACAGGTTACCCTAGCTAGCTATAGCTACTTTAATTTGCTCATCAAAAGAACCTTCGATACTTTTTTAACTAACTGCTGTTGCATCGAAAGTCTTGCTTGCTTAGTTGTAGCTCATCAACTCGGGTAGAAAGTTGTCAGCACCTGATTCGTCATCAGCTCAACAGTATAACTGTCATTTAGCCATTATAGCTAACCATCTTTTTCTGCCCCAGGTGGGAAAATGTCGATGTGGCTGTAATTTACGCATTGGTCACAAATACAAGTATAGGACAAGTCAACAACATTATTTGGGAGTTAACAACATATAAACTTTTTAAAGTGAGATTTCCTCTGGCCAGTTACTTTAAAACTGCTAATGCTCTCTCATCCCCATGGCAAAATGTTTAGAATAGCATGAAACTAGCTGTAAAACTAAAATGTTCTCTCTGCCCCATGGCAAAATGTGTAGAATTGCAGGAAATTAGCTTAAAAACTGCAACATTTTGTCTCAGCGTCCAAGAGGGCCTCTAAAATGTTCGGTGGAAATCCTAGAGGAAACACTGCATTTCTTGTGTCAACATGTTTACCTATTAATTTTCCTGAGCCATTTTCCACAGAGTGCATTGATGTCACAAAGGGAATAGCCAATAATATTGTTTGTTGTGGGTCCAATGGTACTGCAACATTCGTGGGCATGCTTTAAAAACCAAAGACTGTGGAATTCTTTATTGCCTCCAGATAGTCACATAACATTCAGCCATCCTACATTCCAATCCACAATCATATGGGGGTGGAGTGTCATTATTTTGACCAGGAATGCACAGCATATGGAAAACGTTTGCTAGTGAAATAAGCAGTAAGAATCCCTAAATGAAACTCAACTTCACAGGGTAAAATGAGGTTGCAAAAGCAATGCAATGGATTTTATTTGTGGGTGCTAGTATAACACCTTAAGCTGCTCAAAAGAACAGTGTTTGTCATAATAGCAGGGTCATAAACAGTATAAAGTCAGTTGTCATTTTAATGACAAGCTGTCACGACTGTGTTTATGACAGCTGATTCTGTTATGCCGAAGGGTTCAGGTAGTGTTAAATAATAATCATACTCTGACTGACATATCATTTGTCTATTGCCTCCATGTAGCCTATCACATAACTATCACATCATTAACCACGAACTGAACCATCCAACACCCTAATCAACATCGGATTGTCCCCATGTTGGCCACAATTCCATACCATCATCATGCTATGACATTAGCTTGATTCACCTGCTTTTGTTGATGTTGTTCATCCTGTCACTTCTTCCGTTTCGGGAGACTTTGGTAGTGACCGTGCCGAGTGATGTTGCCAAGATTGCCCCCCTCATAGGTCCTAATACTGTATTTTTTAGCAAGCTACCCACATTTCTGCGGTGCCGTCTCCAAGGACAATGGCGCAAGCTCCTATGACAAAGCCACAGTAACTCGAGAAATCGAGTGTAATATATTCCCCATCTGATGGCTTTCGTGACGCAATAATGTAACGTTAGCAACCCAACATATTCAAGGCTTGAGCCTTTCCAGATGTTTATAACGTCGTTATAGCGTCGTTGTCAACATGCATGTTCATACAATTTTGACATTTTTCAGGTGGAACGTTATAGCTAGCTAGCAAGTTAAAATAAAAAGGATTGTCATTTTCAAACACATTCCTGTTACAAAAAAAATATCAAAAAGTTTACGAGCAATCCATGAAGAATTGTGTGCTTTCTGCTTTACCGTTAACAAGCACGCTAGCTAGCTAACAATCGATGGAGTTTTCTTAGCTACAATTCACTGACCACCGCACGCTTCCTTTTCGTGATAAAACGATGCCCAAATGGTTAATGATAAGCGTTTAACTCTGCTTGATTCCTGTATATAATAGTTAGCGACATTTCAAGTTATGGAAAATATGTATTTTAGTTTGTGCTTGGTATGATCTTCCATGATTGATTTACCACTCAGCGTGCTCGGCTATCTTCAGTCAATCAAGAAACGTTAGCTAGCTAGCCTAACATTATCCAAACTAGCATCATAGTCTTCTCGAGCAACAGTGCCTTCTGAAAAAGTTAAGTGACAGACTAGTCTCGCGCAGCACCCACGCTTCGCCCATGCAATTTGGACACTGCATGTGTACATAATATCATGGGCAAAGAACTATATATATTTTACTTACCTTATGCTGTAGTAACTCATGTTTATCCACGGTTGCTATGGATCCCAGCTGGTGGTGGCCTCCCCGTGCAGCAGACAACTTTCCTTGACACGCTTGGAAAATTGTTCCCCACAGCCCTAGTTACCGCACATGACTACAACGGACTATCCTATTGGATGGCAGGTTATATAGACTTGAGTGATTGGACAGGTTTCTTTGCTTCTGCATTCCATGTTACCACAAATGTTGCTAGTAAATAGACCCCTCTATTTATACCAAAGTTACTAGCTAGTGTTGTAACACTCACACCACAAAAATTCGTTATGCATTTATGTTAAATTGAAAAACAACCAATTTTTTAAAAGATTTAATGTGGACCCAGAGTACAAAGAAAACAAGAACCTAGACAGAGCCACATCCATAATGGGCTGAACTACCAACTGCACATGGACAACATGCCAAGTTACCCCGAGCAGCAAAACAATTGAGTGGACTTAATAATATCCTGTGCAGCAAAACAATTGAGTGGACTCAATAATATTATAGTCATTGCAGCATATCACTTTCAATCAGTGGACTAATTTATTAATGTGGTGTAAACTACAATTCGGTGTTAATTGCAGAACATGATAGTAAAATGATGTCAACATTTACAGTTATGTTGATTAGATGCTAATTGGTGCCTCTGCACTTGAAAGATAACCTCGGTCCCTCAGCAACCTCATCAGCCCTTTCCTCCTCCTCCATGTAACCTTGACTCCATAGTCCCTCTCTGGGGTGTCTGTTGCTAAAATCTCTGAAGTCACAGTATGTGGCGGGGTCATCGGCTGTGACGCAGGCAACAGGAGGCGAAGAAAGGAGGAACTTCCATCATGATGTATCTCTGGAGTCTCTACATCAGGTGGGGAGAATAGATTGTCCGTGCCAGGGGTGTGGTGTGTTGCTGAGGCAGGAGTCCGAGCAGAGCATGACGCTGGGCTCTTGCCATGTCTGGCAACATTGGCAGCTGACGTTCTAAGGACCCCCACACATCTGCTGGTGGTTGATGCTGCATCTTCCAGTGTTACCTTTGACAACTGTCTCCTCTCAGCCGTTCCTTTCCTGAGAGAAGTTCTCTGTGTTGGTGTCTCCGTTTCATCTTGGTTACTTAGGTACTCTGTACTTAGAGAACCGACCTTATGCACTTGCAAGCCCTGCTGCTCCTCATGGGCCCCAAGAGCAGATTCTACAGCTTTCTTTCTACGTGCATGCTTTTGATTGAGAGGTTGGGCTGTTGACCTTCTCTGAAAGGATAAGGCTTGGAACTTGCAAACACTACCTTTTCTGGATAAGTGAGAACTCCTGTCAAGAATGCTTGTTGCAGAGAGGCACTTCTTCCTCCCTCGCCTTCCTCTGGGTGCAGGGGAGGGTAGCTGATCAAACTGTGGACTCACCTGAAATTGAGTGAGCGAGAGAGACAAGACATCTTTGAAAATGTTTATCATACATTATTTATAGTCTATGGTTTGAAAGGACAACATTCAGAAGATAGTAAATAATTACATTAAAAACATGATTATCATCATACACATTAACAGTTATCATAAACTGTGATTACCCAAGAACTACAGGCTGTACAGCTGTTCTGTTGCTGCTCCTCAACTAGAAATGACTTGGGATTGAGTGCGCCTCTCACTTGAGGCACGTTGTGGTATCTGGCGTCATCAAGTGGTGGCTCAAAAAACAACAGCGACGGCTTCTGTGATTTTGGCAAAGATTTCTTTCTTGTTTTACGGGGCATCAGAGATCATGGCTGAGGAACTGATGGGATCAAGAGAAGGTTAAACATATGGTGACGTATTAATGCAGTATGAAACAGATGTGGCAAATAAGAAACGTTATAACGCTATAGCTTGCTTTGGGTTAAGTAGCTAGTTAGCTACAACAACAAAAAATAACAACAGAGTGAAGTACCCTTCCATGAACACATGGAAGAGTACTTACGCCTTCGTATATCACACGACGTACCTGGGTGTAAACTGCATGTCAGAAGTAGCTAGCTATCAATGTTTTGAAGAAATAATGTCAGAATCAGAAAGGGCAAACATTTTGCATTTGCTTCGCTGTCCTCCTCAAGTCTTGCCGTTAACATAATGGTTAACGCGGATTGGTTTTCACATCAACTGGGTTCAGCTCATTGGATATGCAAAGACCACATGACCGGAATCGCAAATACTGCGCCAAAATTCAAAATCCCATTCCCTTTCACACTGAATGAAAGGAGATTGAGATCTACAAACTACCTGTCAACTTTCATTTTCGATTATTGTCATTGTTTAATTAAGGAGTCAAATAACCCAGAACAAAAGCGCATTGCATCACTATAATATGAAGGTTTGTTATTTTCAACTTGGTTAAAGTTGCTAGCTAGCTGGCTAATTAACTGGACTAACGTTAGCTGGCAAACTAAACGCGCTAACTATTACCGCTAGCTAACTAACTACAAGCTAGTTTGGGGAATATGTTTCTACCTTCTTTGTATGTTAGCTAGCTAACTATAAACCCGTGGATTAGCAACTAGCTAATTTAGCTAACACCATCATGTTCTAGAAGACTGCGTCATAACCATAGCTGATATTTGAAAGACTGGTATTTCTATTCTAAAATCGTTAGCTAGCTAGCTATAGTAACAATTATCTGGCTGCTTTATTTTTAATTGATACAATCAAATAGATTTTAGTATAGTTAGGTTAGCAAGCTACTAGAGTAACACCAGCGCAAATATGGAAAACATCGGTTCATGATGTGATCCATACCCGATATACATTTAATTTGGCGTTGTTACCAACGCTACTTTAATTTGCCCATCAAAAGAACCTTGGATAATTTTTGAACTAACAGCTTTTGCGTCGACAGTCTTGCTTGCTTAGTTGCAGCATATCAACTCAGGTAGAAAGTTGTCAGCACCTGATTCGTCATCAGATCAGTTTAGCTATCATTTAGCCATTTATAGCTATCTAGCTCAAACCTGACCAGCTTTTTCTGCCCCAGGGAAAATGTAGTTTTGGCTATAACGTTACATTCTAACTTTAACGTTACCTGTTATCTCTTCAGACATCAAGTGAAGTCAAAGGGCCAGCCTCTGTAATCTGAGCAGAATGAGACAGAGCCCAAGAAGGCCCCTGATCCTTAGGAGGAGGAAGCTTCCTTTTCAGCTAAATGAACCAGCAATTGATGAGCCTGATGGACTACGACACAAGGGAGCATCCACATCCAAAACCTCAGGTGGACAGTGTTTTCCTGATGGCATCCGTATCATGGACCATCCCACTATGCCTGGCACACAAGTGGTTGTCATCCCCAAAACTGCAGACCTTCAGAGTGTAATTGGGGCCCTCACTGCCAAGGGGAAGGAGTGTGGCTCTCAAGGACCAAACAAATTCATCCTTCTAAGTGGTGGTGGCTGTATCGAGGATGTTGCAGATTCTTCCTGTCAACCTAGCTATATGAGCGGTCGCAGTTCTGGTAGGAGTAGCATTGCCCTTGTCACACAGCCAGAGAAGGCAACAACAATGGACTGCCTAAAGGATACTAAGACTTTGACTACAATTAAACCATGTATGTTTATTTGCTTTCATGATTTTGGGTTAAATGACCCTCTACTTTTCAGGTGTTGTTTAACTGTTTGATGATGAACATTGTTGATGCGCACAGTTTTTATTATTTCACAGTGAATAGGGACCTTGATTGCAGTCCTCTAGATGACAGCCTTACTAACATCCAGTGGCTTGGGAGGATGAATACAGACGGTCTTGAACCAGATCCTGCTAAGAAAGCTGCCAACAAAGAGAATCATGACGCTTGCCAACAGATTCTCCAGGTTTGGCTCCTCTTTTAGCATCTTGGTGTGATTGTCACCGGCAACGTGTTATACGTTTATCTAGAATGTTTCAAGTGTTGCACTCAAGTGTGATATTAGTTTTGCGTGCTTGCTGCATTTGTTGAGTCTTCAAAGAGTAGTATCTAAATAGGCCAAACAAAACCAACCTCTCTTTTGTTCTGTTTTGCACACAGTCACAAAGTGAGCGAATGGAAGCACACAGGGTTGTCAAAGACCCCTTGACAGAGAGACCACCCTACTCGTACATGGCAATGATTCAGTTTGCAATCAACAGTAAGAAGAGCAGGAGGATGACATTGAAAGACATCTACACTTGGATTGAGGATCACTTTCCATATTTCAGAAAGGTGGCCAAGCCAGGCTGGAAGGTAAATATCCACAATAAGCCCTTGGTCACAGATAAAGATTTTATTGGTGCCACTGTAGTAGTTGAGGGCAAGATCATGTTACAATAGAAGCAGAAAAATACCCCTTAAGCACCCAACAAAAACTTGTATAATTGCCAATGGCATATGCCACATCCTCTTAGTTTGTTATTGTCTATGCTCCTCTGCCAGAATTCCATCCGCCACAATCTCTCCCTGCATGACATGTTCATCCGTGAGACAACACAAGATGGCAAGATCTCCTACTGGACCATCCGCCCAGAGGCCAATCGCTGCCTTACTCTTGACCAGGTTTACAAGGTTGGCATGTTACCCACTTTTCTGTTCTAAGTCGTATTTTGTCGCTGGCCAATTACAACTATGGGACTCCACAAAAGGACAAATGCCTGCAAATAACGGTCTTCACTCTGAAATCTACTTTTTGATTATTATCTCTATGATAACTCTGTCCCTTTTGACCAATTTTCCACCCCACTCCCACAGACTGAGTCTGATCCAACTTCCATCTCGTCTCGGACCATGCAGGTCTGTGACCAACATGTAAGATTGTTTTACCCTTCTTTTCATCTGTGGCAGTCAGTCAGGGAGGACAGGACAGTCGGAGAGAGGACAGGACATGCTTTCCATCTGCTCTTGTTTAGCTCATTAAGCTGACAATTAATTTCAGGGGAGATGCAAGGTGTAGGCAGAGAGAGGCAGACATCACAGGACCACCGTACATAGTCAGTAACTTCTCCTACACAGGTCTAACTCATGCCGTCTTCATATGTTGTCTTTGAGAAGAGAAAGGGACCATTTCAATTAGAATAGTTGTGTTGGGAATAAGAAGTTAACATCTCAATTGTTTCCCGCAGCAACAAAAGAGAATTGCTCCTGAAATCAAGAAAACATCTGCCGGTGTCCCTGGTGAGTGAGGGAAAGACCTGGGGGGAAACAAGCAGCTGGACAATTACCAAACCTTTGACAGTTGGAAATGATTGATGTGTAGCCGTTGCCTCATTACTTTTTTTTTTCTGCCATCCATATGTTCAGAGAGGAAGATGAAGCCCCTTCTTCCTCGTGCAGACTCCTACCTGGTCCCCATCCAGCTGCCTTTCACCCAGTCACTCTTCCTGTCCTCGTCCACACGGCTCCCCCTCTCTGCCCCCCAGCAGAAATCTAGCTCCTCAGGAGGGGGCAAGAGGGTCCGTATAGCTCCCAAGGTAAAGTCTCACCATATCTTTTTTTTATTAATGAAGTGGCGGGAGGTTACTTGATTCCCTATAATTATTAAATGAATACATGTGACTGTGTTTGGCAGGTTACGTACAGTGATGCCTCCACAGTGATGCTGTATGCTCCTCCAATTGAGGAGATGAAGGAGGAGCAGGTCTGTGTGCCCCTGACCTCCGTTACCCCTAGGGCCGTTCTGACCAACACTAGAAAGGAAGTCAGCAGTTCCCGTCGCAAGCAGCGCCTCGTCCTGCCTTCCAACGAGGAGCCCGTGCTCCTCTTGCCCGACAGCACCTTCTTCGACTCGGGCCTGGCCTCCGACGGCTCCGCCTTACAGGACGCTGAGCTCGACCCCCGGCCGGAGCCTGACAGCCCCTGCAGGGAGTTCTCTTTCAAGACCCCCATCAAGAGCAGTCACCCAGCCTCCTCCACACCCAGCAAGCCACCCACTGTGCTGTTAGAGCCCTGGAGGGTGACCCCGCTGGGCAAGGAGAGAGGCGGCATGCTGGACTTCAGCCCCATCCGCACCCCCGGCCCCAGCTTCACCCCGCACCGCCATGACCACACCCCCTTCAGCTTTAGTAGCACTCCCTTTAAGGACCTGCCCTTGTTCAACTCCCCTCGCGAGCTGCTCACCTCTGCACGCTCCACATCCGCGGCTGGCCCCACCGGCACCTGCTCCCCAGGGCCAGAGCGTCTGCAGGGCTGCTCCAGAGAGCTCCAGATCGGGGGTCCCTCCACAGCCAACCGCTCCCTTACGGAGGGCTTGGTCCTGGACACCATGAACGACAGCCTGAGCAAGATCTTGGTGGACATCAGCTTCTCTGGCCTGGAGGATGATGATCTGGGTATGGGGAACATCAGCTGGTCTCAGCTCATCCCTGAACTCAAGTAGCCACTGCCGAGCAGAGAGCGCAACCCTTTCAAAGTTCTTTGCTAGATGAGGATGCCATAGTGTCATCATTACCCAAGCTGCTCACATTGTCTTCCAATCTGTAAATGTGGGAGTTTTCTTTCTAACTTAGATTTTTCCTTTGTCATTGGTTGCGTTTGTCACTACTAACCAGTCTTTTTCCTCTCCTTTTTTCTCTTGCTTGGTTGTTTCATGCCACAAGCTTAAGTGACCATATTTTGATTACAATTCACTGTCTCCCACGATAGTCTTGAAGGAACTTCTAGAGAACCGAAAAGTATGCCTGAGTTGTATGTTGATGTATGTAGCCTATGTAGAATATGTATGTTTAATTTGCACATTTTGTAATAAGTTTTTCTCTTTAAAATGTACATTTATACATAGATAAATCATCAAACTATCCAGTGAGACCGACACTACCATGCTAGAATATAAGATGTGGTGCCTCCTCTGAAAGTGAGCAAGTCTCCATTTGATTGGACCTCTGAAAGGATGTAACATGATGTGCAGATGATCAATCACCAATGAGAGAAAGTAATAAACAATGACTGTCTACACCCAAAGGAGATGCCATTTTTGATGAACCAAGTCAACACTTATTCTAGTGCACTTTTGTAACTTATTCTAGGTATGACACAATGTCCAATCTGCTTTGTGAACTTTTAAAGAGTGGTAGTAGTTTCTCACTCACTATGTAAAAGCATAAGTAGTATGGTGATGTCTTCTATTCTTGTCTTACTCCATCTGTAGAAGGGAAATATATTTGAATTTAAAAAATGTATGTTTGAATTGTCATTGGAAGTTTTTTGGCTAGAAGATTAAACATTTAATGCATGAGTTTATGGTTTTATTTTGATCAAAGGGTCATAGTTGTTACTTTATGGGAAAGGAAGACTGCATCATTTGCATATGACCAATTCTGAACGATGTATGGCTTTTTATAGTTATTCTCGGTTCGTTTGTTAGCTGTGCTTGTGGTGGACACAGTCAGGTTAAAGTTTGAGGAGCATCCTGTTTGCTAGTGTTTAATATCATGGCATGGGATTGCTGGTAATTTATTTGGCTTCATATTTTTACAGTATTGGTGTCTTGGAAACTAGTTAATGTTTAAAGTGCCTTTTTTCTTTTTGGGTGGGTGGGCTGACTACAGTGAAACCCGGTGACTTTGCTGCTCCTTTTCACATTGGTTGGGTTTAGATGTCTTAACTTGAACTAGATTCACACAGTCCTGGGTTTCTTGTCCCATATTGTAATTGAAGGTATGATAAACTGGAAGGGGCATGAACACCACATAATATGCAAGAACCTTTACATTCTGGCTCAGTATTTATTACATGACTGGTACAACAGACCCCAGAACAAGGTTTGGGAAAAATTTACATGGGTAACTTTTGGGATGTTTAAGAAAAGCATGTCTGTTTTATGAATCCTATGTAAATGGAATAAATGAATACGTCACAATTTCTCTTTTTGTTTTGAGTACCAACTACCAGTATGTCAACATTTGCTTATGATCGTCATTTTAAATGTAAATAATCAACACAAAACATCTATCTCGTATTCAAAGCGTAAAAAGTAAACTTCATTAATGCAAGTAAACAAAAACAGTCATTGGGTTTTTTTTTTCAGCAGAACTAACTTTCCAAGCAATGAATGCTGTGGAGTTAATGGCTCATTATTTTCCAAATCTAACAAACATGCCTTGGTATTCACATCCATATACACTATGGAGGGCACAGCAATGGGTGTCCGTCCGTCTGGTCAGTGTGTGTGAGTAAAGAGGCGTCTTTAGTACGTCTGGACTTCCTGCTGAGCCACCTCCAGCAGTATCTGAAGCTGCTTACTGAGGTAGTCTGGAGAATAAAGAGACAGTCCTGTCGGTGACTCACAACAGCCATAACTATCCCACAGAACACCACACTCACCTGACATTTCTGCTATCAGTATGGTTTATTTTATTTATTTATTTTACCTTTATTTAACCAGGTAGGCTAGTTGAGAACAAGTTCTCATTTGCAAATGCGACCTGGCCAAGATAAAGCATAGCAATTCAACACATACAATAACACAGAGTTACACATGGAATAAACAAAACATACAGTCAATAATACAGTAGAACAAAAGAAAACAAGTCTATATATAGTGAGTGCAAATGAGGTAAGTTAAGGCAATAAATGGGCCATGGTGGCGAAGTAATTACAATATAGCAATTAAACACTGGATGGTAGATGTGCAGAAGATGAATGTGCAAGTAGAGATACTGGGGTGCAAAGGAGCAAGATAAATAAATACAGCATGGGGATGAGGTAGGTAGATAGATAGATGGGCTGCTTACAGATGGGCTATGTACAGGTGCAGAGATCTGTGAGCTGCTCTGACAGCTGGTGCTTAAAGCTAGTGAGGGAGATATGAGTCTCCAGCTTCAGAGATTTTTGCTGTTCGTTCCAGTCATTGGCAGCAGAGAACTGGAAGGAAAGACGACCAAAGGAGGAATTGGCTTTGGGGGTGACCTGTGAGATATACCTGCTGGAGCGTGTGCAATGAGTGGGTGCTGCTATGGTGACCAGTGAGCTGAGATAAGGCGGGGCTTTACCTAGCAGAGACTTGTAGATAACCTGTAGCCAGTGGGTTTGGCGACGAGTATGAAGCGAGGGCCAACCAACGAGAGCGTACAGGTCGCAATGGTGGGTAGTGTATGTGGCTTTGGTGACAAAACGGATGGCACTGTGATAGACTGCATCCAGTTTGTTGAGTAGAGTGTTGGAGGCTGTTTTATAGATGACATCACAGAAGTTGAGGATCGGTAGGATGGTCAGTTTTACGAGGGTATGTTTGGCAGCATGAGTGAATGATGCTTTGTTGCGATATAGGATGCCGATTCTAGATTTAATTTTGGATTGGAGATGCTTAATATGAGTCTGGAAGGAGAGTTTACAGTCTAACCAGACACCCAGGTATTTGTAGTCCACGTTTTCTAAGTCAGAGCTGCCCAGAGTAGTGATGCTGGACGGGCGATCAGGTGCGGGCAGTGATCGATTGAATAGCATGCATTTAGTTTTACTTGCATTTAGTTTTACTTGCAGTTGGAGGCCACGGAAGGAGAGTTGTATGGCATTGAAGCTCGTCTGGAGGTTAGTTAACACAGTGTCCAAAGAGGGGCCAGAAGTATACAGAATGGTGTCGTCTGTGTAGAGGTGGATCAGAGAATCACCAGCAGCAAGAGCAACATCATTGATGTATACAGAGTAGAGAGTCGGCTCGAGAATTGAACCCTGTGTGCACACCCATAGAGACTGCCAGAGGTCCGGACAACAGGCCCTCCGATTTGACACACTGAACTCTATCAGAGAAGTAGTTGGTAAACCAGGTGAGGCAATCATTTGAGAAACCAAGGCTGTCAAGTCTGCCAATAAGAATGTGGTGATTGACAGAGTCGAAAGCCTTGGCCAGGTCGATGAATACGGCTGCACAGTACTGTCTTTTATCGATGGCAGTTATGATGATGTTTAGGACCTTGAGCGTGGCTGAGGTGCACCCATGACCAGCTCTGAAACCAGATTGCATAGCGGAGAAGGTACGGTGGGATTCGAAATGGTTGGTAATCTGTTTGTTAACTTGGCTTTCGAAGACCTTAGAAAGATAGGGTAGGATAGATAGATCTGTAGCAGTTTGGGTCTAGAGTGTCACCCCCTTTGAAGAGAGGGATGACCGCGGCAGCTTTCCAATCTTTTGGAATCTCAGACGATACGTAAGAGGTTGAACAGGCTAGTAATAGGGGTTGCAACAATTTTGGCAGATAATTTTAGAAAGAGAGGGTCCAGACTGTCTAGCCCGGCTGATTTGTATGGGTCCAGATTTTGCAGCTCTTTCAGAACATCAGCTATCTGGATTTGGGTGAAGGAGAAATGGTGGGGGCATTGGCGGGTTGCTGTGAAGGGTGCCGGGCAGTTGACCAGGGTAGGGGTAGCCAGGTGGAAAGCATGGCCAGCCGTAGAGAAATGCTTATTGAAATTCTCAATTATAGTGGATTTATCAGTGGTAACAGTGTTTCCTAGCCTCAGAGCAGTGGGCAGCTGGGAGGAGGTACTCTTATTCTCCATGGACTTTACAGTGTCCCAGAACTTTTTTAAGTTGGTACTACAGGATGCAAATTTCTGTTTGAAAAAGCTAGCCTTAGCTTTTCTAACTGCCTGTGTATATTTGTTCCTAATTTCTCTGAAAAGTGGCATATCACGGGGGCTATTCGATCCTAATGCAGAACGCCACAGCATGTTTTTGTGCTGGTCAAGTGCAGACAGGTCAGGAGTGAACCAAGGACTATATCTATTCCTAGTTCTACATTTTTTGAGTGGGGCATGCTTATTTAAGATGGTGAGGAAGGCACTTTTAAAGAATAGCCAGGCATCATCTACTGACAGGATGAGGTCAATGTCATTCCAGGATACCCCGATGACAACGACATTATAGTGGCATGATAAGGATGTGACTCACTGAAGCTCTTTCTCCATCGGGTGGGCAGGCGTGAGCGGTGCACGGTCAGGTAGTAGACAGGGACTCCAGACAGGGTGAGAGCACAGCTGCCCCCTGTGTTCCAGGGGTCTGAGTACAGAGACAGCCCAACGATGAAGAAGCACACCACTGTGAAGGTGACTGCAATGGCCAGCGGCACCTAGTAGACATAGAATAGAATTATGAGCTGATCATAGGAATAAAACTGCAGGTAAACAGTCAAGAAACAGCCAACTAGTAAGTACCAAACAAGTGACATTAGTTAATTATAGTAGTCATAGCAACCTTGAAGGGTCTTGGGTGGAGGGGGAAGCGGTAGCGATGGATGAGCATCCCCATGGTCGCCATGGCAATGAAGAGCCACCGGGAAAAGGAGGCAAAGTTGATCAGCTGGAAGATCTCTCCTCTGGCCACCATCACTACCACCATCGGATACTGCAGGAAGGACAACACAAACATCTCAACTGGACCATGAAAGCAAAGCATAGGCCTACCTCATCAACCCAATACAGATGTCTGTAAAGAGACTCTAATTGGGTTGGCAAGGTAGACTATGGGCGGTAGTAGTAGACTATACCAGCAGCAGAACAGCAGGCAGAGGCGTGTTTCTATGGATGTGGATCATTGAGAAGAGGACTGGCCAGTGTCCCTCCCTAGCCCCCACAAACAGCATCCTGCAACACGGACAGACAGACAGACGTCACGTGAATAGAACCAGCCAAGCGTACATCAAGGTGTACGTTTCTGAATTACGAGAGTGCAGCATTATTACCTGGGTGCTCCAAAGAAGCCACCGTTCAGCGCCCCAAGACAGGATACAGCTACCAGTACAGGAATCACAGAGGCCAAGCCGTGAAGCGCACGATTGGCAAACATCTGCGATAAACAGACAGCATATATGAGGCTGACATGCAGTTCATTTCACATGCAGTTATTTTCTTTCTCTTAGATTTGACCATCTGATGCCACAGTACTGACCACAGCCACAGCGTCAGACACAAGAAGCTCCTCTGCTGTCATCATGGTGTAATAGGCCACGTTGACAAGAACGTAGCACACAGTCACCGTCACCATGGAGAAGATGATTGCCAGTGGGATGTTTCTGACAAAATATAGCAGACAAACAAAGACTTGAGGTTACTTGATTTTTTTGTGTGGAAATAATTGGTCAATCACATTGTTTTTTTAATATAAAATACCTATTTGGGTTAATGACCTCCTCTGTGACAAAATTCAGATAAAACCTGCAAAGAAAGTAAAAGATGTCCATTTATCAGTTAACAGTTCTTTACGGACAACACAACAATGGTATGATATGGGATTTTCTTGTGCACTGCTTACCATCCACCATAGGCATATAGACCGGAATAAAAGGCCAATGGTAGCTTATCTAGTGTTAATGTATCAATCTCAAAGCCATTCTGAAAGTTCTCTGTCTGTCCTGGGGAGGGGAGAGAGGAAAACAAGTTAGCAGGGTTTGATTGAATAGGGTCCTGGGTATATTGTGTACATCGTGTATCATGTTACTCTACCAAAACCACTACCCCACCTCTGGCTAATGCCATGATGCCAGGAACGATGATTAGGACCAGGGCAAACATCTTGATGAATGTCAGTGTGACCTGGGTGCGAGAGGCCAGGGTCACACTCCAGCAGTTGATCGCCACCACAAATGCTACAGGGAGAGGGGGTAGATAAACCTTGTTGAAATAGTATTCCATAGTAATCAAACAATTCACACAGTCTTATCGATTGTATTTTATCACTCACTCACTCCAAGGATGCTGACCAGTTTAATCAGTGCTGTGGGAGGAGCACAAGGGCTGAAAAAGGGATCCACCATATAGCGTCCGAACGCCAGGGACACGTAGGATGCTACAGCTGGCCTTTACAGTCCACATGGAGTACAGTAAAGCTATTAGAAAAACTTGTAGTAAACTATACTGTCTCCTAAACTATTCTAAGAGTGTATGCAAAGAGACACAGAAATACAGGCTGCTGACCTGATGAATAAAAACTCTGCCCAGAGACGCAGGAACGCAGGCAAGGGTCCTAATGTCTCCAGCAGATAGGTGTAGTGCCCCCCAGACTTTGTAAATGTGGTTCCCAGCTCAGCATAACACAAGGCCCCTGGACAAAGGACAGAGACAGATGACACATCTCCCACAGGGCATAGATGTCAGTTCAACGTAAAGTTTTGATTTACATTGAGTGGTCAACTAACGTGAATTCAACATGAAATCACAAAAAACAATTCACCATGTCATTGGATTCAGGTGAAAAGTTGAGTGAAAAAAATACTAAATTCCCTTACGTTGATGACTTTTTTCAAATACAGTCAGTTTTCCACATTGACTCAACGTCATCACATTGAATTTGTTGGTTGAAATGATGTGGAAATAATGTGGACTCAACAAGTTTTTGCTCAGTGGGCTGGGATATTTTCTATTGTATAACTGTCTCTATACATTCAGGAAACATATTTTTTTTATTTTCATTGTTCAGTGCATATCACTAGTTATAGCTGTGCTTATAACTGTGGTATAATAAAGTTAAAAACTGGGGGAATACCTGGGAAAGGTCAGCCATACATCCACCCCATGCTTTCAGCCCATGCTACCCTTTTGATCTGTTTATTTGGTCAGCAACAAAATTCTAAGCAACAAGTGATCAAATTAAGATCTGTACTATTCATTAAGGCTGTTTATAGGGTAATAGCCTATTATTTGGTCAGCAACAAAATTCTAAGCAACAAGTGATCAAATTAAGATCTGTACTATTCATTAAGGCTGTTTATAGGATAATAGCCTATTACCCTATAAACAGCCTTAATGAATAGTACAGATCTTAATTTATCACTTGTTGCTTAGAATTTTGTTGCTTAGGATCTGTGCAGGAAATTCAAATTTGTAGTGTATTTGAGGTTTAAAAAGGCTTCTAAAGTTTGTAATTTCCACAGAAATTTCCATTTCAGACTTGATTTGCTCTAATAAAAAATGCATCAACCCCTACAAAAATGGCCATTAATTATAATCCACATAATAATTCACATTTCCTGTTGCAGGCTCATTTTCCTGCTGTAGCAAACTGGCTCAAATTAAGATCCTACATCTGTATATTAAACCATCAGTTTAATAGTAAACATTTGGACATCTATGCAAGGACTCATATACTTGAATGATAATACATTTTTAAAATTATGTTAATGGTACAAATAATAGTGGAGGCATGTATGACAATAACCTGTACAGGGAACTGTTAATACCTTAATTAATTAAGATATGTCAAAGTTACTTTATACAGTTGAAGTCGGAAGTTTACATACACTTTGGTTGGAGTCATTAAAACTCGTTTTTCAACCACTCCACAAATTTCTTGTTAACAAACTATAGTTTTGGCAAGTCGGTTAGGACATCTACTTTGTGTATGACACAAGTAATTCTTCCAACAATTGTTTACAGAGAGATTATTTCACTTATAATTCACTGTATCACAATTCCAGTGGGTCAGAAGTTTACATACACTAAGTTGACTGTGCCTTTAAACAGCTTGGAAAATTCCAGAAAATGATGTTATGGCTTTAGAAGCTTCTGATAGGCTAATTGACATCATTTGAGTCAATTGGAGGTGAACCTGTGGATATATTTCAAGGCATACCTTCCAACTCAGTGCCTCTTTGCTTGACATCATTGGAAAATCAAAAGAAATCGGCCAAGACGTCAGAAAAATAATTGTAGACCTCCACAAGTCTGGTTCATCCTTGGGAGCTATTTCCAAACACCTGAAGGTACCACATTCATCTGTACAAACAATAGTACGCAAGTATAAACACCATGGGACCACGCAGCCATCATACCGCTGTCACGACTTCCTCCAAAGTCAGTCCCTCACCTGGAATTGAAACCAGGTGTGTGGGAAGACAAGACAAAACAAATGGAAAATGAAAGGTGGATCGGCGATGGCTAGAAGACCGGTGACGTCGACCGCCGAACGTCGCCGAACGTCGCCCGCAAAGGACCATGTGAAGATGCTGGAGGAAACAGGTAGAAAAGTATCTATGTCCACAGTAAAACGAGTCCTATGTCGACATAACCTGAAAGGCCGCTCAGAAAGGAAGAAGCCACTGCTCCAAAACGTCCATAAAAAAGCCAGACTACGGGTTGCAACTGCACATGGGGACAAAGATTGTACTTTTTGAAGAAATGTCCTCTGGTCTGATGAAACAAAAATAGAACTGTTTGGCCATAATGACCATCGTTATGTTTGGAGGAAAAGGGGTGAGACTTGCAAGCCGAAGAACACCATCCCAACTGTGAAGCACAGGGGTGGCAGCATCATGTTGTGGGGGTGCTACAGGAGGGACTGGTGCACTTCACCAAATAGATGGCATCATGAGGGAGGAAAATTTTGTTGATATATTGAAACAACATCTCAAGACATCAGTCAGGAAGTTAAAGCTTGGTCGCAAATGGGTCTTCCAAATGGACAATGACACCAAGCATACTTCCAAAGTTGTAGCAAAATGGCTTAAGGACAACAAAGTCAAGGTATTGGAGTTGCCATCACAAAGCCCTGACCTCAATCCTATAGAAAATTTGTGAGCAGAACTGAAAAAGCGTGTGCGAGCAAGGAGGCCTACAAACCTGACTCAGTTACACCAGCTCTGTCAGGAGGAATGGGACAAAATTCACCCAACTTATTTTGGGAATCTTGTGGAAGGCTACCCGAAAGGTTTGACCCAAGTTAAACAATTTAAATGCAATTCTACCAAATACTAATTGAGTGTATGTAAACGTCTGACCCACTGGGAATGTGATGAAAGAAATAAAAGCTGAAATAAATCATTCTCTCTACTATTTTTCTGACATTTCACATTCTTAAAATAAATCGGTGATCCTAACTGATCTAAGACAGCGCATTTTTACTAGGATTTAATGTCAGCAATTGTGAAAAACTGACTTGAAATGTATTTGTACGTAAACTTCCAACTTCAACTGTATGTGCAAAGGTTGATCGCATGTGCAAATACCAGAGGATTGTGGACCTTGGCCAGATCATTCAGCTAAGTGAATACATCCAGCACAGTTTACTGCCAAATAACATACAACAAGTACTAGATTACACTTCTGAGGTAGCCTAAACTTCCATTAGGGAAGTGAATGTTGTGTGCTGTCTGTGAATTAAAGGGGTTGTGCTGTCAAATGCATGATTTACCTGTGTTTTATATATATTTCCACACTATGAGGTTGGAATAATACTGTGAAAATTATGATAATACCCTTTTAATGTAAGAGCTGTTTGAAAAGACTGCCTGAAATTTCAGCTTGTTTTGCCCTGCCTGGCTACATCACCAGGCAGTGTAAGTTAATAGACCAATAACAATAATATACCTCTCTGCCAATAACAGCAAGTTTTCAGGTTACATATCCCTCCCATTAGGCTCCTCCAATTAGGCTCCTCATTCAGACCATTCCCATACAGTCCTAGCAAAGTTGCTTAATTGTTACCCAGAAATGTTTTAATATTGAGATAAAAATGGCTGCATTGGACCTTTAACAATACTGAATCAGCCTGATGTGTGAATATCTAATAAAAATGTTTCAAGACAGATATTGTGTTAGCAACTGCCACTATCAAACATCACAATTATGCTCCTCTTGCTCTTATAGGTACCCACTACCTCTTTTAAAATGACAGTTGGTGCTTACCGAAGGTCGAGAGGACCCCACACAGTGCCCAAACCACCAGTGACAGCCCCACACTACCA
Organism: Salmo salar; assembly: GCF_965601325.2. Classification (NCBI taxonomy): domain Eukaryota; kingdom Metazoa; phylum Chordata; class Actinopteri; order Salmoniformes; family Salmonidae; genus Salmo; species Salmo salar. The sequence continues at coordinate 53,265,495 of NC_138297.1, forward strand.
CTGTTCATCAGAACCCCTTTTGGTGCAATGAAGATGCCGCTGCCCACCACGGTACCGATGATGAAGGAGATAGCCGGAAGCAGACCTATGGTCCTCCTCAGGTGGATCACTTCATCTTCTTTCTTCTCCTTCACCTCATCCCTCTCTTCCTTTGACTGAATTCCATCTATGCCCATGCCTCAGCAGCCTTGAAGGTGTGAACACACACCTTGTTTAGATATCCAGCCTTACACCAACAAGTTCCAGTGAATAAATCAAATACCAAAAATTACTTTTAAGCAGCAAAAATCCTTTCACATTACAGTTTAAAGAAAACACAGAAGTAGTCCATTTAAGTGAACAAAAAAGTATTCTCTCTTTATGAACACAAAAGTATAGTCATTCCCTTTATGGATAAACTATAAAATTCATATATCTCTCTTCTTACACTGAAACTGCTTGTATTTATCCAATGAAGATTGCTGTATGTAGAGGATGAGCATAGAAGACGAGACAAGCTAAGAGACGAGACAAGCCGAGTGGAGCTGTATGAGCTGAACGGGTAGATAAGTATAACCCTCACACTTGCACAAGGCCCTCTCCCCTGAACTTGTTTTTTACCCCCTCATTGGCCCTTGCAAATCAGCACAGTCAGTAACCATAGAAACTCACCAATCCTGCACAAGCAGGAAACAAAGCCAGTAGTCTTCCCAAGCTTCAACAACATGAGTAATTAAGGCAGTTTAGATGGGTCAAAGCCATGGTGCATTCATTGTACTGAGTATGAGTGTGTATGTGTGTGTGTGTATGTGTGCATGCATGCGTGTGTGTGTGTGTGTGTGTGTGTGTGTGTGTGTGTGTGTGTGTGTGTGTGTGTGTGTGTGTGTGTGTGTGTGTGTGTGTGTGTGTGTGTGTGTGTGTGTGTGTGTGTGTGTGTGTGTGTGTGTGTGTGTGTGTGTGTGCGCATGCACTAAAGTTTTTGTTGGTCTTTGCGTGTGTGTGCCGGTGTGTGTAAAGTTTTGCTTGTGTGCACAGCTTTAAACACGGAATACCATGGGGAGAGAACCCAAACACCCCTTGTAGAGGCAGCTGTACAGACAACAGGAGGGTCACTTTCAACAACAACTTAACAACAGAGAAAGCATACGTGCTATAGGAGCAGATGGTCTTACTGATGTTCTCACTAATATCCACAAAATATCAGTAGAATTCATTCATAACCAAATCATAACCAAATAACATCCAATATGACACAAATTTCAACACTAAAATGGGGTTGAATACAACATCAAATAATTGTCATGTGAATTCTGTCTCTTTGCACACACGCCTGATGAATAAAAGAAAGGTCATGTAGTTTGTCCCTGTGTGTGAACTGTGAAGTATTTCTGTCATGAGCAAGGAAACTTCAGCGTGAGATCACATGTGAGGGATTCAAAAGAAAACTGTTAAAAAAATGTATCTGGCCTCTCTTTTCTTAATGCTTGGGAGACTGTGGCTGTCCATTTAAGTTAATCTGTCGCTTGTTAACAGCAGATAACAAAGGCGTTATAGCTGCTTTATTTTCATTTGACATGTTTAGTTGTAATTGCATGTCTTGACAATGGGTGTCGGCATTTCCGGGAAACTAAGGATCATATTCACAATAACTTATCTGACATTTCACCACTCTACACCATCACATTATGTGGCTTGAATTATACAGAAAGGGAAAGTATTGCATTGATTTGTCTTATTTTCATGTTTATTCAGCTGAAAATTGTAAGGATGTTTTGGAGAGATCCCTACTGCTATGAAAAATAAGTATTTCAAATTGCTGCAGGTCCAACATCAAACATCACGACTAATATTTAGAACCTTCTAAATCGGTCTCTCAACAGAAAATGGAGTAAATGAAAGTCCCTTAACACCCAAACCTTACTTTGCACAGTATAATCAGCTCATGGCATAGAGTTATTTTGAGTTCTACAACTCAAAATAGTTCTATCACTTTCTGTCCTTATCTTACAAAAACAGTGATGCAAATGTATTTGCAAATGCTCTGTTGTTCCAGATATCCCACAAATCAATTATCATATTCTATGGTTATATTTATGAATTAATTAATACTTTAATGTTGCATAGAGAAATCTGCTTGGCAACATTCATTTTCTTTGAATTGCAAGCATATTTTTGGGAGATGTCAAAAGAGGTCCCAAACGATAAACTGGAACCCCACTCATCCGGCACGCCGGGCGAGCTAAAGCTAAATCGAGCGCACCTGAAGGGTTACGTATGAATAAGAACGCAAGTGATTGGCTGCCTTGTGTTCATGAGTAATCTCCGAATATGATTGGTGGCGAGTGCGGAAGCCAAATAAGCGAATGTAGATTGCCTCAGAATGTAAACAAATTTGTACAAGGCAGGTACCACCGTTTTTTTGCAATTAAACTTACCACCAGCACATAATTTACGGCACGTTTAACATATTGGTAAAAACATTACTAATGTTTGGTTGACAGTTGGTTATTCGTCTTACAATTTATCGGTACAAACAACTAAAATAGACATAACGTTAGCTATCTACAGTACAATGATGAGCAACTCGTCCACCTCAATGGCTCAAAATCTCAGTTTCGGATGTGTCGGTCAAAGCCCCCTGCTGAGTTCAAATTTTGCACTGACACATGGACTGTTGGACTCAGCTGCCGAGCAGTTAATGGTTCATAAGGATTTCCAAGCTGCTTTCGACACATGTGAGAGAGGTCTGGTGAGCCTTTTAAACGCGGAGCAAGCAGACAGCAGGTGGGTACTAGTTCTTAGAATTTGCTCTGCTTTTATGACATGGTCCTTGTTGCATTGCATTATTGGACTAAACCGTTGTCCATCTGACTTTCAGGTATGGGGAGCTGAAGGCTGCACTCTGCATTGTGGGGATTCAAGCATTGGCTGAACTCAATCAGTGGCCTGGTGTACTGGCATGGATTCTGCAGCATTATGAGTGCCCTGAGAAAATATCTGCAAAAATAATGCAGATGTGGTGAGGAAAATGTAACATGGTTAATTTGCAGGCTCTCATTTCTTCCATTATAACAGTTTTATACACTGCAGACACTGCACATTGTGATTTATGTTTTCAATTGTCATGTAAATATTTTCCCCAATTCACCCTGCAGTCATGTTTTTCTCCACGTTCCTCTTTTTTGTAGCATACTCCTCTACACCAAAGTGGGTGAGCAAGCTATGATGCAGGAGGCAGGCAATGTTTGGCTGTGCTGCCCATCCAATGGGAGATTGGCAGGATTTGGGACTGTAGCAGAGCTTTATTTACTACATATTCTAGTGCCTTTAGGTCATATGACAGAGGCACGGGAGTTGGTTTTTGGTGAGGTGGGAGGTATTGCATTCACAGAGGACCAGAAACAAACAGCACTGCATATCGTGGAGAATAAAGAGAACCTCAGCCAAGAACAACCTCCAAGCCCTAATCCCAACCCCAGTCCTGTGGTGGTGGTTGCTGGACTTAACACACCTCAAGGTGCATCTCACTTACAATTGCATTAACCATTTGTATTGACTTTAATGCTACCGGACAGTGTGACTGTGTGTTTGTGCTTTATAGGTGCTGTGATTCAGAAACTTGAGGCCTTGCTTAGGCTTTTGAACAGAGGACTATCAGTAGCCGGTGGTGGGTTATTCTGTCTTCGGAGAGTCTTTCTGTCTGCGGTCCTTCTCTACATGCTTTTTGTCCGAATGGATCCAGGTACAAAATAAATAACGTTGTAAGCCTATTATTCAATCATTGAAAGAAACTGTCAACATCCAAATAATGTGGTTGCTTAAGTTAATACTAGTCTAGCACTTAGCATACAGCGTTTGTCTAACTTTTGATTGCACCCAACTTACCTACAGTATTTAAACACATAAGCGACTAGATATCAGCACAAAGAGCAGAAATGTTATGATGAATCTTGGATATGGTTTCTCCACAGCTCATCCCTCATCCTTCCCCTGGATCTCACAGATGCTGCAGATGCTGAAGCAGATGTGGGATGCCATGTTTGCTCCTTACTATCGAGCCAGAGCTCAAAGCTAACAACTGTAAAACCATACAGCCTGGTGCTGGGATATTATGGTTTAAATTTGACTGAGAACCATGAGCTCACCATTGACCCTCACCATGTAAATATGAATTAGTGACTGAGAGAGAAATTAGGGGGGCTTTTGTTGGCAACCACAACATTTATACCTGTGAAGGCAGAATGTGAACAGCATGGATACCTGTGAAGGCAGAATGTGATAGTAATAGTCCGAATTAATTTCCCTGGTGTTGCAGAATCAGTTGCTCCCATATAGGTGTGTGTGTGCGAGCGAGCCAGAAAGCGATTTGAGTGTGTGTGGTGACACATTGTGTTGATATGAATTGCCCAATCCAAAACAACCTGTAAGCAAGCTAATTGTAATCAGAGGCATGTCAGACAAATTATAACTTTTACATGACAGTGAAAGATTTTTAATTGGTAAAATGATAATTCTCTCATTACAAATTACTCCAGTATCTTTCAGTAGGGTCTGGCTCCAGCACATACCTTCTCAGGACAGAGACGCTGTGAGGTATACGGGCTCAGACTGGTTGAATGCTGCCAGAGAGGATGGCGCATGTATTAGTCTGGCGCATGTATTAGCAAGCTAGTGTGTATTAGCGAGCTAGTGTGCATTAGCGAACTAGTGTGTACTAGGTTTACTAGCTAGCTAGTGTGTACTAGGTATACTAGCTAGTAGTGTGTACTAGCTAGCTAGTGTATACTAGGTAGCAGTGGTGTAGTGGGAGCTATACGCAGGTTATACCCACTTTCTTTCAGTGGGCATTGCGTATTACTTCTTAATCCCCACTGATGCATATCCAAGCTATACGCCATATCAATTATGTAGTACAATAGCGACATGCACAAAGTAGCCTACATAATCACAAAGCATGTGAAATATATTCACATGCGCAGCACACACATAGCTCATTTCTGCAGAATATCAGGCAGCAATCACACTCACTTGGTTGTCGCATTGGAGCAGCTCACAGAATTGAACGACATCAGTAGCTGGTATTGTAGGAAAGATGTTTAAACTTTTATCTACCAGGAACTAAGAGTTTGGTCTGAAATCTTGGTTGAATCTTTGTAATGCACAGTTCAGTCATCAAGCGCTGTTTGAATGAACATTTCTATAGGCTTCACCAAAAAAACCTTGGTAAAGTGTTACCTGGCAGAATGAAATCATGAGGGCATTTGTTTTGTAAACTCTGCCATGTAGGCCTACATTGTACAGTACAAACACACGGCTAGCCAAATGGCCACTTGCTCAGTGAGCAATTCAATTAAAAGGCAACTACACCCTTGTCACGACTGGCGATGAAGAGAGAATAGGACCAAAGCGCAGCGGGTTTCGTGCTCAACATATTTATTTATCAAATAATGCAAACACCACGGAAGAAAACAATAAACAAACTAACGACATGAAACAGTGAAAGCAGGCTCAACAAAAAGCAGTGCTCTCAAACAACTACCCACGAAAAACAAAGACAAACACACCCTACTATATAGGACTCCCAATCAAAGGCAACTCAACACACCTGTCTTCAATTGAGAGTCCAACCCCAATCAACTAGACATAGAAACACAGACATAGACCAGTGACAAACCCCATAATACATACATCAACTACCCTCTGCCACGTCCTGACCAAACTACAATAACCAAATATACTCTAAATGGTCTCCTGATGTGTTTTAAGCATTGTTGTGGACTTAGTTGTTTCTCTATTAAAAAGTGTGATTTTGAGTGAAAACCTGAAAAAATATAGTAAAACAGAAGAAAAACAACTGTAGGAAAACAGTGTTTTTCACACAGGGTGCCTTTCCTTCACCGGCAAGCCTTTTTGGATTTTTGGGGGGCAAAATTACAGTATACCCAATTCTCCAAGCACCACTGCTAGACAGGGTTTCCAGTTAGCCTGTAATAGCTGTTTTTTATTATTATTTTTTTGCAGATTAAATAAAATTGCCACCTGACAATTGTCCGGGAGAAGAAAAAAAATCCCATTGCGAAATAATGCTTTTTAGCCTATTCATTGATGGAAATACCAGTTGATGGAAATACATTTGAGCAGTCATGCTTATTGGTCTATGTCTTAATTAGCATAATTTTGTGGAATTAAATTGGCATGTGTGTATTATATTCCTTATGTATCTTATTTGTCACATGCACAGCACACAGATACAGGGCCTTTTAGTGGAAAATGTGTCAGATAGCTCTTTTATTAGCCCAATCAATGAGCAACAATTCTAAATGCAATCCTGTGTTAATAATTTTTTGGGCCTCCCGAGTGGCGCAGCGGTTTAATGCATCACTACAGACCCGGGTTTGATCCCAGTCTGTGTCACAGCCAGCCGTGACTGTGAGACCCATGAGACAGCGCACAATTGGCCCAGCGTCTGGGTTAGGGGAGGGTTTGGCCGGCTGGTAGTTCCTTGTCCCATCGTGCTCTAGCGACTCTTTGTGGCGGGCCAGGCGCCTGTAAGCTGACTTCAGTTGCTAGCTGGACTGTGCTTCCTCAGACATATTGGTGCAGCTGGCTTCTGGGTTAAGCAAGCAGTGGGTCAAGAAGCAGTGCAGCTTGGCAGGGTCGTGTTTCGGAGGACACATGGCTCTCGACCTTCACCTCTCCCGAGTCTGTAGGGGTGCTGCAGAAATGGGAGAAGACTGTAACTACCAATTGGATGTAATTGGCCATGATAAAAAGAGAAAATATTTGTATTTCTCAACTGGTAATTGAAGCATGCTTCCCATTTGCACAGAAGGCAGGCTTCATCAGGGTGTCACACACCACTTTGCAGTGAGCTGGAGGAAGTATGCATTTTGAAAACATATTGCTACTTAATTGTTTGAAACCTGAAGGTTTTACTACATACAGTATTATCAGTACATGTCTTAGGCCGGAGCTGTCCGGAACCCACCCACTTGTGAGCCAGGCCCAGCCAATCAGAATGAGTTTTTCCCCACAAAAGGGTTTTATTACAGACAGAAATACACCTCGGTTTCATCATCTGTCCAGGTGGCTGGTCTCAGACGATCCCACAGGTGAAGAAGCCGGATGTGGAGGTCCTGGGCTGGTTTGGTTACATGTGGTCTGTGGTTGTGAGGCCAGTTGGACGTAATGCCAAATTCTCTAAAATGACTTTGGTCGAGAAATTAGCATTACATTCTCTGGCAAAAGCTCTGTTGGACATTCCCGCTTCCTCAAAACTTGAGACATCTGTGACGTGTTGTGTGACAAAACTGCACATTTTAGAGTAGCCTTTTATTTCCCCCAGCACAAGGTGCACCTTGTGCTGGGGGCATGCTGTTTAATTAGCTTCTTGACATACCACACCTGTCAGGTGGATGGATTATATTGGTAAAGGAGAAATGCTCACTAACAGGGATGTGAACAAATTTGTGCACAAAATCTGAGAGAAATAAGCTTTTGTGTGTATGGAAAATGTCAGGGATCTTTTATTTCAGCTCATGAAACATGGGACCAACACTTTACATGTTGTGTTTCTATTTGTGTTCAGTATACATATCAGTCATTAACAGAATGACCTTCAGTGCATGTCTGTGGTGCTGTGTGTGCCAGTGCGAGTGAGCCGTTGCTCGAGGAGAGAGAGCGCAACATTTCAGCAGCAGGTGTATAAAATAATAACAGACAGACTAACTAGATCAACAATTCAAAACATAACTTGTAGCAGTTATCTTGCGAGTTAACTATAGCTAACTATGCATAAGTTTCATTGTTCCTTTCCACCGGCACTGTAGAGCTTAAACAAATCTGCACTATTGGAAAGCTGGGATTCCCAAATTAAAATGAATTTCCCTCTATTAAACGGTAGCCATGTAATTGCAACAACGTAAAAAATATTCTAAGAATAGCCTGATTGGCAAATAATTTGCAGTGCATAGATCTCCCTCAAAACATTAATATTTGAGCCTTATATACACTGCTCAAAAAAATAAAGGGAACACTTAAACAACACAATGTAACTCCAAGTCAATCACACTTCTGTGAAATCAAACTGTCCACTTCGGAAGCAACACTGATTGACAATAAATTTCACATGCTGTTGTGCAAATGGAATAGACAACAGGTGGAAATTATAGGCAATTAGCAAGACACCCCCAATAAAGGAGTGGTTCTGCAGGTGGTGACCACAGACCACTTCTCAGTTCCTATGCTTCCTGGCTGATGTTTTGGTCACTTTTGAATGCTGGCGGTGCTTTCACTCTAGTGGTAGCATGAGACGGAGTCTACAACCCACACAAGTGGCTCAGGTAGTGCAGCTCATCCAGGATGGCACAACAATGCGAGCTGTGGCAAGAAGGTTTGCTGTGTCTGTCAGCGTAGTGTCCAGAGCATGGAGGCGCTACCAGGAGACAGGCCAGTACTTCAGGAGACGTGGAGGAGGCCGTAGGAGGGCAACAACCTAGCAGCAGGACCGCTACCTCCGCCTTTGTGCAAGGAGGAGCAGGAGAAGCACTGCCAGAGCCCTGCAAAATGACCTCCAGCAGGCCACAAATGTGCATGTGTCTGCTCAAACGGTCAGAAACAGACTCCATGAGGGTGGTATGAGGGCCCGACGTCCACAGGTGGGGGTTGTGCTTACAGCCCAACACCGTGCAGGACGTTTGGCATTTGCCAGAGAACACCAAGATTGGCAAATTCGCCACTGGCGCCCTGTGCTCTTCACAGATGAAAGCAGGTTCACACTGAGCATGTGACAGACGTGACAGAGTCTGGAGACGCCGTGGAGAACGTTCTGCTGCCTGCAACATCCTCCAGCATGACCGGTTTGGCGGTGGGTCAGTCATGGTGTGGGGTGGCATTTCTTTGGGGGGCCGCACAGCCCTCCATGTGCTCGCCAGAGGTAGCCTGACTGCCATTAGGTACCGAGATGAGATCCTCAGACCCCTTGTGAGACCATATGCTGGTGCGGTTGGCCCTGGGTTCCTCCTAATGCAAGACAATGCTAGACCTCATGTGGCTGGAGTGTGTCATCAGTTCCTGCAAGAGGAAGGCATTGATGCTATGGACTGGCCCGCCCGTTCCCCAGACCTGAATCCAATTGAGCACATCTGGGACATCATGTCTCACTCCATCCACCAACGCCACGTTGCACCACAGACTGTCCAGGAGTTGGCGGATGCTTTAGTCCAGGTCTGGGAGGAGATCCCTCAGAAGACCATCCGCCACCTCATCAGGAGCATGCCCAGGCGTTGTAGGGAGGTCATACAGGCACGTGGAGGCCACACACACTACTGAGCCTCATTTTGACTTGTTTTAAGGACATTACATCAAAGTTGGATCAGCCTGTTGTGTGGTTTTCCACTTTAATTTTGAGTGTGACTCCAAATCCAGACCTCCATGGGTTGATAAATTGGATTTCCATTGATTATTTTTGTGTGATTTTGTTGTCAGCACATTCAACTATGTAAAGAAAAAAGTATTTAATAAGATTATTTCTTTCATTCAGATCTAGGATGTGTTGTTTAAGTGTTCCCTTTATTTTTTTGAGCAGTATATAAATATGTATAGTTAGATACCTTGCTTTTTAGGTAGCCAACCTTATCCATTTGATCCCTGATTCATTGAATGAGGGAATAATTTTATAAAGACAAAAGTATAAAAAAATGTGGGAGGGGGGGACCCCCGCGCCACCCCTGCCGACCCCTTGCCCCACAGTTTGGGAACCACTGGTATAATGGACAGACTCGGAAAAAGACAGGTCCTGCACTTAAGGCATAAGGCTATGGGAAGCAGCTTTCCCTAAGTAAATTGAAGTAAATTGTCAAAATGATATAGCGTACTCCTGTCTATACAGAATTTAAAAAATCATTCAAAATAGGCTACTAAAGCATGATTTGGCCACAGAGGATCATTACCTGCCCCTAGCCTTAAAAATAAATTGTGGATTGTTTTAAATCGCTCCAAATAACAAATAAATTATTTTTGAGTTGTGACTGTCAGTGAAAGGTAGAGGCCTAGCCAGGCATATTGCAATATTTCAAAATTAAATTGTGAGAAAACATATGGAAAGCAAATGGCTATTGCTGTAAAGAGAAGACAATGAAAATACTCTAATCTGTCTTTTAGTTGAGATTCTGCTAATGTCTCCATATCAAGTGCAGTATTGCATGAAATGTGTTTTTCCAATGCAAAGAAAGAGGAAACGTATCAGATATAGCCTATAGCGCAGGCCTCTACACTATATGCAGTCAGCCATGGTATTTCTTTGGGAACAGTGATTGAGTTGTTATTAGCAGGGGAGCAACTTTCACTGGGAATGGGAGTCACACGTCCCCACATTCTGAAATTAGATATTTTGCCCCCCCAGTTTTAGCATTGGAATGTGACACAAACAAGGCCACGGTGTGCTTTAGGACCATGCAGACGCCTCCGAGCGGCCGGGTAGGCTGTTTGGAGTGTTTATCCAAATGGGTTTAGGACCACACAGACACCACAGAGTGGGCTGACAGGCTGTGTGAAGGCAAAGCTTCTGGAAGGCTGGCTGGACTAGCACGGGAGAGTTGAGCATAGTTCAGTGTACACACTGTGCTCTTTCACTGAGTTGTAAAAGGAACAGAAATTGGTTACTCTTTAGTTGACTGATGTAGCTGGCAAGATAACTGCTGTTTAACTTAACATTAAAAAAAAACGAAACTAGTGTTTATTTGCAGCGCTGAGATGACATGTAACGTTAGCTAATGTTTCAACCCCTCTCGACTGAGGTGAATGAATAAGCTACGCTAGTGAGTAGCTACCACAGTTCAGCTCTAGCCTCTAGTTATCTGTCAGATGGTAATAATAGCCACCTCATATCGCTATCTAACGGCAGTTGTTTGTATAGACATGTTTTGTAGCCTTGTCACGTTTCAGAAGTAAATGAACTTGGCAAGCTTTCGCCAGTTGATGTACCTTTTAGAGAGACAACTGGCCAGAAGTTGGTTTACATTAGCTATTATTTTTGCCTCAAACAAACTAGTCCTTAATCAAAAGATGAAACCATCGGCCAAACGATTGAAGATTGCACTAAAAATACGTCAGAAAATCAATGTAACGCCATTGATCTGTCAGTTTCCCTAGCTAATTCACCACTTTTCACACTGACACAGTAATAAACAGCCTTAACTTTACAGGCTTCACTGTCATGGTGCACAGTAGAGGTCTGCACAGGACTGATTTCTTCATCCCGCTCCCACCCGCACATATTGCCCTATAGGTAATATAAAATGCCAGAAATAACTTAATAAATAGGTTAAATGACCAGAAATTCTCACATGGCCCTTACTTACATTACTGGGCTATATCAGCCAATATAATAGATGTAGTTTGAAGAGAGCAGAGTTGGAGAGACTTGCACTTTCACTTGAGATATTTTTATAGCCTACATTTTTAGGAGTGGGAAGAGTTTCAAACTGAGAAATATGGGTGATCAATATTTAGACCAATTTCTAGACAATGTAGTAAACTATAGCCTAATCATAGGCCTATTCAGGAAGTACCTTTCCTTGGGAAGATAACTGTCCCGTGCTTCTTGGTCCATGTATACATAAGCTATAGCCTACTCTATTTAATTGAGACCACACGTGCACCTGATCTCGCAGGTATGGCTACTGAACTGGAGGCAGCAAGAATGATGACAGCGACACTTGCTACGCTTTGCATAGGCCTATAATACATGGGTAATCCATACTCTTTCAAAATGAAAAGGCGCAATGCACACTCACCATAGTAGCCTGACCTAAGTGCGCATTTTGCCTTTTCGATCAAGATCACATTTTTTGATTGCACTTCCGACTCATGTTGGCTGAGCACCCTCCACTTCTTTTCATTATCAATATTCATTTACAGACACTGTAGTAAACTACAGTCTAATCATATTTAACTTAGTTTCATATTCAAATTAACTGCCACGTGATTCTCTGCCCATGTAGGCAGCTTAACTCTATTTCAATGAGACCACACGTACTAGGCGCACTTGAACACTCACGCCCAACTAGGAGAGGTAGGCTACTGAAGTTGAAGCAGCGAATTCTGAGTGTGTGAATAATGTGAAAGATATGTGCTTTTAATACAATACAGTAGGTAGGCTAACGCAGAAAGAGGATGTTGGGGTAGGTTCCTTCTTCCTTGTCAATCATTTGCTAATTGGTATAATCAGCAATCAAGTAAATCAATCAAAAACCTTTATTCATGCAATTGCCGACAGAAGTTGACAACGGAAACATAGCACGCATGTTTCCGAGTAAGTTCTGCAAAATAGGAAAGGGTCCAAGTTGCTTTATTACGCTTGCAGTCAACCCCTAGTGATGTAACTGCCCACATCAACACCCTTTACTCATGAGACACACAGCTATACAAACAATAGTTCCAGTGTTATCTAAAGGCTCAGCAGTAATTGTCCACTCCCCAAGTTGATTTATAGTGGTATGTCTGACTAGTCTCTTATCTCTTTCACTCCCCTGCAGGATTCTGTGTCTATGAATCTCTTTTAGCCTTGAGGCGCTTTCTCACAGACATCCTGTTTTGACTGCAATAACTCACACATCTCTCAGACCATTTCTTATAAGAAGCAGAGACTAGAAAATAACTGTGGGACAATATTAAACATTATAATATATATATATATATATATATATATATATATATATACATATATATATATATAGCTAATCTGTAGTTCAGGATCCTATAAATGTAGTGGGGGAGGGGTCTTATTGCCCTTCCCCTTCTATTAATACAACATAAGCATAATCAATTATTATAATACATCAATCATTTTGTACAGCCCCTATCATGACCCCAAGGTGAACCCCATCAAGGACCCTTTCAAAATAATCTGCAGGACAACAAAAATATTTTCATCCCAAAGTTGTCTATCTGACCGCCCACTCCCGCCTGCAGTTTGAAAAATACAGACTGCGGGTACAACAGGCAACCCGCATGAATGCAGCCCTCTAGTGCACAACACTATGCACATCATGTCTTAACAGGATCAGATGGTGACAGGGGTCCCAGAAGGGTAAGACAGCCAGGGAAGACCAGTCTATGGAGCTCAGGTGAATCTTGCAGTATATTCAGTGACTGACACAAAGTTGCATCTTGAATTGCTGGGTAGATCTACAGTAGCTACAGGACAGCAGCTTAAGTTTAAAGCTACGATCTGGGAATAATGGTAATTTCAATTATTGAACTATTGATTCTATTCTTGGATAATATAATGTATAAATGTAAACAAAGGTAATTCTTTGTCCTGCCTCATTTTAGGAGGATCAGATGGTGACAGGGGTGTCAGCAGGGTCAGGCAGCCATGGAAGACCAGTCTGTGACGAAGGTAAGGTGAATTTTTGCAGATTCAAGACTTTATACTCTCTATCCAGCAAACATTGGACAAGCCAGATGCTATTTTAAGGCAGTCTGACAAACCTCCAAAGTTGATTTCCAAACTGTATCAAGGGTTGATAGAGGCTTTTCCCGATGACACAAAACATGTAAAACTAAAACGTGGGGGAGACGCTATTGATGATGATGAATGGATACAGATAAACTCAGCAAAAAAATAAATCTCCTCTCACTATTCAACTGCGTTTATTTTCAGCAACCTTAACGTGTAAATATTTGTATGAACATAACAAGATTCAACTGAGACATAAACTGAACAAGTTCCACAGACATGTGACTACCAAAAATTGAATAATGTGTCCCTAAACAAAGGGGGGGGGGGGGGGGGGGTCAAAATCAAAATTAACAGTCAGTATCTGTGTGGCCACCAGCTGAATTAAGTACTGTAGTGCATCTCCTCCTCATGGACTGCACCAGATTTGCCAGTTATTTCTGTGAGATGTTACCCCACTCTTCCACCAAGGCACCTGCAAGTTCCCAGACATTTCTGGGGGGAATGGCCCTAGCCCTCACACTACGATCCAATAGATCCCAGATGTGCTCAATGGGATTGAGATCCGGGCTCTTCGCTGGCCATAGCAGAACGCTGACCTTCCTGTCTTGCAGGAAATCCCGCACAGAACGAGCAGTATGGCTGGTGGCATTGTCATGCTGGAGGGTCATGTCAGGATGAGCCTGCAGGAAGGGTACCACATGAGGGAGGAGGATGTCTTCCCTGTAACGCACAGCGTTGAGATTGCCTGCAATGACAACAAGCTCAGTCCGATGATGCTGTGACACACCGCCCAGACCATGACAGACCCTCTACCTTCAAATCGATCCCGGTCCAGAGTACAGGACTCAGTATAACGCTCATTCCTTCAACAATAAACGCGAATCCGACTATCACCCCTGGTGAGACGAAACCGCGACTCATCAGTGAAGAGCACTTTTTGCCAGTCCTGTCTGGTCCAGCGACGGTGGGTTTGTGCCCATAGGCGACATTGTTGCCGGTGATGTCTGGTGAGGACCTGCCTTACAACAGGCCTACAAGCCCTCAGTCCAGCCTCTCTCAGCCTATTGCGGACAGTCTGAGCACTGATGGAGGGATTGTGCGTTCCTGGTGTAACTCGGGCAGTTGTTGTTGCCATCCTGTACCTGTCCCGCAGGTGTGATGTTTGGATGTACCAATTCTGTGCAGGTGTTACACGTGGTCTGCCACTGCGAGGACGATCAGCTGTCCATCCTGTCCCCCTGTAGCGCTGTCATAGGCGTCTCACAGTACAGACATTGCAATTTATTGCCCTGGCCACATCTGCAGTCCTCATGCCTCTTTGCAGCATGCCTAAGGCATTTTCACGCAGATGAGCAATGACCCTGGGCATCTTTCTTTTGGTGTTTTTCAGAGTCAGTAGAAAGGCCTCTTTAGTGTCCTTAAGTTTTCATAACTGTGACCTTCATTGCCTACCGTCTGTAAGCAGTTAGTGTCTTAACGACCGTTCCACAGTGCATGTTCATTAATAGTTTATGGTTCATTGAACAAGCATGGGAAACCATGTTTAAACCCTTTACAATGAAGATCTGTGAAGTTATTTTGAATTTTATGAATTATCTTTGAGAGACAGGGTCCTGAAAAAGGGGCGTTTCTTTTTGCTGAGTTTATGTTGGAATGCCCAGTCATGTTCATATAATCTCAGACATAAATAACTGCAGTTTAAGACCATCCATAGAATGTACTATATGCCAGTGAAACTGAATATCATGCACTCAGAAATTGTATTATTCTGCTGGAGGTGTAAAGCACAAAATGGGACATATTTGCATATGTTGTGGTCTTATGAAGGCTGGCTGAATTGTGGCAAAGAGTATGTTCTTTTATCTCAGCATGTCTACAGATTCTACTTCTCCCTGTTTTTGTTTGCTTGGAAATGTTGATACTGGAGACATGTGCAAGCAGAATAAAGGCTGAGCTCAGGTAAATGAACAGAGCTGGATCAACATAGAATTAACCATTAGACATGTAAAAACAGAACGTAAGAGGAAAATGTATGCCTGTGCTGTTATAGGCCTGAGGGAAGTCATTACCTGGTCCAGTGACTAGCATTGAGACATGCAATTGCATTATGTATGTAGGCCTGAGGGAAGTCGTTGCCTGGTCCTGTGACTGGCTTTAGGGCGTGTAGTTGTTTTGTATATGTATCTCTGTGCCATTACAGGCTTGGGGAGAGCCATTGTGTAGTCCTATGAGTATCATTGGACAGACACCT
The DNA here is from genome assembly GCF_965601325.2 of Salmo salar. Lineage (NCBI taxonomy): Eukaryota > Metazoa > Chordata > Actinopteri > Salmoniformes > Salmonidae > Salmo > Salmo salar. The sequence continues at coordinate 53,281,190 of NC_138297.1, forward strand.
GCATTATGTGTGTCTTATTTTTTGTATCGTTGCTATGGATACGCCACCAATAGAATCTGTAAACAAGCAAGAATTGAGACAGAACGATAATGGTGGCGAGAGGCCAAGGGGTGTTAATCATCTACATACAGGGGAGTGACCATGTGTGTTATCTGAAGGTGGAAACCTATAAGGCCTGAGGTCTGTGGCAAGAGAATTTAGTTGTTCCATGGAATTGCTCGACTTTGTTACTTTTTGTAATAAAGTCTATTTGAATTCACAAGCTCCGGTATCTGAGAAATATTTGATTCAATATTTCCACGACATTAGCAAACATGTTTATTTTTTTATTTACAATATGTAGAATCTATGAGAATAGAAAGGTTCAGAGCTTTTGTGAAACATCACAGCACAATTGAAAAATATACATCAAATAGAAATCAAAACTGGAGGGTGTTCAGAGATACATGGGAGGGGTTGAGTGGAGGTGAAGGATGGGACTAAAAACAAACAAAATATAACTATTGTAAAATATACTGTGTCCGTAAAATGTATATATTAGGTATAAGCTGGACGTGGACGCCTAATAAGTGTGCGGTAAGGACACACGTCATTTCATCCTCGATTTGCATGTTCTGTTAAGATGAATTGCCATAATTTAAATGTGATTCTGATCACTCTGTCATTCTGATCACCATTGGTGGAAGCCCTAATCAAGTTGCGCACCAGTAGTGGTCAGTGCCATTTAAGACGAGGGAGAACCATTTTTTTTTTTCATGTTCATGGCCTTATTTCTATTGCAGCATATTGGATGACTGTCATTCATATTCCATTCACCCAGTTCAATGTAACATCGATAGGTTTAGGCTACTACATGATACTCAAATTTTCCCTTTACTATACCCATCATGAGGTTGCTACAACTCAGCCTATGAATGAAAGTTTACAACGTAGGTGCACACAGGTCGAGATAAAATGTTGAGGTGACAGATAGTGACACTTGGACAAACAATGGCACATTCAATACCGCCTTGCACACTCTTGCCTGCCTCTAGCTGATCTAGGGTGTAATCGTTAGTCCAACAGTTGCAAACGAGAGTTTCTATTGGACAAATTCAGATATATTCGTCCCCGTTTCGTTCCATTTGCTTCCATTTAAGAAATGTTTTTCAACAGAATGTGCGAATGAATACACCCCTGATTACACGTAAACACAGTTTACTTTCATAGCAGTCACATTGTATTCCTTCTCGCATCTACGTGCTCTCCTCCTCTCACCTTTTCCCTTCGCTTGTGGACTAAAAACACTTTCCAAACCATATCATAACCACTACACAGCCTACATCGTTGTCACCATATTAGCTAAAGTAACGTACTAATCAACATAGCTAATAGAACTAACGTGTTAGTAAACCTGCCTCAATCATGCAGTACAGTGTATTGTCAGTAAGCAGTTTAGCAGTTACACCGGTGGGCCCCGGTGTCAATAAATTAGTAAAACCAAAAGCTTACCTTGACTTGGAAGAGTTCCAGTGTTGTGTTGGATAGTTATAGCCAGCTAGCTAACATTGCATCCCTCTGTTTGAGCCAGGTGTTTGAGTAGGCTAAACTAGCTAGCTGCATTTGCTAGCTTAGTAAGTGAGAATTAAAAAAAATATATATAGCGCTCTCCCTCTCTTTGCTTCACCTTCATTTTTGAAGAAATGAATTTGCTCAAAACTGTTCAACTATTGTATTGTCAAGCCTGCTCCCGCTCTCCCTCCGCTCTCCCTCGCGCCAGGCTGCCCCTCATTACGCACACCTGTCACCATCATTACGCGCATCGATGCTCACTGGACTCAAATGGACTCCTTCACTTTGTTGATTGCCCCATCTATATCTGTCTGTTCCTCCGTTGGTTCCCCGTGTCAGAATTATTGTTGTTTACGTTTCCCCTGTCCAGACGCTGTCCGTGTTCTGTTTCATGTCCGTGTTTCATTAAATGTTCACTCCCTGTGCCTGCTTCTCATCTCCAGCGTCTGTCCTTACGTTTCTCTCTCTTTGAGTCAAATACTCAACACATGTTATGCACTGCAGTGCTAGCTAGTTGTAGCGTATGCCTTCAGTACTCTGATCCTTTGATTGGGTGGACAACATGTCAGTCCATGCTGCAAGAGCTCTGATAGGTTGGAGGACGTCCTCCAGAAGTTGTCATAATTACTGTGTAAGTCTATGGAAGGGGGTGATAATTATGAGCCTCCTAGGTTTTGTATTGAAGTCGATGTACTCAATGGAGGACTGAAGCTAGCTTTCCTCTGACTACACCATGGTGCTATCCTACAGAGTGATGTTGAGGGTACTGTAGACCTTCATTGTAAAACAGTGCATTTTAATACATTATTTGGTGACGTGAATATATTTAGTATAGTTTTATCTGAAAACCAGTGGACAGCCAGTGAAAAATGCACTCTTGCAACAGCTGCACAGTGCTTATCCCAGCCTATGGAAGAAAAGTGGGGCTTTTATTGCGCAATATAGTTCATGCTGATAAAAAAATTGACACATGTTCAAACTTGCACACTTTTGATAGACTTAAAGGGGCAATCTGTAGTTGATACATCCATTTTTGGACTTATAAATTATATATCATTATTCATTGATTCTTGAAGAATATAACTTAGAAATAAATGCCTCATGAGGTTAGTTCAAATCAAATCAAACTTTTGTCACGTGCCAAATACAACATGTGTAGACCTTACCGTGAAATGCCTACTTACAGTAAAAGGCCTTAACCAACAGTGCAGTTCAACTGTCACAATCCAAAATATAAGCTTGTTTTTCTTCAATGTTTGTAAACATTGTAAATGTAAACAAACACTCTATAGCCTCATAACATGGTTAAAACAATAATTTTGATATCATGGATGGTCAGTCCATGCATCCATAGATCTGTCTATTAATCTGAGAGTGGTTACATTTCTCCAGGCCCATCCCTCAGCTTTTTCCCTTTAAACAGCTGCATATTATCAAGATATCAAAGAGCCACCAACAAAAAGTTAAACAATAGGCCTATAGCAAATGCAGCATATGGCATTCCTTTTTCACATGTAAATAGCACTTTTCAGTAGTGCTCAAAGCATGCCATTCCATGAGCGCAGCATTTTTTTCTCAACTCAAATTAATGAGCAGAATCAGTCCTCCATGACAACAAAATCATAAACAACAGAGTAGGGCTGGCTAATAAGTCCGTAGTTTTGGGGTTATGCTCAGGTAAAACAATTTGGCTAATCTATACTTCCATATTTCCAAGTCCTATTCTTGAAGACCAAGGGGTATAACATTTATTGGAATGACTGGAATTCTGATAGACTTTGGTTTTTAATGTAAAGATATAATTTAATTGTATTATTATATGTAGTAGAAAGCAATGGGTTAGAAGAAGCCTACATAACCAACCCATAAAGTAAAATTTAACATCCATATATGGCCAACTATGTCAACTTTAACATTGATTTATCCTGCAATAGATGTGGTTCAATTGATAACATACATTTTTGCCTCTTACGGGAAAGTAGTCTAAAAGTAACAATGTAATCATACATTACTGAGTTTGGGAAATTCAAAAGTTACGTTACTAATTACAATTTTGGACAGGTAACTGTAACGGATTGCATTTAGAAAGTAACATACCCAACCTTGTATAATAAAATAAAGTAAACATTACGTTCAAACCGTTTTCTTGGGTGCCAGTGGCACCTAATGTTAGTGGCCGGTATGATAAGAGAAGAGACGAGGTGAGATGTGTGGATAAATTAGCGAGATGGAACTCTCGATTGGTGATTTTGTGTTTCTTGCACGGACGACGAAGGGTGTTTCTTCTCATACCAGCCACCAGGTGACGTTTGCTACGGAAATAAAATAATTATAATTAGTTCACTATCTGTTGCCTTCAGAGCTCAGGGAGTGTTTACATGTAGGTCTAGTTTAAGGTTTGTAACACATGGAGTAATAGAGATCGTCTCTTACAATCAAGAATTGATTTGTGGGTGATAACCTCTAGTCTTGTGCCCAACACTGTAGAGGTGAAAATACTGCCTGCAGTCCTGACGGATCATAAAGTCATATGGTTGACTGTAAGAATATGCAGTAATGATGGTAAGAAATACTCTGGTGGTTACTGGAAACTAAATAACTCATTGTTATTGCATGATGATTTAAAAAATGTGATTAAGAATCTAATTACTGTTTACTGGAGTTTAGCTACATCTAATGCAGAATATGGGAAATATTGGGAACTGCTGAAATTTAAAATCCGCTCAGCCTGTATTACTTATGGAAAACGGCTTGCTTTAAGAAGGAGATGTGAGGTAGCTGAACTCTCTAAGACAATTGCCGATATCACAGATATTGAGCATCTTGATCTTAATGAGAAAGCTAAATTGAATGATTTACAGAATCAACTAGATACATTGTATGAGGAAAAGGCTAGAGGAGCTTTCATAAGATCTAGAAAACAATGGCTTGAAAAAGGAGAAAAGAACAGTAGATACTTTTTTAATTTGGAGAAGAGGAGAGGGGAACTCAACACACTTCGGAAACTTAAAATTAATGGGGTTACCACTGAGGATAGAGAGTTGATATCAGAATTTACCACTAAATTTTATGAGAATCTTTACTCCTTAGATAACAATTTGAGTGACTCTAAGGATCTCCTTGATTCTATAGAGAATGTTAATTCGATTAGTGAAGAACTCAATCAGTCTTGTTGCCAAGATTTATCCATTATGGACATCCAGTACGGGGTTGCTCAGTTAAAAAAGAACAAATCTCCAGGTTGTGATGGATTAACCTCTGAATTTTACAAAACCTTCTTTGAAGAAATAGCACCTTTTTTACTTGAAACCTTTAAGGAGGCTATAAAGAAGGGAGAACTACCTGCCTCTCTGAAGCAAGGGGTTATTACTCTTATACCTAAACCACACAAGGATCTCCTAAGTATTGATAATTGGCGTCCAATCACACTCCTAAATAACGACTACAAAATTATAGCCTTAATCTTTGCAAAAAGGTTAAAGTCTTGCTTAAATGATCTGATTGATGAATGTCAATCAGGGTTTATGAAAGGGCGCCATATATCTAATAATCTGAGGCTGATATTAGACTTGGTTGAGTATCGTGATCTATTAGATGACTTCCCTGTTATCCTATTTCTGGATTTTCAGAAAGCATTTGATACAGTAAGTCACAATTTTATCTTTGATTGTCTTAAGCATTTGAAATTTGGTCGTTTCTTTGTTGATGCTATTAGAACTCTGTATAATGGTGGCAATAGCTGTATCAAACTCTGTCATGGAACATCCTCAAGATTTAACATTTACAAAGGAATAGGACAAGGTTGTCCAATTTCACCTTTTTTATTTTTGTTAGTTTCTCAAATGTTATGCTCATTAGTTCATAAAAGTCCATTTGAAGGCATTACATTCCAGTCCAGAGAGATCAAGATATCCCAACTGGCGGATGACACCTCACTTTTTTTGAAAAATGTATCTCAAGCTAGATTAGCATTGGATATCGTGAAGCAGTTCTCCAAAATCTCAGGCTTGACTTTAAATCTTTCCAAATGTGAGTTGTTTGTTGTGAAAGGAGCTGTCAACCCAGCAGATTGTAACATCTCTGAAAAAGATACTGTAACCTACCTCGGTGTAAAGATCACCAAAAATCTTAAGGCTATGAATGATCTTAATTTGAACCCTGTAACTGAATCTGTCCAAAAAAAATTATCCTCATGGTTAGGGAGGGATTTAAGTCTTCAAGGAAGGGTGCTTTTATCCAAAGCTGAGGGGCTATCTCGTGCATCCTATCTTTTTTCATCTATTGACATTCCCAAATCCACTTGCTGTACCTTAGATAGGCTTTTGTACAACTTCATATGGAAAAACAAGCCACATAAGATAAAAAGAGATGTTATCACCAACAGGGTTTGTGATGGCGGTCTAAATGTCTTAGATTTCACTCTCTTCAATCAGATTTCAAAGGTCAACTGGATTAAAAGGTACATAAAAAATCCTCATAGCTTCTGGAATATTATACCTCATTTTGTTTTTCAGAAGTTCGGCGGGCTTAATTTTTTACTACAATGTCCATATATTGTGGGTAAAATTCCTGTGAAACTGGCGGTTTTTCACAAGCAGGCTTTAATGTGCTGGGCTTTGTTGTATAAACACAACTTTTCACCTCATAAATGTTTTATTTGGAACAATGGGTCAATATTACATAGAAATAAGATGTTATTTAACCATAAATGGTTCTCGAAAAACATTGTTCTTGTCAGCCAATTGGTTAATAACAGTGGGAATCTATTTACACAGAGAGAATTTATGGAAATATACAACTTTGAGGTTTCAAGCAAGGAATATGACACTGTTATTAAAGCTATACCTAGTGGGATAAAATCTTTACTTCAGAATAATGCATATTTTGGAATATCTCCGATTGTAAGCGATATTCAGGTGAATAGCATTGGTCTACTAGATACGAAATTCAACAATCGTTTAATAAGGGATATTTTCTACAGGAAGTCTATTCCCTCTGCGATATTTTGTTGGGCTTCATCGTTTGATGTAAACTGGCGCCGTGCTTGGCTCACTCCACACAGATTTATGGTGACCAATAAAGTAAAGGAGATCTCCTTTAAGATAATCCATAGATGCTATCCGTGTAATAGCTTGATTTCTAAATATATATTTGACGTTACCAGTGAATGCAGTTTTTGTGAACTAGAAACTGAATCTATTGAACACTTATTCTGTAATTGTTTATATAGTGAAGTGTTTTGGACTGATGTAAAACTATATCTTAGCCGCAAATTGCATACAACCATTGATATTACTAAGTTTTACATATTATTTTACTACACTGATTCCACAATTGAACGTGAGTATGTCATAAATCTCTTTATTTTATTAGGAAAATCTTTTATCCATAAATCAAAATTTATGAAGAAAAAGCCCCTTTTCTTAATTTTTTTATCTGATTTGGAACAGTACGTAGAATCTTTAAAACGTATACAAAACAATATGTCAAAAAAATGTATTCGATATATGTCTGTATTTGATTTGATATAATAGTTTTTTTTATTTTTCTCTAATTTCTTTGGATTCCCTCTGGCTGTTATGTTATGTTATGTTTATGTTTTGCATGTTACTGTTATTTACAGCAAGTTAAATAAAGATTTGTGCAAACTTAAAAACTTGTATCGTCAGATGTTGGTACCTATGTGAAGCTAGCCACAATAAGGATCAGCCACAATAGTGACATTTTGTAGTTCGCCTTCAAGAAGGAAAGTCCCTAATTGAAAGTGATGCAAATGCATACAAATAGTGCAGTCAAAGCATATTTTCATTAGAGAATGCTAAATTCAATCTGTTGAAATCGCACTGTGGATGTATTAGACTTCAGAATTGCATTTGGGGGCATACTTATATTTCACTGTACAGCCTATGGTTTGTGTATCAATGAAATTGGTTACCGGTCTACTCAGTGCCACCCACAGAACTAAACTGTGAAGAGTTTACACACATATTAGTGCCATAGCTCTTATTGTGGGACTTTGACTGTAGTAAATCATCAATACACATAGTAGGATGTCTGGTAAGCTTTATGTGGCTCATTTCACAGTGGTTTCAGAGTCTTGCAATATGAGCTATCACGCTAATATTTGTGTAATCTCATCGCAATTGTGTTTTGTGGGTGTCACTGAGTAGACTGATACCCCATTTCATTGAGCCACAATCCATAGGCTGTACAATGTAATATAAGTACAGTACCGGTCAAAGGTTTCGACACACCTACTAATTGAAGGGGTTCTTTAAATGTATCATTGTAGAATAATAGTGAAGACATCAAAACTATGGAATAACAGATATGGAATCATGTAGTGTTAAATATATTTTAGATTCTTCAAAGTAGCCACCCTTTGCCTTGATGACAGCCTTGCACAGTCTTGGCATTCTCTCAACCAGCTTCACCTGGAATGCTTTTCCAACAGTCTTGAAGGTTTTCCACATATGCTGAGCACTTGTTGGCTGCTTTTCCTTCACTCTGCAGTCCAACTCATCCCAAACTATCTCAATTGGGTTGAGGTCGGGTGGTTGTGGAAGCCAGATCATCTGATGCAGCACTCCATCACTCTCCTTCTTGGTCAGATAGCCCTTACACAGCCTGGAGGTGTGTTGGGTAATTGTTCTGTTGAAAAACAAATGATAGTCCCACTAAGCGCAAAACAGATGGGATGGCGTATCGCTTTAGACTGCTGTGGTAGCCATGCTGGTTAAGTGTGCCGAGAATTCTAAATACATCACTGACAATGTCACCAGCAAAGCACCCCCACACCATCACACCTCCTCCTCCATGCTTCACGGTGGGAACCACACATGCAGAGATCATCCGCTCACCTACTCTGCGTCTCACAAAGACACGGCCGTTGGAACCAAACATCTCAAATTTGGACTCATCAGACCAAAGGACAGATTTGGTCTAATGGTCAATGGTCTAATGTCCATTGCTCATTTTTCTTGTCCCAAGCAAGTCTCTTCTTATTGGTGTCCTTTAGTAGTGGTTTCTGTGCAGCAATTTGACCATGAAGGCCTGATTCACGCAGTCTCCTCTGAACAGTTTATGTTGTGTGTGTTACTTGAACTCTGTGAAGCATTTATTTGGGCTGCAGTTTCTGAGGCTGGTAACTCTAATGAACTTATCCTCTGTAGCAGAGGTAACTGGGTCTTCCTTTCCTGTGGCGGTCTTCATGAGAGCCAGTTTCATCATAGCGCTTGATGGTTTTCGCGACTGCACTTGAAGAATCTTTTTAAGTTCTTGAAATGTTCCGCATTAACTGACCTTCATGTCTTAAAGTAATGATGGACTGTCGTTTCTCTTTGCTTATTTGAGCTGTTCTTGGCATAATATGGGCTTGGTCTTTTACCAAATAGGGCTATCTTCTGTATACAACCTACCTTTTCACAACACAACTGTTTGGCTCAATGAAGAAGGAAAGAAATTCCACAAATTAACTTTTAACAAGGCACACCTGTTAATTGAAACACATTCCAGGTGACTACCTCATGAAGGCGATTGAGAGAATGCCAAGAGTGTGCAAAGCTGTCATCAAGGTAAAGTGCGGCTACTTTTTTGGTTACTACATGCTTCCATATGCGTTATTTCATAGTTTTGATGTCTTCACTATTATTCTACAATGTAGAAAATAGTCAAAATAAAGAAAAACCCTTGAATTAGTAGGTGTGTCCAAGCTTTTGACTGGTACTGTATGTAATAACACACAATAGGCTGACTGCGGAGGTCATTTCTCACAGTCAAAGTCCCACAATAACAACTACAAGACTAATATTTGTGGAAATTCTTTACATTTGTGTTCTGTGGGTGACACTGAGTAGACTGATACACCATTTCATTGAACCACAATCCATAGGTAAGGCTGTACAGTGAAATATAAGTATGCCACAAATTATTTGTGAGTTTAATACATCCACAGTGCTGTTTCAACAGATTTTTTGCCAACTAGCTAATTATTGTCTTTTGTTGAATTTATATAACAACATTCCAAACTTGTTTAGCATTATCTAGTCCAAATATGACACGATTCCACAATTTGCAACCTTTTGCAACCTTTATCATTTTCAATGAGGAACTTTTATTTTGAAGGCGACCCGCAAATTCCACTAATGTGGCTAATCCTTATTGTGGCTAGCTTCACATAGGTAGAAGGGTGTTATCGCAGTGACCTGTTCTGAATACAGAGGAAAGTTCTACTTCAGTTTTGTCAGTATTTGCGGTCAATATGTGCAGTCATGCATTTGAACCGATTTGAACAGTCAATGCAGAAGATCTACGGTGACGGACATGGATACAACAGCTCTCATCTATAAGGTCCTCTGTGCCCATAATGGGTATTTTGAGATGGAAGAAATGCGTGCCAACATTAGCACGACAGAAGATGACCTGGAGAGTGTTTTAGGGAATCAGGATATGTTTACCAGTGCTGTCTTTGAGGGAAACAAACTAATAGTTGCCAAGACGAAGATGAGGTTATGCAGAGACAAGGAATGTAATGGCTGCAGCAATTTACATCTGTGTGTATTCTACCTTTATGGAACGTGTCGATTCAATGAGGGGTAAACCTTGTTATTCCTTTGGTCAAAATTCCTTGTCAGACTCCATAATATGCTGTATTTTAATCCATATTGTTGGGATGTCACGTATTAATTGCCTTGTTTTGAAATGTTCTATAGAAAAAATGGTGTTGTATTATGCAACATGTAGGCTAACTTAAATGGCAAGTTGTGAACAGTTGGTAGTAGTGGCAGTAGTCCGGTTAATATTGTTTGTAGATTTTCTTTCTATATAATGTGGTTCTAAATATTAAGATTTAGAGGTCGCAGTATGTATTTTGGAAACTGTAAAACGTTATTGAAATGTCATTAAGACAAACAAAATGGTGTCATGTTACACGGCCATAAAAGCTGGGGCCATTTCCCTTTTTCATTTGATATTATATGCTTTCGCCTACATTTTCCCGTTAGTATTATCAATCTCAAAATGCTGATTTAAAAAAAAGGGCAGTAGGCCTATTAGGAAACTATTGCTCTCTTTTGATAAGGACTCCATGAAAGTGCTAGCCACTGCCCTCATTCAATGCCATTTTGACTATGCTAGTACTTCCTGGTTTCAGGGCTTATCTACATTTATGAAGGGGATGCTCCAGATAGCCCAGAATAAACTGATCAGGGTAGTATTGAAGGTGAGTCTACGTACTCACATATGCAGGAGCTGCTTTCAGGAACTAAACTGCCTGTTGAGGCTAGGGTGTCCCAGATTAGACTAGGTTTGGTTTACAGGAGTATTTATGGTCCTCTACCCAGATATCTAAGTGATTACTTTCCTCGTGTTAGGGATGCACACAATCACAGCACCAGATCAGGTGTTGCTGATGTGTGCTTATACAAGTTCAGGAGTAATGCTGGGAAAGGTACTTTCTTGTATACTGGAGCCTCAGAATGGAATGAGTTGCCTCTGCCCATAAAAACAACATCCTCTCTGGGCAGCTTTAAACATTTAAGTAAAAATATATTTGATGTCTTCTGTGCCCATATGAATAACCCCTATGATGTAACTGCAATGATGAGATAGATGTTCTTCTTCTCTGTTTTTGTTTTATTATTTCACTGCCATACTGTGTTTAACTGTGTTCGATCTTGTCTCAAGGACCACAATGGAAATAAGTCCCAGACTGTATTGTGTGTTATCCTCAATGATCTTGCTCATGTGCATGTATGGCTTTTTCAAGTTTTATGTGTGCTTGTTTTTTTTAAATGGTCCAATTAATAAACTAAACTAAACTTTGATTTTCAGATGTCGTTTCTCTCATGAGCTGACGTCAGAATACAACATCAGAGTCCTGAGAGAGCATCATCTGGAGGAATTTGACAAGCGGGAGCTGTGTACGTTACTGCTGCAGAATGACAACACCCTCTTACCCCAAGTAAGCTCGTATTTTCAGGCTCCTTGCAACTTATTGGAAGCAATTTAAAAGCACACACACAAACATACTTTCAGAAGATAAATTATGTTTTATTTTTACTTGGAATAAAAAAATAAACATTTGTAAGTAAAATGGGTTCATACGAGAATTTATTAATGCATCATAAATGCATGACAAAACATATTTTTGAGCTGGACATGGGATGGGTTGGTAACCACCAGGCAACAAACAGTAGTGTTTTCTTTACTTCATTCTCTTGAGTCTTGTTCATCTTTACATCATAATACTGTATATCCTCTAAATTGAGCATGTAGATATCCAGAGTAAAGAAACTTAATTTCCATTTAATACATTTGATGTGCACTTACTAGGAGTGGTCTTTGTTTGTCTCCAGGTTTGCTTCACATACAACAAAGGTAGTGGAGAGTATGGCTACTGTCCTGACAAGGAGAGCTGCAGAAGACTCCACGTCTGTGAGCGCTACATCAGAGGAACCTGTGCTGCAGAGGTGGACTGTGACAGGTCTCACGACTTCTACGAACCCCACCCGCTCAACACCCTGCAGCAGAGGGGAGTACCTAATGAACTGGTGGCATCCATGTTGTCCACCTACCGCAACATCCAGGCCATTCAGTATGAGGAAGGCTCTAGACCTGTATGTCATCCTCCTCCACCACCACCTCCCCCACAAACATATCTCCCGGCCCCCAATGTTGTCCAAAGAGAGACCCACTACATCCACTTGCAGCCAATCACCACTGTAATGCTCTGCAACTTCAAGTTAAAATCACGTCCCTTTGTCCAGACCAAACCCAAGAGCCATACTAAGCCATCCTCATCAGCTTCACACCAATCAAAACCCTCTAAACCACCTACACCAGCTCCACACCAATCAGAGTCCGCTAAACCGCCTCCACCAGCTTCACACCAATCAAAACCCTATAAACCACCTACACCAGCTCCACACAAATCAAAATCCTCTCAACCGACTCCACACCAATCGAAATCCACTAAACCAGATTCACCAGCTCCACACCAATCAAAATCCTCTAAACCGCCTCCACCAGCTCCACAGCAATCAAAATCCTCTAAACCGCCTCCACCAGCTCCACACCAATCAAAATCCTCTAAACCGCCTCCACCAGCTCCACACCAATCAAAATCCTCTAAACCGCCTCCACCAGCTCCACACCAATCAAAATCCTCTAAACCGCCTCCACCAACTCCACAGCAATCAAAATCCTCTAAACCGCCTCCACCAGCTCCACACCAATCAAAATCCTCTAAACCGCCTCCACCAACTCCACAGCAATCAAAATCCTCTAAACCGCCGCCACCAGCTCCACAAAAATCAAAATCCTCTAAACCAGCTCCACATCAACCAAAAACAACCAAAGCTCCTCCATCAGCCAGGCGAAGATGAATTTTTGCAGAAACCAGAAATCATACAGTACCAGTCAAAAGTTTGGACACACCTACTCATTTCAGGGTTTTTCTTTATTTTTTACTATTTCCTACATTGTTGAATAATAGTGAAGACATCAACTTTGAAATAACACATATGGAATCATGTACTAACCAAAAAAGTGTTAAGCAAATCAAAATGTATTTATTATTTGAGATTCTTCAAAGTAGCCGCCCTTTGCCTTGATGACAGCTTTGCACACTCTTGGCATCCATCTCCATCCAGTCCATGCTCCTACAGAGTCACTCAGGCCCCGCAATTTACAGTAGTTTTTATTTTTTACCTTGACCTTCTGAAATTATTTAGTGATTAATCTATCAATAAAATATATAAAATGCATATAAAACAAGCCTCATTGTTTAAGTGCAACTTGCTATTTAGGATCTTAATTTGATCACAGCAGCAAATGCAAACTTGTAATGTAGTAGGCTTCTAAAGTTTGTAATTTCCACTTTAAAATGTCAGACTTGCCCTAACAAAAATGTTGTCAACCCCTACAAAATGTAATAATAATCCACAATTCCTGTTGCTTCAGGATTGTTTTCCTGCAGTGAGAAACTGGTCAAATTAAGATCCTACATCTGTATCATACTGACAAGATATACAGTACGTACATGGTTCAGGATTTGAACCCTTGGAGGTAGGAGAAAACTGAGACTGTTTGACAGGAGCATTATCTCTCTGCGCCACACCAAAGCTTTGCTTGTTAGAATTTCATGTTATCTTGATAGTTACACGTGCTTCCTAGACTATATCAGAAGAGAGCAGCCTTGGCTGGATTTTAACTCACAACATTTGCGCTTCTAATATGTCTTTATCAACTTTCTAATATAGAAATTAAGTGTTTATTGTGCAAAATCTTTATGTTTCGTGACTGACATACTGGAAGTCTCAAGGCTATACCCTGACAGAATTTCAAAAGAAACAAAGAGAAAAGTATTCTTTCTCTACAGTGCAGTGACCATTCCTCTCTGCCACCATAGCAGTTGAAATGGAGGTCATACATTTGGACACCACACTTTTTATATACAGTACAAATAGTATATGAAGTCAAACGCATATCACCTGATCAGGGGTTGCTGGGCACAAAGGATCACCTGACGAAGAGGATTAACGTGTGAGTCCTACTGTACAGATGTAGGATCTTAATTTGAGCCAGTTTTCTACAGCAGGAAAATAATCCTGCAGCAATAGGAAATGTGAATTATTATGTGGATTATAATTATGGACATTTTTGTAGGGTTTGATACATTTTTCGTTAGTGCAAATCAAGTTTGAATTTTCAAATTGGAAATTAAAAAGTTTATAAGCGTTTTATTAACTCAAATACTCTACAAGTTTGCATTTCTTGCCAACGTGGTCTCAGAGCATTTCATATTATTCTGTACGTAAATCCAAGACACTCCATTTAGGATATGTTATGTTTCATATGGTATGTATTCATTTTGTGGATGTCCATCATCCATTTCGTGTGATATGTTACGAATGACAATTCATATGATATGTTACGAACTGCAATTCGTACAATATGTTACAAATTGTAATACATACAATTTGTTATGAATTGCAATTCATACAATACGTTACACATTTTCCAAATATAATATATGTTACAAATTTGCAAACATATGATATGTTACGAATTCCAATTTGTTGTGGCTAAGGTTAGCTAGGTTGCTAGCGCTAACGTTAGCTAGCTGGGTTACATTAGTTAGGGTTAAGGTTAGGAGTTAGGTTAAAGGATTAGGGTTAGGGGAAAGGTTAGCTAACATGCTATGAAGTTACAAAGTAGCAAAACATTTGTATGTAGTTGCTAAAACTCTAAAGTTGTCCGTGATGAGATTCAAACACACAACTTTTGGGTTGCTAGACATTTGCGTTATACACCCATCCATCCATTCACCCGGACCAACCACCCTCCTTTCGATTTTGCCTTAATGTAACTTCTATCTTATGTTACATTTGGTATGGTTACATATCATACTAATTTCAGTGTCCTGGATTTACATTTACTATGTTACGTCTAGTCTATTAGACCAATTCTCAGCAACAAAAGAGTGATCAAATGAAGACGTCCTAAAATGGTAAATGTGAAGTAGTACAGTAGGGCTCACACACGTGCTCCAACACATACCTTTATTGGTAAACAAACAGTCAACTTCATTAATATTTCCACTGTATTCAACCTTAACAGCAACGATTCCAAATGCGTAATGGCCAACGAACAATGCTTGCTGAAAGCAAGGCCATTCTTGCACTCTTACATACTCTTATTAGGTGTGCTTGCTGAAATAAAAATCTTACTTGCCTTCCTCTGCCATCTGTAGTGCCAAAACCGTAAAAGCTACCAACACCAAAACAACTTTAAAACGTGCATGCTGACTGTCTTAATTTTGCTTGAAAACAACTTTTGGATGCTACTTATACTTTCCACACTACAACCATATTTGCATGAATTACAATGTGTTTCAATGGCCATTGGATTGAATTGGGAAAATTGTAGTCGATACTAGTTTTCAACCGTTTAACATAGAAATACCATTCAAACTTTAAAACGTGCAGACCGGTCTGGAATAGTTTGCTTGTGTACAGCTTTTTGATACCATTTATACTTTTTTAACTATAACCGTTTAAAATCTGCATAAACGCTCCAAAGGCTTAAATGTGAAGTATTTGGATTAGCCACTGCTCTTGAATCCTTGAAGATGCAAACACCAAACCAACATTGACATATACAGACTGACTCAACTTAGATTGTTGATGCTTTTTGTACTTTTTGAAATATAACCATATAAATTAGCATAAAACCTCCATAGACTTCAATGGTCAAATTTGGATTTGCCAATGTTCTTGAACCATTTAACTTTGATCACTTGTGGGGTTAATATGACCCACAATTCAGTGAAAACTGTAGTCACGTGTCAAAGTCCGGTGGCCGCGAAGTGTCCAACTTAATCAACATGGCTGCATTTTCGCCATTTGTGAGCTTGACAATAGCTTGCTAAAAAATATATATATATATATGACATTGATTTTAGCGTTGGCAAATAGGAATGATGCTCAAATTGGCTTAGTCTCATTGTGAGGAGCCTATAAAAAGTAGCTAGCTTCATATACATATTGTTGGGAATTCTGAAATGTATTGGAATAAATTACATAACTATAAAACTAGCTAGCCAGCTATGGGTAACTGATGAAGATGGCATGTCTGTCGAAACGTTGGATATTAGGTTATTAAATTATTGCATTTGAGATCCTAGAGTGTGCGGCTCTCCTTTTAATGTTTTAACTGTAGCTAGCTACCTGACAGGAGTGCTAGGTAGCTACGTTAGCTTGCTAGGTGCATTAGTAGCTTTAGGTTGGTTGTTTTTATGCTCAACTTCTCTCCCTACTTTGATACTATTTTATACTTTTCAACAATAAGCATTTCAAATTTGCATTAAAACTCCATAGATTAGAATAGTACGCTTATAATTTCAGATGAGCGGGGCCTCCTGAGTGGCACAATGGTCTAAGGCACTGCATCGTAGTGCTAGAGGCGTCACTACAGATCCGGGTTTGATCCCGGGCTGTGTCGCAGCTGGCCGCGACCAGGAGACCCATGAGGCGGCGCACATTTGGCCCTGCGTCGTCCGGATTAGGGGACGGTTTGGCTGGCTGGGATGTCCTTGTCCCATCACGCTCTAGCGACTCCTTGTGGTGGCCGGGCTCATGCACGCTGAGTTCGTTGCCAGCTGTACTGTGTTTCCTCTGACACATTGGTGCAGCTGGCTTCTGTGTTAAGCGAGCACGTGTCAAGAAGCAGTGATGCTTAGCGGGGTCGTGTTTCGGAGGACGCATGGCTCTCGGCCATGGCCTCTCCCGAGTCCGTACGGGAGTTGCAGCGATGGGACAAGACTGTAACTACCAACTGGGGAGAAAAAGGAATAAAAAGTACTATAAAATAAGACAGAATTTCAGATGAGCAGACTGACCCAACATAGATTGCTTCAATAAAGCGTTATGGTACTATTTAGTGCTAATACTACAACTATTGCAGTAAACTACTACTACTACTACTACCACCACCACTAGTGTTGCAGTCGCTACTAATACTACCAATACTACTAGCGCACTATAACCCACTATAATAACTCCGCACCTACAAATCACCCCAAAATAGATCACTATAACTAACCCATAGCCTATTGTCATGAATGAGCCTGGTCATTGTGACCTGATGACTCCTCCATCCCCAACCGGACTGTTAATACTGAAACAAAGAAGCAGAAAAAGAGGAACTAACAGCAAGCTGCTGAAGAGGCATGGAGGAAGTGGCGGGTGCAGGTAGACTACAGATGTTCCACTGCTGGATGGCGGAAGTTGATCTTATATAGCGTCACCCTTGTCGAACTCAAGCCCTGGGTTAGAGCCATAATTGGGGAGAACGGGCTGGTGGCAATGGCTGGAGCGGAATTGGTGGAATGTTATAAAATACATCAAACTCATGGTTTCCATGTGTTTGATGCCATTCCATTAGTTCGGTTCTGTCGATTATTATGAGCCGCTCAGCAGCCTCCTGTGGTTAGAGCTGGTGGAGCTGCCGAATGGCACGTGGGCGTTGAATTAGATGTCACCGTGGATCATCGTCACATGTGAAGAAGGCAATGTGTTACCTAACTCTGTTTAGACATCACGTGTAAAGGAGACAAAGTCTTTTATGCCTGTAATTAAGAGAGGCATGGGCAAAATGTATAAATAGCAATGTAAGAGATAGGGAAAGGACAGATGCTAGGGCAGACAGAGCAGAAGCAGATTGATTTGTCAGAAGCTTGAAGATTTTGGTTAAGCACAGAGCTTAGCCCTTTCCCGCAGTCGAATTACCTAGTGGCTTAATGAATCGAATGTTCATATTTTTCATAATTAATAAACATTTTAAAATGCTTGACGAAAATCTGGTGTTTCTATGTCTATGTTTCTACAGTGTTGTTTCAGTCTTCTGGGCTCTGCCCTACCTGCCCTAAATGACGGGTCACCACTGGGAAGGAGTAAGCTAACATCTGTGGGGAAGCAGGGATAGACCAAGATGGGTGACCTGGTTGTTTTGAGTGGAGCTTAGCGTTCTCTTTTTGAATACAACTAGTTGTCAGAAGACCCCTCACGAGAAATACATTTATACCATGGGATAATCCAGGCCTACAACGATTAGTGAGAGTTGACCCACCCTGTGTGGTCAGTTGAAGATCCACAGGCAATAATTGCCCACGTGGGAATGAACCCAGTAGGGATGTTTTGGAGACAGCCCATACTAGTCACCTCGGCACTATGAAAACGTTATTACTACCATTACTACTATTTTATAAATGTTTTATTTAACCTTTATTTAACTACCGTAATTTCCGGACTATAAGCCGCAACTTTTTTCCCACGCTTTGAACCTCGCGGCTTAAACAATGACGCGGCTAATATATGGATTTTTCCCGCTTTCAATTTTTTTGGAAAGGAGAGGACTTCAGTGGTTTCAGTGCACAGGAGGAGGAAGATAGTGACCAATTACTTTCTTGGTAGGCTACTGTTTACTGCATTTAAAAAAAAATTGTTACAAGCCGTGTTTCGTTAAAGCCTGTGTAAAGTTCATTTGTTTCAATGTACCGGTAGGCACCTGCGGCTTATAGACATGTGCGGCTTATTTATGTTCAAAATAATACTTTTTTTTTAATTCAGTGGGTGCGGCTTATATTCAGGTGCGCTCAATAGTCCGGAAATTACAGTACTACTACCATTACTACTGCCGTCACTACCACTACTATTTCACCACCATAAATACTTCAAGACTAGCAAGCACACACATTTACTACAGGAAATGTAATTGTCTAGTTATTATTTGCCTTCTTCCATCTGCTCTTGTGCTTAAACTGCTTTGGCTATCAACACTAAACCAATTTAAGAATGTGCAGACAGACCGGTCTTCGGGTTGCTATTTAGACTTTTTTATATTAAAACCATATTTGCATAAAGCCCAGTGCATGTCAATGGCCATAGACTTGAATGTTAAAAAATATACAAATGGAGACAGTACTCCTCTTGGACTGTTTAAGCTATAAACTCTAAACGAATGTTGAATTCAATGTGCAAACTGACCCAACTTAGATTGATTGTCAAAGGTGTTTTAATACTATGTGTAGCTAGTTGTTGAACCATAACCATTTGAACTTTGCATAAATTGAGAAAAAAGAAGAAACCCGCACATTGCTCTTGCCAGTATCACTTAGGATAGGGGGCAGTATTTTCACGGCCGGATGAAAAACGTACCCGATTTAAACTGGTTACTACTCTTGCCCAGAAACGAAAATATGCATATTATTAGTAGATTTGGATAGAAAACACTCTGAAGTTTCTAAAACTGTTTGAATGGTGTCTGTGAGTATAACAGAACTCATATGGCAGGCAAAAACCTGAGAAAATTCCAAGCAGGAAGTGGAATGTCTGAGAATTGTAGTTCTTCTTTTGATTCTCTATCGAAACTACAGTATCTGAGGTTACGTTGCACTTTCTAAGGCTTCCATTGGCTGTCTAAAGCCTTCAGAAAGCGGATTGAGCCTTCTCCTGTCTCTGGGCAGAGTATAGTAGCTCAGTTTCTCAGTGGTCTGCCTGGGGACAAAGAGATTGGATATGCGCGTTCCTGCGAGCACGCTGTTTTTTCTTTTCCTCCTTGAATGAATACACTATTGTCCGTTTGGAATATTATTGCTATTTTACGAGAAAAATACCAAAAAAATTGATTTAAACAGCGTTTGACATGCTTCTAAGTACGGTAATGGAACATTTTGACTTTTTGTGTCTCGAAATGCGCTCGCGCGTTAGCCTTTGGATAGTGACCTGAACGCACGAACAAAACGGAGGTATTTGGACATAACTATGGATTATTTGGAACAAAAACAATTTTTCTTGTGGAAGTAGCAGTCCTGGGAATGCATTCTGACGAAGATCAGCAAAGGTAATACAATATTTCTAATACTAATTCTGAGTTTAGTTTGCCCCGAACTTGGCGGGTGTCAAAATAGCTCGCCGTGATGTACTCAGAATATTGAAAAATGTGCTTTCGCCGAAAAGCTATTTTAAAATCTGACACAGCGATTGCATAAAGGAGTTCTGTATCTATAATTCTTTAAATAATTGTTATGTATTTTGTCAACGTTTATGATGAGTGTTTTTGTAAATTCACCGGAAGTTTTTGGTGGGAATACATGTTCTGAACATCACACGCCAATGTAAAAAGCTGTTTTTGGATATATGAACTTGATTGAACAAAACATACATGTATTGTATAACATAATGTCCTAGGAGTGTCATCTGATGAAGATCATCAAAGGTTAGTGCTTCATTTTGCTGTGTTTTGGGTTTTATTGACATATATGCTTGCTTGGAAAATGGCTGTGTGATTATTTTGGTCTATGTACTCTCCTAACATAATCTAATGTTTTGCTTTTGCCTTAAAGCCTTTTTGAAATCGGACAATGTGGTTAGATTAACGTGAGTCTTATCTTTAAAATGGTGTAAAATAGTTGATTGTTTGAGAAAATTGAATTGTGGTATTTTAGTTGTTTTTGTATTTCGCGCCATGCGATTCCATTGGCTGTTGGCTAGGGGTCCCGCTGGCGGAACGGCGTCCATAACAGGTTTAAGCTTCACATGTCGGCCTCAAGGCCTTCGTCAGAGCTTTTGTGAGTGTTTACAACTTGCACCCCTATATAGACACTGCTCCACCCACATCCATCCAATGCACTGCATGGGGTTGGAGTCTAGCGAAAACAAGCAAGTGTTACCAAATATAACAATGTGCAACTCACAAGTATTCCGATAAAGTGTGCACATAAAACGCACCAAACACGTCTCCAAAACCACTATGAGGACATCGACCAACCAAGCAAGCCTTCTCAAATCATTGGGCACACAGTGCAAGAAAGAATGCCAGAGCAGTCTGAAGTGGTGGCATTAATTCATGTTCACATTTACATCATAACATGCATGGGCATGTCATCATTAAGACCTTTTGGGACTAATGTCTGGAGGGTGAAAATAAAAAATAAAACATATTTTGTTCAGAGTATTATTTATATAACCTACCGTGTCTGATATCTTGACTTTCTCTATGCCACAAAATCTAAAGGTATAAATGTTTTTGGTCATAAAAAACGTACTGCGATTGAATAATCCTTGTTTGAGAGGATGAGAGGTTTTACCTACATAACACAGCCCACGTGGACATTTATGTAGGTAACATGGGTGGTGGAGCATGTAATAATGTCATTTATTTCTAAACGTTTTCCTGTATGTGAGTGGCAGAAATATTCACACTTCATCTTGTTGCACTGTGCTCAACCTTGTATTTATAGCTACCATTCGGAAGTGGGCGTAAAAGAGCCTGGCTCATTTTCTTTTGTGGCTGGCAGTTGGCATGAACCGTTCCTTGACAGCATCTCCCAATTTGCGTGAGTTCAAAGTATATGTGGTGGTTAACATTACAGAGCGTTCTTTAGCTCTAGTTTGTCTTTTTTTTGTAGAAATTAATCTCGTGTTTTCCCTAATGCCAAAATAAGAGCTTCATCCACACATTCTGTAGCCTCTTCTTAGAAATCTATTGCGCATCTCCGCTGCTTTTCGTAGATAGTCCTCTGTGGAGTGGCATGGTCATTCTTGGGCTCGGGTATTATTTTAGTCCCTCTGACTTTTTATATTATATTTCAAGTATTGGGTAACCAAAATGAAATGTTAAAATATTTTGTATATACATTTAAATGTTCAGTATAATGAATTGAAATAAATATAGCATTAAGTTCAACTTTATTAGTAAAAAATATACGATTTTTTTTCTGACACTAAGAATTGTGTCATGTCCCTCAGGCGTTTCACTTAATTTTTACTTGGGAAATTAATATTAAAATGTGCACATAATTAATAACTTTGGCCATTAATGCAAACATATATTTGTGTTCTTTTGTTGAGAAAGTATTTTTATCAAATAAATGCATGATTATTGATTAAAACCACACAATTTAGCTCTGTCCCTCAGTCTACACTCAATCCCGTCACGGCAAACAAACTCCGCTAATAAAAATGGTCAGTCCACCCTTATGTGCCATCAATAACAGGAAGTGACACTTTTCAACTGCATGGTACAGAAACAGGCAAGTAATCACATTATTTTATGTCTGTATTTTGTTGTTTTTTTAAAGTCAGGTGGGGATCGTCGATCTGACCAACTCAACCCTGTTACATGAAATAAAGATGGAATCGAGTACTTATCAAAAGTATACTTTAACCCATAAAAATATACAATCTATTTATTCCATGCACACCATGTGATCTCCTGTCCTTCACCACATGAGGAGCAGAAGCCAAAACTCAACCTGTCATACTCAACCCCATCACATATTTCATTGTAAAGGGTTGTAAACCTGTGACAGGGTTGAGTTATTGACTTTATTTATGAATGTTGCATCTAAACAAATGAATTCGTCATTATATTATACATTATATATTGTTTAAATTCACTTATGAAACATGCTGTAATGTGTTCCATGTGAACAAAAAGTATATTTTAAGGCAGGCAGCCTAGTGGTAGGAGAGTTGGGCAAGGCTCTTAACTTCAGGTGTTCCTTTTAGTCACTCTAGATCCTAAATTACTCAAGGATTATAGTGTATATATGTATATTAAATTTGAATAATCTTTGATTTAACGTTATCCATTGAAACATCTTGTTACACGGAGTGGAACAGGGGGACCCAAGAGCAGACTCAGACGAGGAGACTGGGATGAAGTAACCAAGGTATTTATTGAAACACGGGGAAGATGGAGTGCAGGTCAGGGAAAGCTCGGGCAGGTTGCAGGACACCAAGTGCGGAGGCTGAGGCTGGAGCGAGAGGGGTTGGGACAGGGTAAGCACGTCCGGAGGGGAATCCAAGGGAGTAGTAGAGTGGGGAATCCAGGACAGAGTAGCAGGATGACGAGACGTGGGACTGGAGACAGGAACCAGAGTCAGAGTGGGCAGAACTGTAGCATCAGGCAAGGAAAACAGGCACAACAGGATAACACGATCTAAATAGTAACAAACGGCTAGAACCGTAGATTGACTGAGCAATGATTACGATGTGGCAGGGCTGTGTATTTGTAGAGGTCTTGATTATGGAACAGGTTGCAGCTGGTGGGGATCTGCTCTGACTCCAGCACACCTGTCTCTGCCCACACAATCACACACACACACACACACAGAGAGGGAGAGGGAGAGTACTGGGGGAGTGGTCAAGGAGACACAGGATGAGCAGTAGAGGCCGTGGCAAGAGCAGATGTGACACATCTAGGGAATGATGAATTACACAAACGTGGATTCAAAGCTGCTACATGGAACTTTTTTGAGTCAAGCCATGGAAAAAGGGTCTCCTGATGGTGTGGGAGGAATGTTGAAGAGAACGGCGGACAGGTTGGTGACTGAGGGCTGTGATATCAGTGATGCACAGGAGCTTTTACAAAGCCCTCCGTGAGACAGACACGTCAGTGAAGCTGTTCTTTGTGAAGAGTGCCGATGTTGAACGTATGATGGAGATGATGCCAAGCTCGATAAAAGCGGTGCCCTCCACCATGAGAATACACCAGGTCATCACTCTTGCTCCTGGTGAGCTGATGTATCGTGATGTGAGCTGACTTTGTCAAAGAAAAAAGAAGGACCTAAGCTGTACGTGCTTTAACACACAGCGCTTCAATTTCAGGTAGAAGGTCCTGGCTGCTCCAGAACAGCCAGCCAATGACGAAAATCCACAACCTGTGGATGAAATCCAGTGGGGAAATCCAGGTGTTCTTGGACAGTGGTGTGTAGTGGAATATGATGATGACCTTTATCCAGGCATCATCCTCTGCACGGATGAAATGAGTGTACAAGTGAAATGTATGCATCATGTAGGACCAAACAGATTTTTCTGGCCTCGACATCCCGCCATGTAGAGGTTGAGAGAGTTGTGTGGGCCAGAATCTCAGGAAGAAAACCATGAATGAATGAATATGGTGCTCCTGAGGAGAAGCATATTCATTCCGACACTAGTGCTGTAGTTACAGCTGTTCTAGCGTTCTAAATGCCCATGGAAAATGTTCATACAGTTTGATGACACGTTGATCTTTTCTGATGAAACCTGTTGAATGTTATTAATTACCCTAATGCATGAGGTGTTTTTATTTGTTTCGATATTTACTGCAGTTTGGTTAATAAAACCCAGATTATTCTAAATATATCTAATGTCCTTATTACATGCTTGCATACAATGAAATGCAATGTTTTGGGGTAAATCTTGGAGTGATTTTGATAGTAAACTAAACTAGTTTATATGGAAACCGATTGGTCTCTTCAACCCTGTTACAGTATTCAACCCTGTCACATGACAATATTTGTTAAATAAAATGGCAAAGATGAATAAATATTAATTTAATGTTTTCTGAGCTCAGTCTGAAATGTTCAGGACAATCCCAAGATTAGATTCATGTTCAAATTCTGAATTGAAAGCATTGTTTTATTTACATGATGAGCCTGCTGACACATAATGTGTATATTTCCGGGTTTAATATAGCAACATTCTGAGATATTTATAATAATTGAATTGGTTTGGGGGAACACGTGAGCATTAGGTAAATGTTGATTTTAGAACAAGTATCTTTTATGATCATATTCAGACAAATTCCATATTGTCTGTGACTGGGTTGAAGATAAAAACATTTTTTTTCACCTTTATCTAACCAGGTACAAGTTCTCATTTACAACTGCGACCTGGCCAAGATAAAGTAAAGCAGTGCGACACAAACAACAACACAGAGTTACACATGGAATAAACAAACATACAGTCAATAATACAATAGAAAAAGTTTATATACAGTGTGTGCAAATGAGGTAGGATAAGGGAGGTAAAGCAATAAATAGGCCATAGTGGCAAAATAATTACAATATAGCAATTAAACACTGGAGTGATAGATGTGCAGAAGATGAGTGTGCAAGTGGAGATACTGGGGTGCAAAGGAGCAAAATAAATAAAATAAATAACAGTATGGGGTGAGGTAGTTGGATGGGCTATTTACAGATGGGCTATGTACAGGTGCAGGGATCTGTGAGCTGCTCTGACAGCTGGTGCTTAAAGTTAGTAAGGGAGATATGAGTCTCCAGCTTCAGTGATTTTTGCAGTTCGTTCCAGTCATTGGCAGCAGAGAACTGGAAGGAAAGGCGGCCAAAGGAGGAATTGGCTTTGGGGGTGACCAGTGAACACGGGTGGGTGCTGCTATGGTGACCAGTGAGCTGAGATAAGGCGGGGCTTTACCTAGCAAAGACTTATAGATGACCTGGAGCCAGTGGGTTTGGCAACGAATATATGAAGCGAGGGCCAGCCAACGAGAGCGTACAGGTCGCAGTGGTGGATAGTATATGGGGCTTTGGTGACAAAACGGATGGCACTGTGATAGACTGCATCCAATTTGCTGAGTAGAGTGTTGGTGGCTATTTTGTAGATGACATCACCGAAGTCGACTATTAGTAGGATAGTAAGTTTTAGGAGAGTATGTTTGGCAGCATGAGTGAAGAATGCGGGTAATTTGGTGTCCATATAAGACAAAAATGGAGGGCTTTAATGCCTGAGGTGGGAAAATGTGTATTCTTGGACATTTAATATGTATTTAATGTTGAGGGGTGTTCAGAAAATGCATTTATTCTAGTAAAAAATAAGAAGTTTATTTGCAAAAAAATATTACCGCAGCGCAAGAATGACCCATATATGGCGCAGTCTGAAACTGGCTTCTTGGATGTCCTCTTTTTAATGGCTCAGGGTGGAAGCTGTCCCGCTGTAATAAGGGAAAGGGGGATACAACTGAATGCATTCAACTGAAATGTGTCTTATGCATTTAACCCAATCCGTCTGAATCAGACTATTTATGTCCTTTTTTCTGTACCGAGTTGTGAACAGGATTCCATTTGATTTCTCAATCCACATATCGAGGTAGTGAACACGTTTAGTGTCACATTCAATAGTGAATTTGAGATTGGGGTCAATGTCATTGAGTAATGCCTAAAGTCCGACAGCTCTTCTCCCGTTCCACTCCATATGCAAAAAAATGTTGTCAATTTATCGATACCATTTCAGGATTTTATTCAAGAATGGATTTTCATTGTTAACAAAACGTTCCAAAATTACCCACATAAAGGTTAGCATAGCTTGGAGCGAATGTGGAGCCCATCGATGTTCCATTCGTTTGAAGGTAGTATTATTCATCAAACCTGAAATAGTTATACGTCAAAACATATTCAGCCAGCTCTAGAATAAAGTTTGTTGGTGGGTATTTGTTAGTATCTCGGTCTTTCAAATAGTGAGCTAGGGCTGCCAGCCCACCCGTGTGGGGAATGCTGTTATATAGACTCGACATCTAATGTGACCAAATACAGTCTTCTGTTAATCCCGTTGTTGGTGAGCTCTTATTTATGAAGTCTATAGGGTCTTTCACATATGATGGCAATGCTTACACATGAGATTTAATAAAATAGTCTATAAAGTTCGATAATGGCTCTAGCATTGACCCTATTCCTGCAACCACTGGTCTGCCTGAATAATTGCCTTGTGTTTTAGGTTTGTGTAATTTAGGGAAAATGTACAGGTATGGAGGTATGGCACATTTGCAGCAAAGGTATTCATATTCAGGTTTTGAGATAAGGTTGTTTAATATGGCTTGCTCCACTTGTGTGGGAACAACACTCAGTTTTCTATAGAAAGGTTCATTACTGGGTTGTCTCAGAATCTCTTATTTGTGTTTTTCATAGTCTAAAACGACCACAGGTTTGATAACCAAAGATGAGTCTTTCATTAGTTCATTAAGTTCCTGTTTTTCTGTCCTGGTGAGGTTCTTCTGAATATGGTTTGTTTTTCTCGTATATACTGACATGGCTTCTTGTTCGACTAACCTACAATAGGTATTAATCGAGGAGTTGTTAACCATAGGGCATCATTTGCTTTTGGACTTAAAATGGGTAACAGTTCTTTGTTGGGTTTCTAGGCCAGAAACAGTGTTTTAGGAAAACAGTGTTTAAGTTTAATCTTATAAATAATTAAATCATTTAAATATATATACTTTAGTATCAAATTGTGTTTTATGTACACGTCGGTGCAAAAGAGAGACCCTTAGATGAAGACTGAGACTTGTGCGTCAGTGTGGCCTTTTTTTATTTTTTTACGGAGTCGTGCTACAGCTCCGTGTCCACGGTCTGTGTTCCTGGTCCCCCCTTTGACTGCTTGCCTCTCCTACATCGTTTATTTTCTTTCGTGGAGTCTTGTTGTACTGGTTTTCAGTCTGTGTGCGATGGTAGCTGGAGTCGCTGTCTGTAGGGAATTCGCTCTCAGTGGATGCCTCTATGTCTGCGTTTCCGTGTCCCCCCGCTGCGTTGCTACGTTGGCCTCTCGGTGCTCCCGTCCTTGGGCCTTCCCATGCGTAGACCTGGTTGAGCTGGTAGTCCTCTGTGTCTCGCTGATATTTATTGAGCTTTGTTCCTTGTAGGAAGTCTCTGTATTTTCCAATGGACTGGTTGATTGAGACGTCTATGGCTGTGAAGTCTGGGCCTAGAAACTCCTTCGTTATAACCTCTTGTTCACTGATCTTCAACCTCTTTTACTTCCTTCGGCACATGTTCAACGATTAGTAGTTTTAAATCTAAATGACATTTGTTGAGGATTATATTTTTAAAAGATACCACGGTATTCCTATTGTTCTCATTCAAACCATGTTAATGCATGCAAAGTTCAAAATTCAAAAGGCATGCATACATCTGAGCCATCTTTGCTGCAGGCGCATGGCAACAGTTGAACAAGACGAGAAAAAAGAAGAAACCAGCACACTGATCTTGCCAGTATCACCGCCCTTTATTAAGCTTCACATGTCGGCCTCGAGGCCTTCGTCAGAGCTTTTGTGAGTGTTTACAACTTGCACCCCTATGTAAACACAATTTTATTTGGGATGTATGGTCTTTCCATTTTATTTCAGCAAGCCATGACACCAACCATCTCAGAATAAACACAGATCAAATAAGCATTCCTGCAACATTATTTTGTTGAATTATTTTGTTGTCTTCCAAGTATGAATCCCATTTCTACCATTGTTCCTGGCCTCTCTTTCTTTGTCAAATCTTTGCCAAATTGCTATCTTTCCTAGCCTGTATTTACTCACAGGCCTACATAGTGTCAGGGTCAGCATGGAGAGATACTGACCTGAACAATAAATAGGCCTGGGTTATGAAAAGAAAATGAATGATGGGGCATCCTTTCCTGTGCTGTGTGTGAGGGGGGTGTTGGGATCTCTCTCTCTCTCTGTCTGTCTGTCGATCTGTCTGTCAGTGTGTTTTAGTGGTATGTCTTCTCATTGGGAGTCCAGGGTGCTGAAGGGTTCCATCATGGCATCTACCCTGGGAGAACCAGCTGTGGTGCGGGTGGACCTGGTGTACATAGGCTGGTACTCTGTCAACCACAGCCGAGCACAGAGCCTGAAGAGGGTAAGGGACAACCACTGCATAATGTTACTTTAACTGTATCTAGGTCATCACTTTGGGTAAGCTCAAAGCATCTGCTTCTTCCTATACTGGAAGTCTATATAGAGAGAAAGCAGTAAGGTGTATTATGAGATCGTCTCTGCATATCTGGTCCTTGTCTGTAGTAAGTTTAGTGTGTATGTCTTTTGTGTACTTGTGTAGCTGAGGGAGCACTTTTTGAATCATGGTCAACCTGACATGACAACCCCTCCTTCTTCTGCACAGGCAGGTATTGTTATTTATTATGGATATCGAACACTAATCCATCGAACGGAAAACAACATTTATTGCTCTCCTTAATATTTTCTGTAGCTGTTCAGTTCATCCATCTCACTCTCTATTTGACTTGTGTTCTCCGTCTCTCAGTGGATTAGGGTGTCATTGTCTGCCAGACGGACCAATACCTGGATGGGTGCTGCATTTACAAACCTCTAAGAGGGGGTCTTCTGCTCTCATTCACTTCAGTTTAACCGTTTCCCCGAACTCCGTTCTCCATGACAAAATTGGATTTTAGACACCTCTCACCTTCTTTACCATTACAATCATTCCCTATTTGTTTTCCCCCCATAGGATGCTCTGGATCGGCGTGTTCCAGTTCCCGCCAATATCCAGCAACTTGAAGAGGAGTGGGACAACATTCCACAGACCACAATCGACAGCCTGATCAACCCTATGTGAAGGAGATGTTGTGCTGCATGAGGCAAATAGTGGTCACACCAGATACTGACTGGTTTTCTGATCCATGCCCCTATCTTTAAAACAAAAATTATCTGTAAAGATCTCCTCAATTCAACGTAAGGTTTCTCCCTTGTATGATCTAAATGTAGTATTTTGTTTTATGATGATACCATTTATCTTTTCATATTTGTGAAAATGGATGTGTTTGACACTTGATCCCTTTTAAAATGCTTTCTAAAAAAGAAATTGCAACAATTGAATGGATATCAATCAACAAGGAGGTAAGATAATATGTTAAAGGCTAGATGCATTGGGCGCAGATGACTGAACTGCTCACTTATTTGTGTTTCTGCGTCTGTTTCCACGATGGATACTACAGCTGGCTTGGGTCCATCTGGTCCCACCGTCCTTCGGTCCTTGATGGGTTTGCGAAACCACTTGAGGTAAAAGAATGCCCGTAACTCCCTGGGGCATGAGTATAGGACATTACAAGGCTGCTTCTGATCATTCTATGACTGCTGCCGAGAGCTATCGCTGTCATAGTCCATGTGGGGTCAAACGACATTAGGAGGGCTACCTCGGAACTTCTGAAAATTGATTTTAAAGAACTGATTCTAGCACTGAAGGATTCCAAAAAGTGGCCAATTATTTAATGTCCTGTACCATCGGTGGGCCATGGGTGTGAAAGATTCATCAGCCTACTGGCATTACACACCTGGCTAAAAGATTACTGTAGCTCTGTTGGAATCACATTTATAGATAACTTTGACATCTTCTGGAAACCGAAGATGCTCTACAGGAATGGAGTCCATCCAATCATCTTGGCTCCTGGACTCTGTCCACATATTTCAAGGCTGCATTGAGATAATGACTCATCAATGACCCAAGCCCAGCTCAGTTAATTCCTATCATTGTGTCGCTGAATTGTCATAATGCTGCAGCAAATGTACATTATTCCAGGGGCGTTGGCAGACACAATGTAAGTAACCCAATTTATGTCCCTGTAACTGCCCTGAATGTCTCTTGATCCTACAACTATTTTATGCAGTAATCATGTGCCTATGAACCAGAGTTATACTGATAGCACTGAGGCGGGGTGCCCTAGTAGGAAGTCCACTGTGTGCAGCTCACCCTGCACTAACATAAATAACATGAGCATGTCTACTTCTGCTAAGTTTCCCAGTAAAGCAATAAAAACAATCAAGCATCCCAGAAAAGTTCTAAAATAGCCCACATTAATATATGTAGCCTAAGAAACAAGGTTCATGATATCAATAACTTGCTAGTAACATAAGGCATTCATATTCTGACTATCTCTGAAACTCACTTAGATAATACATTTGATGATAGAATGATAGCAATACATGGTTATAACATTTACAGAAAAGACAGAAATGCCAATGGTGGAGGTATTGTTGTTTATATTCAGAACCACATTCCTGTAAATCTTAGAGAGGATATCATGTTAAATATTATTGAAGTAATATGGCTACAGGTTCATCTGCCTCATCTAAAGCTCATTCATGTGGGAAAGCTTCTATAGACCACCAAGTGCTAACAGACAGTATCTGGATAATATGTGTGAAATGCTTGATCATGTATGTGATATCAACAGAGAGGTATATTTTCTGGGTGATTTTAAATATTGACTGGCTTTATCAAGCTGTCCACTCAAGAAAAAGCTTCAAACAGTAATCATTGCTTGCAACCCTGTTCAGGTTATCAGTCAATTTACCAAGGTAGTTACAAACAGCACAGGAATGAAATCATCAACATGTATTGATCACATTTTTTATTTTACCAGTTAAGTTGACTGAGAACACATTCTCATTTACAGCAACAACCTGGGGAATAGTTTCAGGGGAGAGGAGGGGGATGAATGAGCCAATTGTAAGCTGGAGATGATTATGTGGCCATGATGGTATGAGGGCCAGATTGGGAATTTAGCCAGGACACCGGGGTTAACACCCCTACTCTTACAATAAGTACAATGGGATCTTTAATGACCTCAGAGAGTCAGGACACCCATTTAATGTCCCATCCAAAAGACAGCACCCTACACAGGGCAGTCACTGCCCTGGGGCATTGGGATATTATTTAGACCAGAGGAAAGAGTGCCTCCTACTGGCCCTCCAACACCACTTCCAGCAGCATCTGCACTTGACACATTTATGAAATTGCTTATTCCAGTTACTAATAAGCACGCACCCATTAATAACATTACTGTTAAGACATCAATCCCTGTGGCTTGATGAGGAATTGAAAATTTGTATGGTTGAGAGGGATGAGGCAAAAGGAATGGCAAATAAGTCTGGCTGCATAACCGATTGGGAAACCAACTGCAAATTGAGAAATCATGTAACTAAACTGAATAAAAAGAAGAAACTATACTATGAAACAAAGATAAATTATATAAAGAATGATAGTAAAAAGCTTTGGAGTGCCTTAAATGACATTTTGGGGAAAAAGGCAAACAGCTCCCCTCATTCATTGAATCAGATTCATCAAACAACCCACTGAAATTGCGAATTACTTTCATGATTTTGTCATAGGCAAGATAAGCACATTTATGCTTGACATGCCAGCAACAAACGCTAACACTACACATTGTTGTGGAAATTCTTACACTTGACACTTGAAGTCAATCTTAAATCAATCATTGTTTATAAAGTACCGTTCTGAAGTGAGCTCTAACGGGGCAGTCCCGTTAGTTCGCTTATATACAGACAAGTTATATTTGCATGGTTTAGCTTATTCATCATTCATCATTAACGTTTGCTTCATTCATGTGATGACCAATAATGAGTCATGCATGTAACAGACCAATACCTCACGAGGCTTCTTCTCTCTAAGCTGAGACTTTGAAACTAAGACATCTTTCGTTCTCGTTTTCTAAACAAGGTTCTGGGCGTACTGCCAAATTGCAGGTACTGATAGTGAGGATTCGTTCAGTCAGCCACTTGCACGAACACAGAAATTGGTTTATAGAAAAGCACAAACAGAACACAGAAATTGGTTTATAGAAAAGCACAAACAGAACACAGAAATTGGTTATTAGAAAAGCACAAACATAGACATTTCCATAGTGCATAGTGACCACATCCGTTCCCTCTGAGAGGGTCTTCTCGAAAATGGGACAAATAATTACTGAGAGAAGAAATCGCATCAGCCCCTCAAAAGTGAGGCAGCTTGCATTTCTGAATGCAAATCTCTCATAAAAGCAAAATATGGTCAGCATTGCTGTGTGCTGCTGGTTATAACATGGCAATAAAGAAGAGAGAGAAAAGAGGGACCAGTTTAATGTTTTTAGTGGGATGCTGCAGTTTTGCAAATTGTTATTTATTTTTTCTTTGATATACAATATTCTATTATGCTGTTCAGATTGTATTTGTTTTGAATGGTTAGATTTATATGCACTTTGTTTATATACATTGAAAAGTTATACTTTAAATGCAAATGTTTAATAGCATTCTTTTTCATAACAAACCAATGCATTTTTAAATAGATTGTGGTCAAGGTACAGTTTGATTTCATTTAATCATTTAATTAGAATTGTTTTAACACCAATCATAGTCAAACTATCTCAAACTGTTAGACTTGGAAAAAATACAAAACTTATTTTTTTTAAAGAGCCGTTTGGGAATCAAAAGAGCCAGCTCTTTTTGGTGAGCTGAGCCGAACGAGCCGGAATGCCCATCACTAGAAATGATAGGCCAACGGCTGCATTGGCCATCTCCGAGTACTAGGCACTCATTTAGGCTATCTAGCCGCCAATGATCACGGTGTATCAATGTGTCCATAATATGGCAGAGGCTGGTGCTCTAGCATTAGTTGAATTTTAACTTTTATATTTGTATCAATTTAATTAATATTTTCATCATTAACCACTTGACAATGATTTTTAGAAATGAAAACATTATTACTGAAATTAAACTGTTCCACGAAAATGCACATATGAAAATCATAACTGACACCCAGATCGGTAGAAATTGTAGGATAAATTGTATGCTTATGCTTCCCCAAACTTGACTCACATAATGCCTATGAAGTCTTTATAAAATAATTGCTTCCACCTTTCTATGGTCGGATTTTCAAGCAAAGGAAGACATTCATTTTGTATTTAACCTTTATTTAACGAGGCAAGTCAGTTAAGAACAAATTCTTATTTACAATGACAGCCTACCCGGGGAAAACCCGAACGACGCTGGGCCAATTGTACGCCGCCCTATGGGACTTCCAATCACATCCGGATGTAATACAGCCTGGATTCGAACCAGGGACTGTAGTGACGCCTCTTGCACTGAAATGCAGTGCCTTGGACTGGCTCATAATATGGAGTAAAACATTCAGGTTTGAAACAATTAAGTATGTTTTCAAAATGCATACTGCCTCCAGCTCACATTGTAAAGTGGTGGGTGACCTGCTGATAGCCTGCCTACAGTTGTTTTTTCTCCAGGTCAATTTGGCCAGCAACAATTTTATTTTACGGCTTTTCATTTTTTTACGGCCAAAAGCTGTCATTTATCGGCTAACAGAAACCCTGAACATCAGAGGGATGGGACCAGAGCCATGGTCAGCCGAATCAACATCCCTGGAGCAATTTGGCTTAAGTGCCTTGCTAGAGGGCACCTGCACACACGAAGGCCCGGTCAATCATCATCGAGAAAAATAAAAGTAGATGCCACATGGGCAACATAAAGTCCACAATAAACACAAAAAACATCTATTAAACTCAGGGTCATCTGAATCTGAGCCATTAGGATTTTGCTGGGGAGTACTGTTCGGTTGGACAATGGGATTTGGCTGGGGAGTAGGGTTTGGTTGGACAACGGGATTTGGCTGGGGAGTAGGGTTTGGTTGGACAACGGGATTTGGCTGAGTAGCACGGTTTGGTGGAGAAGCAGTATCACTGTACTCTATGAGGGATTCGGGGTAAACCTGATACTTTTCAAAAACTACAAACACTTTAGGGTCTTTGATGTTGTCCACACAGCTGTCATAGAAGATGGATCCTCCGGTTTCTTTAGGAGGTGGTCTCACATAGCTGGATTTTCCCTCAGTGTAGTCTCCCACCAGCACACGACAAACAAACATGGACCTTGCTCCTGACTGGCTGGTGTAGCTGTGTGAGTACTTAGCATCCCTGGCAAAGTAACTCCCTGAAAATAGGATTTATTGACCATGTTTAGCTCAGTGTTTACATGCATTAATTTATTAAATCTTAGCTGTAAAGTGCCTTTGTTCTTACTGACAGTAAGGGAAGGCAATTACAAGCCTTATTAAACCAGTTGCGACATTTTTCTATGTAAGAATATGTAATTGGCCATTTGAGCAAAACATTATAAATTATATTGTTTATCCTTTGGGCATACCCTAATAGGCTATAATATTCACAGGCATGACAGCCTTTGTTTTTGCCAACACAACAGTTATTAATTTGGATTCATTGAAACATTGCATACACAAAGTACACTATTATACCGCCATCCAACCTTTTCCAAATGAAGTTCCATTTGTTCCACATAGCCTCCAGTCAAAGTTGTTTCTGCAAATGCTGTCAACATGTTTGGAGTCAGTTCCATGGAAAAGCTGCTTCTCATTGATGCTTGTCCCTGAGGATTCCATCTGATCTCTTTGCCTAAAAAGGAATATACTGGGTCAATTAAGCCCTAACTAAAGAAAAAACAAAATACATTTGTTTTTGATAGAACTGTCTTTTAGAAACCTACAGCACGTAGAACTTCCATAGGATAGGGTTTTGCACTCTCTCAATGGTGTGGATGTTGAACCCCACTGTTGTTTTCTCAAGAAGGGCCTTGATGTCTTTGTATTCTGTTGCTGAGTTTGGCAACATAACTCTCTGTGAAAACAGATTTACACTAAGACAAAGTCCTCATAAGCTCATTCATATTCAATGTTCTTTCAATGTAAGGTGAGGCTCCCAGTCAGGGAGTATTGACACAATGTTCAGTGTTTTGTATTACCTCAAAGCCAATGCCAGGCAACCGAGACTGGTCCCAGAGAGGTGGCACAGAAGAAGTGGTGGTATTAGATGTGCTTAAGAAAGAAATGAGGGCATTCCGAGTGTCATCAACATGGTCCTCATCATACCACAAAGATAATACAAATCTAGTGACCCAATATCATACTCAGTGAACCAAAATCTAATTACATAATGTTGTATCCTTCCCCTAGAAAATCAATCATCAATTGAGATTGCTGTATTTCACTCTCACCCAGTAGCTCTCTGAACATCTATGGACGATTTGAACATCGGCCGTCTTCTTACCAGTCTTTGGGTGTGTGAGCTTGTATTTATCTGGATCATGACTAAAAATATATATTTCTCAGTTCAGAGACTAAAACGGGTATACAAAAATGGATGAGTAACCTACAGACACAACATACAAGGTACTCCCAATCAACAATGAAATTTGACATGTTTCATTGTTCAATCTTTAGTGTTCTGTAAACCTGTTTTTTGACCAGTATTTTAACTGTACTGTACCTACACCATACTGAATCACATCTGATATCTGCCTACCTTCCAAATTGACTTCATAGGTGAATCTTCCAGCAGTAAATTCAATCACTGAGCCACGGGAGGGATCCATGTACTCCCTCTCTAGGTCCTCCACCACAGTCTTAGGAGACAGACACACACACACACACACACTTTCTTATTTTCTTTGTGCCATATCAGAGGGAGAAATTAGGTATCATCTCTACATACTGGTGACAAATATGGAGTCCAGACACCATGGTTTTCCTCCCAGTACCAGGTCCACTTGGTAGCAAAGACAGCATCTGGCTGGTCCAGGGAGGAAACCGTAGCAAGGCGGCGAACTTTGCGGTGCCCACGAGTCATGGTGATAAAGTTAACCGGTGGTATCCTGCAACTGTAGGACAAAGGAACATCTTCAATGCTTTTATTTCATTTTTACACATCGCCATTGTCTCACGGCATCCTAACAACACGTTGTGGACATACATACCTCTGGGTCTTTGCTGGGTCGCAGTAGTCCCTTTCAACACCCTCATTGTCTGGGATACATGACCAGCCACGTCCATTCTCCACCTCCCATTGGTATGGCATAGTAGAATGAACGCCCATGCATTTGGCTTAAATAGAAATCAATATCAGTTCAATAGATCTTGCTGATTAAGTCTGGGAAATTAGAACATTGTGTTATTCAAAATACTGTAAAGATAATACACCAGTGCTATTGTACCTGAGTTGGATTGAAAACCTCACTCCATTGAATGCCTAACTTTTTGGTTGCGCAACATGCTAAGTTGTTGTCAAGAGGGCCATCACTTGTGTTTGCAAGACAGAGGATTTGAGATCACTAACCGGTAAGGACTTGTGAGAAAGTTAGCAATACTGTTAAGCAAGCAGTTACTGTACCTTGTTGAGAGCAGCGTCCAAAAATGAAGTCATGACAAATGTCTTTTTTTTCTGTGGAAAATGTAATATTTCACATTTCATTTCACATTAGGTTGCAAAGTAAGCTTGTAATTTATTTGAAGACCACATTAAACCAAAATGCAGCAATACAGTTAAATAAACAAAGCATGACATTTTAAACTTTTAACAGTTATGTGAGTGGCCAAAAACGTCAACATAAAGGTTTATGCAGTATTTCACAATAATAATGATTCTGTAAATCTGTGTATTGCATTACCTCATGTAAAAAAATGTAATATTATTTAGATCATTACCAAAGTTGGGCACATTTGCTGAACCTTCCATGATTTTGAAAAATTGTAAACTCTGTTGGTAAATCTCAGCAAGTCCCAAGGACTTTTGGTCCACATCCTCCATCGTAGGATAAACACGTATAGACATACTGTGTATAAGAGAGACAAGCAGAAGAAGAAGAAGAACAACAACAGGCTTCACTCCTCCCGCAGCCGTTGCATAGGCCTATAATGCTGATAGGCTATAGCCTAATTTACTTTCACATTCCCACTGTAGCCTACTATTACAGGTTAGGGTAGCTTATTCATCTACACTCTTAAAAATAAAGGTTCCCCGTTGGAATGTTATTCAGAGCGATGCCAAAACCTTAAATGGTATGGTTCTTTGAAGAACCGTACACAAATCAATATAAGGTTCTACAAAAAACATTTCATGGTTCTTTCCAGAACTGCATTGATAAATGCAATTGGGTGTTGTTTTAACGTTGTAGGGTGTTGAGCCTTATTTGAATATTTCCCAGTGTGCCTTCCAAGTGAATTTTAGAGTTACCAGTACCACTATGACTGTTTGCTAGTGACAGAGACATGGTTGTTACATTCATTCCTGTTCAGTCCTGTGACCTTCACCAAGTGAGATCCTAAGTGAATTTGATATTTTATTAATCAGTTCTGTTTAGATCCCCCCACATACAACTCTTTTAGCTCTGGAGCAGATGCTATTTTACTTCCTGAGGGGAAGCAAGTGGGAGAGGCTGAGGAGGGAGGTGGTTAAGAGGCCCAGGTCCAAGGGGGGGAAAGGCTTACCTGACGTCTACTTGTTCCTGGGCAGCTGCTACACAGCATTACATCTCACTCTTGCCACCTCCCTGGTCAACAACAAGACCCAGGACCTCGCACGGTTCTGGCTGGGATCTTACCTCAGGACTAGGGCTGATCCCAGTTGACATGCAAGCCCCAGTCTCTTTCCTGCTCCCCACACACTATGTCCAAAAGTTTTTTAAACATTTTAAACTTGAAAAACAGGCAATCACGGTTTTAACTAAACACAGCTCTCTTCTCTCTCTTGTGCAGGAGTGGGAACCAGTGTGTCCAGTGAGCGGGCTTGCTATAGGCGAGCCCACAACGGTTTGGTGCAACGTGGCCCATCCTGCTCTGCTGAATCGGCAACGGGACCTGTCCTGGATGGTCGCCCACGAGATCCTCCCGGTCAGGGCCGTTATGCACTCCCGGGGCATGGCGAGGACATCCGCGTGCCCCCGACCAGGTTGCGGCCAAGATGAGTCGGTGAGGCACTTGCTCTGGGAGTGCAGAGCCGCCATGAACCTGTGGAAGGAAGCAGGCCCCCTGATGTCCCCGTGTCTGCCAGCAGGGGAGGACCTAACGCCCCAGCTCGTGCTGTATGGGGTGGGCCGAAAGGCCTATTCCACCAAAGGCCTTCACCAAGCTCTGGCCCACCCTCACATGTCTGAAGGATGCACTGCGGTCTTCCCGCAACCTGCTGGTAGACCACCCCCAGGCTGTGGCCATGGTAGCCACGGAAGCCCTGGGGTGGTACAGAAGAAAGGGGGCCTCGACCCCAGGCGAAGGGTCCCCCACAACACCCAAGGTCCCGGTGGCCACTGCGCCAAGGGCGATGCGCCTAGGGGAGAGATCTGCTCTGGGCCCTGAAGGACAGGACGGTAATTGATTCTGAATAGCAGGAGGAGGCGAGTTTGATAAGGACTCACCCTGTTCCTGTACAAAGGACTGAAGACAGCTTTTTAACATGTTTTCCATGTCTTAAAAATATTTTACCTTTGTTAAATAATTTGTGCACATTTTAAATGGCTTTTACAAGAAAATGTACTTTTACTGATGGTTGTTTTATTGTTTTAAATAAACAACTTGTACTTTTTAACAAATATAAATGTAATATTCAAATGCTGTTTTTTGGGCCTTTATTTTTTATGTGTAAAAATGATGTATAAATATATGAGCTGTTTTTAACGGAAGGTTATAAATAAAAACTTTCCAAAACAAATGCAAATAACAATCATTAAAATACTATTATTTTGAAGGCCTCATTTAACCATAGTACAGTGGCCTGAAACTATTCACATCAGGCCTGCAAGTCACATTATGCTGGCTTTCAAAGTGATGTGTAATTCCCATTGGAATCCAGCCAGGTATATCCAACATTTTACATTTTTATTCACCCCTAACCTATATTCAGAATGAATGCCAGGGTTGGGAAGACTAAGTTATGAGACTACCTAACACTTCTAAACTGGAACAACCATTAACAGTTGCAAAAAGTCCAAGTAACAGATTGGATTAGCTAAGAAAAAAGTGTTATTTATAATTGGGGTTGCATAACATTAATTAATCATTCAATTACATCCAAAAACATAGATATTGGAAAACAAAACAAAAAGTCTACCTGTAATAGAGCATGCTGGGAAATATTATGATTGGCCTGGTTTTGGTTCAAGTCTGGTTATTAACTTGGGTATGTGGGACGTGACCGTCACACTATTCAACAGCCAGTGAAATAGCAGGGCGCCAAATTCAAAACGACAGAAAACTCATAATTCAAATTTCTCACACATACAAGTATTATATCCCATTTTATAGATAAGACTCTCGTTAATCCAACCACATTGTCCGATTTCAAAAAGGCTTTACGGCGAAAGCAAAACATTAGATTATGTTAGGACAGCGCCTAAAAAATAAAAGCCACACAGCCATTTTCCAACCAAGCAGAGGCGACACAAAAACCAGAAATACAGCTAAAATTAAGCACTAACCTTTGATGATCTTCATCAGATGGCACTCATAGGACTTCATGTTACACAATACATGTATGTTTTGCTCGATAAAGTTCATATTTATATCCAAAAACCCAATTTTACATTGGCCGTAATGTTCAGAAATGTTTTTCCTTCAAAAACTTCCGGTGAATGAGCACATCAATTTATAGAAATACTCATCATAAACGTTGATAAAATATTAAACTGTTATTCAAAGAATTATAGATAAATATCTCCTTAATGCAACCGCTGTGACAAATTTAAAAAAAGCTTCACGGGGAAGCACACTTTGCAATAATCTGAGTACGGCGCTCAGAAAACAACAGCAGGCAATACAGATACCCGCCATTTTGGAGTCATCTAAAATCATAAATAGCATTATAAATATTCACTTACCTTTGATGATCTTCATCAGAATGCACTCCCAGGGATCCCAGGTCCACAATAAATGTTGTTTTGTTCGATAAAGTCCCTAATTTATGTCCAAATTCCTTCTTGATGTTCGTGTGTTCATTAAGCTACTCCAAATGTAGGAAGTGCGCCGAAAATTTCACGACGAAAAGTCAAAGAAATTATATTTACGTTCGTAGAAACATGTCAAACGATGTATAGCATCAATCTTTAGGGCCTTTTCTCATGTGAACGTGCGCCAATGAACTCATTTCCTTTCCTGAGTCAACAACTTCCAACTTCCTTTGTTCGCTCTCTGTTCACCATAGAAGCCTCAAACACCTTTCTAAAGACTGTTGACATCTAGTGGAAGCCTTAGGAAGTGCAAAATGAACCCTAAGTCACTGTGTGTTAGATAGGCAATCACTTGAAAAACTACAAGCCTCAGATTTCCCACTTCCTGGTTGGATTTTTCTCAGGTTTTTGCCTGCCATATGAGTTATGTTATACTCACAGACATCATTCAAACAGTTTTAGAAACGTCAGAGTGTTTTCTATCCAAATCTACTATTAATATGCATATCCTACATTCTGGGTCTGGGTAGCAGGCAGTTTACTACGGGCACACTTTTCATCCGGACGTCAAAATACTGCCCCCTACCCTAGAGAAGTTAACACCAACATGGGCGATATTTTACACCACTGGGTGTTCATTTAACTCTTTAGTGTTAATTTAACTCCGGAATCAACACTATAAATGTTAAACTGAAAAATTAAAACTATAGGTAATTAACTTCCAAACATTTCAAGTAAGTATGTTTTAGAATTCTGAAGAATCATGCATGCCACGTCAAGAACCCCCTACTTAACTCAAAAATTATTTATTGGGCAAGAGTTCTCCAATTAACCTTAAGAACTTAAGTGCACTTTGGACAGGCAAGATTGCACTACAGTGTAGGTAGGCTAGGTTGAGCTCCCCCGTCACTGTAGTGGTAGCATCCACTTGACCTACAGACTTAGAAATCACTTTGTTTTTCCTATCAACCACACCAATGTTTCAAGATTAGAAAATAGAGAAAAAAAATGTAATAATAAAATGGAAAACTATTTATATTATACCGTTTGAATT
Organism: Salmo salar; assembly: GCF_965601325.2. Taxonomy (NCBI): domain Eukaryota; kingdom Metazoa; phylum Chordata; class Actinopteri; order Salmoniformes; family Salmonidae; genus Salmo; species Salmo salar. The sequence continues at coordinate 53,322,429 of NC_138297.1, forward strand.
AGTGTGTTGGAAAAATTACAAATTTAAGGTTTGAAACTAAAATGTAATTATTCAATTTGACTGTAGTATAGATCATTGAACTGCCAAAATATATGCTGGCTATTAGTTACCTCCAACTGTATGAGATCTGTGTACAGGTGTTAGCTTTGGCTATGTAAAGCTCATCTTTAGGGAGGGCATTGCCTGTACTTAAAGACTGGACTCTTATCCATTGTCAGATATTAGGTACTGTACCATAGACATCTTGATTCTTTACAGAGAAAACAAAGTAAGTCAGCAACTACATCTGATTCAATAGGATCCTAAAAACAGGAAGAAGTGTGAATGCTTACCTCTTGTAGCGAGATACAGCCTCAAGCGTGCTCAGAGACTATGACACTAAGAGGAATGCTGTGTTATTCCTATAAGGAAATGGAAAATGGCTTACCGTAACTTAAGCCAAAGAGTAATGCAAAAATGCCACTCTAAATGGTCAATGGACTTTGTCCTTTGATTTAGATAATAAGGAAATAATGCCTCACACCTCTGACCCCTGACTGGTCTATAGTAATATAATAGTAATATAATAGTAATATAATAGTAATATAATAGTAATATAATATATGCCATTTAGCAGACGCTTTTATCCAAAGCGTCTTAGTCTTGCTTGCATATATTTTAGGTATGAGTGGCCCGGGGATCAAACCCACAATCCTGGTGTTGCAAACGCCATGCTCTACCAACTGAGACAATTATTTTTAAATTCTCTGTTAAGTCAACAAATATGAATCTCTATGGATGACATACAGTATTGGCTAAGGTGTTGAACTGACAGTCACAGGGACCGGGATCGAATCTTGGTCGGTACCCCCTGAATTAACTACACTGGGTGTCAGAAGTGGGATAGCGCTGCTGAGAGGTCATAAAAATGATTTCCCATCAGTACGGGCACAAGGGACTTGTGAGAGTGAAGCAGAGGGACTCACTTTCTAAAGGAAGAGGGTAGTGTAAGGATCATAGTACTCCTAGGGACAATTACACTTGATAACTATTGCATTCACATACATATTTTTTTATATTCCATCTGAGTTGAAATGCAGTTTCCAGATGTTCTATATTTAAGTCATGCCTATAAATGACGTTTACAAACTTTCAAGATAAAAACATAAGTTTCATATTAAACTTTGTTAATGGGTTCAGATTTGTTTTTAATGTTTAATTGCATTGCATGGGTGCATTGGTCAGAGCCAAAGTATATCAAAGTTTGACATGCAGCTTATTAATGTGCTTTTCTGTGCCAGATTACTTGATTCTTTGCACATGAAGCCATGATCTTCCCTCACCCAAAAAGTGTAATAATAATCAACACTGCAGGAGTGCACACAGACATTACAATTCAAGTCTTTATGGATTCACTGATATTTCTCCCTTTTGTCCCTCATTTTGTTCTGCAACCAAAATTGCAGAACAAAATGTACAGTGCATTTAGATTGAATTCCAGCAACACAGACTTCATTTATTTTCAAGCACTTGGATTTTAAGTATTTGGAAGGTGTGCAAACTTCACACAGAGAGAAAGTAATGCTCTGTTCATAGCAAAAGCAGACACGGTATTGAGATTGGTTCTGGGACTAAAGAGGCTTTCGCAATAGTTTGCTGAAGCGAGGATCAAAAGGTTGTGCGCAAGCATTATTTTCCTTGTCTGGATTAGTTTCACACCTCCACATTTCAAACAAACTAGGATGTGTTTGTATAAGGCAGATGCACAGGGATGTAGTGGTAAAAGATTAAAGTGGGTAAGCGCTGAACGCTGGTTGTGATGATGGGCAGTTCGTATTTTATTTTATAATTAAAAAGTTGAAGAACAGATATTTAAAACCATTGAGGACAAAATACAATAAAGCCTGAGAGCTTATTTCCATTGTGTTCCTCTAGGATAGGCAAAGCACATGCTATTGCTAACAACGCCAACGTTGCGGAATAAATGTGTAAATGCTTTTCACAAAATAAAAAGGTGTTTCTGTGCGTTTAGCCTCCATTACATCCCTGCAGGTGCATCTTAAGGGTGTTCTGTTCCAGTGTAAATAAAAATATTTCAAGAGAAGCAGCTCTACCTCGAGTGACTTCAGAAAAAGTAATGCTGCTGTCTTTACAATAGACACCTACACAGAAGCCTACAATGCAAGAGCAAAAACACAGAACAATATACAACTTCACTTTGTAATAATAGACAATGACAATTTGAGTGAAGACACGTTTGTAATGTTTCATTTCAAGTTATTCACACAAGTGATAAGTGTTCAGAGTTAATATACTTTGCAATTGATTAACCTATGCCTCCGTCCACTACCTTGGAATTTGACTTGATCACTTTCGCACCGGCGGGAACCCCAAGAGTACCGAACTGCTATCGATCTGTGACCCCCCCAGATACAGGCAAACTCGGGTGGTTTTAGAACACATTCAGTTACATTGAAACATTGATCAAAAAAATCCCCACCAATTGAACCAGCTGTGTAACCCACCAAAGAGTTTGCTGGTTTTAGAGCAGGCTGGATTTCTCTTACTGAAACTTGAACAGAGAGCTGTAGAAGTCCCTCAGAGGCACATAAATCTGTTTCCTTGGTAGCAGAGCACATGAAAATAGTCCCTGGATGGAGTTTGTCTAACCAAAAACTACAGAGTTTAGGACTGATGGAGTTGGGGGTCAATTCCATTTCAATTCTGGAAGTGAATTGAAATCACAATTCAGGAATTGAATGAAATCCTCTTTGAAAATGCTTAAATAAATAAAAGAAGTAATGTAGATAAGAATAAATATAATTTTTCAATTCTTGAATTGGAATCTAAATTCTTCTCCTGAATTCATGGCATTTGAATCTCTACTAGTGAGACCAGTGCATGTTGTCAAAGTCTACTGCGTCCCCCAGGTTGGCATCAGTCTCCAGCAGGCTCATGATGACGGCCATGGCAGCCTCGTCGTTGCTCAGGATACCGAGGCCTGGTCCCACCATGCTGTCCAGGTCCATCTGGGAGCTCTCTCCTGGGGGAGAACGGGCTGTCATCAAAATCGACCAATACACAAAGTTATGTTAGTCATATGCTAACCAAGGATAACTCTAAGTATAACTAAGTAACCCAAACATACACTTAAAACCGTCTGATTGATAACAGTCTAGGTAAATGAAAGATCATGTAAATGCATTGCTTCTAAGATGACTTTGTATAGGATTTTGAATGGTAACTACCTGTGTCCATATGTGTGTTGCTGCCAGCGTATGTGGCCCCCTTTGAAGCAGACTGTAATCTAGGCTTGCTCACTGTATCTGAGTCAGTCACCTCCTCATTTGGCATCTGCAAGAGGACAAGTGGCTACATAATAATACAGAACATCTTTGCTCTATAGATGTTTTGATACAACGTTCCATTTACAAAACTCTTCAAGCGCAACTATTATTAAGAGGTGTAATATTTACCCCGGTTATTGATAAGTTAAAGTACATCAAAATATTACAATCAGTTTAAACGTTTTTAATCTATGCAAGGCATGTGTTCATAGGGAGACCTCAAGTGGTTATGGTTGAGACCTGCATGTAAAAAACACCATACTCTCTCCCTTTATGCCGTAATGAAAATAGTAAAAGAAATATATAGTAAACGTGCAACTACTGCCTAGGGCTCTAAAGACACTGTAGGATGAGAGGTGAGGTAGGTAAGGTGACTCACGTTGGCATGAGAGGAGACCATTGGAAACCTGTCCTGAGGTGGACAGAAGGGACTGGAGGTTCCATTCGATGGAGAACAATTGACCCTGCACAGACACAGAGACATCGTCTATGCAACAGAGACATTTTGGCGGTGAAAGAAAGCAGGACTAATGTAACAAAATATTCAAGGTCGTGTGCCAATAAAACAATGTAAGCCGACTGTACAAGTACCAGCTTCCTCCTGGTGGTAAAACAATGTCGTGATACACGCAACACACCTGTTGGAGTCCAAGAGCTCGTTTGCTATCTGGGTCCCTATGCTGCCAGCGTAGATCATAGTGGCCATGCCACTGGAGATGCCAGGGATAAGGATAGTACGTTTGCTCTCTTCTGTAACAGAGGGAGGGGTCAGGACAGTGAGCTGAGGTCGGTCCACACACCCAAACAACATCCAGAATGACCAGGACAAATATTCCTTTCCTTACCGTCCAACAGCTTGGAGCTGCTCGGCTGTTCAGCTTCTGTGTGACTGGGTCCCCTGTGTGTGGAGAGGGTACAGACGATAAATGATTGTACATCCATTGTATGATGTCATTAGTACAACGCTGAGGACTCTCGAACAACAGCTACATTTTGGGTCCAAAATGGGACAATTTTGACTGAACTTGTGTCTTGATTCGAAGCAGATTATTAAATGAAATGTATTTTACTGAATATCATTATAGATTGTTCAACCCACAATCTAGACCTAATGTGAAAAGGCACTTACAAAACTCGGTTTGTTGACACAATAAACTCAATTTCTTTGGTCCACGGGTTTATAAAACTAAACCACTGACTTTGAAGCATGACCAAGGAGCCATGTTTTGTTTTGAACTTGTAGCAGCTGGTCTCAATCTTCTCTTTACTGCGGAGAACTGTTGAGACACAAAATGCCACTTCTATCACTGCAATGTGCTTGTTTTATTCATGAATCCCCCCCCAATAAAAAACAAGTACTGCACAGGTGATGCATTACACTTATGGTGTAATCACCATTTTACCATGCGACGAAAATAAGAACCTGGTAATCTTCTATAACCCGAAATAAAGTGCAACCGAAATATAATTCATATCTGTTTGAGCACCTTGCACATCTGGAGAACATATGATTCTCACCTATACGTAGATACACAAGACAACCAAACTATTCTCCATTACCTTTCCTGTGTGTCTCTGCGAGGTGTTGCAGGTCGTCCTGGTGGAAGTACTCATAACAAGACGTCCCCAGTAGTTCCTGTGGCAAGTAGCCCAGAACAGTGGTGGCTCTGAAGGACAGAGACAAGGAGGCTGTTATTCTCTCTAAACCTACTACAGTCCCAGGTTGATATCTTCTGTCAACTTACCAGCTCTAACTATGTACATCATTTCAGAATGGCACAATAAATACTAACTATAATCATCAATATACATGATGCAGCCTTTCTGTTTCTATGGAAAAGAGTAAATGGAATGGTTGTCAAACATTTGACCACGGTAAAGTGAGCTGGGTTCTTGTTCTCTGAATTGGGATGAAATGCCAAAGTAGAATGAATCTCACTCAAAAGCAACAAAAAGAAAACTACTTACAGATAATATGAATTATACTGTAAACATAAATCAAATTGGACTGACGCGTTCAATGCACTCTCTGCTGTTGGTCAGAAGATCTCACCACCAGTGTTACATTTTAGGACAGCCTGGGTCACAATAACAAATTCACATACGTTATAGGGCTCCTGTTGTGAAATGGAGCTAACTATTTGACAACCGATAAGTAAAAAGGTCTTTACCTTGACATGCTTTTACTATGCGAAAAATAATATTTCCAACACAATGTTCCAAGTAAACATTTTTCAATTCATAATCTGTATTTCAAACCAATAGTACTAGTATTGTACTGTTGCCATCTCTTGAAATAATCAGTACAGCCATCTCTTCGAGGGGTATATTGTCTCACTTGGAATGCATTCAGACCAGTTGCCGGAAAACTTGGGGTAACCCCATTACACTTACAGCCACTGTGGTATGGGTAGGGGGTGCCATGGCAAACCCTATCCAAGATGACTGCCTGCCAGGCCTGCCTTAACCAACGTCATTGCTTTTCTCTTTATTTGTTTCTTTCTTTCGCTGTTAATACAAGCACAGGTTGGGTTACCCAGGATATAACTGTAATGTTAGCCAAGGCCAATTTAACTTACCGTAGCCTTGGCTAACATTACAGTATGTATCAAAACATACTCAACTCAGCTGAAAGAGATCGAATATGAACAAAAAACTGAGAACAATACGCTATGAAAGTTACCAGGAAGTAACTGCCCCTCAGCCTTGTAGTTTTTAAACTTTTGTAGGCTTTTTGAATGGTCTTCAATGGGCAAAAACATATCGCAATGGTCTTAAGTGCAAAAACTCAGTAAAAACAAATATAATTGTATATATATATATTACGAATTTGATTATATAATCGTTAAGCCTGTTCAAAAGATTAGCGGACTTGATCCAGAAGTAAAACGAAAGGGGCGGTTACTTTCACAGGGTATAGATTCAGTTTTATTTTCCTCCCAGTGTTTTTCATCAGGTGAAGGATATGCCCACAATGCCCCCTTATGAACAGTATTGGTTCAAAATTATGCCAACACTTGCCAAGAATATGTAATAATGAGCAAAAATCGCAAAAAGGTTTGTGGAGGGGGTAAGAGGCACAACTTACTGTTGGTCCACGAAGGTGAACTTGCCATCAATTGCAAAGCGAGTGACAAACTGGGTGGGTTTGACCTTAACCTCTAGTGAGGGCTGACAGGCATTGTTAGGGTGAACGCGGCACACAGCGACCAGGCAGGACAGATGGGAGAACTCGTTATCGTCGCTCTCAGTATCCAGCTGGGTGGAAGGCCAACTCCGCATGTAACCAGTGCAATGGACAGTGCAGTATCGTTGAGACTCTACAGGGGGAGACAGTGTACATAAAACACGTGTTTACATTTAACCCCCACACGCAATTCCAATCATGGCCCTATCAGGGCTAACCTTAGTGAGGTGGAATCAAGAAAAATAAATTGTGCTTCTGGGTTGATGACCACCACGTTTCTCTCTGCTCCTACGATGTATTTAGTGAAGTTCTCTCTGCATGGCTCTCTCACCCTTCTTCTTGGAGCTGCTGGGCTGGATGGTTTTGTCTTCTGTCTTCATAACTGTTCTGCTGTGCTTCATGCGGCAGAAGAAGGAGCGCCATGCCCCTGTACACAGATGAACTGCTCCCACAGGACGGTCCTGCACCTGTAACCCTGCTAAAGAACCAGCAGAGCCCATGATCCAACAACATCATATTATATTACAAATATTTAAAAAACACATTGAAGACAGAATATAAAAAGTACGAATTTGTGACCTCAAAAGCGAACGAGGGCAAAGTGGAAACCAGTAAAGCAAGAACAAACAGAACCCAGGCTCTCTGCTCTTTCCCCTGTGCTAATAGAACTGAGATAAAAGCTGCAACTTTCTTTAAAGTAATACCGTTATAGTGGTGACATAGCTTTAACTACATCTCAACAAGACACAGACAAATCAGAACACAGAGAGAAATAGATATGGAAATCCCAGCATCAGATACATTTAAATAAAGTCTTTGCAGACTTACTTTTGGCATCTATGAGCCGTTCGCGAGGGTATAATCCTGAAGCTGACAGCTGCTCTTTCACTTTACTAATGTCCTTCGGGTGGACATAATCAAAAAGACTCTGTCCAATTAGTTCCAACTGTAAACAAAAACAGCACTTTAATTATCAGAACCAAACTATTAATCTCAGAACCCGGAACCAAATTTTGTGTGCGCTAGCAAGCTAGCCAACTATAGTTCTGAACTAGGGTAAACAACTGATTCAGATCCCCACTTCAGAACCACCTGAACTTTCTGGTTAAACATCCGGTCTCCACTTCAAGCATCACCTCCACAATATAAAGTATGAAACAGATTCAGGTATAACTTTACTATGGTACAGAAATTACAAGGCACTAAAAGATAATTTCAGTATTTTACAATTTAATGTTACCCTGTAAGTAGTCAATGGGCCAGGAGAAAATATAATCCATGGTTCAGTTTTCTTTAGACAGCCACTACAAACGTCTGCTAACTTTAGCCACCGCTAGCTAAAAATCAATGAGAGTGGTAGGGGCATGGGGTGCCTGTTACAAATGGCCAAAGAAAACCAAACCATGGAACTAAATGAACGGAATAACACTTAAGTAATGACCTCTTCCTAAAGTTGTCATTGAGAGTATTTAAGTGGATAATAGATAGGATTGAGTGATGGGGACATTGTTGGAATCCACCTCAATAATTAGCTCAATTTAGAATTAAGTAGTAAATCAAGACTGCCAGACCGGCTTATTGTATATTATAAACTGGGTGGTTTGAGCCCTGAATGCTGATTGGCTGAAAGCCGTGGTATATCAGACCGTATACCACATCCCCTCGGGCTTTATTGCTTAAGTATAACCAGTTCACTGACCCGACTGTAGTTGAGGAACTTGGAGACGGATTCTGAGGTAAAGAGGATCTTCCCCCTGTCACAACTCACCACGAACAGGAACCCATCTGCAGCCTGGGGAAATGAGACACGGCACGACCTCAATATATTTCAATCTGGGTCCATGAAAACACTGACACTGCTACAGTACTTTGAAACCATCAGTGTGTATCCACTCTCTCTGTTTACTCTAAAATGGCAGACTGTGTGACAAACATGCACACTTGTGGGAGATCAGAGCTGGCAAAGGTTATACAACTGTCACGTCCTGGCCAGTATAAGGGTTAATTGTTATTGTAGTTTGGTCAGGACGTGGCAGAGGGTATTTGTTTTATGTGGTTCGGGGTGGTGTGTTTGTTGAAGGGCGTTTGATTTATTATTTACGGGTTTTGGTTTATGTTCTATGTTTAGGTATTTCTATGTTTAGTCGAGTGAGTGTATTTCTATGTTAGGTTAATGGGGGGGTTGGGACTCTCAATTGGAGGCAGGTGCTTCCTCGTTGCCTCTGATTGAGAGTCCTATATATGGGTAATTGTTTGGTGTAGGTTTTGTGGGAGATTGTTTCTTGTCTAGCGTGTATGAGCCTGAGAAGACTTCGGTGATCGTGAGTTTGTTATTTTGGTGTCCATTTTGAGTCTAATAAAAGTTCAAGATGAGCAACCGCACACCTGCTGCATTTTGGTCCTCCTTTCCCAACGACAACAACAGAACACTCCACGCGAGGGGAAAGAACTGGCTACTTCTATATTTAATTCTACATTGAATTGAGCAGTTGACACATCCTTTTCTAATTAGGGAATTCCCAGAGTAAAGTTAGTTAGCGACTGAATGGAAAAATACTGTAGCAAACCCAGAGGGTATACCTGTGGTACTGTCCATAACATAAAGTGTAGACTTAAAGTCTGAAGAAGAAACATGTCCACCACACTCTCATAACTTTGGATAAAAATCGGCACTTTGAAAATAAAAACCAATTGTAGTTTGACCTCATTATTGTAATCATAAAGGAATAACCCTAGACCACTTTATTATTGGTTAATATATTTCCCATATCCCAAATATTTCCCAAATTCTCTGTTATTTTTGGAGCCTAGTAGACCCAACACACAAAAACTATAAATCGACACACCACATAATCCTACCCCACTGTTGTGACTGCTGCCACAATACCAAATGGGATTGATTTTGGTTGATTGGAGAAAGAGATTGAGACAGAATGAAGGGCGGCCTACCGTGAGCACCAGGTGCTTGAGATCATCCTGAGGCAGAAAGGAAGGCTTGCGTTTGTAGTTAACGTCAGTAAAGGAGCTGCTGGCACCTGCTGATGAGACGAACACAGCACTGAGCTGTTAGTCTGTGTTGTACCTGTCCCTTAGGAGCTCAACATCATAATTTGAGTTAAAAATACACATGAATATGAAATCTTTATACAACACCAGTCAAAAGTTTGGACACACAAACTCCTTCAAAGGTTTTTCTTTACTTTTACTATTTCCTACATTGTAGAATAATAGTGAAGACATCAAAACTATGAAATAACACATGGAATCGTGTAGTAAACAAAAAAAGTGTTAAACAAATCAAAATATATTCTTCAAAGTAGCCACCCTTTTCCTAGATGACAGCCTTGCACACTCTTGGTATTCTCTCAACCAGCTTCACCTGTAATGCTTTTCCAACAGTCTTGAAGGAGTTCCAACATAACATGAGCACTTGTTGGCTGCTTTTCCATCACTCTGAGGTCCAACTCATCCCAAACCATCTCAATTGGGTTGAGGTCGGGGGATTGTGGAGGCCAGGTCATCTGATGCAGCAATCCATCACTCTCCTTCATGGTCAAATAGCCCTTACACAGACTGGTGTTTTGTTTTTGGTCATTGTCCTGTTGAAAAACAAATGATAATCCCACTGTGCGCAAATCAGACGGGATGGCGTATCGTTGCAGAATGCTGTAGTAGCCATGCTGGATAAGTGTGCCTTGAATTCTAGATAAATCACTGACAGTGTCACCAGCAACACACCTCCACACCATCACACCTCCTCCTCCATGCTTCATGGTGGGAACCACACACGCGGAGATCATCCTTTCACCTACTCTGCGTCTCACAAAGACACGGCGGTTAAAATCCAAGAATCTCAAATTTGGACTCATCAGACCAAAGGACAGACTTCCACCAGTTTAATGTCCAATGCTCGTGTTTCTTGGCCCAAGCAAGTCTCTTCTTCTTATTGGTGTCCTTTAATAGTTGTTTCTTTGCAGCAATTCGACCATGAAGGCTCCTCTGAACAGTTGATGTTGAGATGTGTCTGTTTCTTGAACTCTGTGAAGCATTTATTTTGGATGCAATCTGAGGTGCAGTTAACTCTAATGAACTTATCCTCTGCAGCAGAGGTAACTCTGGGTCTTCCTTTCCTGTGGCGGTCCTCATGAGAGCCAGTTTCATCATAGCACTCAATGGTTTTTGCGACTGCACTTGAAGTTCTTGACATTTTCTGCATTGACTGACCGTCATGTCTTAAAGTAATGATGGACTGTCATTTCTCTTTGTTTATTTGAGCTGTCCTTGACATAATATGGTCTTGGTCTTTTACCAAATAGGGCTATCTTCTGTATACCACCTCTACCTTGTCACAACACAACTGAATTGCTCAAACGCAGTTAGAAGGAAAGAAATTCCACAAATTAACTTTTAACAAGGCACACCTGTTAATTTAAATGCATTCCAGGTGACTACCTCATGAAGCTGGTTGAGAGAATGCCAAGAGTATGCAAAGTTGTCACCAAGGCAAAGGGTGGCTACTTTGAAGAATCTCAAATATAAAATATATTTTGATTTGTTTAACACTTGTTTGGTTACTACATGATTCCATGTGTTTTTCATAGTTTTGATGTCTTCACTATTACTTTATAATGTAGTAGAAATAGTACAAATAAAGAAAAACCCTTGAATGAGTAGGCGTGTCCAAACTTTTGACTGGTACTGTATATTATCAGCAATGAACCAAGCTATTTGTGCACAGCTATGTATTTTGCCGCCATCCTGTGTCCTAGGATCTAACTGCATAGCTTCATGAGACCTACCTTAAAGAGATGTGTGGTGCTGCACAGATTGCCTGGTTTGGTACTGTGTTGTAAGGATAGTTTAGTGATGATGAGGCCTACCTTTCAGGGCTTTGAGGTGCTGCACAGCCATTCGCAGTACAGTGAGTTTGTCAAGCTTTCTGGCCATGGGGTTACAGGAGGGGATCATGGCTGACAGCTCGTCGATAAGGGTGTTCATTTTGTCCCTCCGCCGCTTTTCAATTTGGCTATGTGGCTCCCTTTGAGTGAGGGCACAAATACACTTATTTGTCTCTCTCGCATATATCTCACACACTTAAGTATACAGGTGTCTGATGGGTTGCTATCAAGTCAGCATGATATCATTTATAAAAGCAACAACACATGAAAGTGTGTGTTATTGTTATTATTGGTGTTACGTTGATGTGGTCATTCGCATCATACCACCAGCTTCAACTGTAGTATTAGAGTATTAGGTTATATATAATATTAAAGTATCCTCCTGTTTTTTTTAAAGCCAGTGCAGTCAAAAATGTGATTTTCCTGTGTTTTATATATATTTTCACAACATGAGGTTTGAATAATACTGTGATATTGTGAAAATTATGATAATGTCATTTTAGTGTAAGAGCTGTTTGAAATGACCGCCTGAAATTTCAGCCAATTTTGGTGGGATGGAGTTTTGGCCTGCCTGGTGACATCACCGGGCGATAAATTAGTTAAGAGACCAATAAGAGAGTTCCAAACCGTTTTTCAGTTTTCCCCTCCCCGCTCAGACCACTCCCAGACAGTCCTAGTGAAATTCTTGCTTGAGAAACTGCTCTTGCTAAGAAGCGATTTTTGTTTCTTTTTGACCATTTTCATTGAAAACAATCACAGTAAGGTACTTAATTGTTACCCAGAAATGATTTGATATTGAGATTTTTTTAAACGGCTGCATTCGGCCTTTAACTCCCTTTCAATATACCAAATGAATATGTATGCCCAGGCTCTTACCTGAAGCATTTCATTTTCACCTGTTGATCATCGTCTTCCGATCTGAATTGGAATGGGAAATATATTTGATTATTTAAAATGATTAATTTCAACACTTGGCCTGGCCCTGAGCGATCTTGCCAAGATTAGTGCTGAAATAAAATTCATTACTAAAGAATCTTCAAATACCTGCTCTGTTCCTCCTCCACTTGAGCATCACCATCTTCCCTGTAAGTCCACCGGGTAAGAGACAAAAATTAGAATTTTGTTATTTTTATGCTACTTTGTGAAAGGTGAGGTCTCTCTGCTCTTACCTGTTGTCTACATCCCCCTTCCGTTTCCTAGACAGCTCTTGGATTGGCATGGCTCCTGCCAGGTGGGGGGTTATGGCATCATGCAAGGCTCTTTCCAGGTGGGGTGTTATCACGTCAGGCCGAGAAACAGGAAGGCTTTTGGTTTCTCCTAACTGCAAGGGTCCTAAATAACAGGCACAAGAACCATACAAAACTGACACATTAGTTTTGATTTTTCATAATTTGTAATTCATCCACGGTCAAATGCAATGCATTATTGTAGCACTGACACCCTTATGGAGGCCTAGAGACAAAATTTGGTGTTTTGTTTAATCCCCGATTTTTATATTTGCCAATGTTGAAAAAGAACATTCACATATCCCGATCCTCAACTGAAACCCTCAACTGAGGACTGAGAAAATAAAATAACGAATGCTTGCAGTTACTTGCTTTCCCCAGAAGATGGCACAAATACCAACTCAATGGATGTTGACCTCAAGCGTCCCATACACATGGTTGGAACTTTGTATCATTACAAGCTGCCTGGGAGTGTAACTTAATATTGTGTAAAAAGTTTAAAAAGAAAAATAATTTTAAACAATCTTATAAATATAAATGTTCTTGTTGTGATCAGTCACATGATAAGTGTGTATGCACTAACTAACATCCACTTGAGAGGACTGTAAATAAACTCTCAATTGTAAGCCATTGACAAATGTTCCTCAGTGTAAATTAGTTTAAGTTAAGTTCAGCTAACTGGAAATGGCCTTCCAGCTTGTAACTAGTCATCTTGAAAGCCATAAACCTGGCAGGTGAGGTGAATGAACTCTCCAACCTAAATCAGCCTACCAGACACCAGTTTCTCCCGGCTGTCACGCAGCACGTGGTGAGTTTCCATGTAGCTAGTAAAAGTCACCATAAGAGGGCGTCTAACCACTGGCTTTATCCCAGTTTCCCCCCAGCATGGGGCACGTGATGGTTTCTGCTATCCCTTACTGCACTGCTTATATAATGCTGTAACATTGACCTACTTCCTGCACAACTCCCCATTATACTTTAAGCGGCGATATTTTATATGAAATATTGTTTAAAAGGGGGAAGATCTTTTGGGATTCTAATGCTAACACATTTTTACGAATAATGAACTAACCTAGGCTATGTCTAGGAATTTTGGGGTCATTTCTGACAGAGGTGGAATGCAGAAAAATATTCCAGCCCTGTCCTCCCTCTCTTCCTTTTCCTGCAGGCATCTCACCAAGCATGAGAAACTGTAGTATCATAAAAGCAAAACAAGTGGAAATATTCCACAGGTGGTAGTGGAACTACGGTAATTTTAATCATCTAGCTAATTCTGTAGTTGTATCATCATGTAGGGTTAATCTCCATTTATTTTTCCATTTTCATGAAAATAGTTAAGACAAATCTGACAAAGTTTGTTGCCCAATCAAGTAGAAACATGGTGGCTTTTGGATGTTTGACTAAGACAGTGAGCAGCTCAGGGTTGAGGTAAATTTAGAATGTACATTAACATTTATTAACTGAAAATGGATATAAATTAGAACATCATACATTTCATAAAATCCAACACAATTGTAAATAGAAGAGTGAAGATCGCTATTTTGCAGTAACTAACTTAAGGGGAAGATAATGTCATATCAAATACAATTAGGTAGTTATGTGGGGAAATGGTTGTGCTACACATCCGTTTGGTTGACCCAGTTTGGATCAAAGTTCATCAGGGGACCAGAGCAACCCCTGGAAAATAAGCAGCAGTCATTTCCTGGATAGGCCAGCCTCTCTCCATGTCATCTCCTGCTGTTGTGACTTTGAGCAAAGCAGTTAACCCTTAAATGCTCAGAGTGCTTCCGACCCCTTAGGGTGTGTGTGTCTTGGGGGGGATTGGGATACAAGCAGAAACTAATTTCTGTTCTCTGAAAGAAACAATTGACAGTACTCTTCTTAAATGTTGATCCAGTTCTTGACGCTAATAGGAGATGCAGAGGGAAACGCAAACTCACTGACAACTGACAACCAGACATCAACAAGTTCACTGGTTGTGCAGGATATGAGTGGGTGGTGCAGAAACCAGGTCAATTGAATCACCTTGAATGATACACAAAATTACACTTCTGGTCCTGGCTTCCTAAGAGATGACTGCATGGCAAGTGAGGCATGTGTGAATGAGTGAGAAGGCTGTGCACTGGAGCTCGATAATGCAGCCGCTGAACCTTCCATGGATGATGCTCTCTCCTGGCTGGATAAATGTGGTGAGGATCGCACTACTCCCTTGGTCAAAGTCTTCAGCTGATGATGATAATGATGAAGACCCTGGCAGTCACAGCCATATAAATGGACCCTCAAAAGGACTCTCCCTCATCAGATGAGCTTCCTGTGGCTAGTTCTACTGGTGCTGGTGCCTCCTAATCAACCTCCACTATCCCTCACTACTTACCTGACGCTCTCACACAAGAACCCCGGTGTGTCGATAGGGTCTATGGTACAACTAGAACATTCATGTCTAAAAGTTGATTAGACAGCACAGCAGTATGATGTTATGGCAGTATAAGGCTCTGGCAGAATATTGTTATGGCAGTATCTAGTTAAAGCAGTACGCCATTATGGTAGTATGAAGTTAAGGCAGTATCTAGTTATGGCAGTATTGGTGAGTTGTGAGTATCCGAGTTCAGATTCCCTATTATATTCACTGAAAAAAACGCATGTAGTTTATTACCTGATAAGATAGTAATTAGTATAAGTACCCTTGTTTACATTACACACATCTTTCTCTGTTCAAATTCTATATTATTCTTGTAGAAAATTGTAGAGACCCGATAGGCTAGTTATTAGTGTCCAGGTTTACATTATGCACTTTATTCTCATCTCCCCATCAGAACCCCGCCCCCTCATGGAAAAAGGGAGGTTCCAGTGAAGTTGTCCTGCACAAACTTCTTCATCAATCTTACATGTAAAAGCCTAGAATGAATTATGGGTTAATCATTAATGGCTAATCATACCTCCTTGTGTTTGCACATTTTCTTTCATAGGAATCTGAGCTTTACACTTCACTTAATTTAACCTGTTAGGGCTAGGGGGCAGTATTGACACGGCTGGATAAAAAACATACCCGCTTTAATCTGGTTACCACTCCTACCCAGTAACTAGAATATGCATATACTTATTACATATGGATAGAAAACACCCTAAAGTTTCTAAAACTGTTTGAATGGTGTCTGTGAGTATAACAGAACTCAAATGGCAGGTCAAAACCTGAGAGATTCCTTTACAGGAAGTGGCCTGTCTGACCATTTCTTGAACTTCTTTTCCATCTCTATCTTTTACTAAGGATCTCTGCTCTAACGTGACACTTCCTACGTCGTCCATAGGCGCTCAGAGCCCGGGAAAAAACAGAATGTCGTCATCCCAGCCCCAGGCTGAAACACATTATCGCCTTTCTCAAGTGGCCGATCAAGGGACACTGGGCTTAGGCGCGTGACCCGACCGCCCCCGCCTTTGTGATTTTTTCCTCTGTTTGCCGAAAAGGAGATTCCCTGTCGGAATATTATCGCTTTTCTACGAGAAAAATGGCGTAAAAATTGATTTTAAACAGCGGTTGACATGCTTCGAAGTACGGTAATGGAATATTTAGAATTTTTTTGTCACGAATTGCACCATGCGCGCGACCCTTCTTTACCATTTCGGATAGTGTCTGGAACGCACGAACAAAACGCCGCTATTCGGATATAACGATGGATTATTTTGGACCAAACCAACATTTGTTATTGAAGTAGCAGTCCTGGGAGTGCATTCTGACGAAGACAACAAAAGGTAATCAAACTTTTATAATAGTAAATATGATTATGGTGAGTGCTAAACTTGCCGGGTGTCTAAATAGCTAGCCCGTGATGCCTGGGCTATGTACTTAGAATATTGCAAAATGTGCTTTCACCAAAAAGCTATTTTAAAATCGGACATATCGAGTGCATAGAGGAGGTCTGTATCTATAATTCTTAAAATAATTGTTATGCTTTTTGTGAACGTTTATCGTGAGTAATTTAGTAAAATGTTAGCGAATTCCCCGGAAGTTTGCGGGGGGGGTATGCTAGTTCTGAACGTCACATGCTAATGTAAAAAGCTGGTTTTTGATATAAATATGAACTTGATTGAACAAAACATGCATGTATTGTATAACATAATGTCCTAGGGTTGTCATCTGATGAAGATCATCAAAGGTGAGTGCTGCATTTAGCTGTCTTCTGGGTTTTGGTGACATTATATGCTGGCTTGAAAAATGGGTGTCTGATTATTTCTGGCTTGGTACTCTGCTGACATAATCTAATGTTTTGCTTTCGTTGTAAAGCCTTTTTGAAATCGGACAGTGTGTTTAGATTAACGAGAGTCTTGTCTTTAAATAGCTGTAAAATAGTCATATGTTTGAGAAATTGAAGTAATAGGATTTTTAAGGTTTTGAAAATCGCGCCACAGGCTTCAAGTGGCTGTTACGTAGGTGGGACGAATCCGTCCCGCCTAGTTTTTATTATCTGAAAATAGATCCAATCTTTGGCTGCTTTTTAAGCCAACAAAAGAAAGGCAACTCTACACCAGTCACACTGGCCAATCTGACTAGTTCATCTGAGGAGAGCCATTCCCCTTTCACTCCCACAGGAATCGCCCCACCCCCACACCAACCTCTGCACTGGTGTTGAATAATACTAGGGGCCAGGCAAAATGGCAATATCATGTTGGACACATGCATACATGAGATGAGGTACAATACTAAGAAAGAGGGCTGACAGTAGAATACATTTTGTTTATTCAATATACAAAACAGAGGGAATACATATTGTAATGGAGGAATCTATGCTATTCAGGTGAAGTACAGTTGATTGTTGGCAATATGGTCTTAACAATTGGTTGCCTAACTGAGAGGGCTATGTAACACATTATTTCCTCTTTATCCATTCCTGTGTAACGTTTGTCATCCTACAACACCTTTAGGTCTGGCACTAATTTAAGTGCAATAATTATTACGTCAGGAATAAATAAATAAATATTGTTACAGCAATTGAGTGTTAAGCCTACAACACCATTAAGAATTGTCAACCAATGTCAAAATGTTTGCCTCATATTTGACACGTGCAGCTTGTGTTGAAAAGTGATCAAGTTATAGGCTCAGGTGTTTTACAAAATAACTGAACACAGGCCTAAATAGCCTAAACAAGTTACTACAGTCATATTGGCCAAAGCGCAGCTAGCCTATTTGATGTACCATATAGGCTCAATTAAAATGTGTCAGGCAGGCCTATACATTTTTTACTGTTTTATGCTGCAAATAGGTATTATTTTCAAAGCATATTAAACTACATTCATAACACGTACGTTATTGGATGTTATGGTCAAATTACAGAATGGTAAATTGTGTTATTAAGCATGAATGCAGAATATTAGCCTAGCTTGCACGTTCGCGAAGGTACAATAATTGTTTTGGGCTGCGTTCCAATAAATCCACCCACCCACCTTGAGAATTTGGAAACGGTTTCATAACCCACTTCTTGGAAACATTCTTTAACATTTTACCATGCATGGCCAAAAACACAATGGGGTCATGGAGATCAGTTTACGAACATGTGGCAATGCATCAGAATGCTTTAGACATCGGAAATTTCCGTCACCAAAAGTACAAACTTGCCGCGATACATTGAAATTCTACAACAATGAAAACCTGTAAACTAGGCTATGACTTTAGGCTACCCAAACACATATATAAAACACAGTTTTGGCAATACGTGCGACTGAACAGGATATGGTGCAAGCATTATCCAAGCATATATTACGTGATTGGTGCCATTTTATTTGATTATCAGGCTAACCGACATAGACTATTAGTCTAGGAAAAAATACCAAAGGGATGAACAGAAGATCTATTGACCGCCTATGAAAAAGCAGCTGCATAGTTTTACACCAGGTTTACCATAAATACAATTCCACCATGCACATATTGTAATAAAATCACGCCAACTCCTACCTGCGAAATTACATGGTAGAATGCCACAAATATGGCCAAAATTATTACATTTCCACGAGCGCGTCCCAGGACTTCCTCGAGTGTGCGTTTGCTCCACTGATCTACTGACCTACATTTTGGGGAAGAACCAGAATTGTTTTCAAAGCGAAAGAAACAGCTCCCCTCAAATCCCACCCCGCGCATAGCATCGACTACAATCAACTATTATCACCTCATAGTCTAAAGAACTCACTCGTGGTGCTTTCAAGACAACTCCGAAAGATCAGAACCTCCAAATGAAAATTAGCGTACGGTTTTTGCGTAGAGGCTCCTATTGGTTGATTCTGATCCTTTTCAAACGTGAAACCCGGAGCTCAGTTTACGAGTTTCCGAGTTCCAAGTTGTCTTGAACGCGGTACAAGTAGGTCTACCAGTACCTGTTCGTTTGTCTGCGGTCCCGTCATTGCCGCCGGCGGCTAAATTCTCTTTGGACATGGATGGAGCCGGTCAGCAGCAGCCCGGCGCTGCAGAACATGAGGAAGTGGTAGTGTAGCCTAAATGTGGTAGAAGTAGCCTACTGTAGAAAAGGCGGGGGATTGTAAACGTACTTTCTTTTTTCCTTCTCTCTCTGTACTAACGCTGGGAGGGGGTAGATATAAAAACGTAGACCTACACGTGCAAGGATAAAGTAGCCTCATGGATAATGAGGACACAACTCCAGGAGAACGCGGAAGAGGTCAATCTGTCTCCTCCTATATCACCACTACACTCGCATTCATTCACTCAACCACCCGTGAAGGGGACACTGTCCATTGCATTCACACACATTCGTTTCGTAGGATATAGTCTGGCCCAGAGCAAGTAGGACAAACATTCATGAAACACAAATATTTGTTCATTTTATCCTCTAAAATTATAGGCTGCAAAGTGTAATTTTGCATGTATTTGAGGGAAAAGTGATTGTCTACATAGGCTACGACAGCACTGCTTTCTCGTGTAATTATCCGTGTCCAACCTGACAAATTACTATACATATATATAAGTAAACTCATTCGAGTGGTATTTTTCCCCTTCTTTCGAACATGTTTTTTGTCTCTCACCTCAGTGTTATTCGAGACCTCTGCACGAGACGTTATGTAAGTGTGCACGTGCCAACCAAGAATCGCGTTGACCTAAATATTGTTGCGTTATACAACCATATAACCGTCACGTGTAGCAGCTGTCTCATTAACCCGTCTGAAGCCCGGGGTGTAATCATTAGTCCAAACAGTTGCATTCCGTTTGGAAACTATAACGAGTTTCTGTTGGACAAATTTAGGCAAGTCACTCCACGTTCGTTCCGTTTAAGAAACGGTTTGCAACAGAATCGGCGGAATTGAAACACCCCTCTACAGCGAAAGTAAACGTGCGTCCCAGAGCACTTTACAGCCCCGCACACAACATTATATAAATGTGGGGAAAAATTGAAATTGTATAGGTTAGTCTTGAGCGTCATGGATTGAGGACATTTATAACGAATTTCCCTTTACGGATGAACCATTGGTCACTGTCATATCTTAAATTGTCACGACACTGCGAATAAATAAATTGAACCACAAGTTTGCCTACATGTATTTACACTACTATCTAGCCTACAAAATATTGTCATATCTGTAAAATAGGCTGTGTTTTGGCAAAACGTCTTGCCTTGGTGAACATAATAGGCCTATGTCTCTGAGTGAAAATAGGTAAATCCAATGACGGGAAAATCATAGGCTACAACCGTGAGACATTTATTATTGTGTAGCCATAGCATTGTAGTTCTACATGCGATGTCACAACATACATCATTTGAATAAAAAGGCACAACTGTATTTTCGTCATCAGTGTCTAAGAAGATCAGCCCGGTCTCTAAAAGTGCATGCGAACATCCTACATGAATGTTTGGAAATGAACAAAGGCTACCATCAAAATAATATATAGGCTACTGTATATATTCCCGAAATATTTTTGGGGGAGAGAAATATATTGGTAATACTTTATAATAAGCGTGATTAATAATGTATAGTGTATATAGCATTAATACATGCATTTTGTTATTTGTGAACATTTAAAAGCATTATAAGCGCTAATAATTCAGTAGTAGTGTAGCCAAAAGACCAGCAGATGCGATATAGAGTCATTTCATCTTACTGTCCAAAGGGAATACATGCAGCCTTCTATTCTCCATTCAGGCTGCTGAGGTCGATTTCCTCCTTAACTCGATTTAATGAGGTGAAAAAAAGAGAAATTGACATTGAATTCTCTGGCAACAGCTCTGGTGGACATTTCTGCAGTCAACATGCCAATTGCACACTCCCTCAACACTTAAGACATCTGTGGCATTGTTTTGTGTGACAAAACTGCACATTTTAGTGGCATTTTCTTGTCCCCAGCACAAGGTGCACCTGTGTAATGATCATGCTGTTTTATCAGCTTCTTGATATGTCACAACAGGTGGATGGATTATCTTGGCAAAGGAGAAATGCTCACTGACAGGGATGTAAACAAATTTGTGCACAAAATTTGAGAGAAATACAATTTGTGCATATGGAACATTTTTGGGAGATTTTATTTCAGCCCATGAAAAATGGGACCAACACTTGAAATTTTGCGTTTATATTTTTGTTCAGTATACATACATACGTACAGTTGAAGTCGGAAGTTTACATACACTTATGTTGGAGTCATTGTTTTTCAGCCACTGAACAAATTTCTTGTTAACAAACTATAGTTTTGGCAAGTCAGTTGTGCATGACACAAGTAATTTTTCCAACAATTGTTTACAGACACTTATAATTCACTGTATCACAATTCCAGTGGGTCAGAAGTTCACATACACAAAGTTGACAGCCTTAAAACAGCTTGGAAAATTCCAGAAAATGGTGTCATGGCTTTAGAAGCTTCTGATAGGCTAATTGACATAATTTGAGTCAATTGGAGGTGTACCTGTGGATGTATTTCAAGGCCTACCTTCAAACTCAGTGCCTCTTTGCTTGACATCATGGGAAAGTCAAAAGAAATCAGCCAAGACCTCAGAAGAAAAAATGTTGTGGCAAAATGGCTTAAGGACAACAAAGTCAAGGAAAATTATGTGGATATATTGAAGCAACATCTCAAGACATCAGTCAGGAAGTTAAGCTTGGTCGCAAATGGGTCTTCCAAATGGACAATGACCCCAAGCATACTTCCAAAGTTGTGGCAAAATGGCTTAAGGACAACAAAGTCAAGGTATTGGAGTGGCCATCACAAAGCCCTGACCTCCACAAAGCCCTGACCTCAATCCCATAGAAAATTTGTGGGCAGAACTGAAAAAGTGTGTGCGAGCAAGGAGGCCTACAAACCTGACTCAGTTACACCAGCTCTGTCAGGAGGAATGGGCCAAAATTCACCCAATTTATTGTGGGAAGCTTGTGGAAGGCTACCCAAAACGTTTGACCCAAGTTAAACAATTTAAAGGCAATGCTACCAAATACTAACTGAGTGTATGTAAACTTCTGACCCACTGGGAATGTGATGCAAGAAATAAAAGCTGAAATAAATCATTCTCTCTACTATTATTCTGACATTTCACATTCTTAAAATAAAGTGGTGATACTGACCTAAAACAGGGATTTTTTTACTAGGATTAAATGTCAGGAATTGTGAAAAACTGAGTTGAAATGTATTTGGCTAAGGTGTATGTAAACTTCCGACTTCAACTGTACATACGTAACATGCTTCACAAGCACATGACAAATGAAAACTACCTTCGACTTCATTCAGAAACAAGTTGACTGTTTTTGATTAAATTGTCTGCGCTCAACTGATATTGTTTTTAGCGCAAATCAATGGCGCACCCTACTGGGATACTTTCAGCAGCAGAAATCTGAATGCATGCTCATTATTCCTTGTATTTAACACTGTAAGATAGCCAACCGATGTAGTGACTTATCCATTTGGATTCTTTTTGTACCAATAGGAGCCTGGTTCTCAAAGTTCTAAATCATTCTGGGCTTTGTAGTTTTGGAATAGTTCATTTTGAGTATGAGTGAACTCAAATATTCAAAAAGTTTTGTACATATATAGTTCTACAGTAAATATATTAATTACCCCATCCATCCTTACTATACCTATTACAAACAAACAACATAAAACACTTAGACATCCTTGGTCAGTGTTCACTGATAGTTATTTCCTTTACCATTCAGTAACACTGGATCATTGTCCTGAGGCAACAGTTAATGGGCATGCAAAACAATGGCCGATTAATGCTAAGATTAGAACCTATTGAATAAAACAAATCTATAAAACTAAGGCTGCGTTTACATCGGCAGACCAATTCTGATCATTTTTTCACAAATGTCTTTTTTTTTAACCAATCAGATCATCTCTGAAAAAGATCTGATGTGAAAATATGTTTGGTCAAAAGACTAATTGGTGGGAAAAATATCAGAATTGGGCTGCCTGTGTAAGACATTCTTTGACAGAGGCCATTAGATCAAGTTCATTTGGTTTTGACGAGGTACACTCAGTCATTAACATTTATTCCCTAGTGAAATATATACATCACGTTAGGCTTCCAGTTCAGTCATATCCTCTATGTGGCTCCCTAACTCTTTAATAAAAACAGCGATTATAAATGTAACAAACAAGCAATCTATTGCAAGTATCTATTG
Organism: Salmo salar; assembly: GCF_965601325.2. Taxonomy (NCBI): domain Eukaryota; kingdom Metazoa; phylum Chordata; class Actinopteri; order Salmoniformes; family Salmonidae; genus Salmo; species Salmo salar. The sequence continues at coordinate 53,345,665 of NC_138297.1, forward strand.
CAGTTATACAATATGCACTACAATCGCTTAGTCCAACTGTCTTCAAAACCATAATTCAGAGTAGCCTATAATATGAGATTGTACCTATAGAATACACTGCTGTTTGCTGTGAAAGATAGTTGAACTAATGATTAACTCTGATGGAAATCAAGTCCTCTTGCGATCTTCTTTCCCAGGAATAGGAAACAACAGGGTTCATTAAAACACTTGCATTTGGAGTCACGCGATGATATTGTGTGGTCCTCCCACCACGACTCGGGAAAACATGCAGTTTATTACGCTACAGATGAAATAAATTAGGATGTATTCCAACCGTAGTGAAAGTGAACAGTGATGAGCTTGATTCTCCTTTCCAATAGACATTGAGGGTCTTATTCTGGTTACATGATGCTTGGCTGCCTTTTCACAAAAAAATGAAGTAATCTTGCGGTAGGTAGCCTAGTGGTTAGAGCGTTGGGCCATTAACCGAAATATTGCTGGATCGAATCCCCACGCTGACAAGGTAAAAATCTGTCTTTCTGCCCCTGAACAAGGCAGTTAACCAACTGTTCCCCGATAGGCCGTCATTGTAAATAAGAATTTGTTAACTGAACTTTCATAGTTAAATAATTTGTTTTTTTACAAATGTACATTTATCCATAATAATCTCATCATGTAGGTAGCCTTCCCGCACTGTAAATACGAGCTGTTGGCTAGAGCGCACGTGCCAATACCAGAGTGGGCACATTCACTATATAACGCAACATTTGTTGTGACAAAACCATCAGTAGAGTTGAAAATGAGAGATGGGTTTCTATCTTTTTGTCTTTTTTATTCGGTACATAGGAATTTAACCACAAAAACTTTTGCGGTTAAATTCCATGTGCACTGTGTCATCACGCACAGCCTTTTATCCACAACAAGTAAATTTGATGGAAACCTTTCTGGTGGGAAAATGCACATATTGTTTTAATGCAGGTTTGAGAATATTCGCATCAAAATCTGTTACCAACTAGATGGAAACCTATCATCATTTTGTGCAAATCCCCTACCACACATACACAACCCCTCCCTGTTCCCGCCCAGTGCCAACCAGTTATATTAAAGGGATAGTTCACCCAAAGGGTTAGAGATATTTGTGCCACAAATGCTAAAACATTAACATTTGGTAACAGTGCCAGGGAAATTAAAACCAAAGCATAGACTGCTTAAAGGGTAAGGTAACCAATGTGTAATTTTGGTGAACTATCCCTTTAATATATTTTTGTAACATGTTTCCGGTGAAAGACAAATCAAGTTAAGAATGAACAAATGCATCAAATAATGAATTTGAGTTAAACTACTTTTTTTATAAAAGTTACCTTAACTCTTCTCTATGTAAACAAATCGTTTTTATTTCCATTCTTGAATCATTTACAAGTTAAAGGGATACTTCGGGATTTTGGCAATGAGGCCCTTTATCTACTTCCCCAGAGTCAGATGAAGTCCTGGATACCCTTTTTATGTCTGTGTTCAGTATGAAGGAAGTTAGAGGTAGTTTCGCAAGTTAACGCTAACTAGCGTTAGCGCAATGACTGGAAGTCCATGGGTATCTTCTAGCATTGTTATATTTTAGGTATTTCGTTTTAGTCATCAACATTTTAATTCCTCATTAAACAGATGATGCGCCCTAATTTGTGGTGTGTTTGGGTGTTTACTTCTGCAAACATTTGGGGATTTATCAATTTGTTCATGGTCAAAATAAATAATTTGATACATTGAATTTACACCTGCTCCAGATCACATAGCATTTCAACTTTGACCTGTGCCAGATACAGGTGGCTTGGGAAAGTATTTACCCCATTTTGTTGCCCTACAACTTGGAGTTTGTATAAATTTGATTTAAACAACATGCCTACCACTTTGAAGATGCTAAATATTTGTGTGTGTGAAACAAACAAGAAATAAGACAAAAATAAATCAACTTGAGCATGCGTACCTATTCACCCCCCCAAAGCCAATACTTTGTAGAGCCACCTTTTGCAGCAATTACAGCTGCAAGACCCTTGGGGTGTCTCTATAAGCTTGGCACATCTAGCCACTGGGATTTTAGCCCATTCTTCAAGGCAAAACTGCTCCAGCTCCTTCAAGTTGGATGGGTGTACAGCAATCTTTAAGTCATACCACAGATTCTCAATTGGATTGAGGTCTGGGCTTTGGCTAGGCCATTCCAAGACATTTAAATGTTTCCCCTTATTAAACCACTCAAGTGTTGCTTTAGCAGTATGCTTAGGGTCATTGTCCTGCTGGAAGGTGAACCTCCATCCAGTCTCAAATCTCTGGAAGACAAACAGGTTTCCCTCAAGATTTTCCCTGTATTTAGCGCCATCCATCATTGTTTCAATTCTGACCAGTTTCCCAGTCCCTGCCGATGAAAAACATCCCCACAGCATGATGTCCTTGGGGTGATGGGAGGTATTTTTCCTTGATGGCCAAAAAGCTACCTTTTAGTCTCATCTGACCAGAGTACCTTCTTCCGTATGTTTGGGGAGTCTTCCACATGCCTTTTGGCAAACACCAAATGTGTTCACCTAATTTTTTCTTTAAGCAATGGCTTTTTTTCTGGCCACTCTTCCATAAAGCCCAGCTCTGTGGGGTGTACGGCTTAAAGTGGTCCTATGGACAGATACTCCAATCTCCGCAGTGGAGCTTTGCAACTGCTTCAATGTTGTCTTTGGTCTCTGATTAATGCCCTCCTTGCCTGGTCCGTGAGTTTTGGTGGACAGCCCTCTCTTGGCAGGTTTGTTGTGGTGCCATATTCTTTCCATTTTTTAATAATGGATTTAATGGTGCTCCGTGGGATGTTCAAAGTTTCAGATATTTTTTTAACAGCCCAACCCTGATCTGTACTTCTCCACAACTTTGTCCTTGACCTGTTTGGAGCGCTCACTGGTCTTCATGGTACCGCTTGCTTAGTGGTGTTGCAGACTCTGGAGCCTTTTCGAACAGGTGTCTATATACTGAGATCATGTGACACTTAAATAAAGTCCACCTGTTTGCAATCTAACTAATTATGTGACTTCTGAAGGTAATTGGTTGCACCAGATCTTATTTAAGGGCTTCATAGCAAAGGGGGTGAATACATATGCACGCACCACTTTGACGTTTACATTTTTTTTTAAACAAGTTATTTTTTTTCATTTCACTTCACCAATTTGGACTATTTTATGTATGTCCATTACATGAAATCCAAATAAAAATCTATTTAAATTACAGTTTGTAATGCAACAAAACAGGAAAAACGCCAAGGGGGATGAATACTTTTGCAAGGCACTGTAGCCAGGGCAACATTACACGAGTTTAGTTGGTTGAATATGCAAGTTGTGCTGAGGTGCACAACTAAATCAGAATCGCTGAAATGTTTGACCCCTACGTTTGAATATCTATTTGTATGACATCACCCACAGCGAGTGTTCACTAAACTTGAGTAAATGTTTACTATAAAAAAGTACATTTAATTGAAAATGTAGTTCCTAACTTAAATGGATGCATTTTGGGGAGCGATGTGAAGTGGAGATCAAACATGATTTCCGATGTTCTTTAAAAAAAAAAAAAAAAGGTGCCATCTGATATCTTTGTCAATAAATTTGAACAGAAACATAACTAATGTAAAGTTAGACTCGGCGAAATGACATTGCCACGAGCAGCACCGCAGATACGGAGATGAGCGAGATGCAAGACGTTGCTCTCCCGCAGTCACACACAGCATCTGAGCATGTGCACGGGTTTGCTTCATACCGTATACACGGTGGTAGCCACGGGACCAAAAAAGCAGAGAAGTTGAGTATCACGCTTCAACGCTCTTAGTTGTTGCGGAAATTAACCCAATATACTGTTTACTTTCTGCATCATATTGCTACCTTTAAGTATTAGTAGCATTGAATTTTCATTGACATACATGACTTGTCCTCTAACTTGCAAAAACAAATCTGCTTCTACATTACCGTTTCTTATCTCAACCACTAGAATGCAACACTTTTCTATGCATCTTTAACACCATTAAATAATTTAGAGCTATTAATTCCAGATTATCAAGGCATTAAATAGACACCACAATGGATTAATCCCAGAGCCATAGATACATGTACGGATAGCTCACCATACTCCATGTTAGCAGCGAACGTTCCATGACGGAAGGATTACTATTTGCATTGTAACTAGAATGAAACTTTTTGGCTAACATGGCACCCATAAAAGACTTGAAACGTTAGAACTTTTTATACCTACAAGTTTAGCAAACAATGTTTACTTAACATTAACTACATGCATTTTTCTGCAGTCATACACGAGGTCACTAGGATAACCCCCAACGAATACCCTGTGTGTGGGGCAGTCCTTCTCCAGTGTTTTAGACCCTGCAAATCAGTGTGTAAACATGCAGATATGATGGTCGCGTTCCCCTGCTCAGACGTTCCATCAACAAATGGTTGCGTACCTCGTCATCGACTATGCCGTCGGGCACCAGATTGCTATAACATGATGTGGTTAGCCGATAGGTAAAATACCTATCCAGGTGTTGTAAGATCGGGCATACTTCAAAGACGCCTGGGCAGAAGAACACGCCCGTTGATTTAGTCACCCAGTAGTAGTCACTTCAAAAGGGGAAGTTCAGTTTTTTCAGGTTAAGGAACCATCTAACATCAAGTTGTAAAACACAAACTTCCCCTTTAACAGCCCAAGCAAGGCCTAAGACAAAATACGATACATGTATATGTTCCTCTTGCCATTGGTGCCCCAATGGATCTGTGGCCAAGCAGGAAAACCCTGGTGAAGCATGAAGCAAAGAACCTCATCATCATTCTTGATCCTGTGCTTTCAGCACAGCAGGGGTTTACCGCCCAACCCTGTGTCTACATTGTCTCTCCCTTTTCCCTCCTCATCTCAGGCCTTCCCTGCCTTCATGTATGTGGGGATGGTGCCTCGCTGAGTCAGCCCCTCAAACCTCTTGTAGGTGTAGTTCAAGAACACCCAGTCCTTGGATTTGTCTGGCTCCGTCACGTTGGAAACTGAAACAAGATTGTAAATTATATACAACAGTGTATTAAGGTTAATACCAGTGTTATTGTCTCCTCCTTGCCACTAGAGGGCAACACTGAATAGGAACTTAATCTAGATCTCAGAACTGTAGGAATGTGTGAATAACAACAGGACTATGGGTCCTATTTAATCTAAATTGGAGATGAGCCGGAGATGATGACTCAAAGATTCCTGTACACCAAAGCAAACCTGCACCGCAGCACAAATGTTTCTTCTGCTTTAATAGTTTTTACATTTTCTCATTCATTTCATGCTTATTGTGAAGAACTTTGAGCTGCATTTCATGTATGAAAAGTAGTAGTAGAGACAAAGTGATTATTATTACCTGGCTGAAGGATGTCCGATTCTGGGAACTCATCAAAGTTCGATGTGTCATCGATGCTCTTGATCTCAATGGAGATGGCAGCTGGTCTTTCCCTATGGAAGGAGGGCAAAATGTGAGTCGTTGGTCTATTTAAAACCTTTGTCCTAATGCATTTTGCTGAAACGCACCAAAGACAACCAAATTAAAGCTAAGTGACTTGGCTTTTGTTTGGGCTGTGGTTGCATGTTATACCTCCTTTAAGATATTGCCATCACACATGCTTAGACACCCACACGTAAGTACTGAAGAACAAACACATACCTGATGTGTTCCCAGTCCACAGGCTCAAAGAAGGCGTGACTCTTCATCTCCTCAACACTCACAGCACCAACACGGTTCTCAGCGTCATTACAGTACCTGAAATGGGTTCATGTTGTTGGAACACCAAAGCCTTTGTTTCACAAAATAGGGAATCCATTGCGCTGAAATAAAATGTCAACTTTACTGCAGTTTGATACGGCGTGTTTTTGTGGATGTGATCATTTTAGTAACTCAGCCTGCAGATGTGACTTACGATCCAGTTATAATGCATTATAAGACATGTCATTAACATGTATGACCTTATAATGTCTTCGTCATTAACATCTCATAATGATCATGAGAAACAGCTATTTTGAGTTCTCCCAATCTAGCAAATGTGAAGCTATAGGCCTAAAATATAAGACATTATATAAGGTTCACATCTTTATAACAAGTATTAAAGCACTAACTATAAGTGTTAGCTGTCAGAGCAGCTTACGGATCACTGCACCTGTACACAGCCCATCTGTAAATAGCCCATCCAACTACCTCATCCCCATATTGTTTTTTTTGTGTTGCTATTTTGCACCCCAGTATCTCTACTTGCACATCATCATCTGCACATCTATCATTCCAGTGTTAATGCTAAATTGTAATTATTTTGCCTCTATGGCCTATTTATTGCCTTACCTCCCTAATCTTACTACATTTGCACACACTGTATATAGATTTTTCTATTGTGTTATTGACTGTACGTTTGTTTAACCCATGTGTAACTCTGTTGTTTTTGTCACACTGCTTTGCTTCATCTTGGCCAGGTCGCAGTTGTAAATGAGAACTTGTTCTCAACTGTCCTACCTGGTTAAATAAAAAATGATACCAGTAAAGTGTTATAATACTTTTTTCCTAAGAGGACAATACACTCTGAGACATACACACAATCGGATATCCTATAAGGTTTCATATGACCACAAACCTGAGAATCAAGTCCTTGGCCCGCTCTGAGATGGGCACCTCAGGGGGGAAGACCAAGGTCTCCTTCCAGTTCATCACCTTCCTATACGTCTCCTGGGGTGTTTCAGAACAGAACGGGGGGTACCCTGAGAGAGACACCAGGGGAGAATGTCAGTATGTTACAAAGTAGGAACAATGAGTTAGGACGTTTTTTCAGAAAGTTAGCTGGCTATCTTTGAGTTCATAATGAAACACAGACTTGGGCATGTTGTAATTGACTTGGTTACATAGACATACCTATCAGCATCTCATACATGATGACCCCCAGAGACCACCAGTCACAGAGCTTGTTGTATCCCGTCTGCAGGAACACCTCTGGGGCAATATAGTCCGGTGTTCCCACTGTGGAGTAGGCCTGTTGGTTAAACACAAACAGATGGGGAGACACTAATAAGTAAATTCAACCCAAAGGCTACAGTATTGGGTGTGCTTGTTTCACAGTCCATGGTCTGTGGTGCTCAGAAGATCCTTAACAAAAACACTCATGAGATCCCTGAGAGGGATCCTACTCAAAGGACCATTGGGAAGGGCGGTACCAAAGATAAGATGGCTTCCCTGTGGCTCAGTTGGTAGAGCATGGTGTGTGCAACGCCAGGGTTGTGGGTTCGATTCCCACGGGGGGCCAATACAACAAAAAAAAATGCATGAAATTAAATTAAATGTATGAAATGAACGCATTCACTACTGTAAGTCGCTCTGGATAAGAGCGTCTGCTAAATGACTAAAATGTAAAAAATAAATATAATGGGCAGTAAAATATATAGTCTCTCACATGTACAAACTCTTACCAGTTGCCTCCGGTTCTTCTTCCACGTCTCTGCTTTTCTCTTTGAGTTCATGTTTTGGAAGGCTGTGGAATATTGCAAGTTCAAAGACATGGCAGTGTTCTACCATAAAAACGACTGAATAAACAAATTCTATTTTGTCTGAATGAAAATAAAAGTGAATGATTCACAGGTTGTAAAGAGGGACTCACAGAAGTCACTGGGAGGGTTGTGTGTGAGGTTCCTGTAGAACTCTGTACGGTGGGCCTTCTTCAGTCCCGTACACAGACCAAAATCAGACAGCTTTACATGGCCCTGCAGAAGAAAAAAAAAAAGACTCTCCGATCACACCTTCAATATGAACGCTTATTATATACTTTAATTGAATTGGCCATCTGTAAGTGAATGCTTCTCTGTGTGCGTGTCTCTGAGCATGTGTCTGTTTGTGTACAGGGGTAGGCCTGGACCAGGCCAGTGTCTCACCCTGGAGTCCAGAAGCAGGTTATCAGGTTTGATGTCTCTGTGGATGAAACCCAGCTGGTGGATGGAGTCGATGGCCAGGACGGTCTCAGCTATGTAGAACTGGGTAGCCTCTTCAGACAGGGTGTCCTTTTTCATCAGCAGGGTCATCATGTCACCTGCACATTGAATTGATATTAATGACACTAACCCCGTTGTTTTACATGATGTAACAGATGACCAATTAAATTAAAGTATATAATAACAGTATACACTCATTGGCCAGTTTATTAGCTACACCCATCCAGTACCGGGTAGAACCCTTTTGCCTCCAGAACAGCCTGAATTCGTCAGGCATGGATAGTACAAGGTGTGGCATTCAGACGTTGCACAATTGGTATCAAGGGACCAGGAAAACGTGTGCCAGGAAAACATTCCCCACACCATTACCACCAGCCTGTACCGTAGACACCAGGCCGGATGGGTCCATGGACTCACGCTGCTTAAGCCAAAACCAGATGCTGCCATCAGCATGACGCAACAAGAACCGGGATTCGTCAGACCAAATTACAAAATGGTTTGATGTAATTTGTGGAAACCCACCTCCAGGTAGAAACTCCATGATGAGGTAGAGGTTCCTCTTATCCTGGAAACTGTAGAACATCTTGACCACCCAGGCCCCGTCCGCCTCCACCAAGATGTCCCTCTCTGCCCGAATATGAGCCACCTGCTCCTTCTCCAACATGTCAGCTTTCCTCAAGATCTTCATGGCATATATGTGCCCAGTGTCTTTTTTCTGCACCAAGCGGACCTGAGGACAAACGTAGGAGTCACACATGAGTATGCCACATTTGAGAGGCTTAAGTGTAATCAGTTGCTAACTGCTTGATAAATGAGTGGTCAGACCAAACCATGCATTGCAAACTTTTTTGAAAACTTCAGTAAAGACCATATTAATCCACAATCAATACCAGCATACACTCAAAGGTCCATATAAAGAAAATAAACTGAAGAGAGAGAGAGATATCATAACATACCTCTCCAAAGGCGCCTCGACCAATGACCTTTAGCGACTCAAAGTCATCCAGGCCCAGCCGGGTCCTCTTCAGCCGCAGGAACTCTGTCTCCTTCCTGGCGTGCTGGGAGCGTCGCATGATCTTCTGTTGAGAAACACGGGCACAGAGACACCGATAATCAGTTCCATTTGGTTTCCTCTAAAATAGTAGATGTGACAAACATGCAAAGAAAGTGCTACCCACGACTTTGATTCCAATCCACTATTGGAATTAAAGCCATCGTTCCACACGTGTGGAGGTTTACCTCTTCATCTATCAAGCCTTCCTCATCCATCACTTTCTCCAGCTTCTTCTGCCTGGAAAAACAGAGGGGAACATGCAGGTATTCTGAAACCAGTCTACCCCAGTCGTGTTACTCTGAAACCAGTCTACCCCAGTCGTGTTACTCTGAAACCAGTCTACCCCAGTCGTGTTACTCTGAAACCAGTCTACCCCAGTCGTGTTACTCTGAAACCAGTCTACCCCAGTCGTGTTACTCTGAAACCAGTCTACCCCAGTCGTGTTACTCTGAAACCAGTCTACCCCAGTCGTGTTATTCTGAAACCAGTCTACCCCAGTCGTGTTATTCTGAAACCAGTCTACCCCAGTCGTGTTATTCTGAAACCAGTCTACCCCAGTCGTGTTACTCTGAAACCAGTCTACCCCAGTCGTGTTACTCTGAAACCAGTCTACCCCAGTCGTGTTACTCTGAAACCAGTCTACCCCAGTCTAGTTATTCTGAAACAGTCTACCCCAGTCTAGTTATTCTGAAACAGTCTACCCCAGTCTAGTCCGTGGTGGTGTTGTCTTTCATGATCATGTCTCAACATTTTTCAGACATAAAACTGTGATGATTGTTAATGATTAAAGTGCAATTTCTACTCCAAATGTTATGGTGGCTATATAGCCTACCCTGAGAGTTATTGTTGTGTGTTACGGTTTCACCCACCATAGTAGAGATGTCCTACAGGAGCCATGGTACTTTGGCTAAACAGTTGTAATTGTGATGCTAGCTCACAAACGTGAGGATGCTCGGGTTGGAATAAACCCCAGCCATTTTCTAAAGAACAAAGTCTCTTTCATTCTCTCAACACAACAACCCACTATTTGGCTCCTCTTAAAATGTAGCCCAAACAAGCTTGCGTTGCCAAATGCAAATATTCGGAACACCTGGCTGTCACATGCATGGGTGGCCTATAGGAGACACGTACCTGGTCTCTCGCTCCTCGTGTTGTGTCAGCAGAGTGCTGTAGAAGTTCTCCAGTGTCAGCTTGGCCACGGTCACCCTCTCCCGGGTGTGGTTGCTCATGGGAAGGGCAGCTGCAGTCCCTCCCGTCATGGCCATACTATCCTGTAGAGCAAAGGGAAACAATGACAACACTGACTGACTGAGGCCCAATACACATGTACTGATATTCAACATAAGCCTACTGTACATCCAAAAGTATTTAGTTCCAGTTGAGTAATATCTGAGAGACATTGTATTGCTACTGTCTATTACTAGCAGTGAGGTGCCTGTTTTAACTTGTCTTTGCATAATACAGACCAGTATGCCCACACTAAAACATCTAATGTGACTTCTGTACCTATTCTCAGTAAATCTTATGTAAATTCATCCAGTGTAGATATGTATAGATTGCATTTGGATGAATGTTACAGTGCTATTTGGGTTGTTAGGTTATTTGGATCCATTCAGATATTTCTTGATTGTTTGTTAAAATCTTGTATTATTTATGTTCTTGCTTGACATTTTACTGCATTTTTAGGTGCTAGTAACATAAGCATTTTGCTGCACCTGCTATAACATCTGCTAAACTGTGTACGTAACCAAAAAAGGTTGATTTGATGCAAGTTCACTCTTTCTTGAAATACAGGTGCAGAGAGAGGGGCCATTGTGTGCAGTGGGGGGGGGGGGGGGGGGGGGGGGGGGAAGGAACGTTAAACATGCAATCAAGAAACCAAGTGGTCTCCACCCTGTGAGTCAGCACCGGACAGGAAGCAACTCCCCTTCAGCATGAAAAGACCCAGTCATGATGCCAGAGGGAGGGGGACTGTCTGGGACATACACACAGCCAAGAACAACACCAAGCTCCATGCCCTCAGCTACATCTCAATAGGCAGTGAGGAAGAGTGTTTTGGGGGACTGGTCCATAGGGTTGAGCTCATGTACCAGTCCAATGAATCACAACACAATTTCCAATGCCTGTTTTCATGAGTTGTGCACCAGGCTCCTGCTCCCGTTGCCTAAAACTTCACCCTTAAATTCTTCTGCGTTCCCTATGCAAAGGCCATCTTTAATTATACTATTAGGTATGTCAATTTAGCAACAAAGACATATTGTATTTTCCTGAGATTTAAACTAGTAGTTAGTACTAGTAGTAATGTCCTTTGTTGTGTGGATTTCAGACATTCTGTATCTCATCACGACTCAGGCATGATTGAAATAAGGATATTTCTGATGGCCTTACCAAAGCTTGTGAATTGTGATGTTTTATTTGAAACCAGTGTTTTGGAGGTCCCATTGTTATTTGAGAAATTTTAACTATTGAATTTGATAAATAGCTAGATCCAAAATAGAAAATGATTGGACGTAGACGCAAAATTGGAATGTAAAGACACATTATTTAATTCAATTCCAATGACTCAATGTATATAAGAAGATGCCCATGATGAGGACGCTGCTTATGTGGCGCCAGTGTTAATAAGGACTGTACGAGCAGGTGATGATGAACACGTCATTGCCATGATTTGTGCATTGGGTTGCGTAACACACGTAAACATGACAAAACCACAGGTATGCAGGCAACGAAACAAGTCCGCCAACGAGAAGATAACTGTATTGAATGCTGTCATTGCAATTTGACATCTAGGCTAGATGTAGGCTGTCTATGTCTTGATAGCTGCTGATCGACGTTGACCATAATGTCAAAACTATCCAGACTTGGATTTAATAATAGCTTTTACCTACCTCTGTATCCTGCTCCATATTCAATTGATGGCTAGGCTAGCTGCCCAGCCCTGCTCCAATATGACAGAATTTAGGTCCGTAAATTTAACTAGAGAATGAGGGGAAAGACTCGACGTTATGTACTAGCTATCCAGCGTTAACTAGATACACACACTGCAAACACGGACTGTGTATGGAGAAAATAAAAGACTTGAGTCAATGACAACTATTTTTGATATTTAACAAGACTAACAGTACAAGGGTTTGGTAAGCGTTGCTTGTCTCCATTCATCCATCTTCGACCTCAACCCTCCCTGTAAATAGTAAAATACCCAATTACTCCAGGAATGGATGCACTAAGAAACATAACGCTTACTCCACGCAAGTACATGCTACAGAAATGACACCTAGATTAGCCAATAGAAGAAGAGAAAATGAAATAAATGTTTATTTTAACCAATCGGTCATGGAAATATTGGGGACGTAACCTAGCTATCTACCAATCAGAGGAAAGTAATATGCCTTTTTTCAGGTCCGTCCACCGGTTTACCCTGAGCATGGTTGCGTTCCAGGCCGCCTACATTGTAGTAATTGAAAATACAGTATATTACAGGGAATGGTTTAACGATGATAGGACTGCAATGTGGCCAGCCTCTGGAACACTTCTCACTTCAATTAATCGTTGAAGACCGGTTTCCCAGCTAGTGAGAGAGTTTTATTAATGTCCCGGGTGAATCGGGTTAGCTTTGATGCATTCGTTTTGGAACTGGGCTGCATCCCCTGGGTGAATCAGGTGTCTGATGAAAACAAAAGCGATGTAGGTTAAGCATGTGTAGTAATGAGTAGGATTGTCTTTTCACATGCAAAATGGATTGCTTTTGATTAAAAGGCTTCATCTACCATCCAAATGAAAACTAGTTGAATTCAAACATATTTTATGATAAATAATGTTTCTGAATGATGCACAATGTTGACAATATCACGAGCTGTGCAGATTACCGTTCGATTTGAGCAGGGTGCGCCTCACTCCGAGTTCGCCCATTCACGTTATGAGCTACAGCCGGTTCTACCCGGGCTGCTCAATCGAAACCCCTTAGTATATAAGACTTAAAAAAAACACTTTCAATTCAAGGGCATTCTGTGTTGCATATCAAAATATAAAACATTAAAAAAACACTAACATTCCACATAAAATGCAAACACTGGACTTAATTTTAAAATGCCATTTATGCCTTGAAATAAACTGTTGATAAAAACATTGGTATAAAATAAATACAAAACCTGCCTTTCTAAAACAACAGGGCTTGCTTGTAAAGGGGTATTGTTTGTTGGCATGCAGCATGTAAAATGGGCTTCTATCAATTTAAGATTGTTGTTCCTTTTACCAGCTGCTTTCTGTATGTACAAAAATGGCTACCAACAGCAGTCAGCAGACTTAACAAGCATCCTCAAAATAACCAGGGTTAAGAAAATGACAGCAGATATTGACACCAGAGCAGTGCTTTTTAATCCAAAATAGAGTGTGCCAAGAAAAGGACAGAGTAAACAGTTCCTTGCTGGCAGAACTCAAGGTCCTTGTGTAAAGGAACATGTGGGTTCATGGCTTGCCTCACTGAATTCCCCAAGCACCAACTTCCCACTCACATATTGCGAGAAGTATTTTCCATAGATTCACATCCTTGAGAGGTCAGCTGTTCAGGTCCACCCAGTGGGCTCTTTATTTGATTTCCTGTACACATTTACGCCCTCTGGTGTATTTATGTGAGAAAGTGATGTGAGAATGTCTTTGCCCCATGTGTGGGGGTCATGATTCAGGCGGTGTGGTCTGGCTGGGTCCTCCACTGCGAGTACGAAGTTGTGACTGCGCAATATCAGCCAGGGCGCTTTGGATCTTCTCCAGTAGCAAGTCCCCACGGTATACCACCTCTTCGAGACGTGCCGCTGCATCATGATTCTCCTCCTCCAACTGCCGCAGACTGGCCGCCTAGGGAGAGGGGCAGGGAGTAAGACAAGAAAGGTGAGAGGGGGTGAGGGGGAAAAGAGGGAGTGAAGAAAGTCAAAACCTCCGTACAAAATGTATAGAAACTGTAGTTATTTGAGCGTGAAGTCATTGAAGTAATGTGTGCCAAAGTGAGAGTGGAGAGTAAATATTCCCATCTACACTTCTTATAAGGCGATTTACCAAAGCTATTTGTTTGTATGTCCGGGACAGGGCTATGGTAACCAATGCTAAGTATAGCCACTTACAAGCCTGACTTGGATTGCAACCAAAGTAGTTACAGATTCCAGCCAGTCCACCCCTGGCTCCATATGCTATTTCCAAAGTAAGAGATTGTAATACAGAATTAGAAGTGAATTATCGCTTTCACTTGAAAGAATGTACTATAATCATTTTCAACATGAGAATGGCACTCTAGTTAGAGGTTTTCCACTCCTGTTGAATCACAGGAGTAAAGTCAGCCTCCATACCTGTAGAGCTGCCGTGGACTCCTCACTAGGCAGTGAGTCAATCAGCACGTCCACATCCTTAGCTGTCCGGGCAATCAGTGCAGCAAATAGTTGGGCATACTCTAGGGAAAGAAATAACAACCCCATTTCAAATTAAAGGTGTAATCCGTAAACTTTTCATATGCAAATAGCGCTGTCCGGTCAAAGTCGTTATTTCCGTCAAATTGTATTATATTTATGCGACATAAGATTACATTTGTATCAGCAAGGTGTCAAATGACTTTCACATTGCTGGTGGCTAACAATGTAAGCGAATGGCAAGCGTATGTCTTGAACTTGGATCATCCTGTCCGAAGACAAACACACTGTCCACTGCTCCAACTTGGGGAAAGTCGTAACAGACTTACATTTGTTAGGTTCCTTATACAAACCCCTCAGAACTGGAAGCACTCCAACTTTCTTTCAAGTGCCTTCCTATGTCCATCCTTGCCTCCAACAACATCACATGAGAGTACATCATAGAAATCAAATCAAGGATTCTATTTCTGTGGAGTACAACCCACTTCTGACACCAGCGCATTGCTGGTTAAGGGCTTGTATGCAAGCCTTTCACTGTGAGATCTACACCTGTTGTATTTGGCGCAAATGGGTGTAAGTCTTTAACTCAGGTTGCCTAGTCCAAAGGCAAACATGCCCCAATGGTGTCCCACTTGGATCTAATATCTGACATGTCCTTACCCTCAGTGGGGTTCGATGGCTGGTCCTTGTTGATTGCTGTCTGTATGTTGTTGAACGAAGCTGGCGGCGCACACTGCTGCAGCACCCCGATTGCATTGCAAAACTGATCAGCAAGCTGAAAGACATCAAAAACACGTCAGAAAAATATTGTCATGAGAGCATATTGACTTAACACAAATAAGACATTAAACAACGTGATTGTTTGTTAGTTAGCTAAAGTTAGTGAGCTCAGCAAACCTTGCAACCAAGAACCGATAGAGAACTTAGCCAACTAGCTAGCTGTCATTATTCAGCCTAGTCCGCTTCCAAATACAAAGTCAGTCAATCTAAACGTGACATGACAATTTGCTGAGCATGAAAAAAATTGTGGGGTGCACTAATAGCTAAATGAAAAAAAATTGATCATACCGAATTGACTGCATCTTGAAGTTGCGTTAGCCTGTCCGCCATCTTTGTTGTTTCTCCTTGGATTTCCGGGCTGACTAAACGTTTCTTAGCGTGTTGTTGCCACCCGCAGGTTGGAGTACACAACGCACACAGTGAAAGAAAATCTAAGAAAGAAAGAAAACAAAACTGGAAAAGGAGTATCAGAGATGTTAAGTAATGTAATCAGTATCTGATTGGGGGAAAGTGTCTGATAGACCTAGCTATCCTAACTGGAATACAGAAGGAGGGGAAGCTATTCAGTTTGACCGCAGCGCTTGTAATCTAAAGAATCCGGAACGTGCCCATACATTTCCCAGACTGCAGCAGTAACAACAGGAAGTGTACAGCTTGGCTAAGGAGTTTCTCGCTAAGGTAAATCTACGAGTATTGGTTCGTTTTATGTGTAATTTCACTTTTCTTCTTACAGGTAAGTGTAGCAACTTTTCAGAAAATACAATACCAACATGAGACTCTTGCAGCTTTTGTTTGCTTGTATTTTCAGTGACCGATTCACCTGATTTCCGTAGCATTTAACTAGCTACTGTAGCTAGCTAACCTTGTTGATTTGTTAGCTAGTATATCAACAAGGTTAGCTAGTATCTGACTGACAACTGCCTAACAACATCATTCTGATTACGACAGTCAGTAGGCTGCCGTAATTATCATTTAGCTAAGGTACCCTGTTCGAATACTTTGCAAACATCCTTTTGGTTGTCCACTGGTCAGTCACTGGAAAAATAGTCAGAAACTCTGAAGGTTAGCTGTATACCAGGGGCGTATACCAGAAAATGTTGTAAAACGTTTCCTAAACGGAAACAAACGGGGCGGGACCTTCCTTAAATTGTCCAGTAGAAACTCTTGTTTTTCTCTGTTTGGTTATTAAAGGGTAAACGGTTTACGTAATGAATACGTCCCTGCTGACCGGGAGATTATACGAGTTAGCGAGCTATTTAGACAGTAACGGTACATGAATGAGGGTCCAGGTCAATCATGATGTTTAGTATTGTTAGGATATGGTGACTCTGTCAGGATTTTAGTCCATGCATTTTGACAAGCTCATGTGCCAAGTATTTATATAATGGATGCCAAGATGCAACTTTGCCTAAGATCTTAAGTCTTCTAAGTTACATTAGGACTGATTTGATAAATATGGTTGGATCTCCCTATACTTTAGCACATACTTATACCAATCCAATGCTTTCAAATCCTTGAGGGGCAGTGAGCAGGTGCACATTCCAGGGAGAAGGGGGAGAAATTGAATGATGTATTCATGTTTGGTGAGGCTTTGGAGCAGCAACTTAACCTTATTTTCCTTCCAGTGTACTTTTTCAAACAGAGATGACGTGTTCATTAGAAAATGTATTATCAGACGCCAAGTCGCTGGTGGAAAGACTTCGCAACCATGACAATGCAGCGGAGGTACTTATCGAACAGACAACGTCCCTTAACAAGAGGGTGGAGGCGATGAAACAGGTAATGCAGCTCTTTTGATTGGTGTTGGAAAGGGTACACACTTGCCTTTAACTGACCTTTATTGAGTTGACTGGAGTTCTGTGTATCTGTTTGCAGTATCAGGAGGAGATTGAATCGCTGAACCAGGTGGCCCGGCATCGGCCCCGTTCCAGCCTCGTCATGGGCATTCAGCAGGAAAACCGGCAGATCCGTGACCTACAGCAGGAAAACAAAGGTAGAGCACTGAGTGTGATAAGCTGAAAAACAAATGAAGCTACTCTATTTATTGGTTTCATAACAGGCATATTACCAGTTGAAAAAGTACCCTGTCTGGATAAATCCATAGAAATGTGCGTATCTATATTTTCTCTCCCTGCAGAGTTGAGAACCTCCCTGGAGGAACACCAGTCGGCCATAGAGCTCATCATGACTAAATACAGGGAGCAGGTCTTCAGACTCCTCATGGCCAGTAAGAAGGATGACCCAGCCATCGTCAACCAATTAAAGGAGCAGCACACCACTGTGAGTGACCCACCCTCTTCTTGTGTCACATCATACTCAGGAGCTACCCTTTCTTCTTGTATCGAGGAAGTTCAAAGCAAATATTTATATTGTTTCTATTCTATGACTCTGCAGGAAATGCAAGCGCACATAGACAAGATCAACGAGATGGCTACGGTGATGAGGAAGGCCATCGAAGTGGATGAGGGGAGGTTGTGTGAAGACGAGGAGAGGATTAAGCAACTAGAGGTGAGTCACACAGGTTGGCTGTATTCTCGCAGTTTACTAAAAGCATTGACTGAGTACTAACAGTACTACTATTTCAAACATACTGTTAAACGTATGCATGTTTTTTTGGGTCAGCTGGAGAACAGTGGTCTTCGTGAGCTGCTAGGGATCAGTCGAGAGGCCTTCCTAGTTCTGACGAGAGAGGAGGCCTCGGATAGCACATCCCTGTCTGCACTGTTGACCAGCGCTGACATCAGCCTCCGGAAGAGTTAGGCCCACACCAGCACTAGCTTGGAGAGAGTGTGTGTATATATGCGCCCCCACCTTGTACAGACCATACCCCCCAATCCCCTACAGCCACACAGACTCCCAGAGGGCACTCGACAACGAACGATGCCACAGGTCATACTGCCGCCCACCTGTCATGCTACAATGGAGGTATACAGCAGGAAGCCTCTGAGACAAATGGGAAAATCCTCCATCAGTTTAGTCTGTCATGCATTTTTAATCTTGGCACACATTGTGCTATCTGATGAGCCTGTGGGGTTTTAAAGTGTGAATGAATGAAAGTGCTGCTCTTGAATGACAATAAAACACTTGAAAGAAACATGTTAAAGTTTGGCTAGTGCCCTCCAGCTGAAACCCAGTGGTGGAAACACCGTATGCGTGAACAGGACTCTTTGGAATGCACAACTTACTGTATGTAGACTGTAAATTAGACCTAATGGTTGCACCATGATACATCACAACTTCACTGATGACAAACTTTGGGACAAGAGGAGCAGAGAAACGAACAAGTGATTTTTAGGACAAACAATTTATCACATTTCTCACACAACAAAACAAACACTATAGACAAACAGCCCATTTTAAAACAAGACATGGCACATGAAAAGGTAAGTAGCTAAGAGCTGTAGTGAAAAATACTGAAAGGCAACCTTGACTTTCAAGAAAGCTTCATGAGTAATCTTAGTGCATAGAAGCATTTCCTAGTGTGGAATTTCAACAGTATGGCTATAATTTTACTATGTCGGCCTCCTCACACCCCTGTGTGTTTTGGTTTGGAAACTGAGAAAAGTAGAAATGGCCATTTCTACCTGCATTTCAGTCTTTCCCATCCTTGACATTGTAATGCTAATCATGAAAGATCAATAAATTCCCTATCAAATTTTAATTCAAC
Source organism: Salmo salar (assembly GCF_965601325.2). NCBI lineage: Eukaryota > Metazoa > Chordata > Actinopteri > Salmoniformes > Salmonidae > Salmo > Salmo salar. Next base: position 53,364,536 of record NC_138297.1, read on the forward strand.
ATCCTGTCGTGTGCAAATGGCGAGGATTTACAAAATCACTGGTGGGATATTACACTGCATCTGAGGATACCTTGTTGTTTTGCACAAGAGGTAAAATAACCTCTTAAATTATCCACTTAAGTTTCAATATTACTGAACATTGAGGAAAAACTGACATTGGTCATGGAATGCATTAATAAACCATGTCATGTGACTGCAGGCAAACTCCTGTACGCATCATGAATGCCTCAATAAGCCAGATTTTCATACCAAATCACATACTGGGTGGGTAATGAGAGAGAAAGAACCTAAAGAAAAAGTCCCACAAAACACATATTGGACTACCTTAAAATCAGTGTTTCCCCTCGGTTCATTTAGCAGCGGTGGCCCACAAGACGCGCTTTTAAAGGGATAGTCGTTGGCTCAATGATTGGAGGTCTATGGGAACAGCTGGCAGGACATTGTGCTTACAATACTAGCAATGCACCCACCCAGCTACCCTTGCACCACTGCTAAAAAAAAGTCATAGGGGAAACACTGAAAATGCTTTACCAAACAAAGGCGGGCAATAGAGAACATAAACAGCAGGCCCACTTTAAGGAAGCGTTAGGCCAGCTGACAGAGCAATAGAGGCTGTGGCACTTGTCGTTTGCTCTTCCTGCAACTGCTCAACACTTCAGGAAATCCTGAAGGGCTTGGCAATATCACCATTTCCTATAATATCAGTGTTCAGGATCCACCTACACCTGCCACTTGTGGTTTATGATTTTAGAGTGCTATCAAACATGTCCATGAAATCAAGAGAGGATACATTTTAGGCTGCAAGTTCCCACCCATACCACTAAGTGTTCGATTTAACAACTACGTTTCGCAAAAAGGGTCCCCAAAACACATGCATATTTCAATATAAACCAAACTCATATTTCTTAAAAATGTAATTGTTCATATTTGTAAAAAGAAAAAGAAAAATAGTGGCCTCTAAATACACAGTTTTACAAAACATGGTGTAAAAGTGACAGTTTGCCAACGAAAATGTTGACAAAACATTAAAAACAATTTACAGCCATTGGAGCCAAAATGGGAATACCCAGAACTGGTATTAAGATAAACAAAGTATACTTACTTTTACACTAAAATGAATACCTACCTACCTACCTACCTACCAAATGTTGCTGTCAAAGCCATCTCAAAAAGACTGTCTGCATCTTACTGTTCCAAATGTTTTCTTGTGCTTTTCAGTGGTATTAAAACACATAAGTTGCCCATACCGGTATGCTGTAACCCTAGTTGTTTAAAAGGCACTGTGATGTACTAGGAGAGATGGTGCCCAACTATTTTGGCACAATATTAAGTGGCAGCGGTAACAACTTCCTCAGTACCGTCTAAGAACATGCAGCCAAATACCATAAGACTGAGGAAGTGAAACAAATCATGCTCGAAAATAATGCTTTGAAAATTCTGTGTGCACTTTGTGGCAAAGTTCTTCCCCAGGCATATAAACACTACCTTAATGGACTGTTACCATCATCAAAGGAATGAAAACATCCATAATCTGGAATGGAAAGACTCCAAACGCAATGGTGCTTCCCCTGTAGATAGAGAGCCCATGCCCCATAGCAACCTCCTAGTGGGGTGAATCAGTCTACCTTGCTGGGTAAAATGGGTGGGTTTAAAGGAGGAGGGGTGTGCACTCGCCAGCCGACTCTCTCCTGCCAGTCAGCTGTCGGGCACGGGCGAGGAGACGGGACGGGAGTGAGGACGTGTGGTGGCTTGGGTCCAGAACGTTGGTCTTGCGGCGCTCCCGCTCTTGCAGCCACATGAGATAAGGGCTGGGGGGGAAGAAGGGCCGTGTGCGTTCCCGGTAGAGCTGTAGCACGATACCAGACACACCCAGAACCACCCACACTGTGATCATGATGAAATCTGGAAGACCAAGAAGACAAAAAGATGTTAGGTTGAAAGGTCAAAATCAGGTGCACAACATATGGCCTGCCGCAGGTTAAATAAAAGAAAACTCTCTGAAGTGATTTTACTCACCAATGTCCTGGAAAGGCACATCAGTAAAGGCCTTGCTGAAGTTGTCGTTGAGGAAGCGTTTGAGAATGTTAAGGGTGATGTAGGAGAGGCTGGTATATATGTAAGCATTCACAGCCAGCACCACAGCATAGGCTCCAGCTACACCACACGTAGTGATGTTACCCTGCAGACAGACAACACCCACACAGCAATTTTACCCAGAGACTCCATTTCCATATTTGTCCTCCCAAATCTTTGAAAGTTCTAAGCCCTTCTTGAGTTTAAAGTGGGAGGGGACTATGGCGTTGAATTGGACAGCCACTGTAAAGAACGTGCAGAAGGGTAGGGATCAGGGCCTACCTCTCTTGGCCAGCGGACAAAGAAGAGCGGTACCCCCACCACGATGCAGCTGAACGTCACCCAGAACACCACATTTGAACGGAACACCTGTATGTCACCTGGGGAAGTGATGAGAATTTTTTTACAACTTTGTTACAATACTTTCTGTGTCATACAACATTAATCTGATTGAGCATTATCCTGCTTGAACTAGTCAATCAAATAAATAATCATCTGATGTAGGTGTTTTTTTGGTTCTTTTACCGACAGGCGTGAAGAAGACAATGGAGGAGATGAGGAACCCCAGCATGAGACCGACGACGACGACACAGGACATAACTGAGCCAAAGCGCCACCAGCTCATCACCAGGATAACTCCCCCCACTACGCCAATCACTGCTGTCAGCGTCAGACGGACTGCAGGGAGGAAACACAGACACTGCTGTCAGGGTCAGGCGGACTGCAGGGAGGAAACACAGACACTGCTGTCAGGGTCAGGCGGACTGCAGGGAGGAAACACAGACACTGCTGTCAGGGTCAGGCGGACTGCAGGGAGGAAACACAGACACTGCTGTCAGGGTCAGGCGGACTGCAGGGAGGAAACACAGACACTGCTGTCAGGGTCAGGCGGACTGCAGGGAGGAAACACAGACACTGCTGTCAGGGTCAGACGGACTGCAGGGAGGAAACACAGACACTGCTGTCAGGGTCAGGCGGACTGCAGGGAGGAAACACAGACACTGCTGTCAGGGTCAGGCGGACTGCAGGGAGGAAACACAGACACTGCTGTCAGGGTCAGGCGGACTGCAGGGAGGAAACACAGACACTGCTGTCAGGGTCAGACGGACTGCAGGGAGGAAACACAGACACTGCTGTCAGGGTCAGGCGGACTGCAGGGAGGAAACACAGAGTCTGCTGTCAGGGTCAGGCGGACCTCAGGGAGGAAACACAGACACTGCTGTCAGGGTCAGACGGAGAGGGAGTTGGAAAAATATCTTTATTTTTCATAGAGCTATAGAAGAATGAGAACCTGAGCTTCTGGCAGGAGGTCCATCTCAGACTGACCCCAAATAAATGAAAGCAAGTCCAGGAATTTCTTCAAGTCTAAACTCAACTGCTCTACAGATAGATTAACATTCTTTAATAATCTTTATACTAAACCATGTGCTCTTCAGCATGTTGGAACCCGTGCGCCAAATTAATTACTGGAAGTGCTTTTACAGTGAGATGTTTGTTCTACGCAGAAATGTGTTGTTTCACACTGAACTGTGTGTTGTGCACTGGGGAAGTTTCCCATTGCATCCTGGATGAGTTTTTGCACCCATCCATCAGCTCCACCACTGACCAAATCACATTAGGGTTTGAGTGTGTAATTCTGAATTCATACGCTCACCTCCATCCTCTATGACTAACACATATACAAGCCAACACTGACATCACCTTGCATATGGGGAGCACAAAAACCCATGCAAGCCATTCTAGGTTTCTCCAAATCAACATACACAAACTAACATAAGCATAAAATGCATACGTGACATGTTTTGCTCGGCCTTTAAGATGGCATGTGGGGCGGCAGGTAGCCTAGTGGTTAGAGTGTTGGGCTCCCCAAGCTGACAAGGTATAAATCTGTCGTTCTACCCCTGAACAAGGCAGTTAACCCACTGTTCCTAGGCCGTCATTGTAAATAAGAATTTGTTCTCAACTGACTTGCCTAGTTAAACAAAGGTTAAATGAAAATGTTTAAATAAAATATCACTTATCTCCATACTGTAACAACTGTACTGACTTTGCACTGGCTAATCTGATTGCATTTCCCAGTTAAGGAGACCAACAGGAGTTTTTTTCAACTGAGCTGACCTGATTGAATCCCAGAAAAACTCTATGCTTTCAGGGGGCACCGACTGGAGCTCCCAAATTAAAATAGGATAATTTTTGGGGAAAATCATATTGATATGGCATGACTATCTAGTTCACATTTGTGAAAGACCTGTGACGATTAATGCAATTTGTCTGGCCGCAAAGCCAGTTTGTATGGCTAATTTAATTCCAAAATACTGTATGCTTTGGAGACGCATTAAAATCTAGAGGGAGTACAGAGATAACTGAACAAGCATATGACCAAATAAATTGAAGCCAATGTTTACTATAGAAAAAAACACAACAGAATTAATATCCTTATCAACCTGGCTGACAAGGTCAACAATCTTCTTATGTTCATTTGAAATCTCTTGAACTTACTGTCATAGTCCAGCTTTGTAGTTCTTGTGATCAGGACAAAAAAAAGAAACGCTGCAAAGCCAAAGCCCATACAGAATAGCTCTAAGAGAGAGGAAGATGGAGAGGGGAACAAGGGAGGAAAGTTTAATACGGGAGAGCAACACAGTAAACACACATTTTCTAGCATGACATCTAAGACTGGTTTCACAGACCCAGATTAAACCTGGTACTGGACTAAAAACATGACCAGCGAAGAGTCTATTTATTATTTTTCTTTCACATTATTTTTGCCCATTATGTGGGAGAAACAGTTTACAAAAAGACCTTTAACATCCAGCCCATATTTTCATTAGCTGGCTGGCATGAACTTTAAACGAGAGTTGGCCTTTCACAAACCATAAATAACTGAGATACAGCTATTAGGGAGCAGCTATTTATTACTGGTGTTCTATAGGGAGGAAAAGCCCTGGACTTCTCAAGACAGTGATGTAGTGGAAAACTTGGTAAGTCAACACTTGTTTCCAACTACTCACCACATTTGAAAAAGCGGTGCCCAAAGAAGCACACGAAGAGGCCAGCTAAACCAGCGATGGTGAAGAAGATCCTTGTGGATATCTTCCCTAGAGGAAAAGAAAGTACATCAGCCTTTAGTCATTCTGTCTTTCCCCATAGTTGGTCTAACTTGTTGTTGGTCTAACAAGAGACTCTGTGTCGACTGTTTGTCTTTTTTCTCCTGCTCTGAAATTGCTTATTGCTCCATTACAGTGTGTTACTGTTGATGAGAGTTGACATATGGGTTCATAAGTCAGTTGCTAATAAAAATAGAGGCTGAAATCAGCTGACAACATATTCCCAGGGTACTGGTGTCGATCTTCCCTGGTCTTAAATGCATGCTGTCCTTCAAGGTGCATTCCATAGGATTTCCACAGAAATAGCCCTCAAGGTCTCAGCCAGAACGATTGCAGTACAGTAAACGTCTTCTGTGTAGAATGACATTATGCTCTCGTTCCACTCAGCAACAAGTCTCATTGAATAAGGCCCCGGGAATTCAGACAGGAATACTCATATCTTTGGAAATGTCTCCATTATAGACATATATTGACTGACGTTTCCCTGCAAAAAGACCCTTTTGACCCAGTGCTGGTTGTCCCACTTACCCAGAGTGTCGCAGCCATCCAGGGTGGAGGAGAAGCTGCAGGCATAGGTATGGACAGGGATATACGAGGAAGAGGTGTTAAGCACTGGGTCTCTGACTATGACAGAGTAGATGACACCCTGGCCCGGGATGGAGCTAAACACTACCTCTGTCTTGTCATTGGATGATAGTGTCATGATCTACAGGGAGAAAAAAAAGGAGAAAAGCTCAGCATACCATTACACCACAACCAGCAAGTTTACAGTGTACAATCCCAATCTGTATTTTTATACATGTCCATTTTGCACTACATTCACACTGTTATCTATCAACTAACCCTTTTCCCATGCTCTCTCATGGTCTGCACATTGGCCACACTCTGGATGCTGGTGATGAGGCTCTGCTCTGATAGGTCGCTCTCAGGCAGGAAGTACTGGTAGATATCATACCTCAGGCGCCATCGAGTGTTTTCACCTACTTCAGTGTCACAGGCGGGCGGATTGGAGCCCCTGAGGAGGTGCCAACAGAGGTCAGTTCACAATGGATTCTGAAAGTTTGCTTTAAAGTACGAATGCGCATTTAGGGAAACAGCACCACTGTTCGCCCCCCAGTGCCTTTGTTATTGTTTTGTTGATGAAAACAGAGCAGAGAAGAGTCCGGCAGCGAGGTAAAAAAAAAGTGCACTGCATATTTGGCTGTTCTATCGCGTGTACAGTGATGTCAGAGGAGAAAAACAGTGGTTGTTGTAATATCCTAAACGGACATGGCACTTTCACCTATTAAGGATTCTAGCTTTAAACAAAAATGTTGTCGATTTTTATATTTAAAAAATTCTACATATTTTTCACAATGAAATAAGATAGCTCAGAAGGGCCGTCACAAATAATAATAACACAGCAATATGAAACTGCAACAGAAAGGGCCGTAGTGGGTTTCTTTTTTTAAATACAATTTAGAGACTACGCAAAATAAGTGTCCCCATCACTTTGGTCTCATTCAAAATCTTTCAAAATCTTTGTGACTCTTTTTTTGTTTCGCCACAGACCTCCCCAGACCTCTTTGGTAGTTTGCTTTCTGAATCACTGCTTTTCAAAATCTCAGTTTATTTTGGTTCCAGGTAAATTTAGATACAGTTCAGTCTACAGACCACAGGCCAATGTTACATTTTAGCTGCTTGATGCACAACAGGAAGATTGTGTGTGTGTTTTCCGCTCTGCAGCCTGCTTGGCCCTGACAGAATTTTGTGTGTGTTTCCACTCTGCGGTCTGTGTAATGTGAGTGAGTAGGTACTGTATGTGGAAATACTAAAAGCCAGCACTTCCCATATCCTGGTCACCAGATCTGTTTGGGCTGTCTTGCCAACTCCTATGATCATTATCACACCATAGCCTGATTAACAGCAACAAAGTATTTTCTTTATTTACATAAGAAAATATCAATGATTTCCCTCTCCCAAAATGCTGAAGAGGTTGGGTTCCAATCACTGTACCTCGCCACTTGTGGGTAAATCTATTTTCTCTACTAAAGCACATTCCTAGCCAGAGCCCTGGCATTAAGACATTTCTTACTTTGCTTCCACCACAACGAAAGCCACACAAATGTAGGACAACACATAATCCACTCATAAGAATGCATTTTCTTTCAGTCACAGGACTATTTATTTGGCTAATTGTTGGCTTTTTACCAGGGTTAACTTTAAAATGTATAAATGTAACAGTTTAGCTTCCGTCCCTCTCCTCGCCACTACCTGGGCTCGAACCAGGGACCCTCTGCACACAACCAGGGACCCTCTGCACACATCAACAACAGCCACCCTCGAAGCATCATTACCCATCGTGCCACAAGAGCCGCGGCCCTTACAGAGCAAGGGGAACAACTACTTCCAAGCTCTCAGAGCGAGTGACGTCACCAATTGGGACGCTATTAGCGCGCACCACCGCTAACTAGCTAGCCATTTCACATTGGTTACATAAACAAAAACATATGCAGAGTGTGCCCTGCCTCACATTTGTTTGCAGTGAGACAGAAGTGATTAAATCCAAGACGCTCGTACATAAACCCTCTAGCGTGTTGTTACCTTGAATAGCCAATATTTGCAGGTGCAAAGCGGATAGTAGTCTCAAAAATGTTGTAGTGGAGGTAGACATTTGGGTCAATGTCCAGGTCAAACTCCAGATTACAAGCTCCAGGGACTGGGTCTGCAGAGAGAGAGAAAACACATCATTAAAACCAGCCAATCAAGTCACTGTTTTTTCTTGAAGTCCATTGACAGTGCAGTAGTAGCAGACTGTTGAGAGTTTGTACCATTGGTCTATGCAGATGGCCTACTGGTGACTGTGGAGAAGTTGTAGAGTGCAGATTACTCTACACAGATACAATCAGTTAGGTGGAAGACAAAACAGCTTTGAAATTTGTCCTCAGTTGACTATTTGTTTTGTTCAATAATCTAACTGACATACTTTGTTTGAAACGGTACTAGAACCTCTTGCTATTGTTTTGACATGGTATATGGAGTGGTTAAAACAATGGTGGATTGAGGGTGAGTAGTGAGAGGTAAAATATCCTGGAATGCTAACAGTGATGTAAGGCAACATACTGCAGCCCCTTGACAGATAGTGGGAGGCCACCTAAAACTTAGAGGAATTGGTGGATTATTTTGGGAAGTGGAGATGGAAGGGCATACATACCAGAGCTGGTGTAGGGGAGGATGACCCCAGTGCCGGCCACAGAGTTGCCATCAGGGGCCAGCAGGAACCAGGAGAACTTGGTCTGACCGGGGATCAGGGGTGAGAGAAGGCCTGAGTCCACCGCTGTTAGAGAGAGGCCCAGCCCTGGCATCTGCCCAAAGTAGTCAACCAGACAATCACTCAAATAGTCAGTCAACAACACAGCCCTAATCCATCCAACTCAGTCACCAAACCAAAGCCTGAAATCCCATGAAGACCTGTGTTCTAAAGCTCTAAGTCAATCTTTTGTTGATTTCAATGCACTGATTTGCCTGAAAGTTTCAGTTGCTCTCAATGTTCTATGTATCCTGGCAAATAATGTCTCCATTGTGAGTAACTCTAACGTAGTAGTTACCATATTACCACCATGTTATTAATGCTTTATTCAGTGCTGTAATGTAAAGTACTACTGAAATGTGCACAGACGCCCGGCTGACACCTAGCTGTAGGCTATACCTGCCAGATGGTTTTGATAGTGGAGAAAAAAAACGACTTGTAGTGATATTCACTTCCAGACGACACTCATTAACTGTCTATGCTGTGTTTGGTACATTTTCCCCTTAACAGTTGGGGACAGTTTTCTTTGTTGACTTCACTACAGTCAGAGCATGTTAACTGCTTTAGCCTATTCCCACCATGAGTTACGACTACTTTGAGTTACGACTACTTTGAGTTACGACTACTTTGAGTTACGACTACTTTGAGTTACGACTACTTTGAGTTACGACTACTTTGAGTTACGACTACTTTGAGTTACGACTACTTTGAGTTACTTGTGTTACGACTACTTTGAGTTACGACTACTTTGAGTTACGACTACTTTGGGTTACGACTACTTTGAGTTACGACTACTTTGAGTTAGTTGTGTTACGACTACTTTGAGTTACGACTACTTTGAGTTACGACTACTTTGAGTTACGACTACTTTGAGTTAGTTCAAAGCGTTTTCAGTAGAAAGAGGGAAAGGCGTTCACAAAGGTTTCCGTCAGCACCAAAGAGCTTGTGACCAGCCTAACACATGACCACAGCTCTACTCAGAGTGTCTGCAAATCTCACAAGACTCCGCCGCAAGTGGGTCACTAGAAATGGTGTGTGTGTGATTGGGTGATTGGCGATTGTTTCTTCACCAAACCCTTAGGATCTCTGGGACCAAGGCCAGGATTGGTCAACCTATCTTACCCTTGCCTCATGCCCCGTCTTCCTCCCATGATGAGCAACCAGTCTGGTTCCACATCATCTGACTTCCCTCCACAAGTCAGTGGACCGATCAGTGCCAATCGTGTGTGTGTGTGTGTGTGTGTGTGTGTGTGTGTGTGTGTGTGTGTGTGTGTGTGTGTGTGTGTGTGTGTGTGTGTGTGTGTTCGTACGTGTTTGATAGGGTAATAGGTCATATTGAATGAATGAACATTGACCTGAATTAGACTATTACATAAATCTATTTTACCCTGAGCATGTGTGTTTGTGTGTGAGCCAGTGTCTTACCCTGGTGTAGGACAGCGTAGCATTGCTGTGCTGTGTATGGAACTGGAGGGTGATAAAGGCCACTTCAGGGGGGATTCTGGAGACCACTGCCTGCACTGTCTCGTTCTCATTCACATTCACGTTCTGAAAGGTGTTGAACAGAAAAACCACCCGATCTGAGAGAGGAAATATATGTTACAGCATTATCCTCCCTGGCTATCCACAACCTGTTACTAGGTTCATTTATATACGGTGGTTCCTAAATTATTCACACCGTTAAAGATGAGCCAAAATGACTGTATAAAATCAAAAATTCAAATACTGAGCTACAGTATATTCTATGCTCAACAAATTTGGAAATGATATTGTTTTAAACTAATACAATTGCTCAGAGAAAGAGATTCTGTTTAACTAGTAATACTTTTTTTCTCAAAAAGGTAGTGGTAAAAAATATTGACACCTCTGTTTTCAATACCACTCATACCTCACCTTGCAAGGATAACAGCACTGAGCCTTTTTCTAAAATGTTTTATGAGTTGGCCACCCGTAAGTGTGAATGTCTTTCCAGTTCTGCTGTTCTGATTTCTGTTGACGGCCCACTGATAAATCTCGCACAGGGTGCTGTGACTATGTGGTTACGCCTGTGGTTTTGACAACATCATCCAGGATGTGAGCCTATCGTAAGTACATCTGAGAATGACACCTTTAATCCACAACATACACCCAAAACAAGGCAGGCCAGATCCTCATACAACACAACTATTGTAACTATTGTGACACCAAATAGACTACTGGTTGTGTATTACACATGCCTTTTCACTTTCTACTCTCTTGCTCCCCATCCTTTGTACAGCCTTGTGTCTACTTTTCTGGTCGCTTCTTTTCCATTCGTTTAACAAAAAACGTAAGCAGCCAATTCCTAATGCCTGCTGCTTTCTCAAGCATTAAATATGTCAATGGCATCCAACCTGTTCACTAGCGACCATTTCACTTGCAGTGTAATTAGCCCTACATTTCAATTATATGTAGTAGTAAAGTAATCAGATTCCATGAGAGAAATATCTATTTTTTAATGATGTGCATCCTGGCATGGCAAGAGTGGGTGTATACAATCAGCATTTTATCCTATGTTTAGTGTAGCATTTACATAGCCTATACAAACTGGGTATAAAATTGAGTGAAATATAAAACATATTTTTTTACTATGAACAATAATAGCCTTTTTTGAAATCCCAGAATAATCCCACACAACTATTTTACTGTTGAAGACATTGAATAGTGTTTTGCTTCCACTTTTCCAGCAACTAGTACAACTGTCTTCACTTCATCATAACCCAAACAATAAGGATGTTTAACTCCATTGTTTATTTTTGTTGATATTTGAGTCTTTGTAAACAAACAATGCCATTTCAAAATACAACTAGTTAACGTTAGTCCATATCATGGACTATCAGCCCGTGCATCCACAGTTCCATCTATGAATTTGAGTGGTTCATATTTCTCCAGCCTCAATGTGAAGACTAACTGCAACAATAGGTAACATCTCTAAACATAGGAATGGTTAACAATTCATTAAGTTAGTGGAGTAGATATCTCTGATTCAAAAAAGGCGTATATATCTTCTTCTTATAAAACAATAAGACGCTAGCTAGAGTATGATTGGCTTTCAGCCAGCAACCTTGATGATGTAATCTGAAAGTTATACAAATTAATCTATTGCCAATTGTATTTTAAAATATTGAACGCACTACTTACTTTCCACTTGTGCTACAACTCCATCACAGACCAAGACATATAAAAATATGTACATTAGCCAGGAGGACGGCATTTTCTTCAGGCCCACGTTCCTACTTCCTAGTCTGCTACATTCACTTGCAACACAGTTGCTGAGATATTCAAAGGCTACAGGCCAGCGCAACATAGTGTGGCTACAAATTCGTTTTCATTGCTGTTGTTGCTTCCGCGGAACAACTCCAACCATGTCCGGTCGCTCAAACGTACTACGAATGTCAACTGCTGCAAGCCACTTCCTTTCTCCAGGAGACGTCAAAACAAACTGGGCAGGTCCCAGTCCCTAGTCCTAGTGTGCGTTCCAGAGCGCATAGATTGTAACCTCGTGCTAGGTCTACATTTGCCAATCACTGAACAAAACAGCAACTGGGTGATTATGAAACCAGTTTTAAACATATCTGTAGCAAATTGAGTTACAAAACCATGATGTATCTGCAAAAATCAACTATCATTCTAAGGACTAAGATGTATCGTTTTTGGCAAAGTGTTTATTTTAAATCCATTTTTAATTTTCTACAGAATTTTGTACATTTTCATACCAAATTCTCATTACCGAAATGCATCCAGACTAAATTCTCGGGTCCAAAATTTGTAAACAATTTTACTTTAGAAAAACCAAACTTATTTGAATAAAACACAAAATATGTTGCTGTAGTTTGTCCATAAATCATAAAATGTAATACACGTTGACATTTACATTAAACTATCATATTTAGTTTTATTAACCCATGATGCATAGTCTAGAGTTGTAGCGGTTAAGTTGATATATTCATTTAAATGCCTTCAGAATGAGGTTCTTATTCTCAATCACCCACTTTACCTCACTTGACCTTCTCATTACCAAAACGGCTAAAACACTCCAACTGGAAAAAAGTCTGATATAATTGTATAGTTATTTTATAATTTAATTTATTTTCAGTGTTATGTTTAACTCAGGCTTTTTTATTTGGCGAGAAATGTGAACAAAATATTAGAATGGTATTGGTTTATTACTTTTTTGGACTGTTACGGTAATGAGAATTTTGTGGAAATTTTGATAAAATGCACAATATCTGATAAAAAAAAAACATAATAATAATTATGAAACAGATACAGTGCCCTCAGAAAGTATTCACACACCTTGACTTTTTCCACATTTGGTTGTATTGCAGCCTGAATTAAAATGTATTAAATGGAGATTTTTTTTAGTCTCTGGCCTATACACAATACCCCATGTTTTCAAAGAGGAATGATATATATACATACACTACCGTTCAAAAGTTTGGGGTCACTTAGAAATGTCCTTGTTTTCCATAAAAACATACATGAAATGAGTTGCAAAATGAATAGGAAATATAGTCAAGACGCTGACAAGGTTATAAATAATGATTTTTAATTGAAATAATAATTGTGTCCTTCAAACTTTGCTTTCGTCAAATAATCCTCCATTTGCAGCAATTACAGCCTTGCAGACATTTGCTATTCATTTGCTATTCTTGTTGTCAATTTGTTGAGGTAATCTGAAGAGATTTCACCCGATGCTTCCTGAAGAACCTCCCACAAGTTGGATTGGCTTGATGGGCACTTCTTACGGTCAAGCTTCTCCCACAACAGTTCAATAGGGTTGAGATCCGGTGACTGTGCTGGCCACTCCATTATAGACAGAATACCAGCTGACTGCTTCTTCCCTAAATAGTTCTTGCATAGTTTGGAGCTGTGCTTTGGGTCATTGTCCTGTTGTAGGAGGAAATTGGCTCCAATTAAGCGCCGTCCAATGGGCATGGCATGGCGTTGCAAAATGGAGTGATAGCCTTCCTTCTTCAAGAGCCCTTTTACCCTGTACAAATCTCCCACTTTACCACCACCAAAGCACCCCCAGACCATCACATTGCCTCCACCATGCTTGACAGATGGCATCAAGCACTCCTCCAGCATCTTTTCATTTTTTCTCCGTCTCAAGAAAGTTCTTCTTTGTCATCCGAACACCTCAAACTTTTTCCAATCAGCATCTCTCCAGTGTCTGTGTTCTTTTGCACATCTTTTCTTTTTATTGGCCTGTCTGAGATATGTCTCTTTCTTTGCAACTCTGCCTAGAAGGCCAGCATCCCAGAGTCGCTTCTTTACTGTTGACGTTGAGACTGGTGTTTTGCAGGTACTATTTAATGAAGCTGCCAGTTAAGGACTTGTGAGGCGTCTGTTTCTCAAACTAGACACTCTAATGTACTTCTCCTCTTGCTCAGTTGTGCACCGGGGCCTCCCACTCCTCTTTCTATTCTGGTTAGAGCCAGTTTGCGCTGTTCTGTGAAGGGAGTAGTACACAGCGTTGTACGAGATCTTCAGTTTCTTGGCAATATCTTGCATGGAATAGCCTTTATTTCTCAGAACAAGAATAGACTGATGAGTTTCAGAAGAAAGTTCTTTGATTCTGGACATTTTGAGCCTGTAATTGAACCCACAAATGCTGATGCTCCAGATACTCAACTAGTCTAAAGAAGGACAGTTTTATTGCTTCTTTAATCAGAACTACAGTTTTCAGCTGTGCTAACATAATTCCAAAATGGTTTTCTAATGATCAATTAGCCTTTTAAAATTATAAACTTGGATTAGCTAACGCAACGTGCCATTGGAACACAGGAGTGATGGTTGCTGATAATGGGCCTGTCACGCCCTGAACATAGAGAGCCATTGTTTCTCTATGGTGAAGTAGGTCAGGGCGTGACTGGGGGGTATTCTAGTTTATTATTTCTATGTTGGTGATTTGTATGATTCCCAATTAGAGGCAGCTGGTAATCGTTGTCTCTAATTGGGGATCATATTTAAGTAGCTGTTTTTCCCACCTGTGTTTGTGGGATGTTATTTTGTGTTTTTGTGTAGGTGCCTATTTGCACTTCACTGTCTTCACGGTCCTGTCACGGCTGTCTGAAGAATGGGACAAAGGCGCAGCGTGTATATCGTTCCACATTTTATTATAACTGTGAAACTATGCAAGACATACAAATAAACTAATGAACAAACCAACAAACCATGACGAAGAGGTGCAACATACACTTACGCAACATAATCTCCCACAAACCCAGGTGGGAAAAACAACCACTTAAATATGAACCCCAATTAGAGACAACGATAACCACCTGCCTCTAATTGGAGATCATCCCCCCCCCCCCAAAAAACCCATAGAAATACAACAACTAGAACTGCATGTAACGGTTGTCGTCGGATAAAGTGGACCAAAACGCAGCAGGAATATGTGTACTCATCTTCTTTTATTTGGTGAAGAAGGAGAACCAAAATAAACACGCACACAAAGAAAACACAACGACTATTCACAGGCTGGTAAGGCACAAGGCTATACACAGAACAATCTCCCACAAAGTACTCAACAAACACATATCTATATATAGGACTCTCAATCAGAGGCAACTAGAAAACACCTGCCTCCAATTGAGAGTCCAACCCCAATTAACAAAACATAGAAATACAAAAGCCTAGACAGAACATAGAAATACACTAACATAGAAGAGTGCCCAAAAACCCCCGGAATACATAAATCAAATACCCTACTAAACAAACCACCACCCCGAACCACATGAACAAATACCCTCTGCCACGTCCTGACCAAACTACAATAACAAATAACCCCTATTACTGGTCAGGACGTGACACTGCACATAGAAATACATAAACTAGACAAAACCCCCAACATAGAAAAAAGAAACTAGAACCAACATAGACATAAATAAACTAGACAAAACCCTCTGTCACGCCCTGACCTACTCTACCATAGAAAACTAAAAGCTTTCTATGGTCAGGACGTGACAGTTTCGTTTGATCATTTATTGTTTTTGTATTTTGCTGAAGTTTCACGTTATAATAAAGATGTGGAACGCTACTCACGCTGCGCCTTGGTCCAATCATTACGACGATCGTGACAGGGCCTCTGTACGCCTGTGTAGATATTCCATACAAAATCTGCCGTTTCCAGCTATAATGGTCATTTACAACATTAACAATGTCTGCACTGTATTTCTGATCAATTTGATGTTATTTTAATGGACAAAAAAATTGCTTTTCTTTCAAAAATAAGAACATTTCTAAGTGACCCCAAACTTTTGAACGGTAGTGTATATATATTTTCTAACAAATGAATTACAAATGAAAAGCTGAAATGTCTTGAGTAAATAAGTATTCAACCCCTTTTTTATGGCAAGCCTAAATAAATTGAATAAAAATGTGCTTAACAAGTCACATAATAATTTGCATGGGCTCATTCTGTGCAATAATAGTGTTTAACATGATTTTTGAATGACTACGTCATCCCTGGACCCAACACATCCAATTATCTGTAAGGTCGCTCAATCGTGCAGTGAATTTTAAACACAGATTCAACCACAAAGACCAGGGAGGTTTTCCAATGCCTCGCAAAGAAGGGCACTTATTGGTATATGGGTAAAAGAAAAAGCAGACATTAAATATCCCTTTGAGCATGGTGAAGTTAAAAATTACACTTTGAATGGTTGATCAATACATCCAGTCACTACAAAGATACAGGCCTTCCTAACTCAGTTGCCGGAGAGGCAGAAAACTGCTCAGGAATTTTACCATGAGGCCAATAATGACTTGAACACAGTTACAGTTTAATGGCTGTGATAGGAGAACTCTGAGGATGAATCAACAATATTGTAGTTACTCCACAATGCTAACCTAAATGACAGTGAAAAGAAGGAAGCCTGTACAGAATACAAATATTCCAAAACATGTATCCTGTTTGCAACAAGGCACTAAAGTAATACTGCAAAAAAATGTGGCAAAGCAATTACATTTTTTGTCCTGAATAGAAAGTGTTTTGTTTGGAGAAAATCCAATGCAACACATTACTGAGTACCGCTCTTCATATTGTCAAGAATAGTGGTGGCTGCATCTTGTTATGGGTATGTTTGTAATTGTTAAGGACTGGGGAGTTCTTCAGGATAAAAAAGAAACAGAATGGCGCTAAGCACAGGCAAAATCCTAGAAGAAAACCTGATTCAGTCTGCTTTACATGAGACACTGTGAGATGAATTCACCTTTCAGCAGGACAATAGCCTAAAACACAAAGCCAAATATAAACTGGAGTTGCTTACCAAGAAGACAGTGACTGTTCCTGAGTGGCCGAGTTACAGTTTTGACTTAAATCTACTTGAAAATCTATGGCAAGACCTGAAAATGGTTGTCTCAATATCTAGCAATGATCAACAACCAATTTGACAGAGCTTGAAGATTTTTTAAAGAATAATGGGTAAATGTTGCACAATTCAGGTGTGGAAAGCTCTAAGAGACTTACCCAGAAAGACTCACAGCTGTAATCGCTGCCAAAGGTGCTTCTACAAAGTATTGAGTCAGTGGTGTGAATACTTGTGTAAATTAAACATTTCGGCATTTCATTTTCAATAAATGTGAAACAAATTCTACAAACATGTTTTCAAGGCAATCATTTTTTAATTCAGGCTGTAAAACAATAAAATGTGGAATAAGTCAAGGGGAATGAATACTTTCTGAAGGCACTGTAAGTACATATCCTAACCTCAGTGATCCAAGAGGAAATCTAGCGAAAATGACCCTTGAGAATATTTGGGTCAAATGTGACCCAGCTACAGTTTATGGGGGAAATAAGTAATATTATTTGTGTAAAATATTATATTGTGCAATATGTTTGAATTCTTGGAGTATGATAAATATGAATTTGTGTTTTACATTTTTCTGTCCCAATTTTAGTCCTATTTCACCTCCAATTCAAGCCACCAGGAGGCCTGAGTGTAACGCATATAGAACCTTACAATTGGCAGTTTAAACACTCAAGTTGAGGCACAGGCATTTTGGCATTGATTGCCCTGTAAACTTGTTTCAGTTGGGTTGATTCAGACAGTCTGGTGTTTTACGCTACAGACGTTTGCAAGATTATTATATGGTTATCAGGGTCATATTCATTAGGACATGCATACCATAGCAAATGTGGATGGATTGAATCTCATCCCTTTTAAGAAATGGCACTGGGTATTACAGTTACATAACTTTGATTAGTTTAGCAGACAATCTTATTTGCGATTTACAGTTAGTGCACTCATCTTAAAGGGGTAATCTTCTACATCCATAGAAAATATGTAATTGCTACATCAATTTTGGGACTTTTAAATTAATGATATGTACCTATTGATTCTTGAAGAATATAATTTATACACTGAGTGTTCAAAACATTAGGAACACCTGCTCTTTCCATCACATACAGTGCCTTCAGAAAGTGTTCATAACCCTTCACTTATTCCACATTGTTGTGTTAAATCCTGAATTCAAAATGGATTAAATATATTGTTTTTTTCACCCATCTACACACAATACCCCATAACTGGAAAACATGTTTTCAGAATTGTAACAAATTTGTTGAAAATGAAATTCAGATAGATCTAATTTATTTAAAGTATTCACACCTCTGAGTCCCCCCTTGTAGAAGCATGTGAGCGATTACACCTGTAAGTCTTTCTGGGTAAGTCTCTAAGAACTTTCCACAACTGGATTGTGAAACATTTGCCCATTATTATTTTAATAATTCTTCAAGCTCTGTCAAATTGGTTGTTGATCATTGCTAGACAAACATTTTCAGGCCAAGCCATAGATTTTCAAGTAGATTTAACTCAAAACTGTATGTCAGCCACTCAGGAACATTCACCGTCTTCTTAGAAAGCAACTCCAGTTTAGATTGGGCCTTGTGTTCTAGGTGATTGTCCTGCTGAAAGGTACATTCATCTCCCAGTCTCTCGTGGAAAGCAGACTGAACCAGGATTTCCTCTAGGATTTTGCTCCCCCATCCGTAAGGATTACAAGCGTACCCATAACGTGATGCAGCCACCATTATGCTTGAAAATATGAATGGTGGTACTTAGTAATGTATAACACTTTGTATTCAGGACAAAAATGTAATTGCTTTGCCACATTTCTTGCAGTATTACTTTAGTGCCTTATTGCAAAGAGGATGCATGTTTTGGAATATTTTTATTCTGTACAGGCTTCCTTCTTTTCACTGTAATTTAAGTTAGTATTGTGGAGTAACTACAATGTTGATGATCCATCCTCAGAGTTTTCCTATCACAGCCATTAAACTGCAACTGTTTTAAAGTCACCATTGGCCTCATGGTAAAATCCCTGAGTGGTTTCCTTCCTCTCCGGCAACTGAGTAAGGAAGGCCTGTATCTTTGTAGTGACTGGGTGTGTTGATACACCATCCAAAGTGTAATTTATAACTTCACCATGCTCAAAGGGATATTGAACATTTTTATTCTGTACAGGTTTCCTTCTTTTCACTCTGCCCTTTAGTATTGGGAGGGTGCTCTAGCCAACAAACAGCAGAGACCTGAGGACACCATTCCAACCTGGAACTGAGCCAGATACAAATTCAATTATCACTAAGGTGTGAAGTAAAACAAGTGTCAGGAGTCTTTGAAGTGTCCTCTGAAGCCCCCTCTTGCTGTTCAAAGACCATTCACTGGCATTTTCTACAAAAAATCTGCCTCCAGAAATAAAAGCTTCTTCCAAGTGGGTGTGACACATACTCCCATTGCCTGCTGCACTGCTGCTTGGATTCCACCTGGCGATCTGTTCACTGTCTGCCCTGGCCTGTCTCCCCCTGTCTGGTACAGGTACCTCCATCATACTCACCCCTCTCTCATGAGCTTTCGCTCGCCTCCAACACTCACGCACTGTTGGGGCGACTGACTTGCACTTACAATGGCTAGCCCCAAGTCGTTATATATATATTTTCTTTCTTGTGCATTTTGCTATTTGCCTCATGACTCCTGCATACTTTGTTGACTACAAACTTTCTTTACCCAATCGTGGGACAGACTATGTTTGTTCCCACACTCGGGACTCTGACTCTCTACTGGTTACACAGACTTTTGGCCTCCCATCCTATTCTAACCCCCTCTCGCCGGCTTTGTATTCATGTTACCTGATGAAATTGCTGTACAATATGATCTTGTTGCCATCTGATGCACATTCAGATGTCATAAATCAGCACTGCATATCTCTCCCTGTACTATGCCGTGCCTTGATTGCATTACTGTTGATGATATCTGGAAATGCGCACAATTCTGACTTGTGCTCTGATATCTGCTTCACTGATTTCTGCTCTCGTAAAAGCCTGGGTTTTCTGCACGTTTACACTAGAAGCTTATTACCTAAAATGGATCAATTGAAAGTGTGGGTTCACAGCTCCAATCCGGATGTGTTGGTCATTACTGAGACGTGGTTAAGAAAGAGTGTTTTGAATACTGGTGTTAACCTTTCTGGTTATAACCTTTTTCGGCAAGACAGATATTCCAAAGGTGGGGGAATGGCAATCTTTACCAAGGATCACCTTCAGTGCTCGGTTGTCTCCACCAAGTCTGTCCCCAAACAATTTGATTTGCTGGTTTTAAGCAATAAAAGCATTAACTGGCCATGGCAGAACACTGACATTCCTGTCTTGCAGGAAATCACGCACAGAACGAGCAGTATGGCTGGTGGCATTGTCATGCTAGAGGGTCATGTCAGGATGAGCCTGCAGGAAGGGTACCACATGAGGGAGGAGGATATCTTCCTTGTAACGCACAGCGTTGAGATTGCCTGCAATGACAACAAGCTCAGTCTGATGATGCTGTGACACACCGCCCCAGATCATGATGGACCCTCCACCTCCAAATCGATCCAGAGTACAGGCCTCGGTGTAACGCTCCTTCCTTTGACGATAAACGTGAATCTGACCATCACCCCCGGTGAGACAAAACCGCGACTCATCAGTGAGGAGCACTTTTTGCCAGTCCTGTCTGGTCTAGCGACGGTGGGTTTGTGCCCATAGGCAACGCTGTTGCCGGTGATGTCTGGTGAGGACCTGCCTTACAACAGGCCTACAAGCCCTCAGTCCAGCCTCTCTCAGCCTATTGCGGACAGTCTGAGCACTGCTGGAGGGATTGTGCGTTCCTGGTGTAACTCGGGCAGTTGTTGTTGCCATCCTGTACCTGACCCGCAGGTGTGATGTTCGGATGTACCGATCCTGTGCAGGTGTTGTTACACGTGGTCTGCCACTGCAAGAACGATCAGCTGTCCATCCTGTCTCCCTGTAGCGCTGTCTTAGGCATCTCACAGTACAGACATTGCAATGTATTGCCCTGGCCACATCTGCAGTCCTCATGCCTCCTTGCAGCATGCCTAAGGCACGTTCACCCAGATGAGCAGGGACCCTGGGCATCTTTCTTTTGGTGTTTTTCAGAGTCAGTAGAAAGGCCTCTTTAGTGTCCTACATTTTCATAACTGTGACCTTAATTGCCTACCGTCTGTAAGCTGTTAGTGTCTTAGCGACCATTCCACAGGTACATGTTCATTAATTGTTTATGGCTCATTGAACAAGCATGGGAAACAGTGTTTAAACCCTTTACAATGAAGATCTGTAAAGTTATTTGGATTTTTACAAATTATCTTTGAAAGACAGGGTCCTGAAAAAGGGACATTTCTTATTTTGCTAAGTTTAGCTCTTTGTTGACTGTTGCTGGGTGCTCTCATCCTCCATCAGCACCGGCCGGTACCCTACCTGCCCTAAGCTCTCTCCTGGCCCCTTACACTAAGTCTGAATTTGTCCTGCTAGGTGACCTAAACTGGGACATGCTTAATCCACCTGACCAAGTTCTAAAGCAATGGGACTCCCTAAATCTTTCTCAGATTTTCACCCATCCCACAAGGTATGACTCCAAACACCCAGAAAAGGCTACTCTCCTTGATGTTATCCTCACAAATAAACCTGATAGGTATCAGTCTGGTGTTTTTGGTAATGACCTTAGTGATCGCTGTTTTATAGCCTGTGTTCGTAATGGCTGCTCAGTGAAACGACCTGTCCTGATTTGTCATAGATGCTTGCTAAAAAACTTTAATGAGCAAGCCTTCCTTCATGAACTGGCCTCTGTAAAATGGTATAGAATCAGCAGGATCCCCTCTGTCGAAGACGCTTGGACCTTCTTTTTTGATATTTTCAGTGGTATTGTTAACAAACACGCCCCCATAAAGAAAATGAGAATTAAAAACAGGTTCAGCCCCTGGTTCGACCGTGATCTTGCAGAGTTACTCCACCTCAAGAATTGCATTTGGCGAAAGGCTCGGCACATGCATACTCAAGCTGACTGGCTATTGTTCAGGTAAATGAGAAATAAGTGCACTCAGGCTATCCGGAAGGCCAAAGTTAGTTACTTTAAGGAGCAGTTCTCTCTCTCTGGGTTTAACCCCAAAAAGTTCTGGAATACGGTTAAAGACTTGGAGAATAAACCCTCCTCCTCACAGCTGCCCATGTCTCTTAATGTTGATGATGTGGTTGTTACTGACAAGAAGCACATGGCTGAGCTCTTTAATCACCACTTCATTAAGTCAGGATTCCTATTTGACTCAGACATGCCTCTTTGCCCGTCCAACATTTCCTCATCTCCCACCCCTTCTAATGCGACTATCCCCGATGCTTCTCCCTCTTTTTCCTCTGCCCCACTACAAAGTTTCTCCCTGCAGGCAGTCACTGAGTGAGGTGCTAAAGGAGCTCCTTAAACTTGACCCCAAAAAACATCTGGGTCAGATGGTTTAGACCCTTTCTTCTTTAAGGTTGCTGCCCCTATCATTGCCAAGCCTATCTCCAACCTTTTTAACCTGTCTCTCCTTTCTGGGGAGGTTCCCATTGCTTGGAAGGCAGCCACAGTTCGTCCTTTATTTAAAGGGGAGATCAAGCTGATCCTAACTGTTATAGGCCTATTTCTATTTTGCCCTGTTTATCAAAAGGGTTGGAAAAACCTGTCAATAATCAACTAACTGGCTTTCTTGATGTCTATAGTATTCTCTCGGGTATGCAATCTGGTTTCCGCTCAGGTTATGGATGTGTCACTGCAACCTTAAAGGTTTTCAATGATGTCACCATTGCCCTTGATTCTAAGCAATATTGTGCTTCTATTTTTATTGACTTGGCCAAAGCTTTCGATACGGTAGACCATTTCATTCTTGTGGGCTGGCTAAGGAGTATTGGTGTCTCTGAGTGGTCTTTGGCCTGGTTTGCTAACTACCTCTCTCAAAAAGTACAGTGTATAAAGTCAGAAAATCTGCTGTCTCAGCCACTGCCTGTCACCAAGGGAGTACCCCAAGGCTCAATCCTGTTGCCCCACGATCTTCTCAATTTACATCAACAACAGCTCAGGCAGTAGGAAGCTCTCTCATCCATTTATATGCAGATGATACAGTCTTATACTCAGCTGGCCCCTCCATGGATTTTGTGTTAAATGCTCTACAACAAAGCTTTCTTAGTGTCCAACAAGCTTTCTCTACCATTAACCTTGTTCTGAACATCTCCAAAACAAAGGTCATGTGGTTTGGTAAGAAGAATGCCCCTTTTCCCACAGGTGTTATTACTACCTCTGAGGGTTTCGAGCTTGAGGTAGTCACCTCATACAAGTACTTGGGAGTATGGCTAGGCGGTGCACTGTCTCTCAGCACATATCAAAGCTGCAGGCTAAAGTTAAATCTAGACTTGGTTTCCTCTATCATAATCGCTCCTCTTTCACCTCAGCTGCCAAACTAACCCTGATTCAGATGACCATCCTACCCATGTTAGATTACGGAGACATAATTTATAGATCGGCAGGTAACGGTGCTCTCGAGCGGCTAGACGTTCTTTACCATTCGGCCATCAGATTTGCCACCAATGCTCCTTATAGGACACATCACTGCACTCTATACTCCTCTGTAAACTGGTCATCTCTGTATACCCGTTGCAAGACCCACTGGTTGATGCTTATTTATTAAACCCTCTTAGGCCTTACTCCCCTCTAGCTGAGATATCTACTGCAGCCCTCATCCTCCACATACAACACCCATTTGCCAGTCACATTCTGTTAATGGTTCCCAAAGCACACACATCCCTGGGTCGCTCCTCTTTTCAGTTCGCTGCAGCTAGCGACTGGAACGAGCTGCAACAAACACTCAAACTGGACAGTTTTATCTCCATCTCTTCATTCAAAAACTCAATCATGGACGCTCTTACTGACAGTTGTGGCTGCTTTGTGTGATGTATTGTTGTCTCTACCTTCTTGACCTTTGTGCTGTTGACTGTGCCCAATAATGTTTGTACCATGTTGTGTTGCTACCATGTTGTTGTTATGTTGTGTTGCTACCATGCTGTGTTGTCATGTGTTACTGCCTTGCTATGTTGTTGTCTTAGGTCTCTCTTTATGTAGTGTTGGCTCTCTTGTTGTGATGTGTTTTTTGTCCTATATTTATATTGTATTTATTTATTTTAATCCCAGGCCCCCGTCCCTGCAGGAAGCCTTTTGCCTTTTGGTAGGCCGTCATTGTAAGTAAGACTTTGTTCTTAACTGACTTGCCTAGTTAAATAAAGGTTAAATAAATAAAATAAAATAACAATTGTGGAGTAACTATAATACTGTTGATCCATCCTCAGTTTTCTCCTATCACAGCCATGGAGTACAGAGATGAGGTAGTCATTCAAATATAATCTTAAACACTATTATTGTACACAGAGTCCATGCAACTTAGTGACTTTTTAAGCACATTTTTACTCCTGAACCTATTTAAGCTTGCCATAACGAAGAGGTTGAATACTTATTGACTCAAGACATTTCAGGTTTTCAGTTAAAACATAATTCCACTTTGACATCATGGGGTATTGTTTGTAGGCCAATTACAAAATATTTATATTTAATCCATTTTAAATTCAGGCTGTAACGCAACAGTCTCCCTCAACAAATTATATTTAAAAACAAGTTTTATTAGATATAATTACTGGGAATAACTATAGTGACATAACACATTGTACACAGAGACGTCTAGAGCAGGGATCTTTAACCTTTTCATGCCCAGTGACCCCCCCCCCCTCCCCAACCCCATGTTAGCAACACATTTTGTCTTATCAGGTGAATGATAATGGCAAGGAGAAGTAATCAACATATTAAAATGAATGTATTTGGTAGACCTGCTCTTTCCATGACAGACTGATCAGGTGAAAGCTATGATCCCTTATTGACATCACTTTAAGGATGTTTAACCCTTGAGACAATTGAGACATGGATTGTGTATGTTTGCCATTCAGATGGTTAATGGGCAAGACAAAATATTTAAGTGCCTTTGAACGGGGTATGGTACTAGGTGCCAGGCGCACCGGTTTGAGTGTCAAGAACTGCAACGCTGCTGGGTTTTTCATGCTCAAGAGTTTCCTGTGTATCAAGAATGGTTCACCATCCAAAGGACATCCAGCCAACTTGACACAACTGTGGGAAGCATTGGAGTCAATATCCCTGTGGAACACTTGACACCTTGTCAAATCCATGACACTACAACTTGAGGCTGTTCTGAGGGCAAAGGGGGGTGAAACTCAATATTAGGAAGGCATTTCTAATGTTTTGTACGCTCAGTGTAAATGCCTCATGAGCTTAGTTCAACTGTCATACCCCATCAGAATCCAAAATACAAGCTTGTTTAACTTTGTAAACAAAGTATATAAACACCATATAGCCTCAAAACATGGTTAAAACTAGCATTTGTATATTTTGGAAGGTCACTCCTTGCAACCATAGCTCTATGAATTTCAGTGGTTACATTTCTCCAGCCCCAGTAGTCAGCTTTTTACCGAAACGGGGAGGACGATTTGTTATCGTTTCAACTGCCGATTGCCGCTTTAAAAAGGTCCCCAGCTGAGACAACCAACCCTCACATTAAGTAAATGTTCCTCAATAAAGCAGCCATCACTGAGCTGATCAAGTAAATGAAGTGGTAACCAAAGACTATAGTGGAAATTATATGAATCCCTACTGAACTAAGTATATGGCTCTACTCTGACTGCACAGATCTCAACTTTCACAAAGACCTTCTAGTACTTTATACTGCACATCTACGCATACCTTTTTTCACACTACTGAGCCAAACCCTAGGATTATTCTAGGCCAAGCCACGCTCTACTGTGCCAGCCTGGTTATGAATCCATTGTAGTTGCTAAAACTGTGCTGGAAAGCACCATGTGAAAGCCAGTGCCGTACGGTTGGGGTTAGCACAAGAGTGTGAAAGGGTATGAGTATGCTTAGTTCCTGGAAGTCAATATCAATACCATTTCCACTGACTTCAAATGTTACGGTCAATTATGAAGCACAGACATGTTTTGCAGGAAGTCTGCCAACGTTTGGCCTTTTATTGGACAATGTAACAAAGGTAGATCAGACAACACAAATCAACATTCAAAGGGACAAACACACCAAGAGGTTTTCATAAAGTGCTGACCAAGAAAACAGACAAAGTAACTTCGACATGAAGACCACATAGAAAAGTAAAAATATGATCAATGAAAAGACTCAGATGACATAACAAATTAAAATCTACCTCATGATAAATTCCCCCTCTGTAAAATGATAAATGGCTTTGCTTGTCCCTTAGTTGCCGTCGCCTCTACGTGTTCAAAGGATGTGTAACAGGCATATTATCAGTAGTAATTCGAGATTTGACCATAATAACAATTTTTAAAAAACTCAGTCCGAGCGCTTGTACTTTGTGCAATTCTCATTTGTAAAAAAGATTAAAACCCTAGTTTCTAGTACATTCTAACGCCACTTAGCAACAACAGTCATTTCTAAAGGCACACGAGAAACATTCCAACAGTGCTTAATTTGACCTCTAAAATGGAAAACACCCCATCATCCAGTCTGTGACAAAGAAAAACAAACGTCTATATTTAATCAAACCTCCATCAATGAAAAGCTTATCCACACCGAGGACAAACATTTAGTCCAGTTATATTTCCTGTCAAGCATTTGGTTACAGTAACCTGCTTTGTAATTAATAATTAACATTTTCAAAGTGTGCTGCCTTAGTTAGCCCCCTTTCACAGAAATGACCCTTTCTGAAAAGAAAATGCCAATGTTTAAAAAGTATAACTTATATGCAGAGCAAAATATGTATCAGATCAGATGGACAAAGATAGAGCCCTCACTAGGGAACCTCAAGACATACGAATAGATGATAGAAAGCTTTCAAAAACACTCAAAATGATGGAAAACGGATAAGAAACAAAAGGCTGTTGATGGGAAGTTGGTTTACAACGCTTCCATTGAGTGTTTCTGTGTTAGGCTAAAGGCTGAATTGAGCTGACCTCAGATAAAATCAGTATCATTCACTTCTCAACCCATTCAAAGACAGTATAAAAACGTACTTATTGTCAAATGCTATTGAAGCATGAGCTTTTGACGACAGGACAATAAAATGAGACAAGGTAAGTAACATTAAAAAAAGCTGACCAACTGAGAAACAAATGTAAAAATGGTAACGGTGCAAATGGCGTTTTGAAAGTTACACACTAGCTTGTGTCTTGACAGTTGCTGCATCTATACCCTGTTGGATATACATTTGTGTGGACATTGGTGTTCTGCTGAATCCTGTTTGGGGACTTATTCAGACAAAAACTGTGATGGAAGCACTAATGTTCAGTATGACAGTACAGTCCTTCCCCGTCACGTTACTTCGTCCCCCAACTACGTCTCACGTCTTCTGATGCCTTCTACCGTTCATTTCAAAATAAGGGTCCTCGCTTTTGTTCTTGAGTTGGGTCTTTGTGAGAGCAGTGTTCTTTTGGGAAGGGAGGGCTTTGATGTTGGGGCTGGTATTTTGGGGGGCCGTTTTGGTGGGCTGCGGTTTGAGAGAGGGGGTGATGGCAGAGGGTGCTTGCCTCCGTACTGCCCTCTGGGTAGTTGGTACCGTTCTCTGGTTGGTCTTGCCAACAGCAGTAGAGCCACTAGGGGCCCCTGGTAACCGCCCAGGGGTGCCACCACGTAGAGGCACAACCACTTTGGGGATGGCCCTGGTTTGGGCCTGGCTTTTGGCTGTGGGGTCTTTGCTCTTGGGGAGCGAGACGGTGGATTTGGGCAGGGCTGTTGTGGCAGTCCTGGACGTAGGGGTCAGTGTCCTGGTGGGTTGGGCCGTTGCCGGCCTGGGTGTTGGCACAGTCACACGGGGGGTTGGACGGACCCGTCTGGCAGCATCCAGACGAAGGCGCGAGGCCGGGGAGGCAGGCCGCCTCTGAGACAGGCGGCGTTGAGTGGCGCCGGTTGGGGGTCGGCCCTCTTTCTGGAAGGGGACCCTCGATGGGGCTGTGGCGGGGCGAGGCACTGTAACGAAGGTGTGGGTGGATGGAGTGGAGGAGGAGGGTTTAGGACATTTACAGGAGGGCTCGGGGCACACAGGGCTACGAGGCTGGGAGAGGGCGCCGCGAGGGGACGGCCTGAGCTTCAGCTTGGGGCCAGAAGGAGCCACAGCTGGGGAAGAAGAGGAATGGAGCAGTGGTGCCATCTGCTGGGTCTTGCCACTGTGAATGGAAGGGCTTAGGCCCTGCTGCGAAGACAGGGTGGGCGACACAGCAGCCACCTTCTTGGGGATTGGCAAGGGCTTCTGGGTGGGCTTCTTGGGGGAGGGAAGAGGCATCTGCAGGATCTTTTTGGGTGCTGCGGCTGCTTTCCTGGGCAGAGTAGGGGTCGAGACGGGGGTGCAGGTGGCTTTGGAGGCCGAACCAGAGGAAGACGAGGAGGAAGACGAGGGGATGAGGTTGACTGCAGCGAGAGGGTCCATGTCAGGTGGAGGGGCTGATGCTGCAGAACCGTGGCCCGGTGGACCCTTCTGGTATGCCAGGATCTTCTGCTCCAGAGTGGTGAACTGGAGCACCCGGCCGGGGTCGTACTTGAGCAGGAAACCCCTTAGGGTGTCCCAGCCACCCCCCACACGCACCATCACATGCTTCCCATGCAGCATCTATCACAGTGAGAGACAGGGATACATGTGACACATTGCAGTTGGTCTCTTTAAAGGGTTAACATAGTTATTTATTTAACTTAATTATTCCTTGAGACCCGCATCTACACTGACTCCTACTACTTACCACTCACTCCTACTACCACCACAACTAACCGCCCACTACTCACTCCTACTACCACCACTCATATCACCACAACTAACCGCTCACTACTCACTCCTACTACCACCAACTAATATCTACAGTGCTGCCAACTACCATCTACAGCTACCATCTATTTTTCAGCTGCTGTTTGATGGAAGTGTTAACGCTGTACCTTGGCCAATAATGATGTAATCCCTCCTGTAGGTCCAGTACTAACGAGATCCACTCTGCTTCCCTAATGAGCTTAGGGAGTGATCTGCTGCTGTGTGGAACCATGAGCAACTGAGACAGACCTTTCCTCCTTCCTTTATCCTACACCGCTGCTTTTTACACTTGGCACGGTTTTTTACTTTCCAATTGTATCAGCATTTTATCACCCAACATCGGTACTAAGCTTACTTGACTTTTCCAAAATGTCTTTGTCTCAAGTCTACAGGACTATCTAGCAGGTTGGTCTCAAGTCTACAGGACTATCTAGCAGGTTGGTCTCAAGTCTACAGGACTATCTAGCAGGTTGGTCTCAAGTCTACAGGACTATCTAGCAGGTTGGTCTCAAGTCTACAGGACTATCTAGCAGGTTGGTCTCAAGTCTACAGGACTATCTAGCAGGTTGGTCTCAAGTCTACAGGACTATCTAGCAGGTTGGTCTCAAGTCTACAGGACTATCTAGCAGGTTGGTCTCAAGTCTACAGGACTATCTAGCAGGTTGGTCTCAAGTCTACAGGACTATCTAGCAGGTTGGTCTCAAGTCTACAGGACTATCCAGTCTATAGTATGTGAAGGTATAAAAAGGACCAGACAAGTACTGACCATATAATTACGTAATGTGTAGTAATTTAATCAAACGTGTGCCAGGCCCCGAGGCTGAACCTTTGGATTAGTGGCCAGGTAATGAATGAGGTTACGGTAGAGAGATGTTTCCTGGTCTCTTGGCAGAGGACAGAAAGGGTGCGTCACTAGCTACAGGTCTAATGCTCACGTAGCAGTGGATTTGACCCCAACACTGTTGTTCAACGCTTGGGAGTGTTCAGTGTGTCACTATACGGTGCGTGCTGCTCACCCGGATGAAGAGGGTCTTGTCTCCCAGTCTGTAACGGCCCTCTGACAGGTATTCAATAGATACTCTCTGGGAGCAGTTACACGGAGGCTCGTCCGTCAGATGTTGCTCCTGTAACACAGAGAAGGAGAATTAACATGGGCCTATAGAGTCCTGGCTAAGGATGCAAGAACATGAGAAAGAAATTCTCTAAAACATTGAGAAACCCTGTTTCATTAACCCATCGCCTAAGGATAAAGCAGAGTTGCTAACAGGAAAACGCAATGAACCGATGAACTCAAATGAACCAATTTTAAGTTGCAAAGACTTGAAAGGCTATAGAACAGCATTCAGTAACAGCCTCTGAATACTGTTGTTGAAGAGGACCGCTTTGGCAAACACACTAATCAAAGGCTAAGAGTCATGCAGCTTAGGCTGTGGACACAGGAAGCGTTCTGATGTTCGTTGATGTTGTGACTGCGCTGGTGCCACAGGCTACAGAGTCACATGACCCCGGATGGCTGGAGCATCACAAGGACCATAATGACTCATACAGCCCTGAGCAGCGAGGCAACTAGAGCCACTGCTGCCGCCATTTTGGATCTGATGAACTGGGTCACCAACTAACTATTTTAATAGAACAACAAGAGATGAGACGAAAGTGGAGAGTCAAGTCCCTATTTAGTCAGTACAAATTTAACAATAGCAGTTTTAACTCCTGGAGTGACTTACCCCAGGCTGGTAGAGGCCCCCATGCTGGCAGCACACAGTGAAGGTTTTGACTGCAGGAGCAGGCTCTGTAGTCTTCAGCAGGGTCTCCTCCAGCTCAATCTCCTTCTCCAGTTTCACCAGCACCGGAGGCTCCACTCCATACCTACGGAGAAAAACAGATCAGTTCAGTGCTCTAAAGGGACTGTTAGGAATGGGAAAAAGATGCCACACATATTCATTTTTGCTGCCTTGTCCATCTTTCTACCCCAACAGAGCTGCAACATACCACATTGCATAACTACAGGATCAGCGAAAGGTCAAAACAAAACGTGGTGGTCATGTTCTAGAATGATCTTATCTTACATTTGTCACAGTGCAACACCTACAGTACATACAGTGCCAGTCAAAAGTTTGGACACACCTACACATTCAAGGGTTTTTCTTTATTTTTTTACTATTTTCTACATTGAAGAATAATAGTGAAGACATCAAAACTATAAAATAACACATGGAATCACTGTGGGCGTGTCCAAACTTTTGACTGGTACATCATCTATCAACCAAAGGAAACTTACTTGGAGACGATGCGGCCGATCTCTAGCAGACACAGACACACCTGCCTGGGATCCTTGTGCAGAACTGCGAGACAGAGAAAATACATACTGTAGAGAGACGACATGCTTGTATAGTATAGCAGCAGTGTCACAAACCCATTACTTTTAATGAGGAGGTGTCCACATAAAGAACTTATGTTAATTGCTCTCTATGGTGGATCCTATTATGTCATTAAGGAGGATGGGCTTTAACAAAAGCCAGACAATGGCTGCAGTGGAGGCATCTGCTCCGTTCAGTCATTAAAGACTTACAACTCAGCCCATGTTCCTTTGAACCGATTACACTAAGAAGTCATTAATCAACTCCAAGGGTAATGTAGTAATGTATCAAACAACTCCAAGGGCAACGTAGTAATGTATTAATCAACTCCTAGGGTAATATAGTAACATATTCATTAACTCCAAGGATAATGTAGTAATGTTACAAGAGTGGTGGGAAGGAATGGAGTTGGACCCTACCTCAACTGTACAACCATGGTTCTGCTCCACTGATTACACAAGACTGGATGGGTTTTGGTTTGATTGACACCTGTGGACATTCGTGCTAGAATGCTAAGCTACCTAGAGGCTGCCGAGGAAGAATAACCCAAATATGCACCTCAAAACTGTCTGGAGCGATGGCCGTTTGTGATTAGCCCCTACTTGCTGTGCCTACTGGTCAGTACAGCCTCCCCACCAAACTAAAACACGTACCTAGGCCCTCCGATTCAAACAGGTACGTCTCCTCCACGCCTATGTGGCGACACCAGCCCAGGAAGTTGGCAGTGTTGTCGCGGGCGAAAAAGGACCCTGGAGAGGCATTGCACTTACATGCCACCTTCTTCATGGGAAACAACTGCAGGGAAAGGCATTCAAAAAGTAGAACAAATGAACCACACATGCATTACATCACAGTTGACATATGACCATTCTTGGTTAGGTGATATTTTCAAATGGACAGAAAAACAAATAATTTCAGAACCAAAACGCACCAAATCGTTTCAGATGGGAAACAGACCGCCAACTCAAACTACCCTATCCTTACCACTCTCCCCACTCCCCTACTTTTCCTTAATATCCTGTTCCACCTGCCATTCCTCCCCACAGTTTACCTTGCCCATATCCGAGGCCCCGCTCTGAGAGATCCTGCTCTGCAGAGCTCCAATTAGCCGACACAGCTTCACCCCGTTGTTCAGCTCCGCCATGAAGCTCTCCGCTCTCACCTCCTCTCCTGTGTATCAGAGACAGAGAGGAAAATATTAGCATGAGTGTGTATTGTTGGGAGTGAGGGGTGAGTGACAGGGCGAGACATTGAAGGCCAAATTATTAACAAAAAAGGAAGAATTATAGGCTGCACATCCAACAAACTTCCATTGCCAGGCTCAGAGTACAAATTATGCCACAGGAACAAGACAACGACACAGTTTTTGAATAATTTCCCCCCATGACCCTCCTGGTCTTACCCAGCATCCCGGTGAGCCAGATGGCCAGGTCCTCCTGCATGGGTACCAGCGTGGCTTCGTGGCGCACGGCCAGCCACTGGTCATACTGGAAGACATCGGCCAAGCCCGGCCCATGGCGCAGCGTCAAAGGGCTGCGTGGACTCTGCAGGGGCGTGTCAAACTTCTCCCCGAACCACATCTGCGGGTGGGGGGGGGGGGGAGAAAAAAAACACATTGAGTGACAAACTATCACCAGCTGGTGTCGTTACTATGGGAAGAGGGCAGAAAAAGGTTTTGGGGGCTGACAATTAAATCTTCCTAGCATATCGCTTACATTCATCCGTCATTCAACCCTTCCATTATATTACAAGTGGTGTCAGCCTGGCAAAGGAAAGGTGTCATATTTTCAGAATGGATTCCAGCACTGTAGTGATTGTATCCAAATGCTCGTAGACTAAAGGATCTGCACGGATCACTGGAAGTGGGTTTAGACACTGTTGGCAGTGGGATAGACCGGGGGGAGAAATCCTTCACTCACACAGGCTACTAGAACTCAGCCTCTGGCACACAGACTGCTTTCGTCAGGGCAAGAATAACATGATTGAAGGATATCAATTTTCAAACATGTTGATACTCATCAGTATACAATTTCGACATTTGGCCCCCAAAAAAACTATACAGCTACACTAATAAGATTGAAGTGCAAATAGACGGAGGAAAGGTTGCCTTAGAGATTGAGCAGCATTTTGTACGACTCTAAAATGGAAGAAGAATAGAAATAGGATGTTGTCGAGACAACCAAGTCCTCTGAGACGGCCTACTAGATGTCTGTGGTGATATTCCACTCGCAGTGAGGGAAAGGAAATCAGCTGAGGGGAGGAGAATGCCTGGAGGCTGGAACAAGCCTTGTATCCTACAGTCACATCAGATTAACCTCCAATCACACACACAGCTGACAGTAGATCCGCCGTCGCTGCCTCTCTCCCACACCCTCATTGGCATATCATGATTGAGACTTTCCCTGGGTTTAGTCTCACAGAAAGGTCTCGGTTGTTCTTTGGGAGTTTTTCCACAACCCCATTTGAGTGACTCCTAAACTTCAGTGGGGCAGTGGGGGTAGAGAACGGGGGTGAGTCAAGTTATCACTGTTGGAGATATCGGATGTCACAGAAAACATCCCAGACTGACAAGAGAGTATGAGAGAGAAAGAGGGTATGAGAGAGAAAGAGGGTATGAGAGAGAAAGAACGAGAGCAAGTAGGTGTGAGATAGAAAGAGAGTGAGCGTAAATGTCCCTGCTCAGTAGAAAGTATTTAAAATTCTGTCTGGTTCTCAAAAAGAGATGCATTTAATTAAAACACAGAAATTAGAAGAAATTCTCACAACTCCTCCTCCCCAACCCCCCCTCCCTTACATAACTGTGTTCGAAGGATAAGGTGCCTGGCTGGTGCTCTGGGCAAGGCAACCCCAGAACATATGTTGTTTTCCATCTTACTCGCACCAAATATAGCTAATTAGAGAAAAGGCAACGAGGAGAGGAGTGTTTGAGTTCCATAAACATGTGGAGATTACCACCATAGCATTGGGGATTACCCGTGGTGACCTCTCCAGCATCACCTGACTCGATGCAGGTTTCACAGAAATGAAAGCTTTAGTAGCCCTCACGTGGGCTTATTGCAGTTAGACATCAATTCAACTGATCCTTTACGGTAGTACTTGTGCAGTAGAACACCCACCACCTTTGTGTCCCAATCAAATTGCTAAATGGTTTTGGGTACTGTGAAAACTTTAGACTCCTCCCAAGTATAGGTTTAGTTTTCAGAATAAGGGTGTAGGGGTAGCCTGTGTACAGGCAAGTAGACTAATTGTGGAAACAAATACAGCCTAATCCTGGTAAATCTGGCACATAAGGGAGGGAGATTGTAAGAGTTTTAAACATTGAACTTTAAAGCTCCCTTTTAATGGAACATAGTTAGGAAAGGGATTTAAAAAACAGCAACTCTACATTCCTAACTCGTTCTTAATGAAGCCACCAAATAGCCATTTAGGATGTGGATCGCACAGATGTACACATACTAGGCCTCTTGATTGCATGTTGGTGTGATCACAAGACAGACACCAAGCCAATGAGTTTGAATACTTCTTAAATGCATCCTTTCACCCCTCCTTAACAGAATCACATGATTTGAGTGCAAAAAAACTAAGTTTCCACTATATTGCTTTCACTAATAATGTCACATCAGATTAGTGATGGGGGGGGGGAATAAAATAAAAAAATTTAAGAGGTTTACAGTTACATATCGTGACAATATTTGTGCTGTACCTGCGCAAAAACGCACTTTTATTTCCCTGACCAATCAACACTCATTTTCTCATGGCTCTCATCCCTCTGCAGCAGACATAGGGTGAGCAATATGTTTGGAACATCAAAGCATAATAAAATCAAAGTATCGAATCGTAATACATATTGTATCGGCACCGACGTATCAAGATAATATTGTATCGTGAGGTCCCTGGCAATTCCCAGCCCTACATCAGATCAGTGATAACGTCAAGGACGAGAGGAAGGAAGGATTCAAACAGGGCCAGAGTTACACCTGCTAGTCCTTTATGCTCCTCCTAGTTGTGAAATCTTCCCATGGTTCTCGTTGACCTAGAGTAGAAACCCCACAGGCAGGGCCGTAACCAAGGTCTGAGTTTTAGTGAGGTCTGGACGGGGGAAAGATGAAGCTCATTTACTGCATTTCTATACCATTTAAAAACTCCAAAATG
This sequence comes from Salmo salar, assembly GCF_965601325.2. Lineage (NCBI taxonomy): Eukaryota > Metazoa > Chordata > Actinopteri > Salmoniformes > Salmonidae > Salmo > Salmo salar. The sequence continues at coordinate 53,399,707 of NC_138297.1, forward strand.
CTATATGAAAAACAGCAAAAATAACCCTAGCCATAATCACATTCCAATCAGTCCATCTACAAATACAGCCTATTAGCTATACAATTAGCTGCTAAACATTAACCCAGCGCCATGATTAAAAACTATAATTTAATACAGAGGGATCTGTTTGCAGCAAAAGTAATTTATTAACAAAAAGTAAACAAATGAGTTTGCTTTACAGAACTCTTATTTTACTTTTACAGACCATTTTCTGCAATTGTACACATTTTGCCACAGGGTGGGGATTTTTTAAATCAGATTTAAAGCACATTCTCTACAATTCTACACATTCTGCCATAACTTATGCCATGTTAATATAATATCTGAGTGAGAGTGACAAACAAAATACATGGGGGCACCCTGGAGGTCAGGGCCCCTGGGCACATGCCCCATCAGTAATTCAGCCATGATTACTACAAATTTAGATAGCTGGCTAAATTAACTGATTTACCAATCAAAACACTTTTTACTGACTATCAGTGAGTAACATAACTGGAAAACTGAAAATTGCACTTAGTGTATTCCACTATCCTAACTCAACAGTAAGTTGAGACCCTTGACTGTGTGCCCCCCCAAAAATAAACCAAATAGTTTATTTTATTTGTTTTATTCAACAACAAAAAATTTACGAGATCCAGACCTCTGTGTCCTCATATGAATTTACGGCCCTGCCCACAGGGTCTTATTGGCCTCCTCAGATATCAGATGGCCTTGAGAGCAAACAGATTATGTTGCTGGAGATAATAGACCAGTAAAAACAGTAAAGCGATTGGATTGGTGTCAATAGGGGCCACGGTATGAGAAGAGGTCTTTGAGGGAAAAGGAGTTACCCCTTCTGAACAAAAAACAAACATTCCAAAAATCCTTGTATGTTCATGATAAGTCATTTTCTTACCTGTATGCCAGCCTGCACTGCCATTGCTGCAATCAGAGGAGATTCACCTTTTCATCCTGAAACAGACATGAGGCTATTAAGTATAAAATATCTAGAAAACAGCATTGGAACATGGGCCACAGCACTGAGGGTATCAAAATCACCAATCTTATAGGAAATAGAGTTGAGAGTTTGCTTTGTGATTATATACCAATTATGGCAACACATTCAGGCATTCACATTCCATACATGTGGCTCACGCATCATCATGTCCTATCCACCACATGCTAACAAAAACACTACCAGAACATCTGAAACATCTGCAGCTGACTCACACATGGTGAGGATGATACAGTCCACAGAGCTGAGAAACATCTGGCAGTAGCAACCATCTCTGTATATTCTGTCATTGTAACTTTGATCACTTAAGAGTAGAGCTTCTCTCTCATCTAGGTAAGGACACTTTTCAAACACATTCGGCTAAAGGGCTGTTTAGCATGTAGTCTGGAAAGTTCCAGTATGGGATGGGACAATATTGATTCAACATCAGTCCATGTTATCCATTACACCTTCCAGCCTTAACAGCTTCTACCCCCAAGCCATAAAACTGCTGAACAATTAATCTAATGGCCACAGTACTATTTACATTAACCCCCCCTCAATTTGATTTGTACACTGCTGCTCCTCGCTGTTTATTATCTATGCATAGTCACTTCACCCCCGCATACATGTACAAATTACCTCAACTAACCTGTACCCCCGCACACTGACTTAGTACCGGTACCCCCTATATATAGCCTCGATATTGTGTTACTTTTTACTTTAGTTTATTTGGTAAATATTTTCTTAACTCTTTTTGAACTGCACTGTTGGTTAAGGGCTTGTAAGTAAGCATTTCACAGTAAGGTCTACACTTGTCTTCGGCGCATGTGACAAATAAAGTTTGATTTGATTGAAAAGGACATGAGTCCAAGTAAATGACATGATATAGGTTAGTGACAAACAAATGAAACTATCTAGATTAGCTGTAAAGCACTGTGCTTTACCTTAAGAGATTATGACTCAAAGATTTACACGTTTTTTATGACTAAGCACACACACAGACACACACACACACACACACACACACACACACCACACACACACACACACACACACACACACACACACACACACACACACACACACACACACACACACACACACACACACACACACACACACACACACACACACACACACACACACACACATACCAACGTATTGGAGGGCCATCACAAAGCCCTGACCTCAATCCTATAGACAATTTCTGGGCAAAACTGAAAAAGTGTGAGAGAGAAAGGGAGAGGGAGGGAGAGGGAGAGCGAGAGACAATAATGAGCTATACTAGCCTCTGACAGTTTAATCAACAAGAAAACACACCCCAAAATTGCTCCCTTTCTCCCTCAGCAATCCACCCAAATCCCCTTCCCAGTCTGTTCTATAGGATAGAGACTGAGAATTTAAACTTCTCTACTGGGCTAAGCTCCAGTACTCAAAACACAAATGTCACCATAGACCCAAGGGGCAGGCAGCACAAACTAAGACCCTAGCACTATAACCACATTTCAATGTCATAGATAGGGTTGCAAAATTCCGGGAACTTTCAATAAATTCCCTGGTTTTCCCGAAATCCCAGATGGAGGATTCACCGAGTCAGGAGGGAAGAAGCAGAAAATCCAGAATCCTCCACCAGGATATCTGGAAAACCAGGGAATTTATTGAAAGTTCCCAGAATTTTGCAACCCTGATCATAGATCCACATTTCAGCTACTTAATACGCTGTTGTCATTTCATACAGCTCTTTACGTGCACAAAAAAAAAGTGCGTTCAGTTACTCTGACACAGCGTGAAAGAAATCAATCCATGTCTCATCTGTGATGCGTTGCTCTCGGCAGAGGACAAGATGACAGCAGCGCAGACAAGCAGAATTACCTTAGGACAAGAGGAAGACAGTAGTCATGTACGAAAAGAGCTGCGTAGAACCCCCAGAAAGTCGGAAAAACCCGTCTCCACCCTGCTTCTGACCGAAAAGCAGAAAGCGCAGCATAAACCACGCAGGCTCCTACTGGCTGGTTCCAGACTTCAGAGTGTGTAATGTCGACACCGAGCGAGAGAATGACAGAGGGAGGAGAGAATGGAGGGAGGAGGGAGAGCCTTGACTAATGAAGTGGCGCGGCTCAGCGCTGCAGAGGCCCCCCACTCCTGCCACAGCCAGTCCTCCTCTCACAAAGCACCCATTGTTACACACACCCCCCACCCCCCCCTTCCAGCCACCCCACACGTCCATCATCCCAACTCTGCAGCCTGCCCTGGGCACTCCCTGAGAGGAGCTAGTGGAAATGGAGGGCTAGGGGGCCGGAGAACCAGCCACTTCCTCATCTCATCCTCCTTCCCCAACCCCCACCCCAAAAAACATGAGAGCAAGGGGAAAGTTTGGTGTGGGGAAGAGAGAAGAGAAAAGGGCCAGGGTTCAAATTACACATTGTGACTGTCCCAAAGTTAGCATTTTCTAATGCTTATGCGGGTGCCCAGGCCAGTGCACAAGTCCCGATTTGCTAAAAGGTGACAAGCACTGCCATAGTTAGAACCCTGGCAAGATTTGTTCCTGGAGGAGATCAGTAGGCCTAAACTAGTGGACAGTAGACAAACAAAGAGGGGGAGAAAGAGAGAACGGGGTGACTTTCAATTTGAGTAGGGAGGCGTATGGGGCTGACAGCAGAGGACAAAGGGAGCACTCGTCTCTAGAATGTGCTGCATCTGGGGCCCCAATGCGCGAGCTGAGAGAATGCCTCCCTGTGGGGACCAAAAGGGCAGCATGTGCGTCCACACCACCAAAAGTCAATGCGAGGGGGGGAGAAATGAAAAGAGAGGCGTTCAAAAACAGAATGTGTTTTATGCTGCTGGGTTGGATGAAGTGAATGTGCGAGTGTCTGAGGAAAGGGCAAGGCTTGACACTTGACAAGGGTCGCTGCCTCGCACATTCTCCAGTGGTTGCTGAAACACTTGAACAATGCCTGTTCGCTCTTGGCAGCCTTGTTCAATCAAAACTGGTCTTCCAACAATGACCTTCGGGTCCAGCAAAAATGCATGTTTGAATGAATATTCATTTGAGCTAGTTTTTGCTTCACAATGTAAACCTTGTTTGGCACATTGTTGGGTAAATTCGATTTCTTTATCTTCTTTGCTACACATTGTTGGAAAAGGACCAGTAAGTAAGCATTTCACTGTTAGTCGACTACATGTGAAATAACATTTTATTTGATGTTGATTCATGTGTTTTGCTTCTGATAGAACCGGGATGTAAAATTAGAAAATAAAAGCTGTCTTGGTAGGAATCAGGTTCTTTAAATGAATTGAAATGGTGGGTCTCCCTTTGTGGGAGTAAATGGGAAGGTTTAATGAAGTAGAGGGACATTAGCCAAGCCTCTCTGTAGTCCTGAAGATAAACATACACAGATGGATGAGGGAGCAGGGGTAGACTGGCCACATGTTCCCCACGCAGGTCATCATCTTGCCTCAGTAATCATTTAAGAGGATCAGGGGCTATTCCAGACATGGACGATCCACCCTCACCGATCACAATACTACAGACAGCACGTGGCACATGGATGGAGCTGCAGTCGGTGTACATCATGTGTTTGATGTGCATTCACAGTGGATTGTAAAGTGTGTGCGAATTAGTGAGTTGGGGGGGGGGGGGATTCGCGTATTTACCAATAGCATGGAGCAGCTGTACGAGTCTAACGTAAGCGTGTAAAGGGGCTGTAAGCCAGCACATGGGGCCATAGGCTTTTTATTTTTACCCTGCTCTGCTGCCAAACGGGGTCTGCTCCACTCTCCCCAGAGACTACCAACTTCTCATTCATTTAACTTCTCCCGCTGAGCCCTTTGTGTCTCAACTTAATTGGCCTGTCAGTTGAAGGTTTCATTCGGTGCCTCTCCATCGGAAATGGCCCTTGTATTCATTATGGGAGTAGGTGCATTCAGGCAGGATTAGGCCTAAGTGTAGCATACAGAATTTCAAACCCATGTCCTTTAAGAAGAGTTGTCCTGAAGATGACGGGTCGCCAGGAAAGCCCCTCATCGGCTTTTAGGTGTGAACTGAGGAGACACCTGCCAATCCCACTTTATCCTGGTTTGATTAGTCTATTACCACAGCATGCACTTTGAGGCTGCTGGGAAGTTTGTCTTGTCAACAAACCAAAAAATATGAGACAGTCGACACTTCTGGTAGGGAGTAAAAATGAGTGGATTTATTGAAGTCTGAAATTGAGGCAACCAAATGAAAGTTGTCAAAGGGAGCAGGCATTGAGTTAGGTCTCCTATAGGGAGATTGTGCCCGTTAAGCTGCGGCAGGCAGGACTGGCAGCTTGCCCATTCATCGGGGGAGTTCGCTCGCTGATTAACATAGGCTAGCTAGGCCACTGAATTGCAAGTCACCGCAGATAACATCATCCCTTCAGAAAACAATATCCCAACTGAAGTAGCTAAGAATATCCCGAAGACCACCAAGAGCACTGATCTAACCTGACAGTTTCATAAATGTTGACATTTGCTTTAAATACATTTTCCAGAACGACTAGGGCTCCATGGCCATACTGACAAAGTCCCCATCAGGAAGAGCTTTTTTGATTATCGCGGAGAGGGTTGTGATCTGATCATTGCAGTGATGGCAACAACTGCAGAAGCTGCTGTATTCAAAAAATGGGTCAGTTGTAAGGACAACGCCGTTAATGACCTCATCTGAAACTGTGACTGGATGATGTCAACAGAATAAAAAAAGGGCTTTGACTTAAAGAGGGTGTTGAGGAAATGCTCTGTGTGAAATTAGGGTATGCTGAAATGCTCTGTGTGAAATTAGGGTATGCTGAAATGCTCTGTGTGAAATTAGGGTATGCTGAAGTGCTCTGTGTGAAATTAGGGTATGCTAAAATGCTCTGTGTGAAATTAGGGTATGCTGAAGTGCTCTGTGTGTATTAGGGTATGCTGAAATGTTCTGTGTGTATTAGGGTATGCTGAATTGTTCTGTGTGTATTAGGGTATGCTGAAATGTTCTGTGTGTATTAGGGTATGCTGAAATGTTCTGTGTGTATTAGGGTATGCTGAAATGTTCTGTGTGTATTAGGGTATGCTGAAATGTTCTGTGTGTATTAGGGTATGCTGAAATGCTCTTATGACAGGAACAGACATATTTTTTTTATTATCTTATGGTATACAAGACTAGTTGTACCTTTCAAATTGTGCGACTTGTGTTCTCCATTGTGCTAAAATTCAAAGAAGAAAAATCCTAAAAAGGAAATTGGAACACAATGCAAGACCAAATATGGGCCTAAGATGTGTAGGCTAATTTGTAACCGGCTTTATCAAAGTGGTCAGATAAGCTGCTAGACGTCCGAGCCCCTGAAGAAGACCCTCACAGATGGTCAGGTAAGGAGGGTTACTTGCCTGTATGATAATCCCAGGGATAGAGGGGAGTGGGACTGGGTAAACCTTTCACCTTAACATGAAAAAAAGCTCAGCCCTCAGTAAAAACAAAAGCTACCATAGACCCTGTCGTCATTAACTAATGACCTGCTGTCATTAACAAAGACCTCCAAACACCCTTTCAGCATCCTCCTCTCATCCTGTTCATTGTTTTGAAACTGGACTCATCATCAATTGTTGTAGAGGAGTCCAAAGACCTCTAGAATTAAACTGGATATATTTCACAGGACGCCTAAAAGAAAAACTCCTCTCACTCTGTCAATGAATCGATGTTCATTGATTCAGGTCAGAGAGGTAATTTCAGTAAGGCCCTACCTATAGAAGTCAGTCAACCCTAGTAATAGAAGACTCCAGGAAAAGACGACACTCAAATCATGTCTGTTTTTATATCAGAGAAACTGAGAAATGTGATATTGAATGAAGTCATTAGCCATGTGGGTTCGGCAGGTAGAGAGTGAGACAATGGAGACGTTCGCTGTTAGCCAGACAGGCTACAGCCCAGCTGAAACCTGGCCAAAGGAGAAGACATTTAAGCCAACAGAGAAACATTTGTGCTGGGTAGTCTATGAAATATTCAAACCCTTGGTGAATGCATCCTTTGAATGTGTACTTTGAGAACCAGTAGCCTAGCATGCCATATGTTTGGCAGAAAGAGAAGAACTGCTGCTGAACAAAATGACTGCCCTAGGGCAACACACCAGAGTTACTACACCAACCAACCTATCCTGGTAATGAAAAAAATGTTTTATCATGAATGTATGCATCACTGGGGGCACACTGCCTGCCCTCCAGGACATCTACAGCACCCGGTGTCACATGAAGGACCTCAGCCACCAGAATCACGGCCTGTTCAACACGCTACCATCTACAAGACGGAAACAGTACTGGTACATCAATGCTGGGACCGAGAGAATTAAAAAAAAGCTTCTAACTCCAGGGCATCAGACTTTTAAATAGCCATCACTAGCTGGCCTCCGCCCAGTACCCTGCCTTGAACCTTAGTCACTTACTAGCCGGGTGCCCCATGTACATAGTTATTGAACACTGGTCACTTTAATAATGTTTACATACCATTTTACCCACTTCATACAGTTAAAGTAGGAAGTTTCCGTACACTTAGCTTGGAGTCATTAAAACTTGTTTTTCAACCACGCCACAAATTTCTTGTTAACAAACTATAGTTGAGACAAGTCGGTTAGGACATCTACTTTGTGCATGACACAAGTAATTTTCCCAACAATTGTTTACAGACAGATTATTTCATTACTGTATCACAATTCCAGTGGGTCAGAAGTTTACATACAAAGTTGACCAGAAAATGTCATCATGGCTTTAGAAGCTTCTGACAGGCAAATTGACATAATTTGAGTCAATTGGAGGTGTACCTGTGGATGTATTTCAAGGCCTACCTTCAAACTCAGTGCCTCTTTGCTTGACATCATGGGAAAATCTAAAGAAATCAGCCAAGACATCAATAATTGTAAACCTCCACAAGTCTGGTTCATCCTTGGGAGCAATTGCCAAACGCCTCAAGGTACCACATTCATCTGTACAAACAATAGTACGCAAGTATAAACACCATGGGACCATGCAGCCGTCATACTGCTCAGGAAGGAAACACGTACTTTGGTGTGAAAAGTGCAAATCAATCCCAGAACAACAGCAAAGGACCTTGTGAAGATGCTGGAGGAAACAGGTACAAAAGTATCTATATCCACAGTAAAACGAGTCCTATATCAACATAACCTGAAAGGCCACTCAGCAAGGAAGAAGCCATTGCTCCAAAACCGCCATAAAAAAGCCAGACTACGGTTTGCAACTGCACATGGGGACAAAGATCATACTTTTTGGAGAAATGTCCTCTGGTCTGATGAAACAAAAATAGAACTGTTTGGCCATAATGACCATCGTTATGTTTGGAGGAAGAAAGGGGGAAGCTTGCAAGCCGAAGAACACCATCCCAACCGTGAAGCACGGGGGTGGCAGCATCATGTTGTGGGGGTGCTTTGCTGCAGGAGGAACTGGTGCACTTCACAAAATAGATGGCATCGTGAGGAAGGAAAATTATGGGAAGTTAAAGCTTGGCCGCAAATGGGTCTTCCAAATAGACAATGACCCCAAGCATATTTCCAAAGTTGTGGCAAAATGGCTTCAGGACAACAAAGTCAAGGTTTTGGAGTGGCCATCACAAAGCCCTGACCTCAATCTTACAGAAAATGTGTGGGCAGAACTGAAAAAACGTGTGAGAGCAAGGAGGCCTACAAACCTGACTCTGTTACACCAGCTCGGTCAGGAGGAATGGGCCAAAATTCACCCAACTTATTGTGGGAAGCTTGTGGAAGGCTACCCGAAACGTTTAACCCAAGTTGAACAATTTAAAGGCAATGCTACCAAATACTAATTGAGTGCATGTAAACTTCTGATCCACTGGAAATGTGATGAAAGAAATTAAAGCTGCAATAAATAATTTTCTACTATTATTCTAACATTTCACATTCTTAAAATAAAGTGGTGATCCTAACTGACCTAAGACAGGGAATGTTTACTAGGATTAAATGTCAGGAATTGTAAAAAACTGAGTTGAAATTGGCTAAGGTGTATGTAAACTTCTGACTCTTAACTGTATGTATATACTCTATTCTAGTCAAGGCTCATCCTACATGTAGCTACTGCTGTACACACCTTTTCTATTCATATACTGTCCAGAGTATTCCAAACATTAGTAACACCTTCCTAATATTGAGTTGCGCGCACCCCCCCCCCCCCCCCCGCACCCCACCCCCTTCAGAACAGCCTCAATTTGTCGGGGCATGAGCTCGACAAGGTGTCGAAAGCATCCCGTGGGGATGCTGGCACTTGTTGACTCCAATGCACAGTTCTGTGAAGGGCAAGACAAAAAATGTAAGTGTCTTTGAACCGGGTATAGTAGTAGGTGCCAGGCACACCAGTTTGTGTCAACAATGTTCCACCACCCAAAAGACATCCAGCCAACTTCCCACAACTGTGGCAAGTATTGGAGTCAACATCGGCCAGCATCCCCGTGGAACGCTTTCGACACCTTGTAGAGTCCAAGCCCAGACAAATTGAGGCTGTTCTGAGGGCAAAAGGGGTGGTGCAACTCAATATTAATGTTTGGTATACTCAGTGCATATATTCCAGACTGAAATTGCACGTGCTGATATTTCTTAATTGACGTGTGTATTATTAGGTATTATTGCACCGTTGGAGCTAGAAATATCAGCATTTTGCTGCACCTGCAATAGCATCTGCAAAATGTGTATGTGACCAATAAAATGTGATTTTATTTCTCTGTCACTTCTCCCTCTCATGTAACCATTCCTCTGCCCCTCTCCCACTGGTCCCAGTCTGGCCATTAGTCAGCAGTACCCTAAATAAATGAGGGGAAAACCAAGAGGTCTTCATGATCTCCATTGCGTCCAGGTGAGATAGCAGCACATATGGGCTCACGTGGGGGTTTGACCCATTAAGCTGTTCATATCTTATCTGTGGCACAGGGCTTTTTGGTTTGGCCTCCTTCTGGAGACTCCACTTCCCCAAAATGTGAGGCATAATGCCAGAGATCAACCAGATGGTGATTCGGGGGTAGAATCGGGGCTGTTTTGGGGGCGCACTCCTCACGCATGCATGCATCTGGATCCAGTCCAGATCTCAAGTATGACCCTATGCCTAATTTTTATTATTTCTGTACAAAAGCTACCACAAGATGGTAAATAGTTGTCTGACAAAAGCAGCACAAAGGGAAAAAAATAACAATCTTTGTGTGGTAGGCCTACATATTATGAGAAATACCTATGAAAAAGATTTGTTTTCACATTACAGCTCAATTCATATACAGAAATGGGTACGTTAAAGAAACAATAAGCAGGTCTACTTGAGTTTCTAAAACGGGTATAGTATTTTGGATCCCTTTGCTGCTGGTGAAATGGTCTTCCTCTGGGGTAGCAGCACACACTTAAGCAAAGGGAAGCACCTGCACAACCTTGCGATTACGGTATTCCTCTAGCAGGAAACCAGGAACAGGAGATTTAGATGGACATAAAATCAGTCTGTAGTCAAACATGTTCTATCCATCTCAAGTTGTAACGGTAGGCTACATAGCCAGAAACATGTATTTTCTGGTATAGCCTAACATTATGTAGGCTAAAAGTAAGCCATAAAATCAAGGGCATCTCCTTTCCAGAGAAAGGTTGGATGGTTGCCAGAAGATATCGATCCAGGGCTCGAAGCCTTGGGTCTGGACACCACCCTCTGCAACTGGATCCTGGACTTCCTACCGGGTAGACCACAGGCTGTGAGGATTGGCAACAACACCCCCACCCTGACTCTTAACACAGACGCCCCCCCAGGGGTGTGTCCTCAGTCCTCTGCTGTACTCCCTCTTCACCCACAACTGCATGGTTGCACAACACCAACACCATGAAGTTTGCTGACGACACCACGGTTATAGGCTTGATAACCAACAACGAGTCAGCCAATAGGGAGGAGGTAAGTGAACTGGCATTGTGGCATCATGATAACAACAACTCCCTCAATGTCAGCAAAACAAAGGAGTTGATTGTGGACTTCAGGACACAAAGGGGGGGAACATGACCCGATCCACATCAACAGGACTGCAGTAGAGAGAGTCACGAGTTAAGTTCCTTGGATTGCACATCACAGAGGACTTGTCATGGACCAACAACACCGCCACCACCCATCTCAAGAGGGCGCAACAGCATCTCTACTTCCTAAAGGCGTCCACATGCTTCCCAGCCGAAACAGTTCAGTAGAGTTTGTGCATATATTATGACATTTTGTGGCATTTTTTCCCTCTTTTGGACTTTGGTGAGTGTTTTTTCAGCAGTTCGGGCACAATTGTTTTCTGGAGGCAAGCCAAAGTTCTGAGCCGAAGTCTACGTCCCTTCATCAGTGATTTGTTAACAGTAGGGACTCTTCAATTAAGTATTATTTTGTCATTCAACGAGAGACGACTCGTTTTCATGAAAGAAAATTCAGTTGAAAAATACTGACGAACACAATGACGAACACATGCTGACGAACACAATGATACATTGAGCAGATAGAAATACAGCTGAAAACTGCCCTTTCCATCCTCATGCTAGCTACCAGCAGTCACAGCAGCCATTTTTAAAAAGTCAGTGTCAGCCAATCAGATCCGTTGTTGTTCAACATCATGTGCCATTCCATAATGGCTGCAGTGGCTACTGGTAGCTAGCATGAGCACGAAATGGGAAGTCTTCTGGGAACACAAGTAGTATTTTAATCTTATCGATGGAGCAGTGTGGATAAAAGTCAAATTTGGAGTACAGTGGCATTGAGGTACGTTTTCCAACCCATATTTCACTCCAGCTCAACTGTGTCAATGGAGCCAGGACATAAAAATGTATAAAAGAGAGTCACACACACTATATACAAGCTCCCAGTAATATATTGGGTAAACCACCAATGTTTCGGCATCACTGTGCCTTCTTCAGGGTCATGAATGTAGCCAGGACAAACATATTTTCATGATTTCACTAATATCATCAAAATCAATAAATCATAGCATGGTTTTGGGCTTATTCAGTAGTTTTTACCTGATAATTCAACTTTATGTCAAAAGTACCATTTATATTCATAAAAACAGTGGTCACAAACTAGTCGATTGTGATCTTTAAGGCATTCCTAGTCGATCACCAAACATTTCTGTAGAAAAGCTAACGTTAAAGGCATAATGGCTTGCGATGCTTTTTTCTTCTTCTCCGTGTTACACTGTTGGCGGTAGGTGCACAGGGTCGGTGTTTCTATTTTGAACAATTTCATTTGTCTGAAAAGACTAACTCTGCCTACCCGGCGGACCAGGAGATCTGTGACTACATCGAGTGCGCATAATGTGCTGACCAATCCGATAGATCAATTCACTGTGCCTACCTACAGCTTCCATGACACCGGGCACAAAAAAAACTTTGATACTAGCCTACGTGAGACTTCATAACTTTTAAACCCATGACCAGAGAGAGAGAGTGTCAAAGAATACAGCAAATACCTGCTGTTTATATGAGTTTTATTCAACACCATTACAAAACGCACTCTACTTCCACTCGCACTGCAGCTGCAATGAATGAGTAGCCAAGTGTATCGATAGCCCTGCATTTTTATTATTATTTGCAGCTCGTTGTGTCTATCTGAATATTGAGTATTTAACTCTCTCTGGTCATAGGAACAATTTGTGCCTGAGGCAGATGCGGTGGGACTCAAGTTGCCATCAGGTGGAAGCCTGTCCCCTCTCTCTGATCAGTCTCAATGGAGGAAGGAGAGAGCAGGGACTGTGAGAAGAGGACCCCTCTGCTGTTCTCTCCCTACCTCCGCTGACACTAATGCCGTCTTTGAAACAACTGGGAACCCGGAAAACTCACTTTCGAGCGTTCAAGACAACTGGGAATTCTTTTAAAAAAACGAGATCCCACTGGAGAAAATCATTTTAGAACGGTCATCCAACTCAGAAACTCGGGCATCTTTATAGAGCTCCGACTTTCCGACCTGAAGTTCACTGACTTCATGATTTGACCTTTGAGGCCAGAGACTTATGGGAGGAGCGCACAATTTATTTTCTAGCCACCATAGCCTGAAAATGACAGTTGCGTTCTAAGTCCTACTACGGACTGGCGCTTATGACAAACACCGGTACTAAACCAAAGATAATGATCTGTTTTAAGGAATAGATTTTGTGACTTCTTGATTTATTTAATTTAACTAGGCAAGTCAGTTAAGAACAAATTCTTATTTACAATGACGGCCTACCCCGGTCAAACCCTAACCCGGTCGACACTGTGCCAATTGTGCACCGCCCTAAGGGACTCCCAATCACAGCCAGTTGTAATACAGCCTGGAATCGAACCAGGGTCTGTTGTGACACCTCTAGCACTGATGCAGTGCCTTAGATCGCCGCAGCACTCTGGAGCCCTATAAACTGCGTGCGCAGTTATAGTCATGATAAACGGATTACTATAAACTTTAATACTAACATCACCAATCTGAGGTAAAAAGGATGGGTATTTCCTGTAATTCGTGTGGTGAAAAAAAATGTGTCTTATGTTGTAACACATTATGTCCACCATGGGTAAATTTGAGTCATAAAACATAATTCAATGTCAAAGTAATTCAACACTAATATATGATCATACTACCTTAACCATGGAGAGTTAAAAAATGCCCGTAAACGCAATTTAACCTGGCACTCAAGACTAGAGCGTCCATAGGGTCTGTGCAGCAGGATGAATGTTTGACCACCATACTTAATGTAAGCATGATTGTGTTCCGACCGCAGTGCAGCTCAGTGTAAACAAGGGTAAAAGGTAGTGTCGGTATCTTCTGGCAAGGTGGATGGTTTTCCAAGGCCAAGCATTTCTGTTCCTTGCGGTTTGTATCCATGGTAACATTTTCAAACACGCAATCATTAGTAGGGCGTCTATAACCTGTGTGACATGATGATGCTCATTATGCAGGTTCAAGCATTGACACGTCGACAAATTTGGAGTTTGAGACTTCTTAGCCCATTTCGACATTTGTGTTTTAAAACCCTTTACCACGGTTTTTCAGAGGTGTACGCCTAACTGTACATTAAATGTAAAACAAGTTCAGTCATCTAAGCAGGCTACCAAATTACACGCCTTTCATTAAAACCATGAGACAAAATCTAGTATATTGTGTAGACTATAATACGGTTTACGAACTTAGAAACTACATGAAATAGTCTTCCACCCGAGAGAGTGATCAGCCACGGGGCACTTGTTGCTTCCTCGTGGGCTGAGAGAGACAAGGACAGATTCGTTCACGCTACGGAATCAATTCTGTAGTGTTAACCCCCCCCCCCCCGCATATACATTACCTGTTCCGTCTCTCGTATAGTTTTCTTTGAAAGTTTCCAAAAGGTTGAATTCTCTGTTATTAGTTGTCAGTTGACCCTCTCTCCAACCGTGCATGCACTGTTCGAAACAGCCAACCAGAGCACAGCCGAGGCTCTTCAAGGAAAAGGGGCGTGGTGAAGCTGCTGCTGGAAGAGCAGGTATACTTAGGAAAACTCAATCAATATTGCAATACTCAATCAATATTGATATAGACAAATAAATTGTGGTTCTTGAATATATCGTGACAAATCAAACCCCATTTATGTTATTTTGTCATATTTGTTTACGATATTTTCAGCTCTCAATTACTTTTCCATCATAGGCTAACTTTGGACATTTATGGACGACTTCTGGAATATTTATTATAATTGTTGTTGTTGCAGACCTCTTGTTGCACACATCTTCAAGTCTTGTCAGTGCCAAGTTGTCACAGATCTGGAATACTGTAAATTACGCACATAGTGGTTAGAGCGTTGGGCAAGTAACCGAAAGTTTGCTGGATCGAATTCCCGAGCTGACAAGGTAAAAATCTGTCGTTCTGCCCCTGAGCAAGGCTGTTAACCCACTGTTCCCTGGGCGCCGCGGATGTCGATCAAGGCAGTCCCCCGCACCTCTCTGATTCAGAGGGGTTGGGTTAAATGCGGAAGACACATTTCAGTTGAAGGCATTTGTACAACTGACTAGATATCCCCCCTTTCCCTTAATTGAGAGAGAGAGAGAGGGAGAGAGACACACACTCACTTGAAATGTCTCTATTCCTTTGGAACTGTTGTGAGTGTAATGTTTACTGTTCATTTTCTATTGTTTATTTAACTTTTGTTTATTATCTATTTCACTTGCTTTGGCAATGTAAACGTATGTTTCCCATGCCAATAAAGCCCTTTGAATTGAATTGAGAAAGAAAGAGGCCAAAGTTCCTCCTATCTGTCTCTGGATCAAAAGCAGATATATACTACCCCTCCAAGGCTGTTAGTCGTTACTACAAGCTAAAGACTGTTTTCTGGGGAGAATTTAAATTGAATGAACTCAATAAACAAATTACATATTCTCATATTCTCTATTAGCTTTTATATGTTGTTTTTTTAAGTCAACCAAAACAAAATGTGTGCTCTTGGTTAAAGATAGGCTAAATAAAAGATATTGAAATTGGGCCCACCAATTGTGTGTGCGTGTGTGTGTGTGAGAGAGAGAGAGAGAGAGAGAGAGAGACACCACTGGAACAACTACTGGGACTTGAATCAGGCTCAGCAGACATCTGGTTTGAGGGAGACCTAATTTGGACAGGGAATTGAGCCAGTGTGACTGGATGGGCAATGAGCACTCTCACACAGTGCAGACAAAATGATTCTAGATGGTGTACTGTCTGTACAATGACACAGCTATCTGATCAGGTTGGGCAATGTCTCCACAAACACCCATACAAAAGAAGCATCCTTCACCCTTATGCAAAACACACAACTTTTTTTTCTGAATAGTTTCAAGTTTTAATGTCACCTTCACAAGTACAGTGAAAAACCTTTCTTGCAAACTCAAAACCTAACAATGCAAAAATCAATAACAATGTAATACTAGAAGAAAAAAACATGAGAAATAAGAAAATACATTTTATTTCCCATAAAATATGTCAAAATGTAATTCTATACATAACATTAAATATAGTGTCATGAAAGAACACCCAAGCACGCTTCAGTCCAGCTTGAACAAAATGGGAATCAGGTGATGAAGGACTTGAAAATGTATGTCTCGTTAATACATTTCTGATCTATGCAGAAACAGGGTGCAGCTTATCTTAATTTTCCTGGATAGTCACCCGCTGAAGTGTCCTGGGGTATGGATTTTTGGGGGGGGATGAAATATAGGGTGCATTATATACATTTTTGCATATATTACAGATTTTCCATGAAAAATACACCATGTGACAGATGGCCTTTATAACTGTACATTTTGCTGGTATGTCTAAAACAAATCAATACATTTTTGCTAATTATTTGTTCCCTGATAATGTATTGGTTTGATCTGTATTAGTAACGTTTCTTACATAGGACATGGAACGTCTCATATGTTTGAACATGAAACACAACATATTACAAAATATTCAAGGAATCTCTTGCAAGTAAGATCTCCACAAGGGGGAGCTATTTTCCACGTTATGGGTTTACCAGCAGTAATAAAATGTTTTCCAGTTGAGATCCAGGAAATGTCAAGGACCTGGAAGACAAGAAGGACGTTACATGCAATTAGAACCCTGCTGAGATCTTTTGTCTAGGTGTGCAGAGGCAGCGTGGACCATGGCCCCATTTACGCCATATGCTATAAAAGGTCTGTCAGACCCAATGAAGACCAAAATGTGACATCACAACTGACCATGTTCATCACTGGATGGACACTGCTTTCAGCTTCACATCTCAAACCAGTGATGGCCGATCAGCTTTTTAACGTCAGGCAAAATATTGCACCTGAATGTATTTATTGAAACCAATACAAAGCTACAGAGCAGTGCTCATACAGTACAGAATCACATTAGAAATGTTGGTAATGTCAGGGATTTTGAGGAGAATTGTATTTATTTTATACAATGGCTAGGTATTGCTGACTGTATCACTGTCTGTATTCTCTTATAAAATTATATTGGCATCTGAAATCTCTTTTTAAGCAGTATCCTGTTCAACAAAGAGAACATGATTGTTTAAAACGTTAATGCCTAGAATAACAGGCAGTTGTTTGCCTGGATATATGCATTTTATTTGACATTATTACATGTTATAAACCCTACAATGCGTGCCTACATGTCATAGAACATTGCATTACAAAAGTATTGCGCTATAAGGAAGTTACTGAGAAATAAATAATATAACATTTACTGTAAATAAAGGTTAAATAAAATAAAAATGTACTGTCGTGAAATGGGTGGTGCCAACAGGAAGGTCTTACTGTGCCTTGTCTGTGTTGCTTGACTATAAAGCTGCTTCTTTCCACATTTTTTTTAATAATGATTGGGGGCCAACAGACTTTACAATAAAAGTTCACATGGCCTTGTAGGAGAGAAAATGTGCACATGTTCAATCTCTCTTGAAACATTTTTATGACATTATCCTGATCTGAGCCCAAGCTGAAACAATGGACATTTGCTGTGAACACTTTCTTTCTGTCTGTTTTAGCTTGATTCAGTATCCAAAAGTACATTCCAATACTGATCCATCAGTTATGTGAATTGCTTACAATGCAGCCACCATTATACATTTTTAGCAGGCCTTTCAAGTAGCTAGATTTTACTACAAATTGTATCCGAATCCAGGGCTTTGTGTTCCATTTCAACAGAGCGCGTGCTGCTAACTAAGCGCGCGAAACTTTGCCTTTCAGTTTATCTGTAGCTAGCCAGCCTGTGAGAGGGCACGTCCATGTAACTAGCAAATGTCTGTGTCAAAACGTGAAATTATTAGCTAAAGTTGTTTATATTCATTGTGAGATTATAGTTAGCCAGTTACTACGAATACGCACATCCCAGCTTCTGCGAACGTTAGCTAAATCAGAAGATAGAAAATTTAGCCAGCTAGATAACGTTAACTAGTTTCCGATAAGTAAAGTCGATATGGTTGTTAGATAAATTAGCTAGTTAACGTTAGCTGGGCAGTTGAAATAAAGTCATGGGTAGACTATTGGGGTTAGCGATTATTGGTTGAGTTTTCAGGAACGTTGACGTAGCTAACGTTAGCTGTTCAAAACCAAAATGCCTCTAACAAGATAGCTAGTTTTAACGGTACCTATCCAATAATAGCTAGCTACGTTGCCACCATGTCAGCAAATAAAACCCTTCTGTTCATGGAAGGAAACACGGAATATTTGATTAATTCCAATCCCATTCATAAACTGTCCTGGATCTAAAACTGGCTAGCTATGTGGCTAACGTTAGCTGCTGGCTAAATGTGGCTGACTAGCTAGCAGCCACCGTCAACTAGTAAATCCGAAATCGAATGCCTCAATGTTGACGAGCCGCTAATCTCAGTATTATTGCCATTTATTTCGCCGAATCGTTGATATCCAGTGGGCAAAGTCAGCTGCATCCATAGACTTTCTACTCTACAAAATGGGGTCTATTAACGTTTGTCTCCGCCATTTTGTGACAGAAATTTCTCTGAGCGCAGGGGTACGTGTAATGGTTGAATGTAGTAACCTCGTCAAGTAGATATCCGTCTGGCAGTTACAGAAAAGGGATCATGAGCAATTTCCATTCATCCCAGGAGACTAAAGTCATTTCTGAGTGCTAGGCTATTGGTTCCAACGCCGGTGATAACCTGGTAACTGGTTGCTCTCAGGCAAGGGCTGCAGATACCTGAATAAAGTTACATTACTAGCTATCTCCAATTAAGCTATGACACAATATGGCATTATCACTTTGA
Source organism: Salmo salar (assembly GCF_965601325.2). Lineage (NCBI taxonomy): Eukaryota > Metazoa > Chordata > Actinopteri > Salmoniformes > Salmonidae > Salmo > Salmo salar. The sequence continues at coordinate 53,418,432 of NC_138297.1, forward strand.
AATTGTAGCTAGATTTGGTAGAAAGGAGAGTTGCGGCTATTGAAACGAGGTGATTTCGTTATCACAATATAACCAAGATAAAGTATTTGTGAACAAACAGTACAGTAATGATACATTATTATAATTTGTCTTCATTTCTACATTGACAGTTTAGAGTACCGTCCTGGACCCAGCCAACTTAGTTATGAACTGTCACAGCTTTGACACAGGTGTAAAGCAATGTGGTGTAATGAGATAACTAATATCATGAACCACTCATTTTGTGGATGAAATGAGCAAAACTGAATTTACTGTGGTGACTTTATAAACTGAAATGATTAGTCTAATAGTTTAGAATATTCAGAGAAAGCAGTCACTTCACCAAACTTTACAATTCATATGAAACCATTACACTACTAGGAAATTAGTTGCATGTCAGTTGCATCTAATATTGATCAACATATAGCCAACTTTGAGAATAAAGTAGGGCTATCACAGCACAGGAAAATGTCTGAAAACTCTGAATATTCTATTTTGAATGGTTGTCAACTTGTCATATTAGAATTATTATAATATATCCAAAAGCTCCCCTCCCCCACGAACAGTAGTAATTCTGTTCTGTTTGCACGGGTCTTGTAAATTTCAGATGAGCTCTAAAAAAGACAACACTGTCTATTGTTCCAATAAACCGCTTTGGACAGTGCAATACCGTTGTTTCTAGTAGAGGGCGCTGCGTGGTAGTACGAGCTCGAGGCCTCAGATCTTTTTGTCTGGAACTGGATCCCGCTGCCGCTCTACAGTGTGTGCGATTGCTTGGAGTCGCGTCCGTAACACACTGTCAAACCACTCCAAACGAACACATTTGATACCAAAACTATTAATTTAGCATATTTTACAATGGCAGTTTTAGTTTACCGTTGAAATCGGTCGTTATTCTGGCTAAGTGTTTATTACAACTTACTGAATCGGCTTGTTTTCTGTGTGTAGCTGTGCATCAGTCTTTATTAGCGAGCTGGCGCTCTTCTTGCTATTAGCTATTTCTTTAACTTTTTTAAACACTCAGCTTCGCGAATGACTGAGCGCCGGCGGAGTATGGGATCCTTGGTGTCTTAGGAAGCGAGTGAGTGGGGTTTTAACCGTTTTTACATGCAAAAACAATGGCAAATTCGACGGGGAAAAATGTACTAGATCAGCGAAGGAAAGGACTGGCTTTCCTGGACGAGCTGCGGCAATTTCACCGAAGCAGAGGGTGAGAATGGGGCGTTTAAATACACCTTTAAACATCATGTACATATGCCTATGGATGCTTACAAACTATAAGTAATACTATTCTCCATGTATTTAATGATTTTTTCCTTCAGATCGCCGTTCAAGAAGATTCCTATCGTGGGTGGGAAAGAGCTGGATCTTAATGCTCTCTATATCAGAGTCATTTCGTTAGGTGGATTTGCTAAAGTGAGTGCAACTAAAAGTGCATTTTCGCACTCTCGGTTTTCAGTGAAGTCTTCAGTGAACCGCTAGAGAACTCTCTTTCGGCACCCCGAAGAGCTATTTCATACTAAAACGGCTGTAGGAGAGAGAGGATTGCGGTCGGCCTTGTGCTAGTTTGCCGTCTATGCAATGTGGTGGCTTGTGTTGTGTATGGTTTGAATTGAAAGTCCGTACCGTAGCTGCACTGCTCGGAGTCTGAGTGCAGTTAGAGCAACTCAAAATTAGCGGGCACGTTTAACATCGATTATCGGCACAGAGCACTGGCTAGGAAGAACTGTTCGCCGCGGGGGATAGGTAACATTTTGTGCAACTAGATTTTTTTACGATAATTTGGGGGAAGCTAGTTATTCGCATTAGCCATCTTTGGCTCTACGGCTGAAGACAAATGTAGGCCGCACACAGGCCTATTTATTGAAAACTGTAAACGTGAAAACAATTCATCAAATAAAGACTGCTCGCCATCATTCCATCATTGTTGCTAGCATTGTGCTGAAGCGGGTCATCGTTGTCTCGGGCTTTGGTAGCTACCACATTTAGCCTGCACGCTTGGCTTGCCAGAAAAGTAATGTTAGCCAGATTGCTAACACTAGCTTGTAAGTAAGCCATCCAGTTCAAGCTGTAGCTAGCTGTGAGTTGTTGCTTGCGGTGATAACTAGATGGCTTGCAAACATGGAATTAAATACACAGTTCTAGCTAATAAAATTAGCACACATTAACATCTTATTAGATGCTAATCAGATTGTTCATGACTGTCTTATCCATATTTTATGCATCCTGATATTGCTTAATTGAAAAATGTATAATAACATCCTCATTTACTTTACAGGTTTCTGACAAAAATCAGTGGTCTGAGCTGGGTGAAGATTTTAATTTCCCAAGGAGTTGTTCAAACGCAGCATTTGTTTTAAAACAATACTACCTTCGGTAAGTGGCATGGTCTTGCATTAGCTACTACACTCAGACAGCATGTGGCAAATGTTTACAAATTGTGAGAGGCTGGAAGCAGGAAAGGACCATGCAACAATCCAGCATCGCTGACAGTTTTTAAAGATGTTGAACACAGAAAACAAAAACACTATACTGGACCTTACACTGGCTGCAATGTTTATGCCTCATAACAGTATGTTTTGATGTAACATTTAGTACATTTTAGTGGGTTAATGCAGATCACTATTTTATATATACCGGTATATATATTTTTTTATATGCCATGTCTTACTACTGGGGATTCTGCCATACATCTTCTCTTTGTAGATGTAAACTATTAGTAAGGGACATGAACTGGGAATGCTTTTTAAATGGTCCGTGATTTGTGTGTTACTGAATGCTGGCTGGTCATTTGTCATTGAATAGGCTAGCCGTTGCCATAACTGTGCAATCAACAGCACGTTACCCTAAACACCTTTTGCCCTCGGTGTAGATGTGGCACCAGCAGCAAGCCTGTGGACAGTGTGGAGCTGCTTCTCTACTCAAGTCTCCTTTTCCCTCCAAAATATTGCCATCGTTGCCACGGCCACCTGCTTTTAAGAGGAAGGATCACATTCACCAGTCTAACCAGGAGGCTGCTTATATAACCCTGCTTTGCCAGTTAGTTGAAGCAGCATATCTTTAATAATCCTGTTCCATTCATCACCTTCACATTTTGGGAATGGTTGAAAGAGCAGTAGGTCAACATAGTCTGCAAGTAACCAATCATGTAGGCATGTCAAATTCTAAACAAGGTTCACACAGACTCTACCTAAGTGTCATACCTGCCTGCAGATGTGGCTTACGAATTTGAACAACTCGGCATAGGCCTGAAGATGTTATTGCCTTCCTCTCTTAAGTCATTGTGGGATTTTATATAGGCCCTACATGCAGAGCCAATGATGGGCCAAGCATTGTAATGAAGTGTTTCCAAAGGGTGCTGGTTATTCCAGCATTTTTAGCAAAGGATTTCATTCTTGGCATCAGATGAACAATAGTAACACTTGATACCCTATAAGAGTTTATTGAATTCAAATATTTGAACATTAACTTCCTGATTTGATATTGGGCAGGCAATTTCACCCTGTGAGGTTGGGTGCAGGCTGTTCTAGCCCAGCTGCAACACCTGATTCTACCAATGAACAAGGCCTAAATGGTCTTCAACCAAGAAACAGGTGTGTTGCTGCTTGGCTGGGTACAAAAGCCTGCACCCAGTGAGACTTTTTTTTCGCTTTGAAATTGTCATTTGAAGAGTCATAGGCTAACTTATGATATTGCCTAACGCAGGGCTCTACAATGTGACTATTTTGCTCGCATATGTGTATCGTCACAGCAAACATGTTGTTGTGACGATACAAGTATTGTGATATTTTATTTAGGAGCACCAGTGTGCCGAGAAGAACGAATGATTCTAGCATTATTACTTCAAATATTTTTTGTTGCGCCCCTAAATTTCTTTGTGCACCTGGCTACACTTTCCAACTTAGGTGCACATGTGCTCCTTGTAATTTTTCCCAAAAAATGTCAGAGTAGAGCCCTGTAAAACAATATTTGACTGAAACACAGAGCTGTAAATAACCTAACTGACAGCACGTCAGCAGGTTGGAAGGAGCTGTTGGGAGCTTCCCAGATGCATGATTTATTTTGCTTCATATATTCAAACAAATGCACAGGCCTAACCCGTTTCAAGCCTGCAATTTGACCTCACTCCCTTAAACTTCTCCTGTGTTTTACCCCATGGCACACCCCACTTGAATCACATGTTAGTTGTAGACCAGAATGGTCAAACTTCTATTCCTTGGAAGGTTTTTTTCACAGCTTATATAGGTAGTTTATTTTACCATACTCCTGTGTCTTTACCAAACAAAAAATTGAATTGGCCAGGTTAAGACCGCCTTCTACCGTTAACTCAAACTGGTTTAAGTGGGAGATGTAGTCCAATGCCAGGTCTCTCTCTTATAGGGCAAGCAAGCCTGTAGCGGTGAAAGTTATTGGAACCAAAGAGCCCTTTGGTTTAACTGGGAGGTGTAGCTCAATACCAACGCGGTCTTAAGGGCAAACGCTGAATAGTCAGAAATGTATTGGAAGTAGGGAGTCCTTTGTTCGCTTGTTGGTCTTCTTGTACCACTACTTAAATTTAACGTTGCCAAGGGCAAGGCACTTGTCATTGAAAATAGTAAGTAATCCTGGAACCTGAGCAAAACCTTAGTTCAGGTGCAGGAGATGATGTCTCTTAAGACTGAGATGCAGCTTGTGAATAGACTGTACCCAACATGATGTTGTTAGCACTGTGATGCCCATGCCAAAATAAGAGCTGGATTAGAACTACCTTGCTGTTTTCTTGCATACGTGAAGTCAATCAAGTTGTCTCATTCACACAGCGTTTGCTAGTGAGATTAGCCTTGGCACCTGAAGAAAGGTGAAACGTGGCCACAGCGTTTATAGATCTAGTGTTACAGATATCAGGGGACAGCAGGGTATGTCTTTCTCTGATGCTAAGTAGAGGGTGCTAAAATGATGTAGCAAAACTCATGTATCATCGAGCTACAGAAAACGCACTCTGCAAGCGAGTCTGCTGAAACTTTGGAAATGCATGTTATTTTTTGACACGGTCAACAGTTTCCTGGTGTAACCCAAGCAGTTTATACCATGTTCATTTTTATGAAAAGTCCGTTTGATTTCTAAACCAGTGTCATATAAATTAGGGCTGTGACGATACAAGTATTGTGATATTTTTTCCATGGCAAAAATGGAAACACGAAGCGGATATCTCTTTGGTCCTTTAAAAACTTGCTGTATGTGAAGTATTGTGTTTTATAGCTTGGAAAACACAGTGAACAAAAATAAACGCAACATGTAAAGTGTTGGTCCCATGTTTCATGAGTTGAAATAAAGATCCCAGAAATGTTCCATACGCACAAAAAGCGTCTCTCTCAAATTTTGTGCACGAATTTGGTTAAATCCCTGTTGTAAGCATTTCTCCTTTGCCACGATAATCCATCCACTTGATGGGTGTGGCATATTAAGAAGCTATTTAAACAGCATAATCATTACACTGATGCACCTTGTGCTGGGGACAATAAAAGGCCACGCTAAAATGTGCAGTTTTGTCACACAACACAATGCCACAGATGTCTCAAGTTATGAGGGAGTGTGCAATTGGCATGCTGACTGCAGGAATGCCCACCAGAGCTGTTGAAAAAATGGAATGTTCATTTCTCTACCATAAGCCGCCTCCAAAGTCGTTTTAGAGATTTGGGCAGCGCGTCCAACTGGCCTCAGACCACGTGTATGGCATCGTGGCCGAGCGGTTTGCTGATGTCAACGTTGTGAACAGAGTACCTCATTGTGGGGTTATAGTACGGGCAGGCATAAGCTACGCACAACGAATGCAATTGCATTTTATCGATGGCAATTTGAATGCATAGAGAGATCATGACGAGATCCTGAGGCCCATTTGTCGTGACATTCATCCCCTGCCATCACCTCATGTTTCAGCATGATAATGCACTGCCCCATGTCGCAAGAATCTGTACACAATTCATGGAAGCTGAAAATGTCCCAGTTCTTCCGTGGTCTGCATACTCACCAGACATGCCACCACCCATTGAGCAGGTTTGGGATGCTCTGGATCGACGTTTATGACAGCGTGTTTCAGTTCCCGCCAATATCCAGCAACTTCGCACAGCCATTGAAGAGGAGTGGGACAACATTCCACAGGCCACAATCAGCAGTCTGATCAAGTCTGACCTTCAACCCCTACTTTTTTTTAAAGGTATCTGACGAACATCTGTATTCCCAGTCGTGAAATTCATAGATTAGGGCCTAATGAATTTATTTCAATTGACTGATTTCCTCATATGAACTGTAACAGTGAAATTGTTGCATGTTGCGTTTTTATATTTGTTAAGTATAAATGTGAATCTGGATGACATAAGGATGTTTGTTTACAACTTTTGGGCTGTTTTCCTAAATAAGTTAAATCCGCTTCGTGTTCTGTTTCCTTGCCACAATAGTAATAAGTATCGCGATGCTGGTATCGTACCACCCCCTAATATAAATATCTGGATTAGGTGTTTTCTATCATCAGATGTAGGCCTAACAATAACAATCCACTAAAGTTGAATCACTCCATAGTTCCCCACTTAGGTCGATAGGACAAACTGCTGTGAATGATGGGCAGCAGAAGTTGTTCACTCTATAAAGAAAGTACACCCGGGAACCACTGTCTAAGAACAGCAGCTCTCCCTACTCCAAATCCTATTTCTAATGCCTGGCATACATTACAAGACTTGACTGGCAAGTAGGACCTAACGTTGTGTGTTGGACAAAGAAAACTATAGAACGTCTGCTTGTTTGCAATTTGATTACAGGTGAAGCACCATTTGCTTAGGTTTTGTTCTGGTTTTCCGCCACTGCTTGAGGCCACTGCTAGCTCTCCCTCAGCATGCTCTCCCTCAGCATGCTCTCCCTCAGCTTGCTCTCCCTCAGCTTGCTCTCCCTCAGCTTGCTCTCCCTCAGCATGCTCTCCCTCAGCTTGCTCTCCCTCAGCTAGCTCTCCCTCAGCATGCCCCCCCTCAGCTTGCTCTCCCTCAGCTTGCTCTCCCTCAGCTTGCTCTCCCTCAGCTTGCTCTCCCTCAGCTTGCTCTCCCTCAGCTATGCTCTCCCTCAGCATGCTCTCCCTCAGCATGCTCTCCCTCAGCATGCTCTCCCTCAGCATGCTCTCCCTCAGCATGCTCTCCCTCAGCTTGCTCTCCCTCAGCTTGCTCTCCCTCAGCTTGCTCTCCCTCAGCTTGCTCTCCCTCAGCATGCTCTCCCTCAGCATGCTCTCCCTCAGCTTGCTCTCCCTCAGCTTGCTCTCCCTCAGCTTGCTCTCCCTCAGCTTGCTCTCCCTCAGCATGCTCTCCCTCAGCATGCTCTCCCTCAGCATGCCCCCTTACTTTGTCACTAGTTATCTGCTTGCCATGCCTTTCTCTTGACTTATTGTAAAACCTTGTCGGCAACAACAGCTAGGAGAGGTTTTGAATCACAGATAAAACAGTCCATAGAGGTGGGGATTGGAGATGTTGGGACTAGTGAAAGCTAGCAACACTACTACTACTACTACTACTGGTTTAGGATTGGGCATACAGTCCCCATTTTCTTTGACTGTGGTAAGCTCTCTGCAGATCACACAAAGAAATGTTTGAAAGTGAGACAGACTTTATAACTTTGCATCAAGCAAACTATACCAGCGGAAAATGTATTTAGGGGGCTGATAAATTAAACTTACCCACCATTCTCGTTATGTTAAGCATGGTCTTAAGCTCAGTGTTTCCTTTTGTCTAATGGCATTATTTTACCTTTGTGATTCCCACCTTGATTGTAGTTGTTAGCTTTCTTCTCAGTGTAGTTTACCATTGTCTCCCCCAGACCAGTTTCTTGTCTTCAACCGAGTACTTGGATTTTACCCACCCCCCACTCTCAGTAGTGGTCTGTATATAGTGCTTCCATTTATTATGTTATCAGCAATAAAACCAGCCTATGGATTGATGTAGCTTTAGGCTACATAATCTGGATTTCTAGTGTTGCTCATTGGTCCCTGTTGTATGCCCCCATGTTTAAGAAGTTGTCTCTGTCTGCTCAAATGAATCTGCAAGCGTAATAATTTTCAAGGTATAATAATATATATATATTCACCTATTTATAGAACCGTAGTAATGCCAGTTTACTCAATCTGATTGTGTTCTTGTCCAACAGGGGGCACCCAATACTCTCTCACCCACACACTCACTCACTGAGGCAGCCTTTATTGAGAGGGTTGCTCTTATGTCCTATCAGCTCTTGTACGATCTGGACGACCTTAAATTACATCAGTTTACAAACAGTCACCATTTGCAGTGGTAGATCTATGGCTTCAGTTGCCTACATTTTTGTGTGCCGTTCAGGTTAATTGAAAAAAGGTCATCTTGTTTAGATTTTTTTGTTGTTGCTGGGGATAAAAATGACAGGTAAGAGCCCTGTTCCACCTTAATTGCTTGTTTTTTTTTTACCTGCTGATGGTATGACACCTGCGATGACACAATTTTTATATGTCAACTTGATTAGACACTGATAAAATGAGGCCTCTTAATTCTGAGATGCTTTTCTGTGGCACACTGGCTGTTGTCTTGTCAGAAGAATGGGAGCTTTTTGCCAGCCATGTATGAAAAGGGAAGTGCAGACATGAGCAGCTGCAACAGAACATACACCCCCTTCCCCTTCTGCCCGTGCCCAGACAAGTGTGTGATGACGCTGTGCAGAGCCCAGGCCCCTCCTCTCCAAACAGAGAGTTGGTGTATTTATAGTCCAGTGTGTCACGCGCCGTGGACGGGGGATTACCTTGGCCGCTGAACCAGCAGCAGCACTGGGACTCCGTTCAGAATGGGGCTCTCACTCTGACTCACGGCAGCACACACACTCCGCGCTTAGCCAGGGCTTTCCACGCTACCACTGCTGAGGTATTTCCTGCTACCACCACTGCAGCATGTGTGTCTGTGTAAACAAATATTCAATGTGCAGATGTGTTGGTCCGTCCCTACCTAAACATGTGAGAGACGGCTGCAACACTTGTTAGACATTAACTCAAGCAAGGCTTTTCAGGTTTTTTTGTAGACTTTTTTTTTGGCATTCGACAGAAAGCTATCAGTCTTTGTTTCATTAAAACTCCCTTTGCTTTTCTGCACCTCTCCCCACCTGAGCGGAGTGGTCATTTGAATGAAGACATCACCCCAGTGTCTAGAATATTCTGTCTGTGCTGGTGATAAGATCATATCATATCCCCACCTGTGTCACATCTGAGCTGAATATAAACATATTAAGGAAGACTGGAATTGGTTGTGACTCTTGATAAACTATTTTGCCCTAAGCAATAGGGCACAAAGGATTCATCACTTGTACTCTGCTTAAACACTTGCACTGTCATGCAGATGGTGTAACACATGTCTTTTGATTTGAGTCAGCTAGGTGTAAACATAATTATTTAATCTATGTCAGAAACTTGGATTGGATTGTATCTCACTCTGGCAGTATTTTTCATTTCATGCTTTGTCTTGTAGTCATTCATATTCACTCTGTCGATAGAAGTAGGCGAGAGACATTGGTTATGTTGTAAGCCCCGTTTTGTAGTTTGTTCCAGTCTGCAGCGGCTGAGTAGTGGAATTGCTTTGCGACTGGGGTTGAAATAGGATGTGGGCACAGATAGCCTGACAACATTAGTGTTGTCTGTAGGAGGACTTTGAAAATGTTAGGAGTTCACAGAAGTAGACTTGAGGTTTAATAGGCCAGAGTGAAGCCTACCAGTTTACTTGTGTAATTGCAAGCATTAACCAAATTCCTCAGAGTGGCTGTCATAAAGAACTCCATTGGCAAATGATATGATGGGAATGTGCCAGGGTGTCCAGTTTTGTTATCAGGGATTTGGAGGCACAACAGTTGATGGTTTAGCCACAGTCTAAGGATGCAGGACTTATCCTAGTTAGGCAGGACTTATCCTAGTTAGGCAGATTTGAGGATCGGGTGAAACAGGATTATTTGCTATAGAGGCCATTTTAGATTACATTTTGGAAGTAGGTGGGGTCTTGGATCAGTCACCCTCTGAGCGTTAAGTTCTCTTTTGTCTACAGATATTTAGAAAAGTATGAAAAGGTCCATCACTTCGGCGAGGATGATGACGAGGTGCAGCCTGGGAACCCGAAACCATCTCTTCCAATTGGTGCAATCCCCTGCTCCTACAACTACCAGCAACACACTGTATCAGGTAAAGCTTTCCCTCTTTTACAAAATATCTTCAAACAACCACAAAGCAATAATTAGCTACATAAGTTTGGCCCAAATCTTCTTGGTTGGGCTAGGACTTGAAATACAATAAATATTCTTGAAGGGATGGCCCCATATTCTGTATACTTCTGGCCCTTCTTGGGACACTGTGTTAACAAACCTCCAGACGAGCTTCAATGCCATTCAACACTCCTGTGGCCTCCAACTGCTCTTAAATGCAAGGAAAACTTAATGGATTCTCTTCAACCGATCGCTGGCCGCACCTCCCCGACTAGCATCACTACTCTGGACAGTTCTGACTTAGAATATGGACAACTACAAATAACTTGGTGTCTGGTTAGACTGTAAACTCTCCTTCCAGACTCACATTAAGCATCTCCAATCCAAATTAAATCTAGAATCGGCTTCCTATTTCGCAACAAAGCCTCCTTCACTTATGCTGCTAAACATACCCTTGTAAAACTGACTATCCGACCGATCCTTGACTTCGGCGATGTCATTTACAAAATACTCTACTCAGACTTCATCCAGTTTGCTATCACAGTGCCATCCGTTTTGTCACCAAAGTCCCATATACTACCCACCACTGCGACCTGTATGCTCTCGTTGGCTGGCCCTCGCTTCATATTTGTCGCCAAACCCACTGGCTCCAGGTCATCTATAAGTCTTTGCTTGGTAAAGTCCCGCCTTATCTCAGCTCACTGGTCACCATAGCAACACCCACCCGTAGCACGCGCTCCAGCAGGTATATTTCACTGGTCATCCCCAAAGCCAACACTTTATTTGGCCGCCTTTCCTTCCAGTTCTCTGCTGCCAATGACTGGAACGAATTGCAAAAATCACTGAAGCTGGAGTCTTATATCTCCCTCACTAACTTTAAGCATCAGCTGTCAGAGCAGCTTACTGATCATTGCACCTGTACATAGCCAATCTGTAAACAGCCCATCCAACTACCTCATCCCCATATTATATATTTTTTTGCTCTTTTGCACCCCAGTATCTCTACTTGCACATCATCTGCACATCTATCATTCCAGTGTTAATGCTAAATTATTTCGCCTCTATGGCCTATTTATTGCCTTACCTCCCTAATCCTACTACATTTGCACACACTGTCAGCTTAGGGATTCGATCTAGCGACCTTTCGGTTACTTGCCCAACGCTCTAACCACTAGGCTACCTGTCGCCCCAATACTTAGGTGCCGATACGATATGTATTGCGATTGTTTATATATCGCGATTCGATGTTCCAAACACATGCTCACTATACTGTATGTCTGCTGCAGAGAGACAAGAGAAAGCCATGAGAAAATTAGTTGTGGAGGTTAAAGTGCTCATGTTGTTGGCTCAACTTTTTTTTTTGGGGGGGGGGAAATAAGATGGAGAAAAAGCTGTAGGATGATGAATACCTGAGTTGTGGGGCAGGTACACCTGACTAGCGTTAGCTAACGTTAATAACCAAGGTTACCTTGAACAATTATAGTGACAGTAACGATGTGAAACCGTCAAATTATATTACGATACTCTACTGTATCCATACTGTGAGGTAACGCGACCACCCTTTGGTGGATTTTGGGATGCTGTGAAATAAATAAAAGTAGTCTTAGGTCAGAGGACAACCTTGGTGCAAGTTTATCAAGGTGGATATTTCTTCAAGTACATTTCTTCAAGTATCGAGTGATGGGGCTGTTGAAGAACATGGCTAACTCTGAATTTGAGTCAAATTTACGACTCAAATGGAGTCAACATTATGGCTACCTTAAGCACTGAACTTCCTCTCTACTAAGTCTCTCGACTCACAGCACACGTGTTAGTCATCGGTCATGCATATACTGCAGGCTTGTTTGCTTTGTCTTTTCAGACAGTTTATTGCACCTCATAACATAATCATAGATTCCATAAAGAAAGAATTTGGCAGCTCTTCTCCAATTGTTAGTCATAATGGTGCTGCTAGCCTGCTCCTACGGTAAAGCCTGCTCCTACGGTAAAGCCTGCTCCTACGGTAAAGCCTGCTCCTACGGTAAAGCCTGCTCCTACGGTAAAGCCTGCTCCTACGGTAAAGCCTGCTCCTACGGTAAAGCCTGCTCCTACGGTGAGAGCTTATGGTAATACCGTTATACAGTTGCTTGAAATGGCCAAATGGGTGCTGAAAATTCATTCCTCCATTTTTTTTGGGGGGGGGGGGGTAAAGAAAGCTTGAGGAGGATGTTAGCAAGACAACAAGATCTTAAAATATATGATGAAAGTAGCAAATATACCAAGACGGAGGAGTTGTACTAGGATTTGTCTTTGAGCTGTTGAATGGTGTGTTTCAGAACAGAGATGCAATGTACTTCATACTATATTAGGTCTGCTACATTTATACTCCTTTTGTTTATGCACAAACATATGGGCCTTTAAACCAGAGCACTGCCACCAGAAGCTCATATCCTCCCTCATATGGCTGTTGAGATAATTGTTTGAATAATCTTGACTTTGTATTACAATTTTTGTCCAATCTTGCCCAGGCCTGAGAGACCCCCCCCCCCCCCCAATCAGTAAGAGTGTATCTGAACTGAGGTTGTCATGTCCCCAGGCATGCAGGCAATTTGCAACTGTGTGTTACCATGGTGCTGTGTGATGGTGCATTACCACCATACCCGCTGTGTGTGAAGTAGCTCTAGTTCAGGAGTCCTGTCAGCCCCACACACACACACACACGTGTGAAACAGATGCAGGGCTGGCGGCTGTGAGGAGTTGGCTATTTATATCCCGTTGATTGCACTGTAATCAATTTCAAATAACTGAAATATGCCATACAATCATTGCCATCCCAGCAAAGTTATGCCAAGAGACTGTGGCTTCAGGAAGTTACACTTGTTAACTCCACCCCTGCATGTGACTTTTTAATCACTGTTTCTATCTTTGAATGCATATTCATTATCAGGCAGGTGTCCCAGTGCATGCAGTTGCAATCATTTTTCTGAACAGTCTAAATGAACTCGTAAATCATCATTTCTCAAGGTCTTTTATAGCACAACATTGTAATGTTTTTGTACGTTTTCATCAGGCTTTCTTTACGTTCACTTTGAAGTTGAAATTACAACTGGATTTGTGGTTGTTTTTTGTCCCCAGACTATCTCCGCCAAAGCTATGGACTGTCCATGGAGTTCACGGCCCCATGCGACTATAACAAACTGGTGCTCTCTCTCCTGTCGGGCTTGCCCAATGAAGTGGACTTCGCAATCAACGTTTGCACTCTCCTCTCCAACGAGAGCAAACATGCCATGCAGCTGGAGAAAGACCCCAAACTCATCACGCTGCTGCTGGCACACGCAGGCGTCTTCGATGACTGTACGTCTTCAACACCTTTAAATATTCTTCATTAGTATCCAAATCGATTTTTTTCAGGACAGTAATTAGAGTTGTATGGGTGTTTTTTGTCATCTTTGTCTACCGTGGGAACTTGGTGGGGGAAACTGTTGAGACACTCGCACTACTGTGCTCAGTTTCCCTTTTTGGGCTAAGTGGAAATGGGGAGAAAGTTGTTTATTCCCTTTCATTTGCCTGTATGGAGACTAGATGAGTTATTACCTCCTTGGTAAACTTGTTAAAAAGGCAAAAATCCAGGCTTTAGCACAATAAAATGTAAACACTGCATTCCTTTTCAAGGCACTGCCATGGCAGAACCTTTTTATTTTTTTATTTGTTGTGATCCCTCAGGTGTGAAAGTACCTTCTGTCTCAGGATGTAAGGGTTGGAATGTTCTCTCTAACAGTACTCTTGTGAATTTGCAGCACTAGGCAGCTTCTCCTTTGTATTTGGGATGGACTGGAAGGAGCAAACCTCCCGGGACTTCATGAAGGTAGATTTAACTGAAAGACTCACTATATATGTATACTATAGGTTTGTAACTTACAAGGCTTTTGGTCAGAGGGAGAGAAAAAAACTAGTTTCCTCGCCTCCAGCCATTCAGGGATCTTAGTGAATACGGTGTGAAATCTGGCTTCGCGGGAGTACATCAGCCTTAACCGCTGTTGTTTTTTTATAGCAATGCATCTTTTCAGCAGTCAGTATTTCAACAATAATCTGTGAATATGATTCTACAGTTCTGGAAGGATGTGGTAGAGGATTCTGAAGTCAGGGACCTCATCTGGGACAAGACCAGCCTGACGCAAGGTAAGCAGTTTATGCCGACAGACCAAATTTCAATGACCCATTGCACAATAACAATTTCTTTTCTCGCAACAATGGGAAAAATATTACGTCAAATAAATATTTCGACATTGTTTTGTGAACTTTTTGTGTAATAAAGTATTTGAAGATTTCTCATACAAAAGAATACTCTTAAGGCCATTGCTCTGACATGGATGTCCTTGGTGGATCAGACATTCACTGTTCTCTCTGCTCTTCTCCCAGTGACAGACACTACGTCGGGGGACGAGCGCTGGGGCGCCCTCTTCCACCCTCCACGCAACCTAGGCATCGGCGACATCGAGGGTCAGCGGGTCCTGCAGGTGGGAGTCATCCTCCGCAACCTCTCCTTCGAGGAGGCCAACGTCAAACTGCTTGCTGCTAACCGCACCTGTCTGCGGTTCCTCTTACAGTGTGCCCACTGCCACTTCATCTCCCTACGGCAGCTGGGATTGGATACACTCGGCAACGTGGCCGCAGAGGTGAGGTGTTTCTACTGCTATATTTATGTTCTGAAAGTTATTATTTTGTGCAGTATTGAGCTATTTCATTACATGAATTAGTACTATTCAGTATAATATTGTATAAGGTTAGACAAGGCTGTAGCTGTTCCAGAGCATTTGTGTTATTGATGATTCTATGAGTTAATATCTGTTTTCTCTCCCAATAGCTTCAGTTAGATCCTGTTGACTTTCGAACAACCCACCTAATGTTTCACACCATCACCAAATGCTTGATGTCAAGGGACAGGTTCCTGAAGATGAGGGGTGAGTGTCAGAGCCCGTGCTTTATTTTGTCAGTGTCTGGGTCTTTTTCTATTACAAATGTCAGATTTATTTTTATATCACGGTCCTTTTTAATGTGAAAGCGACTTCATGTCTTTACGTAACAACAGTAAGCATGAATTGTGATGAAGGTCAAAGTGTAGATTTTCCCAGAGTCTGACCATTTGTTCCTCCTCCTCCCCTCAGCCATGGAGATCCTGGGTAATCTGAGCAAGGCGGAGGACAACAGCGTGCTGATCTGTGAGTACGTGGACCAGGAGTCGTACCGGGAGGTGATCGGCCTGCTGTCGCTGCCTGACCTCATGCTCCTCATGTCCTCCCTGGAGGTCCTCTACCTGCTGGCCCAGCTGGGGGAGATCCCCTGCAGCAAGATCGCCTCCGTAGACAGGAGCATAGGTGAGACACCAACAACCTAGCCCTAACCAGGGTACCAGTAACTTAGACACTAGTCAGGATTGAGGATACATGCAGTAGTATAAACAACCAAGACAGAATGGAGGGGTTGGAGAACCATCTAACTGGGATAGTGTGAGTATAGCATTAACAACTTGGCTAATCGAGTGTTTGGGTACTGTTTGATTAAGTATAGTCTCTTAGCATGGCACAGCAACCAAGCTGCATTAATTGACAATCAAACTCGTTCCGCAGAAGATATTCGTCATCTCTTGGAGGAATAGGAAATTCAATGATTTTCAGAATTGGGAAATCAAAAATAACTGTCATGCAACAATTTAGACACATGTTATTAAACGGTATATTTGTGTCTCTCTGGGCAGATCTGCTGGTGCGGCTGGTGTCAGTGGACTTGCACACGTTTGGTCCGGATGCCCTGACGGCCGTGAGGCTGATGGAGCACCAGGCTGCTGGGCAGAGCCAGGTGGCCGAGGTGCGGCCGCAGCTTGTAGAACAGCTGCCTGCTCCGCTGCAGGGCGCACCCATCCCAGGTGAGCATCTTAACACTTAAACCCTGTCCCCTGATCTTCAGATGCACATTGAAATTAAACTAAGCCAGGTTATATTTATGTTGTACATAAAATCAGAATTCAGAGCAAGCCGTGTGAGGGCAATAATTAGCCATATGGTATAAAGGAACAGTTCCCTGAGACAATGGCCTGAGATTATAGGCTCAGCTCTGTGTAGACTTGCTTCTTGTCGAGTATGTTAGAGACTGATCGAAAGCTGACTGCTCATCAGTTTACGTCTCCCATAAGCCTCTGCGACCACACCTGTCTGTAGAGACTTTCCATCCGTTGGTGATTTAGAAACATGGATGATCAGGCAAACTGGTGTAAACCCGTGTTGTATGCAATCAATCAGCTAAAGTTGAAGTTGGCATGAGGTGCTAGGAATAATTCAAGCTAGGGTGAACACAGCAATCTGCTTGTACAGTGCTGTTGCTGCTCCCTAGTGGGCAAAATGAGGAACAGCACACTAAACACACAATGTATGACGGGAGCACTGTTCTGCAGATTTGACAGTTCAGTCTCACATCAGAACAAAAGTGTTTTCAGCATAGAGAATGGGTTTATTCAGAAACTTTTGTAAGTTGATCAAATTAGACTCACTAATTATGTCATCTCTCACTTCAGCAGCAAGAGTCCCTGTCCAGTCCACTCCTCCTCCTGGTATTGTTGAGCTAGATGGGGAGAAGTTTACAGTGCAGTGGTGAGTCCCCTCTCTCTCACACACACACACACACACACACACACACACACACACACACCCTCTCATAGCCATGCTCTCTCTGTGACACCTCTTAGCCCCTCAGTTTCTCTGTAAGTTGAACAGTGGTTCTCAGTCAAGCAGTCAGCTTGCTGGTCACAATTGACCCCTGAGTAGCTATAGATGCATCCTGAGTTCCCTTTGTCTCCACCAGGCTGAACGCCCACTTCGAGGTGAGCGGCGAGAGCTCCGTGTCGCGCTCAGAGATGTACTCGGAGTACCTCACCACCTGCAGCAAGATGGGACGCGCTGGCATCCTAGCCTCCCAAGGCTTCCTCAAATGTCTACGGTTGGTTGCCCCCCCCCCACACACAATTGTGGTCCTGGAAGCCTTGTATTCATGTTATGTTTTCAACCAAGAAATCACCCTATGGACAAGTTACAATACAGTGGCCCAAATTCAATGACTTTGAGAAACATGATTGTCAATGTCACCATGTCTATCATTTTGTAGGACCATCTTCCCAAACCACACAGTGAAGCGGCTAGAGGACACCAAGCCCAATGCGCAGGCACACATACACGTGGTGGGGGTCAAACGGAGGGCCATCCCACTGCCCATCCAGCTGTACTACCAGCAGCAGGCTAGCCCCACACCAGGGCCCAAGCACGACGTCCCTGTCGACCCACAGGCATCCCCGTCAGGTAAACTCACTGTACAACTTACTACATTTTTGTAGTTAGTGGCATTAAAATTCAAGTTTCCACCTACCTTGATTGTTATCACAACAAACGTCAGACATAGTTGCTATACATGTTGTCTTGGAGTATGGTGAGACATACTTTGCAGTTGTGCGAATTGGACCTCAGTCAATGATTCTAATGTGTTCTTTGTTTTCTCTCTCTTTCTCTCTCTCTCTCTCTCTCTCTTTCTCTCTCTTTCTCTCTCTTTCTCTCTCTTTCTCTCTCTTTCTCTCTCTCTTTCTCTCTCTCTCTCTCTCTCTCTCTTTCTCTCTCTCTTTCTCTCTGTTTACACTTTGTCCCTGGGTTTGCCCGGCCTCTAGTCCCCAGCCTTACTGCTAACCCGGCAGCGCCACAGGTGGCCTCCACCATGCAGGATGGTGTACCCCTCCCCCAAGCGGCTCAGACTGTTCCTCGGCTCCCCCTTCACCCCCAGGCCTCACCACATCAGCACCCCCACTCAGCTCAGCAGGCCAAGCCAGGGGATATCCTTAAGACGGCCATGGTCCAGAGCTCCATCCCCACCTCTGGCCAGGTGGTCCAGAACCACAGCCCCAACATGGCCCAACAGCTCCACCATCAACAAGTCATGGCGCCTACCGGGACCCCCGTCACACTGTTCCAACAGGTACAGCAGGGCCACATCTTCACGGCGCGGGTTCAGGGGGTGCCCATCGCCCAGCGACCGCCCCTGCCGCACACTCCCTCCTCAGTACCCCAGGCTCTCTCCCTGGGCCCCCAGCAGGAGACGGCTGTGTTCTCTTCCCCCCCTCACTACGCTGCCGTGTCTGCCCCCTGCTCCTCGCTGCAAAACTTCCAGATGAGCGGGGGCCAGGTGTTCACCATCGCCGGCGTGTCCAACGCCCAGGGCTCCCGCGTCACTTTCCAGAACATCGCCCCCAAGCCTGCACCCTCGCAGGCCAGCGGACCACCTACAACCACTCATAACCAGCAGCAGCAGCAGTCCAGCGTGGTCATCGTCAGCCCCAATCCCCAGCAGAACCAGGCCTATGCCCCAGCTATCCATCAGATCGTTCTGGCCAACCCCTCCACCATGTCTGGTGGCCAGGCCATCCAACTGGCAGGACAGCCTGCCACTCCTTCCAACCCCCCACCCTGCCCTCCCACCATCGCTCCACTGCCCCAGGGCCTGCCCTCTCCTTCCAACACCCAGATTCCAATGCAGGGCTCTGCTTCTGTCAGTCAGATGCTGTCGGTCAAACGGCAACCACAACAATTGAACCCCCAGCAGCAGTTTCACCCCCAGCAGCAGTTTCAGATTCAGGCCCAGCCCCTGCCTCAGCAGCAGCCGCCCCCCCAGCCTACCTCCACAGAGTCCAGCCTGATCAAACAGTTACTGCTTCCAAAGCGGCCCTCTACGCCGGGCGGCAAACTCATCCTGCCCGCGCCCCAGGTGCCTCCCCCTAGCAGCACGCAGCGTGCCCCCAGCCCACAGGTGCTCTACCAGGTGGCCTCACAGGGCCAGCCTCAGCCCCAGCAGCTCAATGTACAGCTGGTCCCCAGCCAGCTTCAGTCCCCTGGGGGGCCTCTCCAGACGGTGCAGCTCATCTCCACCAGCAGTCCCACCACCATCATCCAGGGCCAGGCTCCTGGTGGCCAGGTCACCTTCACTGTGGTGCCCAATACGGGCTTCACCACTTCAGCCTCTGCAGCCGCCGCCCAGATCAGCCAAGGAGCCGCTGCACCAGGCCTGCCAGTGGTCCAGACAGGCAACACCCTCCATGGGCCACCACCGCCCTTCAGGGGGGACAAGATAATCTGCCAGAAGGAGGAGGAGGCCAAGGACGCCACGGGTCTGCACATCCACGAACGCAAGATCGAGGTGATGGAGAACTCCTCTCTGGCCGATGGGGCTGGCACCAGAACCAGCAACGGGGACCTGGCAGGGGCCGACGCTCCAGGGGCCAAGCTGCTTAACGGGAGGAAGTGCATGGACTCCAGTCTACCTCCATACCACTCAGGGAACAGTCAGGGGGCCTGCATCAATGGACCGGCCAGCGAGAGCTGCCCCACCAACGGGAAGCAGCCCTCTGGCCCGGCAAACCCACAGGAGGGACACGTCGACCCCAAAAAGGCTCTCGTCAACGGGGTCTGTGACTTTGAGAGAGGGGACGCCTCCACCGGTGCCCACTTAAGCAAAAACATTCCAAATCACATCGCTTCCAAACACTTGGGGAACGGGGAGGTGGGTCCTCCTCAGAAACTGCATGGGGCTCCCCAGGAACCCTCTGTTCCCCAGCAGGATACTGCCAAAGCTGAGCAGGCAGAGCGCCTTGCCAATGGGCCTCAGGCAACAGGCCCCTTCTCTAACGGACCTATGGGGCCGGGGCCTAACTACACCCTGCCTGCTTTCAGGCAGCAGCTGTTTCCCACTGTCACTGTAAACTCCCAGGGCGCCACGGGGCCAGGGACCCTGCCGGCCAATGGTTTGAGTGGCGAGAGCCGTGCACTCAAGAGGCCGGCGGAGGAGGACAAGGGGGCGTCTGTGATTCCCTGTAAGGTGGGAGTGAGGATCATCACCATCAGCGACCCCAACAAGGCGGGCTGCAGTGCCACCATGGTGGCCGTGCCTGCTGGAGCTGACCCAAGCACAGTAGCCAAAGTAGCAATAGAGAATGCCACGCAGCAGAGGAACTGCTCGACCATACAGGCAACCAGCTCTACGGTGAGTTTCACATAGCTCAACAATTTGTTTCTTGTCCCAGTTTTGCAAGCCGTGTCAACTAGTTGGCTAGGAAACTCATTAGATTGCTGACTTATCTTGAATACTTTATTGGATCATTGACATTCTTTCCCTGCTGGTAAAACATGTGACTCTGTTTTTCTTCACAAACATAAAATGCATGGCTCGACATTAACGCTTGTTCTCTTGTCTGGGACAAATAAAAACAATGCTTAGACAAGAAGATTGTAGATTGAAGTTCAGACAAGAGTAATAAAACACTTTTTCACAAACAATTATTCAGATCAGAATTGGATCAGAGGTCAACATTGGAATAATATTCAAATCTATTTTTATGTACATTAATAAAAAAGCCTACATGTCAAAGTGTAGATGATATGCATGTTGGCTACAGCCTCACGTCCAAACCGATGCTGACATGAGGGAGGCACCAGAAAATGTAGCTAAACTTTGAGACTTTTAATTACATAAATATAGGCTGAACACCAGTCATGTTTGACAAATATAATGAAGGGTCATTAACGTCTAAAGGCTTGATTCGACATACTCAAGGCACGGTTCGTTCAGATCAAATGGTCACAAGACGGGCCTGTTGCGCACCGCACATCACCCACCTTGAATCTGAGTGGAGGGGTCTGCATTTTGAAGCTGTTTATAGGGCAATTCCACCACTTTTTGACCTCATTCATCATTTCCAGTGTATACATATGTGAAAACAGCATGTTTCTACAATCTGTGGTTACAAAGATGAGAAGAGAAGTCCTAAAGAAATGCTTCTCTGTGACCTGTAATGTGTTTTTAGCCCAAGGGAGGTAATTTCTTGCTCCCCACATCACTGTGAATCTGTGTTTGAAAATCACTGTTAATGTAATCTAGTAGAACTTTTTTACTTTAGGGTTTTTCCCTACAAAACGTATAAATGCAGTGTTTTCACATATGTTGACACTGGTTTTGTGCTGGAGATAATGAACATGAGGTTGGTGGAGTTGCCCTTGGTCCATAAACGTAATTGTTTGAAACCTGGATGTTTTGTTATTTTATGACGCATGTCTTACCTTGTTTCAAAGTATCCAAGCATAATCCTAGTCGTATTAGTAACCCATGCTAGTTGATCAAATCAAATGTATTTATGAAGCCCTTCTTACATCAGCTGATGTCACAAAGTGCTGTACAGAACCCCAGCCTAAAACCCCAAACAGCAAGCAATGCAGGTGTAGAAGCACTGGCTAGGAAAAACTCCCTAGAAGGGCCAGAACCTAGAGAGAAACCAGGCTATGAGGGGTGGCCAGTCCTCTTCTGGGTGGAGATTATAACAGAGCATGGCCAAGATGTTCAAATGTTCATAGATGACCAGCAGGGTCAAATAATAATAATAATAATAATAATAATAATAATAATAATAATTAATAATCAGTGGTTGTAGAGGGTGCAACAGGTCAGCACCTCAGGAGTAAATGTCAATTGGCTTTTCATAGCCGAGCATTCAGAGTATCTACCGCTCCTGCTGTCTCTAGAGAGTTGAAAACAGCAGGTCTGGGACAGGTGAACAGGTCAGGATTCCATAGACGCAGGCAGAACAGTTGAAACTGGAGCAGCAGCACGGCCAGGTGGACTGGGGACAGCAAGGAGTCATCAGGCCAGGTAGTCCTGAGGCATGGTCCTAGGGCTCAGGTGGAGAGGTAGAGAGAGAAAATATACACTTAAATTCACACAGGAAAAATACTCCAGATATAACAGAATGACCCTAGCCCCACCAAACCCACAAACTACTGCAGCATAAATACTGGAGGCTGAGACAGGAGGGGTCAGGAGACACTGTGGCCCCATCCGACGATACCCCCGGACAGGGCCAAACAGGCAGGATATAACCCCACCCACTTTGCCAAAGCACAGCCCCCACACCACTAGAGGGATATCTTTAACCACCAACTTACCATCCTGAGACAAGGCCGAGTATAGCCCACAAAGATCTCCGCCACGGCACAGCCCAAGGGGGGGCGCCAACCCGGACAGGAAGATCACGTCATTGACTCAACCCACTCAAGTAACGCACCCCTCCTAGGGACAGCATGGAAGAGCAGCAGTAAGCCAGTGACTCAGCCCCTGTAATAGGGTTAGAGGCAGAGAATCCCAATGGAGAGAGGGGAACCGGCCAGGCAGCGACAGCAAGGGTGGTTCGTTGCTCCAGTGCCTTTCCGTTCACCTTCACACTCAAGCATAGGACCTACTGAAGAGATGAGTCTTCAATAAAGACAAAGGTTGAGACAGAGTCTCTCTCTCTCTCACATGGGTAGGCAGACCATTCCATAAAAATTGAGCTCTTATAGGAGAAAGCCCTGCCTCCAGCTGTTTGCTTAGAAATTCTAGGGACAGTAAGGAGGCTGTCTTGTGACCGTAGTGTACGTGTAGGTATGTACGACAGGACCAAATCGGAAAGATGGGTAGGAGCAAGCCCATGTAATGCTTTGTAGGTTAGCAGTAAAACCTTTAAATCAGTCCTTGCCTTAACAGGAAGCCAATGTTGAGAGGCTAGCACTGGAGTAATATGATCAAATGTTTTGGTTCTAGTCAGGATTCTAGCAGCTGTGTTTAGCACTAACTGAAGTTTTATTTATTGCTTTATCCGGGTAGCCGGAAAGTAGAGCATTGCAGTAGTCTAACCTAGAAGTGACTAAAGCATGGATTAATTTTTCTGCATCATTTTTGGACAAAGTTTCTGATTTTTGCAATGTTAAATAGATTAAAAAAAAGCTTTGGGTGCTTGAGCTTTTGGACAAGTAAAAAATCTGACCTACCTGTCCAAAGGACACTAAGTCAAGTCCTTACATTTGTAGGTGGGAGAGTGCTATCCATCACATGCAACTACAAGGCTTTTCTGTTGCTGTTATTTGGGAAAATCAACTGCATTGTGATGAGTAGGGTTAGAGGCCATTTAATGATTTAGACAGACTTGTGTTTTATATTGCACTTATTGGATTGGCAGGTGTGTGATCTTGTCATCGTATAGCAATGCAAGGCTTACAGTTGTTAATTTTACAAGCAAATTACTTGCATGAAACAAGATTAATGATGAAAGTCTTCAGGTTCTAGGACCTTGAATAATTAATTCAAACTCTTTGTTCATATTTTTGTTTAATTCATTTCTGAATAACTAATAAGCAAATTGTAGGTTATTCATATTTATTGTATCATATTTATTGTAAGCAGAGGGTAGCTCGGCTAAAATTTAAATGTGTTTCTTCAAAATTAGCTTAATTTATCTTGTCAAACTTTTTAAAAAGGTAAAATAAATACAAACATTTTTTTTGACTTGTTTGTTTTATTTGGAAAATAGAACAATTATACAACACAAAATATCACTTGCTTATTTGATCTAATAAAGCTTTGCCTGGTTTTACGCAGCTTCCGCCAACAGTGGCTCAGCCTGTGCAGGCTGGCAGCGCCAGCCCCAACGCCCCCCTTTCTGGGCCACAAGCCGTGGTGGCACCCCCAGAACAGACCAGGAAAGCGGGACAGAACTTCAAGTGTCTGTGGCAGTCCTGTAAACGGTGAGTCAATCTCTGTCCATATTGACTTGACCTACTTAAAGAAGTCCTGTGTCATGAAAGGTGTGTTCATATCATGGCTAACTAAAACGGCGTTTAGACAGGCAGCTCAATTCTGGTATTTTTCCCACTAATTGGTCTTTTGATCAATCACATCAGATCTTTTTCAGAGGTAATTAATCAAAAGACCAATTAGTGGGGAAAAATATCAGAATTGAGTCTAAGTGGCCTGTTCATTGACTGTCCCGTTGTTATCCGTGTTGTTTTTCCAGGTGGTTTGAGACGCCGTCTAGGGTGTTCTACCATGCAGCCACGCAGCATGGTGGCAAGGAGCTGTACCCAGGCCAGTGCCTCTGGGAGGGATGTGAACCTTTCCCCCGACAGAGACTGTCCTTCATAACCCATCTACAGGTAAGACTACACCCTCTCAATCTATCAGTCCATGTTTGTGGCTTTTTGCTGACAATTATCCAATTTTCTTCCTGTAGGATAAGCATTGTTCTCGAGATGCCCTATTGGCCGCACTAAAACTGGAGCAGGAACCGGCACAGACGCAAGACTCCAATCAGAAAACTTCCAAGTATGTACCCTCTGGTTAGCTTAGCATGCTAGTGCTAATGTCCATTCTGGTGATGCTAGAATGTGCTATGTGTGGCAGACTCTTTTGCATTGTTCCACAGGCCTCAGCCAGTGGCAAGCAGCACTCCAGCACCGCGAGCACAGAAAGCTATTGTCAATCATCCGAGCGCAGCCCTTATGGCACTACGCAGAGGCTCTCGGAACCTGGTGTTCAGGGACTTCACTGTGAGTATGGCTGAGCTTAGCTGTTTGTTTACACTGAAGGTGTCCGGCTGACATTTGACAGAATTGTCTAATTTTATACGTGGAAATAAGGTTTAAGATGTTAATCATTGCAGTCCTTGACTACTCCATATTTATCATATATTCCCACTTGGAAATCTTTTGTTATCAATGTATCTTGTAACTGATGAATTTCACAATCTTTTTCCTTAGGATGAAAAAGAGGGACCAATGACCAAACACATACGACTAACTGCTGCCTTAACGCTAAAGAACATCGCCAAGTATTCAGACTGCGGTCGAAAGTAAGAACTTTTTCTCTTTTTTTTGGAATACATTCACAACTACAGAAGGGTCTTCTGAGGACTCCTCGTGCTGTGTTTGTTCGACGTGATGAATCATAATCAATTAAACCAATGTTGATTTACTGTTTGATGGAGAGTATGTAATGACAGCTTCCTGTCTTGTCTTCTCAGGTTGGTGAAGAGGCATGAGAGTCACCTCTCTGTGCTGGCACTCAGTAACATGGAGGTCTCCACAACGCTCGCCAAATGCCTTTATGAACTGACTCGCTCTCTCCAAGCTTGAGTCCACAAGGGCAACCCCACCCCCAAAAATAGGAGAACCATCCTTCAAGGGGTGTCATGACAATGGGGCACACGGTGGGCAACACCAGACCATGCCCTTTGGACTCCCCTCCCTCACCCCACTGTGCTCAAATCCCCCCCCCCCCCACCTCCTTCACAAAACAAACTGCCACGGGGTCTTCCACCAGCCGCCCAAGAGGGGGAGCTCTTTAGACTGCTGCCCTGAGGGACTCAACTAACGAAACCCTAAATACGAGCACATTTTTGTAATCCTGGGACTGTTTGCAGAGAACTTATTTGAGTAGGAGCGGCAGTACGTTGAGGAGTTTTGCTTTGCCGAGGGAGGGGAGTGGCTAGAGGTGGGGGAGGGAGACACAGCTGCAGGAGACTGGCTCGATTGTTTTTCTTTACAACTTGGTAGCGTGGTTTTCTTACTTGAGTCAATATATTTTCACTTATTTATTATTGAAATGAATACCATTACAATTAATGAAAAGAATCTTGTAAATATTTGTGAATATATATATATAAAGAAAATCCTCTCATGCCGATACAGCCACTGGGGAACTTGCTCTGTGGAGTAATAGAAGCATTACTTTGGTAGAATCTAAGTTTCTTTTTTTTTTATGATCCCTGGTTACTTGTATCTAATGTGATTCTATACTCAGCAGTGGATGAATGTACTTAAAACCTGTAAATACTTCTGCAAAGGTACTGATGCTGTAAAGTTAAGGGGGAAACAGTTTTTTTGTGGAACTGACTTTTTTTGTATTATAATACCTTGTAGAACTCATTTTGCTGGCTGAAAGAGTATGGAATAATATATCTCATGTCATTTTGTAGAAGAAAATAATATTGAAGGTATTCTCTCACCCCTCACCCCCAACATGTATCCACTGTAAACGTTTGTCATTGTACGAGCACAGTGCGCGTACATTTTTTTTTGTATTTGTAAATTGGTTTAAATACATGGAGTTTTATACAGGTTTTCTCCTGTGTTCTTTGCTTTATGTGCAGGTATATTTTCTTCACTACTTTTTTTTCTATGTTAATATAGCGTGGCGTTTTATTGTACTATTTTTTTCATTCTTAATACCATGCCACATTCCGGCTCACGTCCTCAGACTATCCTCTCTATGGTGTGTTGTGTAACATTAATGACTGCCTGTTAGCGTCCGAGCGGGGCAGCCCACCCATCCTCATTTCTGCAGTGTCAGTAGGATGTGCTATTATACATAGACATAACAGTCTGTTAGATTGGCTTTATTTACTTTGGTGACTGTTTATAGTTTTTAAATAAAAGACTGAACAATTTGTCTTTTTGGGGCTCTTGTTTTGTGGTGTGAGGAGGCAATGGGTGCCTCTGTTCCACAATGTTATATGGCTGTGATTATCCACTTTTTAAATACACACATTTTAATGGAAAATGTTTTTCCCTAAATGTGTATATTCTGTTGAGCTGTTTTAGAAAGTTTCTTTCCTAGATCATCTCTCCCAGTGAAAAATGGATCAGAATGATTTTCAATCTGAAGGTTTGTCCACCCAAACTACCTTAATCGGGTATATATGGCTGTGTAGCTTACCTTTTACTTGAATGTTCTGTTGATGGCCTGTCACAAATTGTCAGTCTCCTGCTACTGTTTATGAAATGACAACCTTTTAGCCCCCATGCCAGTTACTGGTATAATTGTTTCTTGTCATTTTATTGCATATACATTCCGTTCAATGAAAAGCAAGGAAAATATCAATGCTTTCTTGAAAATATTTTAATATCATTGGCAACTGAACAGTGTTCCGGTTATATCTGGGACCGGAAACAGTTGAATAATTTTTTTTCCCTAGTGTAAAGTGTATTGCAGCGACACTGTGCGGTGCGGTTTAAACTTCACAGGTCTCAGACAGACATCGAGACATGTGGCCGAGACGTTCTTAAATGTATAACGAGTTAGCAGTGCTATCTATTCGGCTATATTCAGGTTATCTTCTAGCTTTGGAGTCTAACCAATACACGGAAATAAGTGAGACAGCAAAAAATAAACAACCACGCCAGTTTTCTAGCTATTGATTTAGCTTCGGGTAAGTCAACAAACACGTAGCTAGCTAACCAATTTAGCAAGTCTGCAGCCGTTGGCAAGCAAAAGTATCGTTAGCTGCTAGTTAGCCACGGTAACAGCTACCTAGCTAATATAGCGTCTGTACTGTAGGCCAGGCCAGTCTCGTTAGCCAATGAAGTTGAATAATTAACTAGCTAGCTATGAGCATATTTGTTTTGTTTATTGTTACTTAGCTAAATACCATTACGTTGTCAGTAGACTGCTAGCTAACATCTGACTAGCCTATATCAACCAAAAGTAGTTAGCTGACTAGCGCCTGATTATGACCATCTTGTTAACGTTATCTGAATTGTAAACTAGCCAGCTAACTTGTTAACTTAGTTATCAAACTAGTAGAAATAACAAGTAGCTAGTTAACCAGCTAAACATAGAAGTTAGTTGAAGTTTGAGGGGCACTAGTACACACTAATACAAGAATAAGTTGAAAGGTCGTGTTACATCACACATGGGCCACAAAGTTTAAATTGTTAACGTCAGCGACCGCAGGGCATTTCATAATGTTTACTAAATTAAATGTCAACTTACTTGACAGCTATCTGCGAGGTATTTGGTTAACTAGCTGGACATAAAATACAAGACCACAACTCGCCAAATTTACTAGATAGTTGGAAGCTAGCAAGTTTACGTTAGTAGTTGGCTGACTAGCTGGTAAATTAAATAATCCAAGATGCCATTGGATGATAGAGAACATTGCTAACGTTAGTTATTTTAGCAGCTCACATGGTAGAGTGTTGGCCTCAGTGACCTGTATAACCCATTTAATTGAAATATCTGCGACTGTGTCCAGGCCTGCTTGTATTTTAGCCAGAGTTGACACACTGGTTAAGCAATACCTTTTGTTGTACTCTTACCACTGTGGTAAACCCGTTTGCTCTGGCTTTCACTGGACAGTGTTTTGCTTCCTGATTCAGAGGTTAAATGCATAAGGCTAGTTGAATGCATTCAGCTGTACAAACTTTCCTGTTGCTCCACTCACCAAGCAGACATCAACTGGCTATGTACACTTTGTGACAGTGTTTTATTTGATTTTTTTCAAGTTTATTTTATTTAACCTTTATTTAACTTGGCAAGTCAGTTAAGAACAAATTCTTATTTACAATGGACGGCCTAACCCGTACAACGCTGGGCCAATTGTGCGTCGCCCTATGGTACTCCCAATCATGGCCAGTTGTGATACAACCTGGAATCGAACCAGGGTCTGTAGTGACGCCTCTAGCACTGAGATGCAGTGCCTTAGACCGCTGCGCCACTCGGGAGATCTCCAGAGCTCTGACGTCTCCAGTCTCCTGCTTCATCTGCTGGTCGGGAACCCGTTTAGCTAGCGATCCACTATTCAAGTATGCTTGTTTCTTCTATTGGACGTGGAGACCGAGAGAAATCCTTGGCCAAATCAGCCTTTCATTCAAGTAGTTACTCGCCAGACACATGCTGGCAAAGACGAGACCATTTGTTCGCAGTTGCTGTGCTTATGCTGATACAGTTTTAAGTTTTGTCTTATGTGCGGGATAGGCATGGTATACATCGTCCAACGAAATGCTCACTTGCAGGTTCCTTCTCGACAATGCAACAACAATACGAACATAAAGTAAATGACAGTAGAATAGAATAACATTTTTAGCATTAATATAATACAGGAAGGTACAATGTTTACATGTGTATTGGGGATAGGGGCAAGTGTATAAATTGAGAAATTAGTAAGAGTCTGGTGTCAGCAATTGTGATAAGGTGTGGAGAATCACAGCAGTCTGATGCTTGTAGATAGAAACTGTATCTGAGCCTGTTGGTATCAGACCTCATGCTCCGATATCGTCTACCGACGGTAAGGGAGAGAACAGCGCGTGTGGGGGGTCCTTGATGCTGCGTGCCCACCTCAGGCACTGTTTCGAGTAGATATCCTGGATGAGTGAAAGCACCAGTGATATACTGGGCCGCCTTCAACCCCACCCCCATAGGATTATTGTTTATTTACATCTTAGTCATTTAGTAGACGCTCTTATCCAGAGCGGCTTACAGTTGGTACATTCATCTTAAGATAGATAGGTGGGACAACCACATCTGTTATAGTAAGTATATTTTTCCTCAGTCAAGTGATCTTGTAGTGGATACGAGCTTCGACTGGAAGCCAGTGGAGCGTGCAAAGGAACGGGGTGAAATGGGAGAACTTGGGAAGGTTTAACACCAGGCAGGCTATGCCATTCTGGATAAGTTGCAGGGGTTTGATGGCACAAGCGTGAAGTCCAACCAACACCGACTTGCAGTAGTCCAGACGGGAGATGACAAGTGCCTGGATTAGGACCTGCGCCGCTTCCTGTGTGTGACAGGGTCGTACTCTACCGATGTTGTAGAGCATGAACTTGCAGGAGCGAGTCACTGCTTTGATGTTTTCAGACAGAAATTATTCATGACTGGGCAGGAATATAGTATGTGGGTCTGGTTAGCCCTATTCTTCCAAAGTTACGCTAGCAACTTGGTGTGATGTCATGGTTGTAATTTGATTGTGTTATTGGAGTTTTGGAAAATTCAGTCAATATTTTTCATGAGTATTCCCTCGAGTAGAGAGTTGGTTGTCTTGGACATGTTTCTAGATATGTCCTCCCAGTCTTATTGTGTTATTACTATTTACAGCTCGTCTTCCCAATTGGTTACCGCTATAATATTCTCCTTTTTTATTTGATAATTATGTATATGTGCATTTACCTTATGTATTTGCTATTTATCTAATTAAAGGATCTATAGAATATATTTCTGTGCTGTAAGTAAGCTCTTTTCAAGGGAAGGGTCCCAATTTATGGGTCCTATGACCCATGCTACCCAAGGGAAGTGGTAGCACAATTGGAAAATAATAATTTTGAATAGCCTTTGATTTGGGCCTGGGTATGTCTTGAAGTCCAGTATGAACAAAACAATTCATAAAGACAGTGTCATTTTTAAGTACAGGCAATGGAACAATAAATACAGCATAATGGGAAAATGAGAGGGGACCAGTGTATTATGGGTACTACAAGAAACAAAGAGAATGACACCCGTTATGAAGATTTCTAAATACTTAAATGGCTGTTGAAATAAAAATTACTTTGTTTAACGTAAATGGCCTTAATAGCCCCATTAAAAAATGACAAATATTGTTAAAATTGAAGAGAGATGGAGGTGATATCTTTCTCCAAGAAACACATCTAAAGAAGAACATAGAAAATTAGAACTGGCATCAGCACAGTTGTTTTCCTCATCCTACCATTCAGCAAGAAGAGGGGTAGCATTAATGACCAAAAACAATATCCCTTTTCACACAAAGAACCATTGTAGACAGAGTGAAGATACATACTAGTAAATGGAAGGTTTGAGGGCACGGAAATAACGTTAAATGTATATAACCCAAACGAACAAGGACCCGAATTGATATCCAAAATGCTAAACCTACTTATCATGGAGCCAAAGGGGACAACAGTAATGGGAGGATACCTCAACCTTATCATGAATCCCATGTTAGATTGTCAACATAAACACAAGACAGAGAAGGCTGCGGCGACACTAAGAAGGGCAGACTTGGCGGTGGGTCTAATAGATGTTTGTAGAACTCTACACCCTATTTTAAAGCACGCAACAAATATACTCGAAATTAGACTATTTCTTCATGTTTAAAACAGACCTAGCCAAAGTCATTAACCTCCACATTAGACTAATTGAAATATCGGATCATGCTAAGTATGAAACTAAATATATGACAAAAGAAAGGCTTGACAGTCTAGAGATTAAATAATTCACTTTTCATGACATTGAATTTAAGAATAGAATCAGGGCACACTGAAACAATATCTGGAGATTAATGATGGAGGTCTCCCATAATGGAATGGGTGGGGGCCAAAGCAGTGCTTCGAGGCGCGATAATATCATATGCTTCTTCTTCAAAAATAGAGTACGTACCAACCTGTAACTCCGCTATTATTACTGTTCATAAAGAAGGTAAACATCCAGCAGAATGTGCATCGTATCAACCAATATTGTTGCTGAACGGAGACCAAAAATTGCTTACATAAATTATTGCAAATAGATTCAGTAATATAATCCCAGATATCATAAACTCTGACCAAATGGGTTTTGTGTCCAGCAGACTTCTGAGAAATTAATGTTAGGCAAAAGTTTAATTTGAGTGGCGCAGCGGTCTAAGGCACTGCATCTCAGTGCAAGTGGCATCACTACAGTCCCTGGTTCAAATCCAGGCTGTATCAAATCCGGCCGTGGTTTGGAGTCCCATAGGGCGGTGCACAATTGGCCCAGTGTCGTCTGGGGTAGGCCATCATTGTAAATAAGAATTTGTTCTTAACTGACTTGCCTTTTTAAATAAAAACATTAATAATGTAATGGAACACGCTCTCAAGAAAAAACATAAATAGCTTATGCTAACTCTAGATGCAGAAGCAAATAATACTTTTGTGAAACTTTCCTGAACTTGCTGCAAATGATGCAAAAAACACTGTCAGAATAAGGGTCAATGGTACATTATTCTCTAGAGTTCCCGCCACTATGGATGAAATAAAACCATAATGTCGTATCTGGATACAGACTAAATACAGGGAAATCAGAACCAATTACTGTAGGTCAACCAATATCCCAAGACATCAAAACTAAGTTTAAACTTAAATGGTATCAAAATAAACTGAAATACCTATTGATTACTATACCCCAAGACCTGACATTGGAACACTGTGAAACCAGTTTAAACAGGACCTACCTACAAATATGGACATTAGTGCCTTTTAACAATAACAGGAAGAATTTAAACTATTAAAATGAATGTCCTCCGAAGATTTTTATTCCTGTTCCAGAATCTATCAAAAACTATTACTCCAAACACTTTTAAACAGTGGGATAAACTCCTGAGTAAAATCATATGGAGAGGATGAACAGTCCCTGTCCCAACTTAAAACAATC
The DNA here is from genome assembly GCF_965601325.2 of Salmo salar. NCBI lineage: Eukaryota > Metazoa > Chordata > Actinopteri > Salmoniformes > Salmonidae > Salmo > Salmo salar. Next base: position 53,450,706 of record NC_138297.1, read on the forward strand.
AAACAATGTAAATAAGCAGGGGGACTAGCATCACCAAACCTAATGCATTATTATATAGCCGTCCAACTAAAATAATTGTTTGGATAAACCCAGCATCAACAGCTAAATGGAAAAACCAATAAGTGCAACTATATTTATGAAGATAATCAATGCAATCAATCACACTAGGAAGATAGAAAATGCCTGTATAAATAACACAATAAAGGTCTGGACAAAGATCACCAAAATTAAAAGGCATCCAAACAGATCTTACAGTGGGGGGGGAAAGTATTTCATCCCCTGCTGATTTTGTACATTTGCCCACTGACAAAGAAATGATCAGTCTATAATTTTAATGGTAGGTTTATTTGAACAGTGAGAGACAGAATAACAAAAAATCCAGAAAAACGCATGTCAAAAATGTTATAAATTGATTTGCATTTTAATGAGGGAAATAAGTATTTGACCCCCTCTCAATCAGAAAGATTTCTGGCTCCCAGGTGTCTTTTATACAGGTAAAGAGCTGAGATTAGGAGCACACTCTTTAAGGGAGTGCTCCTAATCTCAGTTTGTTACCTGTATAAAAGACACCTGTCCACAGAAGCAATCAATCAGATTCCAAACTCTCCACCATGGCCAAGACCAAAGAGCTTTCCAAGGATGTCAGGGACAAGATTGTAGACCTACACAAGGCTGGAATGGGCTACAAGACCACCGCCAAGCAGCTTGGTGAGAAGGTGACAACAGTTGGTGCGATTATTCGCAAATGGAAGAAACACAAAAGAACTGTCAATCTCCCTCGGCCTGGGGCTCCATGCAAGATCTCACCTCGTGGAGTTGCAATGATCATGAGAACGGTGAGGAATCAGCCAAGAACTACACGGGAGGATCTTGTCAATGATCTCAAGGCAGCTGGGACCATAGTCACCAAGAAAACAATTGGTAACACACTACGCCGTGAAGGACTGAAATTCTGCAGCGCCTGCAAGGTCCCCCTGCTCAAGAAAGCACATATACATGCCCGTCTGAAGTTTTCCAATGAACATCTGAATGATTCAGGGGACAACTGGGTGAAAGTGTTGTGGTCAGATGAGACCAAAATGGAGCTCTTTGACATCAACTCAACTCGCTGTGTTTGGAGGAGGAGGAATGCTGCCTATGACCCCAAGAACACCATCCCCACCGTCAAACATGGAGGTGGAAACATTATGCTTTGGGGGTGTTTTTCTGCTAAGCTGACAGGACAACTTCACCGCATCAAAGGGACGATGGAGGGGCCATGTACCGTCAAATCTTGGGTGAGAACCTCCTTCCCTCAGCCAGGGCATTGAAAATGGGTTGTGGATGGGTATTCCAGCATGACAATGACCCAAAACACACGGCCAAGGCAACAAAGGAGTGGCTCAAGAAGAAGCACATTAAGGTCCTGGAGTGGTCTAGCCGGTCTCCAGACCTTAATCCCATAGAAAATCTGTGGAGGGAGCTGAAGGTTCGAGTTGCCAAACGTCAGCCTCGAAACGTTAATGATTTGGAAAAGATCTGCAAGGAGGAGTGGGACAAAATCCCTCCTGAGATGTGTGCAAACCTGGTGGCCAACTACAAGAAATGTCTGACTTCTGTGATTGCCAACAAGGTTTTTGCCACCAAGTACTAAGTCATGTTTTGCAGAGGGGTCAAATACTTATTTCCCTCATTAAAATGCAAATCAATTTATAACATTTGACGTTTTTCTGGATTTTTTTGTTGTTATTCTGTCTCTCACTGTTCAAATAAACCTACCATTAAAATTATAGACTGATCCTTTCTTTGTCAGTGGGCAAATGTACAAAATCAGTAGGGGATCAAATACTTTTTCCCTCACTGTTCCTACCTGCGAGAAATTGTAATGGACTGCGACTTTAAGCCAAGGATGATTGATGATACATTTAAATTATGGGCTGACCGGGTATCATCAGATGTTCAGACAAGGGGGTAGATGCATTTCAGAATCTATAAAAAAAAAATACAACCTCCAGAACTGTATTTTACAATTACTTACAAGTGAGAAGTTCTTACTAAAGCAGTGGGACCTAATAAAACGCTTAGTGATAAAAATACATTCCACTCCAAAATGCAGGAATATTAAGTTAAAATTGAAGACAGTTTAATTTTATCAGTTGATCTCAATAACATCACCAGTCAATTCTATATTAAACCAAAAAATTATTTAGCTAGCGTAACGTTACTTTATTTTAGCTAAAAGTATTGCGTACATCTAAATAGGGTTGGCTAGACTTAGCTAGGTACCTTGGTGGGTTTTTTGGACGATCTGATGAGAATCTGAAGAAGATTGGTAACTTGTCAATTATTTGATATAATATTGAATTTGACCTTTAATACTATAGCCCATAGAAACACATTGAGTAACACATTCATAAAAGACAGTCCAAAAAGAAATCATAAGAAATAAGGGTTTGAAGTGTCTGTCCTATATCTAGGATATATAAGAAGGCTCATGAAATATATATATATATATTTTTTTTTTGGATGCATAATTACCCCTTATTTGTTGGCACAAAAGTACCTCCATACTTCCATTGGTTTGTATGGGTTACCTTCAGACGAGTCCTGTGACACTTGTGGGGGTTGTAGAGCAGTCATAATAGTTTGTAGCCATTCGGACGCTACAGATGTTTTCGTGAGAAGACAGATTTTTGGGATGTCTCAGTCTGACAAACACCACTATAGCTCGGCCACCTTCCACCGCAGATGCGGAAGGCCGACATAGGTGGATGCGGTGGATTGCGATGCAAGCTATGCAAAAAAACTGATATCTCTAGTTTAAACTGACAGATGGGAAAAAAATGTAATAAATTGTTACTTAAATTGACAAACAGGTGTGTCAATAGACTCTTAAGGATTAAGTTGGCCATTGTGTAAATAATGCATTAAAGTCGATGGAAAACTTGCTTGACAAATTGGTTACACACACAGATCTCAAGTTTAATGTAATTAAGTGATGGCACTGTGACTGGGTTGTTAACAAGAATCTCTCATTAATTTCTATTTCCAGGGGTCATCTGGTCATTAGGGACAAAGCAACACAGATGACGGGTGTGCCAAAGATGACGGGTGAATCAGGAAATGGTAAGGAACTGCCAGCCAGTCATCATGAAAAAGATCTTTCAGTGGGCTTTGGCGTGATGATTTCATTTGAAAGTCTCTACCCTCAAGTTTGTTCTTGAATGACAAGCTGTTGTGCCACCTCTCTCTGGTTGTCAGACGGACAGACCCCAGAGGGCGACCCGGAGCCGGAAGAGGCGGAGCGGTGTCCTATCTGCCTGGGCGCCCTGGGCCGCTGTGTCCTGGCCATGCCCGACAGCTGCTGCCATTTATTCTGCCTCAGCTGCCTCCTCAGATGGGCAGAGGTAAGCACCATGTACTGTCCTACCCCCTAGACACATCACCCTCTGTGGCAACAGGTAGTGCTGCAACTGGCAAGTTGTCTATTGTGATAAGCCATGGTCTTACTCCCGGTGAGGCTCAGGAGACTATACATGGCTAAGATGTGTGTTGGACTGATGTTTTTTTTTTCTTCTGTGTTTAAGTTGCAGGCAGTTCCATCCTGCCCAGTGGACAGGCAGCCTTTCAATGTTGTCTACAAACGTGATGCTGTGCTGGGATGTGTGACGGTAAGCAGGGGTTTCTCCACTGGCTCGACCTTCTGTTTCATAATTTGTAAATGGCATGTCATGAAACTTCACAAGCTACATTATAGCTTTAGTCACTATGCAGGAAGAATGTACGTGATTTGACTTCAGTTGTGATGTGAATCTCAGGTTCCTGTGAAGAAGAGAGTCAGCCAATCAGAGCTAGAGAAGTGTGGCTGCACAGACCCGGAAGCCAGTGGCTGTTTGTTGAAGTGAGTAGAGGTCTTGTGTTAGTGAAAGGGTTGCCCTGCTGCACAGTTAACCTGACAAAGACCCTTGGTCAAAACGTGGTCTTTAAACTTAGAGAGCATTCAAACAGTGTGCAGCTTAATGGCAGTCACTTTGCGGTGCATTATTATATACTGCTCAAAAAAATAAAGGGAACACTTAAACAACACATCCTAGATCTGAATGAAAGAAATCTTATTCAATTCTGTTTTCTTTACATAGTTGAATGTGCTGACAACAAAATCACACAAAAATAATCAATGGAAATCCAATTTATTAACCCATGGAGGTCTGGATTTGGAGTCACACTCAAAATTAAAGTGGAAAACCACACTACAGGCTGATCCAACTTTGATGTAATGTCCTTAAAACAAGTCAAAATGAGGCTCAGTAGTGTGTGTGACCTCCACGTGCCTGTATGACCTCCCTACAACGCCTGGGCATGCTCCTGATGAGGTGGCGGATGGTCTCCTGAGGGATCTCCTCCCAGATCTGGACTAAAGCATCCGCCAACTCCTGGACAGTCTGTGGTGCAACGTGGCGTTGGTGGATGGAGCGAGACATGATGTCCCAGATGTGCTCAATTGGATTCAGGTCTGGGGAACGGGCGGGCCGGTCCATAGCATCAATGCCTTCCTCTTGCAGGAACTGCTGACACACTCCAGCCACATGAGGTCTAGCATTGTCTTGCATTAGGAGGAACCCAGGGCCAACCGCACCAGCATATGGTCTCACAAGGGGTCTGAGGATCTCATCTCGGTACCTAATGGCAGTCAGGCTACCTCTGGCGAGCACATGGAGGGCTGTGCGGCCCCCCAAAGAAAGACCACCCCACACCATGACTGACCCACCGCCAAACCGGTCATGCTGGAGGATGTTGCAGGCAGCAGAACGTTCTCCACGGCGTCTCCAGACTCTGTCACGTCTGTCACGTGCTCAGTGTGAACCTGCTTTCATCTGTGAAGAACACAGGGCGCCAGTGGTGAATTTGCCAATCTTGGTATTCTCTGGCAAATGCCAAACGTCCTGCACGGTGTTGGGCTGTAAGCACAACCCCCACCTGTGGACGTCGGGCCCTCATACCACCCTCATGGAGTCTGTTTCTGACCGTTTGAGCAGACACATGCACATTTGTGGCCTGCTGGAGGTCATTTTGCAGGGCTCTGGCAGTGCTTCTCCTGCTCCTCCTTGCACAAAGGCGGAGGTAGCGGTCCTGCTGCTGGGTTGTTGCCCTCCTACGGCCTCCTCCATGTCTCCTGATGTACTGGCCTGTCTCCTGGTAGCGCCTCCATGCTCTGGACACTACGCTGACAGACACAGCAAACCTTCTTGCCACAGCTCGCATTGATGTGCCATCCTGGATGAGCTGCACTACCTGAGCCACTTGTGTGGGTTGTAGACTCCGTCTCATGCTACCACTAGAGTGAAAGCACCGCCAGCATTCAAACGTGAACAAAACATCAGCCAGGAAGCATAGGAACTGAGAAGTGGTGTGGTCCCCACCTGCAGAACCACTCCTTTATTGGGGGTGTCTTGCTAATTGCCTATAATTTCCACCTGTTGTCTATTCCATTTGCACAACAGCATGTGAAATGTATTGTCAATCAGTGTTGCTTCCTAAGTGGACAGTTTGATTTCACAGAAGTGTGATTGACTTGGAGTTACATTGTGTTGTTTAAGTGTTCCCTTTATTTTTTTGAGCAGTGTATTTATTTTTTACCACTTATTTGTTTTGTCATTTTTTTGTTGGAGGTGGCTGTTACAGGTACAATATACATGTTAATTTACACACTTAGTTTATACCACATGTACCTGTACTCTAAAGGATACAAAACTAAGAAATACATAGAGAAATGATTGTATTAATCACACAGGATTTTGTAGTAACACAAGTGGTATGTAAAGAAACAGAGGTGGGCCTACACTCCCCAGCCTAACATGCCCGCCCCCCCTTTCCCATCCTGCCTAGCAACACAGGTTGGATGTCAGTTCCCCCATATCTCTATCTGCCCCCCCTTCCCATCCTTCCTAGCAACACAGGTTGGGTGTCAGTTCCCCCATATCTCTATCTGCCCCCCCTTCCCATCCTTCCTAGCAACACAGGTTGGGTGTCAGTTCCCCCATATCTCTATCTGTAGTTATTTGGCGAATTTAGTTGTGACTGATACAAACCTTAGAATGTCTTAGAAATCAAAGCATGTGGACTGCATGATGCGACTAGGCTATTCTATTTGAAAATGTTGCATAAAAAGCTTGCACTCTTCCTTGCCTCAGGCTGCGCAACCTGTTCTCTCATCAAATGATCATATTTTCACCCATCAGACTATTTTCAGTTTAAATTTGTCTTTACTAATATGTCACATTTGTTTTGATTTAGAATGGCCCATTATCAAATGGGTAGGAACAGGGGGAGGGGAAAATGTACTTGTCATCCTTATGCACTCGAATAGCGAATGGAGGCCGCGTTCCCACAGTTTAAATTATGCCAGGTAGGCTATTCCTGTTTTATAGCGGAGCAGATGAGAAATAAATATAGTAGCAGCTGGGATCCTCCTCTTTTTAGTGGCAACCATCAAAACCCTGCTTTCACACGGGATTGCATATAGAAATGTCTGGGCTTATAAGAAGACTTATTTCACTTTGTGGATGAATCACTCTTTGAAGAGTATGCATCCTCACTGCGTGACAGGTGATATACTGCACAAACTATGTATGCCACGGGCTCTCCAACCATGTTCCTGCAGCTACCCAGTACTTAATTTGGGAAACTAAGTGAAATATCTTCATGAACATCAATAGTAACATGTTTTCACAAAGAAACATATTTAAACTGTTGACAGCCCCTATCTGTGCACGCTTGAGAAAGGAATGAAGGAGAGAGAGAGGAGGAGATGAAACACAATGGTGATCTATTCTGTAGCTAAAGTTAATGTCAGCCTATTAATTATGAATATATTAAACATACCCTATTACTAGGCTATTCAAAGTCACTATAATTGTAGGCTAAGTCTGTAAGCCACCTGCACAATCAATGAACCAACAGCATCACCTAGGCCTTATACCTTCACTCCCAGACTCATGGATAGTTTGGAGTGTAGCATAAGGTAACCAGTCCATCCAATATGCATAATAATACAGTCCACACTCCAAGGCGATTACTCCCCAAAAAATGGTTGGGAGTCTAGACCAATTATATATCAAAGACATCTTAAATCTGTGTTTTTATAAAATAAACGTTTTTCTGCCGTGCGAAATGTATTGTATAACAGCACAGTAATTATTTTAATTCCGGGTATTTTTTGGGGGCTTGGGCTCATAAAGGCATATGTCTATACGTAGGCTCTAATATTCGTATGTGTGTTCTACATGCAACGTCTTAAATGCTTTGAATTAATCATCACCTTAAAAAGCGCTCTCCATTTAGTTGTTTGACATTGAAACAACGACCATGTTCAATTTGAAGAACTTCTTTCTTCAAATTGATCATCAGTGAGGTCCAAAAAATGTAGCCTAATGGTGAGGTTTAAAAGCATGCTACTGTTTTAATGATGTGTTTGATGTGATTTTCGATATTTGCATTGATGTCAGTGGTTAGAGGGACAATACAGCCCTGAGTACCAGACCATTAGTGACCTAATGGTCATTAGCGATTTGGGTACTACCAAAAAGACGTCGAATTTAACTGCGGTCATTACAACCCTAGTTGGGAGTTGGGTCCAATTTCATAACTTTTCATTGGTGTTAAATACCAACTTAAAATGTACAAGTTAAGGGTTAGGACACCAAGGTCATATTTTTCCATATTCTATTCCAGTTAAATGGTTGTTCAGATTCACTTTGGTCTTTGAACCATACTTTTTTAATGGCGAGCACAGAATGTGCTTTCCAAAAGTTGCTTATATATTATAGAGATTCAATATTTTTGGGAACCCAGATTATTTATAAATCCTGTCATTGGCATAGATGACCTAAATTGTAAATATTTAAAAAAAGGAGTCGATTGGTAATGTGTATGTCTTTTAATCTTGAAATGTTCTCAAACCATTGCCGTCCATGATATCGGCATGGGTAGTGATTACATATTTGGACCATTTAGAGGGATGCAAAAGGCATTATTGTGAAATAATTGAGTATAATAGGACCATAGCGAGGTTTACAATAAGGGATTTATCAGTGAAGACTACCTCTTCCAGGGCAATGGGATACACCATATTTCTCTCTATACTCAGCCAGGGGTGGAAGAATCATGTCTAAACCAATTTAGGATGGGGTGAAATGCTAGTGCCTGGAAATACAATTTAAAGTTTGGTACAGTTAGTCCTCCTACGTCTTTCCCTCTTTGTAAGTTCATTTGAACCGGGATCGCTTACCTTGCCATATTAATTTTGAAATCACACCATTAATTTTATCCCAATAGCCAGAAGGGCGAGACATGGGAAGCATTGAACTACAGAAATTAAGCCATGGCAATATTCCTTTCTGACGATATATATGCTGCTGGTTAATCTGAGGTTGGATTGAACGTTCTGTTAAAATTTCTGGCAATGGTCTTATATCTACTCCCAAATGTTTGAAATGGGAAACGATTGTGATTTCACAAGTAGAGATGGAGTCCTCCATCGTAGAGAACGGCCGAGCCGATATTGGCCTTTCCTAGTCTTTCGGCCCTTCTCTATCGGCTTTGCCTATAGTCCCTCTACATAGCAAACCTACTGTTACATTGAGATGTACAGTTATTTATAGAAGAATGTCTTAATTTGGGTTCTGATAGTAATTCCCCTGTTTCAGATTCAATAGTTGCTATATCAGCTAATTGATCATTACGGCTTAGCTTGTTGGGCAGTAAATGACTGGGACGATTACCATAGATGTCATGGTTGAGTCTAACTCGATGGATGGCAAATTCTGCTTCGTCTTGTCAATAAATTAAGTTGTGTCTTGACTTTGGAAATAGTAATAGCTACCTGGTCTGAAAAAAAGGGTTTGTTGAAAACGCTCTAATGCAGTTGCATACATTTTTATAAAACCTTTGATGGTATTCCATAGAATTCTGACATTTGTAGTAAGGGTGATGATCAGACAAGCTCATACAGTGCCTTCGGAAAATTTTCAGACCCGTTGACTTTCTCCACATTGTTACGTTACAGCCTTATTCTAAAATGTATTAACTTTTTTACTCAGTCTACACACAATATCCCATAATGACAAAGCAAAAACAGGTTGACATTTTTACTAATGTATTAAAAATAAAAACTGATGACATTTACGTAAGTATTCAGACCTTTTACTCAGTACTTTGTTTAAGCACCTTTGGCAGCAATTACAGCATCGAGTCTTCTTGGGTATGACGATAAAAGCTTGGCACACCTGTATTTGGGGAGTTTCTCCCATTTTTCTCTGCAGATCCTCAAGCTCTGTCCAGTTGGATGGGGAGCGTTGCTACCCAGCTATTTTCAGGTCTCTCCAGAGATGTTCTATGGGGTTGAAGTCCGGGCTCTGCCTGGGCCACGCAAGGACATTCAGAGACTTGTCCCGAAGCCACTCCTGCGTTGTCTTGGCTGTGTTCTTAGGGTCGTTGTCCTGTTGGAAGGTGAACCTTCGCCCCAGTCTGAGGTCCTGAGTGCTCTGGAGCAGGTTTTCATCAAGGATCTCTCAGTACTTTGCTCTGTTCAGCTTTCCCTCGATCCTGACTAGTCTCCCAGTCCCTGCCACTGAAATACATCCCCACAGCATGATGCTGGCACCAAACGTGACGCTTGGCATTCAGGCCAAAGAGTTCTATCTTGGTTTCATCAGACCAGAGAATCTTGTTTCTCATGGTTTGAGAGTCTTTAGAAGCCTTTTGGCAAGCTCCAAACGGGCTGTCATGTGCCTTTTACTGAGGAGTGGCTTCCGTTTGACCACTACCATAAAGGCCTGATTGGTGGAGTGCTGCAGAGATGGTTGTCCTTTTGGAAGGTTCCATCTCCACAGAGGAACTATAAGCTCTGTCAGAGTGACCATCGGGTTCTTGGTCACCTCCCTGACCAAGGCCCTTCTCCCCCGATTGCTCAGTTTGGCTGGGCGGCCAGCTCTAGGAAGAGTTTTGGTGGTTCCAAACTTTTTCCATTTAAGAATGATGGAGCCCACTTTGTTTTTGGGGACCTTCAATGCTGCAGAAATGTTTTGGTATCCTTCCTCAGATCTGTGCCTCGACACAATTCCTTCGACCTCATGGCTTGGTTTTTGCTCTGACATGGACTGTCAACTGTGGGACCTTTATATAGACAGGTGTGTGCCTTTCCAATTCATGTTCAATCAATTTAATTTACCACAGGTGGACTCCAATCAAGTTGTAGAAACATCAAGGATGATCAATGGAAACAGGATGCACCTGAGCTCAATTGCGACTCTCATAGCAAATGGGCTGTTTAAAAAATTTAAAAAAAACTTGTTTTCGATTTGTCATTATGGGGTATTGTGTGTAGATTACTAAAGGGGAAAAAATAATTTAATACATTTTTGAAGGCTGTAACATAACAAAATGTGGAAAAAGTCAAGTGGTCTGAATATTTTCCGAAGAAATTGTATGTCGAATTTATTTTTTCTTCATTTTAGAAAATAAAGGTGTAGATAAGAGAAAATGGAGTACTCTGTTTGAGTAGAAACTCCTAAAGCAAAAGAGTAGACTATGTGCTCACCGGGCATCAATGAGGTTGTAATCAGAGAGTATATGTTGGAGGGCCTTGGTTACATGTGGATTGTAGTTGGTCTTTAGATTTGTCCCACATGTTCAAAATGGCATTCATGTCTGTCCCAATAACTAGTTGGATTTCAATTAATTCTAACAATAGGCTGTTCAGAGAATCAAAAAACTTGTGATCAAACGAATTTGGAGCATACACATCAATAAAGGCAATTTTCTTTCCATTATGGATACATTTAAGGAACGTGATTCTGCCTTCTTGGTCTTCACCTTAACCAAGATGGTGATTATTTCTTGGAGCATTGCTATATCAATATGGTTTCTTGCTAGGATATCAAGACAGCTAGGACATTTGATTAGTTGAGTAGGTATCCACTTTAGAAGTGAGCAATGACGAGATTCATTTACCGGTTTTAATTGCAAGTCGAGGGCAGAGGTAATTTCTCCACAAACAATCTCTTGCATAGTAGCAGCCAACTCTTTCTGTTCCCACCTGCTAGTTGTTTCTCCACCTTTAATATGGTGTTATATGTTGACAATTATTTTAAAATCTACTCCGGGGCCAGTTTATTACGTACACCCAGTACTGGGTCGGACCCCCCTTTGCCTCCAGAGCAGCCTGAATTCTTCGGGGCATGGAAACATTGCTCAATTGGTATCAAGGGACCTCATGTGTGCCAGGAAAATAGTCCCCACGAATTGTGCGTTCCGAGATGCCGTTCTTCACACCACTGTTGTACTGTGCCGTTATTCGCCTGTTTGTGGCCCGCATGTTTGCACGATTCTTGCCATTCTCCTTCGACCCCTCATCAACAAGCAGTTTTTTCCCACAGGACCTGCCACTGACTGGATGTTTTTTGTTTGTCACACCGTTCTCTGTAAACCCTAGACCAGATCAAATATCTGTTTGGGATTCTTGCAATTAATTTGCAGTCAATTTGCAGTCTACAAATTTGTAATTATGTTCCAGTCTCCTGACCAGCCGCTCAAGAAAGAAAATCAGCCCACGGTTGAACTAGTTGATGACCACTGTCGTGCATGAAAAGTCCACCGACGATCATACCACGCTCAAAGTTGCTTAGGTTACTCCTTTTGCCCATTCTAATGTTCAATCGAACAGTAACTGAATTCCTCGATACCGATCTGCCTGCTTTATATAGCAAGCCACGGCCACGTGACTCACTGTTTGTAGCAGCAAACCAATTTCGTGAACGGGGTGGTGTACCTAATAAACTGTGTAAGTCTGTAAATGTAAAGTTATTTTGCAAAAAAATTCACGAGAAAGCCACACGTTTCAATGCATGCCACATTTTATGACAAATGTAAAAAACACATTTATATTTAAGGAAACAAGGAGGAAGATGGAGGAGACTGAAGACGGAGAGGACATCAGAAGCCAAAGGCCTTATTCGGAAATGTATGTGCTTATTCTCCTTGCATAAATCATCTTTCCTTCATTTGTGGGCATTTTATTCATGAAGTGTAACAAGATAAATTGTGTTCCCCAGGCAGCGAGGATGACCCCTCTGTGTTGACCAAGAAGAAGGTTAGTAATTTCAGGCCCCTTGTAGAGGCATCTATTTCATAATAAATAATATGTACGGTTCATGCAAGATTTTATGGGTTTAGAGTCCAACTGTGAAGATATGTAATGCATGCGATGCAACTAAGAAACAAGTTTGTTTTAGCATGCTAGATTCGCATTAGATTCACACTACATGCACACACGCATACCGACACAACACAAATACATTCGTGCATTCGTAAAGTATTTAGACCCCTTGACTTTTTCCACATTTTGTTACATTCCAGCCTTATTCTGAAATTGTTTAAATAAATTGTTTTCCTCAATCTACACACAATACCCCATAATGACAAAGCGAAAACAGGTTTAGACATTTTTGCATTGATTGGAGTCCACCTGTGGTAAATTCAATTGATTGGACATGATTTAGAAAGGCACACACCTGTCTAGATAAGGTCCCACAGGTGATAGTGCATGTCGGAGAAAAAAACAAGCCATGAGGTCGAAGGAATTGTCCATAGAGCTCAGAGACAGGATTGTGTCGAGGCACAGATCTGAGGAAGGGTACCAACACATTCTGCAGCATTGAAGGTTCCCAAGAACACAGTGGCCTCCATCATTCTTAAATAGAAGAAGTTTGGAACCATGAAGACTCTTCCAATAGCTGGCCAAACTGAGCAATTGGGGGAGGGTCAGGGAGGTGATCAAGAACCCGATGGTCACTGGCAGAGCTTTATTTGGTATTTTATTAGGATCCCCATTAGCTGTTAAAAGCAGCAGCTACTCTTCCTGGGGTCCACACAAAACATGGAACATAATACAGAACATCATTAGACAAGAACAGCTCAAGGACAGAACTACATACATTTTTAAAAAGGCACACGTAGCCTACAAATCAATGGATACACACAAACTATCTAGGTCAAATAGGGGAGAGACGTTGTGCCCCGAGGTGTTGCTTTATCTGGGTTTTTTTTAACCAGGTTTGCTGTTTATTTGAGCAATATGAGATGGAAGGAAGTTCCGTGCAGTAAGGGCTCTATATAATACTGTACGTTTTCTTGAATTTGTTCTGGATTTGGGGACTATGAAAAGACCCCTGGTGGTATGTCTGGTGGGATAAGTGTGTGTGTGTCAGAGCTGTGTGTAAGTTGACTATGCAAACAATGTGGGATTTTCAGCACATTAATGTTTCTTATAAAAATAAGTGATGCAGTCAGTCTCTCCTCAACTCTTAGCCAAGAGAGACTGGCAGGCATAGTATTTATATCAGCCCAATGATTACAATTAAGAGCAAAACATGCCGCTCTGTTCTGGGCCAGCTGTAGCTTAACTAGGTCTTTCCTTGCAGCACTGGACCACACGACTGAACAATAATCAAGATTAGACAAAACAAGAGGCTGCAGAACTTGCTTTTTGGAGTGTGGTGTCAAAAAAGCAGAGCTTCTCTTTATTACGGCTAGACCTCTCCCCATCTTTGCAACCATTGAATCTATATGTTTTGACCATGACAGTTTACAATCTAAGGTAACGCCAAGTAATTTAGTCTCCTCAACTTGTTCAACCACCACACCATTCATTACCCAGATTCGGCTGAGGTCTAGCACTTAAGGAATGATTTGTACCAAATACAATGCTCTTAGTTTTAGAGATGTTCAGGACCAGTTTATTACTGGCCACCCATTCCAAAACAGACTGCAACTCTTTAAGGGTTTCAGTGACTTCATTAGCTGTGGTTGCGGATGCGTATATGGTTGAATCATCAGCATACATGGACACACATGCTTTGTTTAATGCTAGTGGCAGGTCATTTGTAAAAATAGAAAAGAGTAGAGGGTTTAGAGAGCTGCCCTGCGGTACACCACACTTTACATGTTTGACATTAGAGACGCTTCCATTAAAGAAAACCCTTTGAGTTCTATTAGATAGATAGCTCTGGATCCACGATCTCCACAGATTTCCTCTGTGGAGATGGGAGACCCTTCCAGAAGGACAACCATCTCTGCAGCACTCCACCAATCAGGCATTTATGGTAGAGTGGCCAGATAGAAGCCACTCCTCAGTAATAGGCACGTGACAGCTCGCTTGGAGTTTGCCTAAAGGACGCAGACCATGAGAAACAAGATTTTCTGGTCTGATGAAATCAAGATTGAACTCTTTGGCCTGAATGCCAAGTGTCACATCTGGAGGAAACCTGGCACCATCCCTACGGTGAAGCATGATGGTGGCAGCATGCTGTGGGGATGTATTTCAGTGGCAGGGACTGGGAGACTAGTCAGGATTGAGGGAAAGATGAACGGTACAAAGTACAGAGAGATCCTTGATGAAAACCTGCTCAGGACCCCAGACTGGGGCGAAGGTTCACCTTCCAACAGGACAACGACCTTAAGCACACAGCCATGACAGCGCAGAAGTGGATTCGGGACAAGTCTCTCAATGTCCTTGAGTGGCCCCGGCAGAGCCCGGACTTCAACCCCGTAGAACATATCTGGAGAGACCTGAAAATAGCTGTGCAGCGACGCTCCCCATCCAACCTGACAGAGCTTGAGAGGATCTACAGAGAAGAATGGGAGAAACTCCCCAAATACAGGTGTGCCAAGCTTGTAGCGTCATACCCAAGACTCGATGCTGTAATCGCTGCCAAAGGTGCTTCAAAAAGTACTGAGAGAGGGTCTGAATACTTACGTAAATGATATTTAAGTTTTATTTTTAATACATTTGCAGAAATGTCTAAACCTGTTTTTGCTTCGTCATTATGGGGTATTTTTGTGTGTGTGTAGATTGAGAGAGAAAAAAAAACCTATTTAATCCATTTTAGAATAAGGCTATAACGTAACAAAATGTGGAGAAAGTCAAGGGGTCTGAATACTTTCCAAATGCACTGTACATACACATGCCTACTCACACACTTAATTTACTGCTGTTACTATGTTCTTTATTATACTCTTATTGTTATCTATCCTGATGCCTAGTCACTACCCTGCCTTCATGTACATGTCTACCTCAAATACCTCATACCTCTGCCCTTTGATCTGGCACTCCCTGTATATATCTCATTGTATATTTTGTATTCCTCTTGTGTTACTACTTTGTTTTAAACTCTGCATTGTTAGGAAGGCCTAGTAAGCAAACATTTCACGGTAAAATCTACACCAATTGTATTCGGCGCATTTGACATAACATTTGATTTTAGATTGTTGGTTAGAAATATGTTCAGCATTCCCCATGTTTGAATTTGCTCAGCCAAGAGTTTTCGATAATACTCTGGTGTTGAATAAGTAGTATCAACGTGGCCCCATGTCCTCATAGGCCCATTTGTTCCCACTGGGTGCTTGTCTGGTATTTGCAACCACCAAGCCTCCTTTTGAACGGGTTTCTCTCTTTTCCAGGTGAGAAGACCTGTGTGCTCTTGGTCTGCGGCCCAGACAGGCACAGCAATGGGGACTATGACACAGTGCATGTGAGTAGGCCACTTCGTTAACATTTTGATTTGCAGCTCACCGAGCAGAGACACAGTAACTACTTCTTATGGTACTTCACAATTTGTTGGAAACCCTGTTCTAATCATCATTGTCCTAACAAAGTTTAAATAAATGGACTCTTTCTCTCTCAAGTTTGTTTTTGACTTAAAGACAACCAATGAAAGATGTCCTTTTTCTGTGTGTGTATATTGTGTCCTTTGTCTACTCTGCAGTGCAGAACCCCTTTGGGTGCCCGAGGAGGAGCCGTCTGAGGATGACTGTAAACAGTGTAGCCGCAAAACACAAGACTGCCCATTTATGCCTGTTGCTGTACCCGTTCCTGCCAGTGGCAACTCGAGGTGAGTTGGTTCGCACACAATTAATGTATGTAGTTGGAGTGTGTGTATATATTGTAGGTAGAGGTTGTAGGTTGAGTTAAAGACCCTGTGAAAGGTGATAGTTTTTCAATGGAAAGTGATTTTAAGTGAGTAGTGATTTTGAGTGCATTTGACAGTATGAGTGAAATTGGTCAGCATAATTTGTAGAGCTCTGATCTGATATTTCCCTCCCAGGCAGTTGTTCCATCCCTCTGAGTGGAGTAGCAGCCCCTTTCCTCTGAGACCCCTCTCACCGTTCTCTACTACTGCTTCACCTCTCGGCTCGGGGCATTTTGGTGAGTCCTGCTTTGAAATGCTTATCAACCATTTAGTGAGTCTGTTCAAAGGAACCCCCTCAGGTTTCCCCCCCCCCCCCCCTCCCAAAACCCGGTATAAATGTTAACTTGAATCACTGAGTTTGAATGAGGTCACGCAAGGTGACTGTAAGCTGCTTGGCTACACGAAGCTACATTGTGGCAGTAAGCTACTTTTTCTGAATAATTTCCATCATGTGTCTGGGTTGTACATCAGGAGTTCAGTTTTCCTGGCATCAGGAGTTCACTTTTGTGAAGGCACCAAATCCAAACCTTTAATCCATAGGTTATGCCTAATTTTATGCTACATTTGACCATTGTTTGATTTCTCACAATACTTCTAATATTCATGATTATGTCTCATAATAAGTCTTTCAGGGAAGAGTTTGCGCAGTCACCTGCCCCAAAGGAGAGGAGAAGAAGGGCACACGTGGATCTGGCTCCAAAGGCCCCTCCAAACAGACAGAGGCCCTGACAACTAGGCGCTCTGGCCGCCACAGCAGGGCTGAGGAACAAGCTCCTGCACAAGACCCTGCATCTTCGCAGTCCCACTCTTCAGATTCCGACACTTCCACAAAAGCGGGCAAAAGCACCGCAGCCGCTGGTAAGAGGAAGGGCAAATGGGCAGCTCAGCGAAAGCCCAGCGCCAGGAGGAAAGCCCAAGCGAGAAAAAAGGCCTCCAAAGTCATCCTCAGTAGTCCATCAGGAAGTGAGGAAGAGGAAGCCAAAGAGGAGGAGGAGGAATTAGAGCAGCAGAAGAAAGAGGTAGAGGAAAGGGAGCAGCTCTCAGACACTGCAGTGAGCCCACAGGCTGTGCAGCGCAGCTCCAGCGCTACCGAGGAGGAAGGCCGTCCAGAACCTTCTGCTTGTGATGCCCTGAAGGACACTGAGGACCAGCCATGCGAAGATGAAAATGATCTTTCTGAGGAAGAGGAACGTGGGAAGGAAGAAGAGGAGGATGGTGAGGAAGAGGACCAGAAGTCACCGTCGTCAGATGTAGAGCTGAATACCCCTGGGCTCTCCCCCGACAGGGACCAAGGTGCAGGGGAGAAACACCCGGACCAAATAGAAGACCCAGAGAAAAGCAACTCACCCACCTCTTCCAACTCACCAGAGAGACCATTGGAGAGCCCCCAGTCTGGGCAGTCAGGACAACTTGGGGAGGAAGATGCTGATGCCGTGGAAGCCACTGACGATCCAACAAAAGTGAAATCAGATGATGAAGCCTCAGTGAAGGAGGAGAAAGCAGAGGTCTCTCCCTGCCCAACTGCAGAGCCTGAATCTTGTACTGGCTCGACTCATTGTGACTCTCCAGACGGGATTGTGTCCCAGAGAGTTCAAGGCGCCTCAGAAGCAAAAGTGTCCGAGGAGGACAGGCCGCATGATCCAAAGGATGTCACAAATGAAAAATCAGCAACCGGCAGCAAAGAGGACGGTCTGTCTGAGGATGACACAGAAGCAATACCAATGGACTGTGATTCACCCAGTAGTGAGCGCAGCACCAACCTGGCCTCTGATCCACCAAAAGAGACTGAAAGTACAGCTCACGAGTCCACAAGCCAGGCCACGGAAGACAAGAGGAATGGTAGCAGGCAGGAACGGGAGAGCTCGGTCAGAGAGGAAAAGGTAGAGGAAAGGAAGAATGGCAGGCAGCGCAAGTCGCGGTTCCACTCTGCTGCCACCACTTGGTCTCCCAAGAGAGAGTCGAAGCAGGACTCATCGAGGAGGTCGCGCTCCAGATCTCAGGAGCGCAACAAGGAGCGTCAGGCCTCGGGCAGCCGCAGCAGGGAACGGGACGCTGAGAGGGACGCCCCCAGGACGGACCGTAGTCGTGACCGTAGTCGTGACCGTAGTCGTGACCGTAGTCGTGACCGTAGCCGTGAGAGGAAAAACAGGAAGCGCTCTAAGAGCCGTTCCAGATCTAGTTCCAGGTCCAGAAACAGGTCCTACCGAAGAGGGTCCTCCCCGCAGCGCCCAGACTCAGGGGGACAGTCACCACGGAAGAGGGATCGCTGGACTGGAGATGGATGGAGGGCTGGGCCGGGTAGCGACCCCTCTCGGAGGAATTTCCCAGAGAGGCCGGCCAGAGACGCGGGCCGCTCTGAAAACGGCGGCTTTGCAGATGTTTCCCCCAGCAGGGAAAATCCTGACTGGGTTATGGAGAAGGCGCGTGCTGACACAGAGGCCAGGGTGACAAGTGGCCCTCGCTGGGAAGATAAAAGCTGGGGCGGAGATCGTGGACGAGGCACAGGACGAGGCCGGGGAGCCTACGGAACCTCCAACCAACAGGGGGAGCAGGCAGAAAACCGGTGGCAGCCCAGAAACACATTCTCAGGGACCTCAAACAATTCAGGGGGCGACGCCTACAGCCGATTCAACGAGAACCGTGGCGGCCGCAGGAAGGAGTCTGAGATGGGCGAATCGATGATGGACCGCTCCGGCTGGTCATCAGCTTCCAGCTGGGCTGTGCGGAGGACACTCCCGGCAGATGTGCAGAACTATTACTCCAGGAGAGATCGAGGGGGAGGTGCAGGCTCTGGCAGCTGGAGCAGGCAGGAGGAGACGTCAACAGCAGGTCAGAACCCTTCTTTAGATTGTGTGCCATGGAGTGTATGCACTCATTACTGTTACTAGTTTCACTGCGCATATCGAAATGGTATAGCTGATGCCTGTTGCACAGTTGATGTGGATCCCACTTCTGCCACCAATGTAAAACTTAATAAAAGCCCAGAATGTACATTAGGTAATCTAATATTATTCTTGATATTTATTTTTGTCTATTCAGACCCAGCTCAGAGTGAGACCAATGCCCAGCCCAATGCAGGTGGAGAAGCTCCACCCGCCCTGAACGTCATGCCTCCCCAAATGAACGTCCTGCATTACCCAATGGGCCCGCGAGGCCCACCTGTCAGCCTGCAACCACCCCCCTTCGGGATGCCTCCTCAGGTCCCCATGCACCTCCACTCCTCAGTGCCTGTCCTGCAGGTCCCTGTGACAGCTGCCCAGGGCCTCCCACCACCACCACCACCACCACCTCCCATGCAGCAGGGCAGCATGACGGCCATACAGGCAGATAGCCGCACAACACAGGTAAGGAGAGGAGTATTTTGCATCCTTTTTCAAAATATAATCTTCTGGACCCAATCAATCTGTTTGAGTATTTTCACTTCTCTCGTACTTTGTCCCCATGAATTGCCCTGCTGAATACCTCCATGCCTCTTTCCCAGATGATGAGCAGCATGGCAGGCCATGGCAAAGCCCCCTTCATGCCCACCATGACCAAAGTAGGTGGCGCCACCACAGCCCAGGCCCACAGCATGGCCATGCCATCCTCCACCACCCAGCACAGCAGGGCCGCCCCCCCAGACAGCTCCAAGAAAGAAAAGGTAATGTCACCGCCACAAGTAACAACCACAGCACCAGGTATTGTTCTCAATATTCTCAAGTGGCTTCCTATACTTTGTGTTTTGTATATACTGTGGGGAGCTACTTTGCTAGTGAATGATTTATTTGCATTCTGACCCAGATAATGAATGATCCTTTTATTAGATTAGAACTAGATTTCTTAACTTGATATCTGCTTTAGAAACAACAGATCCAAGAGAGAGCCGTCAATGAAGTGAAAGCAGCCATGAAACCCTACTACCAAAACAAGGACATCACCAAGGACGAGTACAAAGAGATTGTACGCAAAGCAGTTGAAAAAGTGAGTGGTTAAAAACCTTTGGTATTTGAACTTAGCTTTTAGGAGTATTAAAACGACTTAGCTTTTAGGAGTACACGTAGCTTTTAGGAGTATTAAAAATAAGATAAATAACCCAGCAGAACTCAAATAGGGTGTCTAACAAATCAAAACAGTCTGTTTATTTTTTGATTTGCTGAGGGCATTTTATATTTCAGGTCTGCCACAGCAAGAGTGGAGAGGTGAACTCTGGGAAAGTGGCAAACTTGGTGAAGGCCTACGTAGATAAATACAAACACGCTCGCAAGAAATGAACCCTGACATCTGCTGAGGGGGAAACGGTCTCAGCCCATCTGCTTAAGTGCAATTTCTACCAGGTGTAACACAGCCTCCCGGCTGACAGACTGGAGCCCGACTTTTGATATCTCTTAATTTACCTTGAAGATTTTTCTATAGATTTCATATTTTGTTTAGAAATAATCCAATCGGAAACTGTAGTGTGAGAAGACCGTTATTTCAAGTAGATCTTGTGGCTTGGGAACTACTATGAGATAGATGCCCAGAGTAGCTGGAGCAGTAAGGTTAGCACCTGTTCTCTGGTGAGATGGACATGGAGCTATGGGTAGTACAGAGGAGAGCACCCTCTTGTGGAGCCAGCTGGTATAATGAATTTCTCCCTCTCTCTACCGTGGACCTCCTAATGACTTCTTAGTTAAAAAATATTGTCATTGTTTCTCATTTTGTTTTTGTTTTATAAATATTATATTATGATAATTCTGGAGAAAGCCTAGGTAAATGTGCATTGCCTTTATGACTCTCTAGGCTGCATCACACAGGCAGCCCAATTCTGATCTTTTTCCACTAATTGGTCTTTTGACCAATCAGATCAGCTCTGGAAAAGATCTGATTGGTCAAAAGACCAATTAGTTAAAAAAATATCAGAATTGTGGTCTGCTTGTGTAAACTCAGCCTTAGTCATCACAGCTCAAAGCTTGTGGACTGGATATGTCTTTTTGAGTGTAATTGTATCAGGGACTTCATTGGTTGAGAGTTGGAGATCAGTTGTCCAATCAGCAGTGAATTTGTAGCGTGCGGTATGGGTCTGGCAGATCAGGTGAAAACGGCCATGTCCCTTACTTGTTAAATGTGCTGCGTAAACATTGTGCGAAATAACTAGAGAGCAATGAAATAAATTAGCTGCTTCATGTCTGGCTATGTGTGTGTGTTTGTGGTCAATCATGGAAAAGTTATTGACCCCATCCATCAATTTTAACATCAGAATTTCTATTTTTAAAGGTCCAATGCAGCTGTTTTTCTCTATCAAATCATTTCTGGGTAACAATTAAGTACCTTACTGTGGTTGTTTTCAATAAAAAATTGTAAGAAAATATATGTAAATAGCTTCTTGGCAAAGAGCAATTTCTCAATCAAGAATTTAACTAGGACTGTCTGTGAGAGGTTTGTGTGGGGAGGGGAAAACTGAAAGGTAGCTGTTATTGGCAAGCAGGTCAAAATGCCATCCCACCAAAACAGACTGAAATTTCAGGTGCTTTTCACACAGCTCTTAACACTGAAAGGGCATCATTTTTCACAATTTTACCTGACAGACTTCTTTTGTTATGGTCATGAAGACCCACTTGCCAATGTGTCACAAAAGCAGTCGAATGCACTGCTTGTTAACCTGAAAATGTGCTTCACTAGTTTCACCAGCAGGGCAAGCTTGTCAAAACCATCGTCAGGTTTTTTTTTTTTATCATAGAAAAGATTTTAACAGTTAACACGACAATCAACATAACATTGGCAATCAGGGCCTTTTCCAGTTATAAGCGACATAAACGGTTGCTTAGGTCGGGGTCTCAATCTAGTAAAAATTGTAGAATACGCCAGGTGCAATTTCGAAATGTGGTTGTGCATCAGCCGTTTTTCTCTTATGACAGTCACACCAAGTTTCCATCCAAACTTTTTATGCGAGTAAAGTACATGAGTGTTAAAACATGTCATGACAGACCTGATGGAAACAACATTTTTCGGTAAACTTTCCAAATGTCGGCAAAAAATACACTGGACAAGGTGAGATCTTTTTGTGTTGGTAAAATTATTTATGCGAAAACGTCGGTGGGAACGCTTTTATGTGCAAATATTGATATGCGTAGTAACTATATCGAAGTAAACTTGGAGTCACGCAATGACATGTATGGTCCTCCCATTAGGACTCATCGGGAAAGAAATAAAGTTACAGATTAGAATAAATTATGATAAACTTCAAAGTGATGACTGATGCTCCTTTCCAGTAAATATCGAGGGATTTATTCTTGTGACATGATGATCGATCTTTGGCTTCCGTTTGACAAATAAAAATAATCTCGCTCTTTTGTCCATCGTAATAATAATCTCATGTAGGCTGTATGGGTGATTCTACGGAAATGGTGGATTTTGAAGAGCACGTTTTTTTTTAAACAAAACTTTGTCAGATAATAGTTAACCCTTTACCATTGTAAATCAACATACATGCCTGTTTAATTACATTTAATATTTGTAATACATTACATAAAAAAATGCTAGTTCTGCCTTTTTGTCACTGGTGTTCCCTATATTTTAGATGACAATTCAGGCTTTCCTGAATGTAATTTCACATTTTAATTTGCATATATAATCAGACAGAAAAGGTTAATGCTAATATTAATACATTGTTTAGATTTGTAATAATTAACTTTAAGTAAATAAAAAATGGTGTCATTTTCATATCTCTACCACGTGTTTTGTGTTAATTGAGGTTGAGTCATCAAAATTAGATTATCATATCCTTAAAATGCTTACTAATGAATGCAGCAGCAGTTGGGTAGATACAGATAAACATATTCTATGAAAATGGGCAACTCTGATGCCAGAACACAAGTATCCACAATGTGAAACCAATGACATACAATTATTTCATACAAATCTGATCAATTTAGTATTTTTTTTATTACAAATCATTTTAGAACGTGTTGATTTTATATGAACAATACAATAATGTTATTGGTCAAAGATTAAGACCAAAAGATGAAGCCTATTGCTTCAAATGTATTTCCTAACACATTGTCGTACAAACATAAAATATGTATATTAGAACTGTAGAAACACAAGACCAATAGAAACACAACGTTGAACGTAAACTAAGACTAAGTTTTCCCAAAAGCACTGATATAAACATATTGTACGCAGTAACACATGTTCATGGAACAGGCCTATTTCCTGTACTAATTATTTCCCATAACTTCACTTTTACTTGAGATTTGTTTGTCTTTATGTTATTGTATCACATCCATCTGTTAGCATCTCCGAGCCAGTCTCCCTTGCTTTTTATCCACTGACGCCTTCTTCTCTGGGAGCCGGTTCACATCTGCCACTTTCACACATTCAAGTGCTCCTCTAAGTACTTCCAGATACTGTGGCCAATCTGAGCTGATCTTTTGTTCACTGGCATTGGCTTTGGCATCAGACACACAATGTGATCATCCCCATACCAGTTGATATCATCTCTTGGGCTTGGCCAGAAGAACTTGTTGACTTCATTCCTGTGCATGCACTTAACTTTGACGTTATGTTCTTTGACCTCCAGTATAACGGCAGGGTATGGTGGTTCATCGTGGTTCACAATGCACCACTGTCCAGTGTGGTGAGACTCGATGACATCTGGACAAAATAGAGCTGAGGTATCCGGGTCGATGACATCTGTTAGATGTGGAGGTGAAAGACCATGGCCATTAGCCGGCACTGTCGGGAGAGTGATTTCTTGGAGTCCATAACATGGGCAATCCCACACGCTTTGCGCTGGTTGGCAGAGATGACTTGTCTCTGTATTTTAGGATGCCAGGCGTGATTACTCAGAACCTGGTGCATTTGTATGGTTACCCCATAAATCTTCTGTGCCTTACTTTCCACTTCTTCCTCACTGACATAATGCAACTGTATTTCAAATAAAATCTGAATTTGAGTGCCGGAGTCCCTTACCTCCTGATCGAAAGACATTGCATCCTTTATGTCTTTCCCATGGTGGAACAAGAGGTCAGCTGTCCTCTTTAGTGAACCACTCACTCCACCCAGAGCACCCTTTCTGTGAGTGGCCTCATAAAAGTTCCACGTACTCCCCTGGAAACCCTTCTTGAAAGGTTCAGTGCCAACCATATAGAAGTTGCCCTTCTGTTTATATTGGGTGGCAGGGCCATTACTGAAGAAGTGTTGCACGGTAGGCTACTGCTGTCTTATCATGTCCAGGATGGGGTCCAGGTGAGCCCATATGGCTGCACGGTCAAGCCTTCTGCTGGGTGAGATGGTGCAGAAGGAGATTTGGGACTCCTCTGCCACATAGAAGACATCAGTGTGGAGCGTCACCTGCTTGTATGAACCCCCAAAGTGAACTGACTGGATCTCTGAAGCATACTTGCTTGTGAAGTTTTCACTTAAATCTATATGGATCAGGCCGTTATTGGTCAGGTTCTCTCTAAAGGTCTGGTAGCTGTGGTACTGTCATCAGATGTTGAACAGATGTTTCCTAAATTTAAAGAGCCTATACTGGAACTAGATAACCAGCTCTTCCTCAGTTATGGCTATATCCTTCTTCACAGTGATTAAGCTACCTTTCTCTTGTTCTTCATTTGCTCTGTTGTGCTCTATCTTGTCCAGACATCGCCGTTACCTGGCACTGTCGGGAGAGTGATTTCTTGGAGTCCATAACATGGGCAATCCCACATGCTTTGCGCTGCTTGGCAGAGACAACTTATGTCTCTGTATTTTAGGATGCCAAGCGTGATTACTCAGAACCTGGTGCATTCGTATGGTTACCCCATAAATATTCTGTGCCTTACTTTCCACTTCTTCCTCACTGACATAATGCAACTGTATTTGAGTGCCAGAGTCTCTTACCTCCTCATCGAAAGACATTGTATTCTTTGTCTTTCCCGTGGTGGACCGAGGTCAGCTGTCCACTTTAGTGAACCCCCCCACTCCACATCTTAGTTGGATTGCTGTCTAGCCGGTGGTGCAGTGGAGTGTTCACATTCTTGACATGTGCCTTTTGAATTGTTACAAACTGTGCTATCTGCAATCTCCTCCAGGTTGCTGGACTGTGAAAGACCAAGTTTGTGCATTTTATCCATCATAAACGGCAAGTTCTCAGGAGTCTTGCACTGGCAAGTTTCTCAGTCTCTCCCCTGCGGTGTCACCACCAAAAAGGGGTTTTCCCTGCAAAAGAAGCGGTCTCTCTCTCCTGCTCTCAACATCTGTGTTTTTCTGACTTACCCGTCATTACTTTCGCTAGTCTTGTTCCTCTTTCTGTGAGATCATTCACTCTCTTTCTTTTTTGACTCTCTAAATCCTTTAAATAAGTAAGTTGTTTTTTTAATGTCTGCTGCTCTGCGGTCTGGGCAGCATCCCTGCGCTCTCTGTAGAGTCTTTGCTTTTCAGCAGCACTTACTTTTTAAAACCTGTATAAAACCTTATGTTGATATAAAAAGTTAGCAGTGTGATTGATTGTCACTGGTGTTAATGTCATGTCACTGGTGTTACCAGCAGGAACAGTAGTAACACCAGGGACATAACACCATTGACAAATCTGCTGACAAGATGGCATATCTAAAATGGGGGCCACAGTAGCTCAAACCACACTTCTTAAATTGTAAATAAATCACTTAATAATATGATTGGATCAATTATTTCAATCATATTTCCTTTCCCCATACTATAAACTGTATAACACCAGTGAAGGCTTTTAAAATTTTATTTAACCTTTATTTTAAATCTTTACATCATCAAATTGCTAATATGAAGAGAGAGTGCAGACTCACCATGTGCTCTTAAAACAGCCCCGCCTCCAATGAACCTTTGACCCAGGAAAAAGTTGGCAAGGATTTGTTATTTTTTCAAAGTGGTGTTTTTTTTTAATTAAGGGTAACACCAGTGACATGAAATTGAAGGACAGCTATTTCCTGTAAATTATTTATAATATTTAGTTCATATTTTAAGTAATTCCCTAAACAGCTATAATACTTTAATTGTATTATGACATTTAAAATATGTCACTAAACCATGACTCCTGTCTCTAAGTCATTTTCATGGTGCTGAGCGTGTTCTACGATAATATGAAAAATATAATTTGCAATATAACTGTCTTACATATGTTTATTAACAATTGAAACAAAAACATATATTTTGTGTCATTATCAGATTTTCCCTGGTGCGCATGTGCCAAGAGTTTTTTTTAATGAGAAAACAGTAGAGTTGAAAATGTGATGGAAACCCATTTAACTTGTATTTTTTATTTGGTACATGGGAATTTAACCACAAAAGGTATTTGATGTGCAATACATCATCACGCACAGCATTTTATCTACAGCAAGTCAATTTGATGGAAACATCTCTGATGGGAAAATGCACATATTGTTTTTATGCCGATTTAGAAGATTTGCATGAAAATCTGTTGCCAATTGGACGGAAACCCAGTTACTGACAGTCACTCAATTAGCCATGTCAGCAAAAAAAAATGTTTTATTGGTAGTTAGCCAGCTATCTAAACTTGTAGTAATCATGGCTGAATATCTACCTCCAGGAGATATTAGTTAGTCATTCTCACTCAGATATCTTATTAACATGGCATACGTCATTACTAAATGTGTAGAATTGCTGAAAATGTGCTTTAAAACTGCCAAAATATCACTCCACCCTATGGCAAAATGGGTAGAATTGCAGGAAATTAGCTGTAAAACTGAATTTATTTTATATTTGCCCCATGGCAAAATGTGTAGATTACTCTCCACCCTCACGAGGGGGGCCACTAAATGTTTTGCTGTTAGGTGGGAGGCCCCTCAACCAAATCTGGTTTAGGGCTCCCAAAATAAAATACTGTGTCTGGAACGCACTGGCAGGGACAACCCACAGGGCGGTTGGAGAGGGATGGGTTAGATCGTATGGCCTTGTTGTTGGTTTTTTTGTGTTATTATGAAATTTCAAGGTAAATGACCCCACTTGACTGTCACAGTGATTTAGTTTCATATGCAGAAATCACTTCAAATAGCTAGGTTTCCATCCAATTGGCGACAGATTTTCATGGAATATTCTAAAAATATGCATAAATAATATATGCGATTTTCCCACCCGTGGTGTTTCCACCAAACGGATTCCTTGCTGATAAAAATCTGTGCGTGTTGACATAGCGCACACAAAATGTATTTTTTTGCTTACGTTTTCATGTACCGAATAAAAATGTAATGTTCAATGTGTTTCTTTCCATTTTCACCTCTACCAATAGTTTTTACACAAAAAGTGTTGCGTTAAATAGCAAATGTGCCTTGTCTGGTCTTGGCACTTGCCCTTTCGCTAAACAGCTCGCAGATACTGTGCGGGTAGGTTCAGCAGGTAGGTTAGTCTACAATACATGATGAGATTGTTATAAACGCGAGAATATTTGTATTTGTCAAACGGCTGTCAAGCATCGTTCATCATGTCAGCAGAACAAGACTCTCGATATTTATTGGAAAGGAGCGTCAAACCCATACCGGTCCGTGCACTTTCACCACCCTGTGAAGTTCATCATAATTTATTTCATAACGGGATGACTACACATGTCATTGCGTGACTCCAAGTTGATTTCAATATTTGTATTTTATTTTGCATACCCATTTGCTGCTGCAGCAATATTAATGGAATTTATATATACACACATTAATACACACACACTTCTACAACATATCTACAATACACAATCCATATGTAATGTGTGTAGAGTACTTGTGTTAGCGTGTGTGTGTATATGCGTGTGTATATGCCTGTGTCTGTGCCTGTGCGTGTGTGGCTCTTCACAGTCCACGCTGTTCCATAAGGTGTAGTTTAATCAGATTTTTGTAAAATCAGATTATACTGCTTGTATGAGTTACTTGATGTGGAATAGAGTTCCATGTAGTTAGTCATGGCTCTATGTAGCACTGTGCGTTTCCCATAGTCTGTTCTGGCCTTGGGGACTGTGAAGAGGCCTCTGGTGGCATGTCTAGTGGGGTATGCATGGGTGACTGAGCTGTGTGCTAGTCATTTAAAAAGACAGCTCAGTGCATTCAACATGTCAATACTTCTCACAAATACAAGCGATGAAGTCAATCTCTTCTCTATTTTGAGCCAGGAGAGATTGACATGCATATTACTAATGTTAGCTCTCTGTGTACATTTAAGGGCCAGCAGTGCTGCTCTGTTGTGGGCCAATTGTAATTTGCCTATGGCCCTCTTGTGGCACTTGACCATATGACTGGACAGTAGTCCAGGTATGACCAAACTAGGGCCTGTAGGACTTGTTTTGTTGATAGTGGTGTCAAGAAAGCAGAGCAGCGCTTTAATACGGACAGACCTCTTCCCATTTTAGCTATCGTTGCATCAATATTGTAATGAAACAGCAGCCAGGGAGCAGGTCTTGAACCCTCGACCTTCAAGCCCGAAGTCCGGCGCGCTATCGACTGTGCCGCAAAAACATGCTCAAGCGGCAGAGGCGATTTCCGCGGTTATAAACCCAGGGTCGTTACACTACTCCCTCCTTTCAAAGAGCGCGTCCTCGCGCTAGCTTGCGACTCAACGTCTTACAGGAACGCTCTCACCGGCCAAGCACACGCACTGTCGTGGATGCAAGGTCCGATCACTTCTGACACCAATGTAATGAAACAGCAGGGGGCAGGTCTCGAACCCTCGACCTTCAAGCCCGAAGTCCGGCGCGCTATCGACTGTGCCGCAAAAGCATACTCGAGCGGCAGAGTCGATTTCCGCGGTTATAAACCCAGGGTCGTTATACTATGTTTTGACCATGACAGTTTACCCTCCTGGGTTACACCAAGCAGTTAAGTCTCCTTAACTTGCTAAATTTCAACATTATTCATTACAAGATTTAGTTGAGGTTTAGAGTTCAGTGAATGATTGTTACTACATCAATATTTGCGCGTAAAGTCGTTTCCACTGCCTTTTCTCGCATAATTGAATGTAAACGCACAAAGATTCCACCATATCGAATGAACAAATGATCTCTCAACATTTATAAAATTGCAGCGAAAGTTCCTGTTTCATCACAGCTGTCGTGATTTGTTTTTCATAGGGTGGATGGAAACGTGGTTAATGAGGCCATTTGCATGGTTCGGTCCATTGAGTTGTGCTTTTATTTATTTCAGCAAGGCAGAGTAAAGATATGTCTTATACATCTTTGGCTGTTCAAATCCAATCAACAGCACTACTTTAACATCATGTCTAGAATAAGGCTGTGTCCTCCTGTCTCCTTATATTCATCATTTGATCTCAAATTGCTGGAGTAATACTTCACTGGCCAAACACTTGTGGACTTATGATTCTGGACTATATATCTCATTCATGCCAACATTTGAAAAATGCATCATTTCCCACCACAATATTTAGACAATGTAATATTCTCTCCTGAAATTGTGTTTTTGTGCAGTTTATTAATCAAAATTGAAGGGGTTCCAGTTCTTTGTCTCAGGAGTTGCCATCACGTTCCTGGCTTATGGTGGGCTCCCTGCAAAACCACACCACAATCAGCTGGTCTGCAAAATACAACTGACACAATAAAGACCCGACAATGTGTGGGATTATCTTTGACTTTATTTTGACAATAATTACATGATGTACATAGTGTTTCATTGAAACAAGAGTGTAACACTGGTGGGCGATGCCCTCTTTGCTCCTGAGGTCAAGAGATGGCTCACATACTCTCTAACCAATATGTGCATGTGAGAACAGGTTATCAGGGTCACAAATAGAACAAGTGTGAAATGTGTTACACAAAGACCACTGCCACTATGCTTTGGTAGGTTCCACTTTAAACATGGTCTTTCAGAATTACAGCAAGTGGAAGAGGGAAAACTCTCTCACTATGGTTCCAGAAATGAAAGTGAACAGCTCCATACTTAATCATAGGGGGGTAAATTGATAAAGACCAAATTCACCAGCAATTTTTACAGCTCTAGTTTTAGTGAAATGCCAATAGAAGGTTAAACAAAACAGAGCATATATACAGTAGTTCAACTCATAGATATATACACATATATGTACAATATATAAATATAGTAAAATAGATAAAATTACATTGATTTCATGTTCTTCCATAAATAATCGCAGGACAATAACAGTTTGGATGATGTGTGAGGTTAACATTGGAAGCAGTGAGCCGCCCGCATCGTGTTTGTGACAAGCCGACTTCTACACTATCCTTATCAATCATTTCGTTGTTTTTTTTGTAACTACGGTTATGTTTAATAAGGAGAAGCTGCCAACCGTTAGAAAAACACGGACATTTTTGACAGATACACTGAGCAGCTCACACGACATTCCTCCGCCTTCCCTCAGTTCTGCATGGAAGCCATTATGTAACGTTGATGTGACGTTTGGTTATGTGCGGTCTCAAAACAGTCAGAAAACCAACTATTTTTGCAAGGTAAACAGGTACATTACAACCACGCATGTGGTCAAATTCAAGATATTCTTCCTTAAAGAAAAAAAGTGTAACGTCCCCCTACCCTTAGCATCCGGGGGATTTGACAGGGAGCATGCCCCATCTACAAGCAGTAGTGTCATCGCTGTATTACATTTGAACAAGGTCTTCAATACATTATAATGTGTAATACATTTCTTTAAAAGAGATTTCTCCTAAGAGATCTTTTGCAACTTCCAGTGTGGGGTTTTGAGAAGGCAGGTTTCGTTGATTCATACTAAGCATTTTACAAGTTAAGCCGACACCACTAGCTAGGTCACACAGCCTTGGTACAAATACTGATAAGCGGTCTAGTAGTCCTGAACAGACAATTTCCTCACGAGTGTGCTGAACATTAAGTGCTTTTTAAATATATAAACACATATTACAAATACCTTTTTTGGCAATGTTTTAAAAAAGAAGAAGTTTAACGCTAAATTATTCACGTCGAGTAGAGTCTGCTGTCATGTTCTTCACCTCTAATGAGTTCTGGGATCCCAGGATGTCCGCGGTTGCGTGTGGCCCTGGTTGAGAAAAGTTGTCGCCGTGCCAAAAAAGCTGAGCTCACACGCAGTACCTGAATATGAGCTGCATTGGAACTCTACAACTACACCATCCCTGTTTGAGGCACCATCAAAAGTTTCAACTGTACCAGAATCACAAAAAAAAAGAGAAAACATCCAAAACGGAAACGAAACGAAACAAAGAAAGCACAACGAAAGGAAAAAATAAAACTCACCACCTGTGTGGCTTAACTGCATACTGTACAAAGTTCAGTACATTCTCATTGGAATGGTATAGTCTCTTGCTTAGAGTTCAAAGCCGAACATTGTTGTATGTGAGGTCCTTTTCTTCTTCTTGGGTAGCAGTCTAAGCGGTCAGATGTTTAGCGGCTGAGCTGCGGATGGTGTGGTGCCCCCCCCCCCCCCCCCGGTGGATGAGGTATCCTAGTGTCCGTCGGAGGCTTGTGAGGCGTTGTTGATCCAGTCAAGGGTGATGAGGGTCAAGCTGCCGATCATGACGAAGAAACCACTGCACAGGAAGATGGATGCCTGGAGAGGGAGGACGAGACGGTCGGGCTTAGCACAACAAGGCTTTCTTCCCCACTGATTGATGCTCCTTGCCAGGAGTCACAGACCACAACACCCACAAACACATCAATTCATGGACCAAAAAGGAGCGGGATGGTTTCTTACCCCGATTTTCTGCACAGACTTCATGGGCTCCTTCTTGACCAGTTTGATATAGAAGGCCGAGGGCAGGATGAAGATCAACATGGCTGCCGCAGATGCACCTGAGGAGGAAGATGACAGGCTCAGTGGGGATGTTCACCTCTTTTCTTTCTCTATTACAATTTCTAGATTCTGTGAACTGCACCTGACCAACTGAACACATTCACTCACCGATGAAGCCGAAGATGTCTCTGATGGTGGGGACGAAGATGACCAGACAGTTTGTGCAGGCCAGCAGAACCACGGTGATGATGGTGTGGCGGATCCAGCTGAACTCCTTGGAGGCACACAGCAGCTGGTTGACCGACGTGCGGATCTACGAAGAGACAGACAGAGACGGGGGACCATGGTCAACATTGTGGCAATGCCGAACTTGACAATGCTCGCAAGTTTTGGATGGATGGATAGAAGGACAGCTGGATGGACAGACAGGCTGCCAGCCAGACAGATAGATGTGGGGCTTACGGGAAACAGCACCACAGGGACAGTCAGGGTGACAGCTGTCAGCACGGCCAGACGAACGATGAGTAGGATCACGTCAGACTTGTAGACCTTGGAGTAGGTGTGCAGAAGTTCGGGCTCCACATGCACTGTAAAGCCAATCCAATATGGTCATTTAATTTATG
This sequence comes from Salmo salar, assembly GCF_965601325.2. Lineage (NCBI taxonomy): Eukaryota > Metazoa > Chordata > Actinopteri > Salmoniformes > Salmonidae > Salmo > Salmo salar. The sequence continues at coordinate 53,482,993 of NC_138297.1, forward strand.
CTTGTTTCCTTCTCACTTATAAAGCCACATATTCAATTCATTTCCCTTAGGCTGATGAGTCCACACCTTTCAGATATTCAGACATAGGGCCCATGTGTGACCAACTGGGTATCGAACCCTGGTCAGCAATGCTCTATAATAACCCGTACGGTCAACATTCACTCATTTTGCTGTGTTATTGGTGTTCGTTCAGAAATGTCTTTGGAACCTGCCTGTTACATGTCCAGCCAAATCAAACTGAGATTGAGAGAGATCAATTGTAATACAGTTTAGATTATTCAAGGTTGCGCGATGTCCTTGCCATAGCAAATATACAGGATCATTGGTGTATTGGACAGCTGATTCTGTGTCTTGTTTTCTCATGGGGGACAGTACTTGCATAACAACTGGTTGTATGAGCCCAAAACGGACTGTTTCCTGCTCAAACTAGTTTTGTATCCAACTGATAAAAAAAAGGATGAATGTGTTTCTAAGGGGGGCGTGGGTGGCTTACCGTTGAAGGTCAGATATCCGAAGAGAGCAGCCAGCAGGTACATGATGAACATGGCCAGGAAAGACACGTTGGCCACGCCCTGCATCTTTCTACGGGAACGACTGGGAAAGAAGAGGAGGTTTAGACAACACAGAACCAATGTTCTTTTCTCTGTCTTCCTTCACAAGTTCTACAGCTATAAACTGTGTGTGTGTGTGTTTGTGCACTTGTGTGTGAAGCCTTGACAACATGGCAGCTGGGTAAAACGCAATAGACTCACTCTTTAAGCTCCTCGTACATGGGCAGGACGGCGGGGTGGCAGACGAAGGCGAACGTCAGGATAGGAACAGCATACACAGTCTGAAGGAGAGCGTTAGACAAGACCGTTAGACATTTGACACATGCACACAGACAAAAAAAAACAGATCACACAACAGCAGAAAACAAATACAGGTACGAAAGCACTTGGACATTCATTAAGTAGTTCTCTTTCTATTTATCCATTTACCACTCAACATATCTGTCCATTTCTCACCTGAGAGTTGAAGACAAAGTATTTGGGTGTGCAGACGTCCTCGTTGTAGACGACGGCGGTGGTGGTGTTGAGGAAACCCACCGTGTTGTTCAGGACCTTGCTAACCGTCTCGTTCAGTATCACGTCCATGTCAGGGATGTAAGGGCACGGGATCTGGAACTTCTTATAGATCACCTGGAAAAGAAACCAAGCCCATTTAGACTCCCATACAAAAGGTACAGAGTATTGGCTACATACATTGCTAATATTATAACTACTACAGATTAAAACTAATTACTTTTAGAATGCTTGCTCATGGTCCGGCTAGTGTGAGCAGGTCAGAATTGTAAACCAATGTGTCACAGTTATTCAGGTGTTCTATCTTAATTTGACCAGTTTCTCACTGCAGGAAAATAGTCCTGCAGCGACAGGAAATGTGAATTATTGTATGGATTATAATTAATGGAAATGTGGTTGATACATTTTAGTTAGGATAAATCAAGATTGACAGTATTAAAGTGGAAATTACTAACTTTAGAAGCCGCTTTAATCCTTAAATACACTACAATTTGCATTTCCTACTGTGCAGGAACATTATCTTCGACAACAGAGTGATAAAATGAAGATATCATATCTTTGGTGAGCCATTCACTACAATAACCTGAACTGTAAAGACCATAACAGCAGATTAGTTTAGGATGTTGACTCACCACAATCAGGAAGAACACCATGCAAAGCAGGGAGAAACCACTTGTGTAACCAAGGTAACCTGAAGTAAAGTAACAGAGAGAGAAAAAAAAACTATTGAGTACTTCATATACTGTGGAAATCTAAGATAGGAAATATACTAACAACTGTGTAATATCCGTTATAACATATTAAAACTATATTACAATGAATAAGAATGTACTCTTCTAAGGCAATATATGAACTTTATCAGTCAAAAAGGAATCTAATGTAAACAAACTGTTCTGGCCTCTACTACACACCTACGCTTCCACAGTGCGTCACCATCCCCTGTCCTTTCACAACATTTTACACACACACACACACTATTGTGTCTTACCGAGGTTCCTGAGAAGTGAGAGTGGCAGGATGATGATAACTGACACCAAGATCACAAGATAGTCCCCGTTCACATACCACTCTCTGGAACGTACAGGAGAGACAAGAACACGTCATACACTGTACACACATCACCACACAGTTCCATATAATAACACAGTTACACCCACCCACACACATTCGTATCCCAACATTTATCTAGTTTTTGTCAAAAAATATGACCTATATCAAAGCTATTGTAGCGTTCGTTTCTCGTTTGACTGTTGTTGTAAAATACAAACATGGCAGAATGTCTGCAATGCACAAATAAATAGCAGCCTGCTCTTAGGGTGGTCTAGCTACATGCTGGCAACACTACATGAATGTTTGATGGGCCAGTTGGTTGGTCTGAATGAGCTCATCCAGAGGTCTGTCTCGGTGCGGCACTGGCTCTTCTAAAAGGACCCTTTGAACGGCCGCCGACAACACACCGTCCCTCCTCCCTCCTCTCTGCTGAGAGGGACAAAGAGGCCTCTTCACATCTTCCCAGCGCAGCACTCAAAAACAACCCGTCGCCATTTTGAATGACACCAAAGTCACTACTTCACCTCGAGGGTCGACCGCTCAAAAACAACCATGGGCCATTTGTCAAACCAAACTGCAGACTAAAACACACACACACACACACACCCCCCCCCCCAACGGTCACACAGAATCTAGAGACAAAACTGCTTACCCGTTGTTAGCTCCCATGAAGGCTTGGATAACGATCGGCAGCTCGTACTTCACAATGTAGAGATAGCTGGACATGGCTGCAAAGGTAAAAGCAAAGTCACGGTTAGTCAAAGTCATATTGTGAATCAGTGACTTTGCATCAAAACATGCCTTATTTTGTTCCAAAACAGACATCTCTGAGAATGTTCGAGTAGCACTAACCAAGGATGAATAGGCCTATTGGTTCGCAGAAGGGATGTTTGTTCCATTGGAAAGTCTAGTACCCTTGCAAATATTTATTGTAAACATTTACAGAACCATTTGGTTTATGGGAAAGGGGCTGCTCTTCCTTTTCTATGTGTGACATCACTGACATTTAGACTTTGGACTTTTTTCCACATAGTCAACTCCTAGTGGATCAATGAGACTGTCTCCCCGACTTTGATCTGTCTTCCTGAATGACCATTGAAGTGTCCTTAGTTCTCACCTCCGATGTTCTGCATGGTGATGGAGATGGATGCAGCCAGTTTCCCAGGCATGCCGAAGGCCTTGTAACCCAGCTGTTCATAGACCAGCGACCCTCCTTCATTGGCTGTCTTTAGAAGCAAGTGCACAGAGTACAGGGAGAAGATGGACACAGCCACCAGGAGAATTCTGTGGAGAGAAGAGGAACATTGTATCATGAGTAAGGTACGGATACAGGCCTGCAAGACCTGGACTATTATCGACTGGCATTAACCACACGGACACCCAGTAACACGGTTGACTACTGATAAGTGCACATTGGATAAGTACAAGCTTTGTTTCCGTTCGGTGCATTTCACCAGTCCCAATTCAAACATATTATTTTGACTTGATCTCCCGATGGTTCCATCTGAAAGTGGAGACAAACCACACCAAAGGTCAACACAGGGCTTAAATTCACATGGAAAATGTGTTCTGACCATCGCAAGGACACATCTCATGTTGACCATGTTGAGGCTGAGGAAGTGACCTTCTCTACTGTACAGTAGCACCCAAAACACAGGGATCAATAGGTTCTGTCTGTGAGCTGATCTGCAAAGACCTTGTCATGGGGACAGCTTTGATGCAACACAGCTATGCACAATCCAGATACAGGGATGTGATTGGACAATGAGCTCCAGATCAGGATATTCTATCTAGCAGCCAAGCTGTGCAGAGCTAACACTGACTCACTGTATTAATAGTAGCAATTGTGCCACTGAGAAACATTATCTCTAAGCGATATGAGCTAGGTTCACATTATGAAGGCCTTGTGCAAATCCTTTCACTCACACAACTTCAGAACCACAACACAGTGGTATAGAGACGATTACTTGACTATATCCGAGCACAGCTCTGTCGACTTGGCTACTTCAAATCAAATTAAATGTTTTTATAAAGCCCTTCTTACATTAGCTGATATCTCAGAGTGCTGTACAGAAACCCAGCCTAAAACCCCAAACAGCAAGCAATGCAGGTGTAGAAGCACTATGGCTAGGAAAAACTCCCTAGAAAGGCCAGAACCTAGGAAGAAACCAGTCTATGAGGGATGGCCAGTCCTCTTCTGGCTGTGCTGGGTGGAGATTATAACAGATCATGGCCAAGATTTACTTGTCACCATTTACATTTCTGCCCATAATAGTTTTAGTCTACATCTTATCACGTCATATGCACTTCACTGACTCATCAAATATACCTTAGATGACCCTAAGGTAATTGTTTTCACTCTGTAAATACTGAATCTACCCAACGGTGAAGTGTTCGCAAGTCCCATGGTGTAGAAACCTTTTGCAAACAAAGATTTTTTTAAACTGAGGCCTTTGTGAAAATACACAAAAGCTTGTATACCCTGAAGAAGGTATGTTGCGGAAATGCATAAGCCAAATCAATAAAGGTTTTGCATTGAGTGCCTAAGTTTTTTTCAGTATGGTTTATATATTTTACAGAATTTCTCCTACTTCACAATGCTACACAAATAATCAGAGGTATTATATTCATAATTCATATTCATAAGCTATTGGTGCAAGTGGCCCTTCAAACTGGCAACCCACATGGCACAGAAGTCATTTCAACATCTAGTTTTGATTTACATTTGGTTGATTTGTCAACTAACGTGAAATCAACAAAAAATGACACCATGTCATTGGATTTAGGTTAAACGTTGTTTGAAATGATGTGTAATGAGTGTAATGGCGAGAAGAAGAGTCTACTGGAATGATCTCATGGGAGGCCCGTTTCCCGTACCTTACCCTTTATATAACTCTGGCCCCTTTGCAGAAAGATTAGCGCTGCTTCCCCCTGGCTCTGTATGACTGGCCCACATGAAAGGCCCTGATGCTAGTGTGCCACACACCCAACCCCAGCGCTCACACTCGTACACCCACTGTTCGTAAACACTGGCCTGCGTGGCTACTAGCTACTGTGCCCTGCGGTAGCATAAGCTTTGATCTCTGTAGGCTGTCTCACCAGCTTACTCCAACTCCCTTCAGGGTTATCCAATGCCCTGTCTTAGACAAGGACACATCTCCAGTAGACTGGATAAATGCTGTGCTCAGGTTGTATGCACAGTATCTATGCCTCATATTGGTAGATATTGAGATGTGTGACCTTGTTGTGCTCTACCTGGTGGTATATCACACTGCTAAGTTTAGAATGTGCTGTATTGCCTCTGATATGACTGAGTGCATTCAGACTCAGAGACTTCCACAAACTATCTTCCACACTAGCAACATACAGTGATATTCTATATTGCATTCTAGTCAATGTGATGTTGACTTAGATTTTAGTTATTTAGCAGACGCTCTTATCCAAAGCAACTTACAGGAGCAATTAGGGTTAAGTGTCTTCCTCAAGAGCACATCGACAGATTTTTCACCCAGGGATTCGAACAAGCACACTTTGGGTTATTGGCCAAACCCGCTTAACCGCTAGGTTACCTGCCACTCCTAATTCCTACTACCTACTTCCCAGATTCATAAAGCTGAGCCCCATTTCAATTGTGGATGTGTATTTTCATTCCAATTATTTATATATAAACTAGTTCGACTGACAGGGAGTGCTGTTTTGAAGCCGCTGCGCCTTCATCTTGGCACCACCCTCCACCATTGTAAAAAATATTTTGGAAGCTATAAAATAAAAATGTATTAGTGTATACATTTGTTTTTGCCACATTTATTAGTGTACTGACAACTAAATGCATAATTGAAATGTGAGCTAAACATAAAAAAAATGAAAAAATGAATTATTTAAAGTATATATTTTTTAAAGTACTAATGTTACCGTCCCCACGACAACAAAATACTTAAAATACATGTAATTTTGTCCTTGAAAAATTGTATTGAAATACTATAGAATTCCATTCATTCCTATGGAGGACTACTCCTTCTGGGGACTGCCAATATGGCCGACCGGTGGCTTCAAAGCCTCTCACTGGCCAATACATAGCATCAGCAATCCTGGAATATATCATTGGTGTCAACCACTTTAAAACAGACACCACTAGCTCTTCGTCACACCTTGCAAGCTGCGGACATTGCCATTGGATGACACAGTGTGATCATTCTGATTGAACCCGCAGTGCAGTTTTCCTTCATTAATCAAATGTATTTATAAAGCCCTTTTTACATCAGCAGCTGTCACTAAGTGCTTATACAGAAACCCAGCCTAAAACCCCAAACAGCAAGCAAAGCAGATGTAGAAATCATCTGCAATTGATTTCATTGAAACCCAAGTCTGACACTGGCATACAGGAACACTAGAACAGTACTCACACAAAGAGAGCAATGCCAGTGTTGGCCATGGCATAGGAGAGACCAAGGATGCCACTGCCCATAATAGCATTGCCCAGGTTGAAGACTGACATCCCAAAAGAGGCGGTGCCTGGATGCTGTTGAGAATAAAGTCAAATATACCCAGTTAGAAAAAAAACTAAAATAAATGCACAGTAAACCATAAGCCTCAAATTGGTAGCCTATATGTTATCAGGACAGCACTTACATAATCCGTTTCATACTTCTTCTTGTCCAGGTGGTAGTCTGGAAGGAAGTTTTGACTCTCCGCATCCATATCGGGATATTGACTGGAAATCAAACATGCATAAAGCATTTATTTAATGGATTAATCCCATTCCAATTCAGCCTTTAAAACAAACATAATACAAGTTCTACAAAAATAAGCAAGTTGATGACATTTCTGCGGTTAGAAACACAGGCATAAGTCTACTGCAGAGCATCTTCAGACCCAGCAGGCTGCAGTGCCTCACCTGTCAATAGGAACCTTCTTGGTTGGACAGGAACTGTATTCATGACTATTGGAACTGATACTGCTATCCTCATCCGGGGAAATGTTGAAGCGGCTCATCTCTGTCTTTGCAGATGCCTGTTTCATGCTATAAAATAAACAAACGGAAAACATTGAATCAATTTGTGTTTATTTGCGAACTTCTTGCCTGCGCCATTCCAACTCTCTTCTGTCATAGGACCGTGAGTTCTACCAGGGACGTTGAATAATCAATATTGGAATGGGAGAGACTAGGCTACTCATTGCGCTGCAGCTACCTCATAAATCTGAAGTCATGTGACCAGACGAAGGGGGGTTGACCCATCCCAGGAGCCAGTGGAAAAATACCAGCCGCCCGGCATCCGCGTCTATCCACATCAGCGCAGCGTCACATACCCAATATGAATGACAAAAGCATTGCGCAAGTCTTTTCATCTCCAATTTCAACGTGTTAAATAAGAATGACATTATAATAGGCCGATATATGTAACTAACAAATCCCGTTTATTCAAACAGAATGTGAGATCATGTTATAAGTTTAGGGTTTTAAATGATAGAGCACAGACTAATCTATAACATTTTAGGCATGGGACTGTTAAATCATTTGATTTTGGGCTCCATTTACTAAGATTTCTTCCATGACTGACTGATGGAAACAAAGGCACGTGCTTGTCTATTATGGGCATGGCACCATTTTGCGCAGAGCTGTAGTCCTATATCTGTTTTAGATATCCTCAGCTGTAGCCTACAGGCATTAATTTGGGTTGCATCATTTCTTGGACATTGATGTCTTATTTACAAATATGCCAAATAAGGGAAAAGACTCAACCATCAAATCCATTACATTCCTTTCTTGGTTACCGCCCCGACATTCCTCTGTAAATAATATAGCCCACTAGCCTACAGCGTCAGTACTATTTATTTATTTCCTTGTGAGTCTGGCCCATTGCGCTGTGTAGCCTAGGCCTATAGCATAGCATCATAAATATTATAACGAATATAGAAATAAAACATCTATAACCTAATAAATCTGATCTTTGCGCCTAATTGATCGTGGCTAATTGACTAGGGAAATAACCTGCAAGAGATTAAATACATCGGCCCGCTATTTCAACACACAATATATAGGCTAACATTTTACATATTTTCAATGGAATAGACTTAATTATTAACAATACATCCATTTACTAGGCCTATAGAATTGTAAATTACAATTTATAGCAAGAGAATTACAAGATAATTAGCCTACACCCGGTAACCCAGCATATTTCCCGGAAGACAGTAAAAGATGCGGCGCAGACAGAATCTTACCTTTGAGAAAACGAATAAAATCCCTATGAAAAAGTGGCGATCCTTTTCAATTTTATTTTGAAACAATTCCTTCACGGTTGAATGTCTCCAATATCCTACTACAAAGTATTTATCCTTGAAGTTTTATTCAGTAACAATAAATGTACTTAAGATACAATTCAATTGTCCCAATTAAATAGGAAAATAACTTACAATGTGGACACGATTGTATAATAATAGCTTAAAAGCTCAATTTTAAGCTGTTATATAAATCAAATTGCCAATGATGTGATACGCAACTTGAATTTACGTTGTTCTAAACTAGGTGGGGTTTAGCTGCACCTTTATATCTATCCAGCGTTGCATCAGCCCGAGGAGGAAGGGGAGGGGCTTTTTGTCTTGGCGACAGGCATAGACTTTACACACACCAGAATGAATGATTCGGTTTGTGTACAAACACACGGTCCAGTAAAGGGGGTGGTTCTGAATGCCCTTCACAATGTGCATTCGACTATCTTGATTTCTGCTCATGGAAAAAGTTGAATTCAGATCATGTATTTGGATCACTGTGTCCTCGTTAGTTTTTTGTTGTGTGTTGCACCGAGAAGACAATAAATAGCCTAGCCAATAGTCTATACTTTAAACTATAGCCAATAGTAGGCTAGCCCTACATTCCTTTGGCTTAACGACCCCGATAATTAAGCCATGGCTCCTTTTCTGGACAGTTTTTTACTTGCTTCCCGGACATGAAATTGACGAGACGATGAACTGATGAGAAAGCACGAGGTTGTGTGACAGTAGAATTTAAAATGCGACTAAAGCTTCAAAGAAGACCTCCCAGTATCAAGAAGATTAATGTACGCAAACGAATCATGTGACGACGGTTCAGTGAGCGCGCCAGGAATCCGTGTCATCCCAATCCCCTTGTCATGAAGTGACTCCCACACATCGGCTTTAGGTTCACACTCTGCTCCTTTGCGAGTCTAAGCAACGCGCGGGTTCTTTCACCCATGCTGTTAAAGTTATGTTTACACATTTTTTCTAAACAAACTAAGCTACCCCCTACTACACACACAGGCTCTGTCTCTCTGTCATGGTTATCTGTTATGGTTATCACACACACAAACACAGCTGTTTCTTCATTGTAGCCCATACATGTTAGGCTATTACACATGTATTAGGCTATCACTTTATTATTGTCCGTAGCAGGGTCAATGTTTCTCAGTATGCTACACATTTTAGATTGATTCAACTGGGGTGTCTGACATTGAGGTGAAATCACACCGTTTCGTAACAGAGACCCCTTTTCCATTCATTATGCAACCATATTAGCAGCAGTCTTTATGTCGAGCCTTCTGGTCTTTACTTTGGCTTCGTGAATTTGTGACACAAGTACGAATGAACCAATGGCACTTTTAGAAAATAAGGATCTCTGAGAACAAGTTTGCAGATGAACAAAGTTAATGTTGTTTAGTGGTATGAGACCAGTTTGACCTCAGTGGTTAGGGTTAGTTGCTGATTCAGGAGATATTACTGTAAAAGGGCCACTCGTCTACAACGTCCACTATTCGTGCCAGGTTCATTTCCATGTGATAGTAGAACGGTATACAATATAAAACATACTAACCCTGTGTAGGTATGAACAGCCTCCCAGCCTATAGACCAAAATGTAGCAACACAGATGTACACACTACACACACACAAACACACACACACACATTATTCCCCTCAGTCACACATGAGTTAGTTTGTGTATAGGTCTGTGGGAGCCATTGTTTGGGGCTTTAGAGTGACCCTGCCAAACTAAGACGGATCAGGAAAGTGGAGCAGGGCCTGGATTTGGGCCGATTCCCCAGCCTCGCCATGGCCCCATGCTACATTAACACATCATTTAAGCTGACGCGTCCAGACACAGGCCGTGGGGTAGGCACCTCAGGAGTGGAAATTATCTTAAATTAACATAACTTTTGACTGATATACGAGAGTGTGAAGCCTAAATGCTGTCAATGTCTGTCTATGGATTTGGATGGAATGCATCCAATTATGTATTTCTATAGGACAATCTAGTATAAACAATCATTTGGTTTATCACCTGTGTACCCTGTTACTGTCCCAAATACCTGTATGAGTAGCTTAAAGCATTTCTTCCTCCTTCAAATGCTGCTGAGCATTCTAGTTCAGTGGTGTGCTACTAAACCAATAGCCTACTGTCAGCTGATTGGCTGCAGGACAGGTACAGGATGGCAACAACAACTGCCCGAGTTACACCAGGAACACACAATCCTTCCAGCAGTGCTCAGACTGTCCGCAATAGGCTGAGAGAGGCTGGACTGAGGGCTTGTAGGCCTGTTGTAAGGCAGGTCCTCACCAGACATCACCGGCAACAACGTCGCCTATGGGCACAAACCCACCGTCGTTGGACCAGACAGGACTGGAAAAAAGTACTCTTCCCTGACAGGTTGAGGTTTTGTCTCACCAGGGGTGATAGTCGGATTCGCGTTTATCGTCGAAGGAATGAGCGTTACACCGAGGCCTGTACTCTGGAGTGGGATCAATTTGGAGGTGGAGGGTCCATTATGGTCTGGGGCGGTGTGTCACAGCATCATCGGACTGAGCTTGTTGTCATTGCAGGCAATCTCAACGCTGTGCGTTACAGGGAAGACACCTCCTCCCTCATGTGGTACCCTTCCTGCAGGCTCAACCTGACATGACCCTCCAGCATGACAATGCCACCAGCCATACTGCTCGTTCTGTGCGTGATTCCCTGCAAGACAGGAATGTCAGTGTTCTGCCATGGCCAGTGTAGAGCCCGGATCTCAATCCCATTGAGCATGTCTGGGACCTGTTGGATCGGAGGGTGAGAACTAGGGCCATTCCCCCTAGAAATGTCTGGGAACCTGCAGGTGCCTTGGTGGAAGAGTGGGGTAACATCTCACAGCAAGTACTGGAAAATCTGGTGCAGTCCATGAGGAGGAGATGCACTGCAGTACTTAATGCAGCTGGTGGCCACACCAGATACTGACTGTTACTTTTGATTTTGACCACCCCCTTTGCTCAGGGACACATTATCCCATTTCTGTTAGTCACATGTCAGTTTATGTGTCAGTTGTTGAATCTTGTTATGTTCATACAAATATTTTCACATGTTAAGTTTGCTGAAAATAAACGCAGTTGACAGTGAGAGGACATTTCTTTTTTGGCTGAGTTTATATATATGTCTATATACAGTACCAGTCAAAAGTTTTGGACACACCTACTAATTCAAGGCTTTTTATCTTTTAAAACTATTTTCTACATTGTAGAATAGTAGTGAATACATCAAAACTATGAAAATACACATATGGAATCATGTAGTAACCAAAAAAGTGTTCAACAAATCAAAATATATTTTAGATTTTAGATTCTTCAAAGTAGCCACGCTTTGCCTTGATGATAGCTTTGCACACTCTTGGCATTCTCTCAACCAGCTTCACCTGGAATGCTTTTCCAACAGTCTTGAAGGAGTTCCCACATATGCTGAGCACTTGTTGGCTGCTTTTCCTTCACCCTACGGTCCAACTCATCCCAAACCATCTCAATTGTGTTTGGGGCCGGGTGATTGTGGAGGCCAGGTCATCTGATGTAGCACTCCATCACTCTCCTTCTTGGTCAAATCGACCTTACACAGCCTGGAAGTGTGTTGGGTCATCGTCCTGTTGAAAAACAAATGATAGTCCCACAAAGCGCAAACCAGATGGGATGGCGTATTGTTGCAGAATGCTGTGGTAGCCATGCTGGTTATGTGTGCCTTGAATTCTAAATAAATCACTAACAATGTCAACAGCAAAGCACACCCACACCATCACACCTCCTCCTCCATGCTTAATGGTAGGAACCACACATGCCCCCTGTATTAAGCCTCGTTATTGTTATTCTTATTGTGTTACTTTTTATTATTACTTTTTACTTTAGTCTACTTGGTAAATATTTTCTTAACTCTTCTTGAACTGCACTATTGGTTAAGGGCTTGTAAGTCTGCATTTCACGGTAAAGTCTACACTTGTTGTATTTGGCGCATGTGACAAATAAAGTTTGATTTGATTTAATTTGACATGCGGAGATCATACGTTCACCTACTCTGCGTCTCACAAAGATACGCCGGTTGGAACCAAAAATCTCCAATTCGGACTCATCAGACCAAAGGACAGATTTCCACCGGTCTAATGTCCATTGCTTGTGTCTCTTGGCCCAAGCAAGTCTCTTCTTATTATTGGTGTCCTTTAGTAGTGATTTCTTGGCAGCAATTCAACCATGAAGGCCTGATTCACGAAGTCTCCTCTGAACAGTTGATGTTGAGATGTGTCTGTTACTTGAACTCTATGAAGCATTTATTTGGGCTGTAATTTCTGAGGCTGGTAACTCTAATGAACTTATACTCTGCAGCAGAGGTGACTCTGGGTCTTCCTTTTCTGTGGCGGTCCTCATGAGAGCCAGTTTCATCATAGCGCTTGATGGTTTTCGCGACTGCACTTGAAGAAATGTGGTTCTGTTCAGAACGATTGGGAAATCATTTTGGTTCCAACCCCTGATTCGCACAGAGCAAAATGACATATCATTTATATGCCACTTGTTGCAATGTGTTTGTTACCCTCATGGAAGCCAATAGGGGTAGAACAGCCTCGAACCAGTCACCCCCATGTCCAGGCCAAAGATCATTTCCCCATTGTCTTGGCAGAGGGCCCATTTCGTTATCATGTAACCCATTTATCCACAAGGATACTAGATAAATAGTTATTCTCAATGCATCCGACTCATTCATTGCACCCCCCCTTTCCCCCCTCTCTACACACGTACACACACTAACTGGCTTGGAAGTCCGATCCCTAACCTTGGCACATAGCTCGCTAGCACGAGAGCCCCCTCCTTCTCTGTTTTATAAAGACTTTTCATTTTCCCTGGGTTTAAATTAAGGATTTTCATACTCCAATCCTTTATCCACCTTCCCAAAACTCAGATTCTGAGAAGGTTCATCTAAGTAGGGGATATTTCAATTTGGATGCCTTTTGAAAGTAAATTAAAGACGATAAAATCTGCCTGTCAAGTAAAGGGCATTTGTTGTTCTTTTTGGCGTCCAGAGGCAGTTTCAGGAGATTTACTGAACTTTTTCAGGGGTCACCATGTTTATGGGGTAACTGAGGACGCTACCACATAGTTGGTAAAGCAACTGAGAGCAGCTGAGGTTCCTTTACACTGCACAACGGTTCAAAGACAGTTTTTTATCTACTTAATGCTGCAATATGTAACTTTTAGGGCGACCTGACCAAATTCAAATAGAAATGTGAATTATAGATTTGTCATTCTCATTGAAAGCAAGTAAAAGAAGTGGCAGATCTGTTCTGTGTGCTATTTCTATGCTTCTCATTTTTGCATCTTTTACTTTCGGTTTTGTACACCAGCTTCAAACAGCTAAAAATGCAATCTTTTTGGTTATGGAAAATATATTTCACAGATGGTACAATGACTCTCTACGCTATACTTGCTTGTTTTGTCACATAAACTGAAATTAGGCAAATTATTCGAATTTTAGCAACCAGGAAATGGTGGAGCAATTCCTGTATGGTGCACCTTTAAATAAGCTGGCCGATGAGACTGCTATTGCCTTTGAGGACACTGGAATATACCCTTCAGTGTGAGGTCACATGCTCTTGATTTTTCTGTTGTCATGTTCTATCTAGTCCAGGGGTTCCTCTGAAAAAAAAACCGCTGCCCTAGTCAGTCTTAGAGTCCATTTAAGGACAATGGCAACAATAGTCTCATGGTCTGGCCATTTAGACCACACAACACACAGACACTCCTGCTCTTTAAAGACCCACTGCAGTGGAAAGTAAACTTTTCTGTTAAACTATGTCTTGACCTTATCTATGATGTTGCACAATGGTTTGTAAATAATTAATTTAATGGATATGAGTTTTGTTTTGTTTTCAAGTTGCCTTAAAAAGCAAAAGGTAATCTATCATATCAAATGAAATGATATTGCTTTTCTAAAAATAAAGCTTACAACATGCAGTACATGCCAAGTAAGTGACTCATAAACATTTGCGATTTGAGTTTGATATATTCAAATGCATTCTCAGTGGTCCTAATGGTTGAAGACTGTTCCTTGGAAGGCAGTATGAACCATGACTCAAGGCTGCAACTGGACACCGCAGTGAAAGAATATAATTGTTGGTGGCAGCCACATTAGTGACAGATTCTGTGGAAACTGATGACGTCATCCCATGAGCTATCTCAAAAGTAATTAAAGCGAGGGAAACAGAGTGTAACAGATCTTTACTGAACAGTGGGTGCAAAACATCTGTAAAACATCCTAACTGAAAGATGAGACAAAATGACCCAAAAGTAAATGCTGAGTTCATGTCTACTAATCAATATATTTTTTAATTTTTTTTATTTCATCTTTATTTAACCAGGTAGGCTAGTTGAGAACAAGTTCTCATTCACAACTGCGACCTGGCCAAGATAAAGCAAAGCAGTGCGACACAAACAACAACACAGAGTTACACATGGAAAAAACAAACATACAGTCAATAATACAATAGAAAAAGTCTATATACAGTGTGTGAAAATGAGGTAGGATAAGGGAGGTAAGGCAATAAATAGGCCATGGTGGCGAAATAAGTACAATATAGCAATTAAACACTGGAGTGATAGATGTGCAGAAGATGAACGTGTAAGTAGAGATACTGGGGTGCAAAGGAGCTAAATAAATAACAGTATGGGGATGAGGTAGTTGGATGGGCTATTTACAGATGGGCTATGTACAGGGGCAGTGATTTGTGAGCTGCTCTGATAGCTGGTGCTTAAAGTTAGTGAGGGAGATATGGGTCTCCAACTTCAGTGATCTTTGCAATTCATTCCAGTCATTGGCAGCCTGAGAACTGGAAGGAAAGGCGGCCAAACGGGGGAATTGGCTTTGGGGGTTGACCAGTGAAATATACCTGCTGGAGCGTGTGCTACGGGTGGGTGCTGCTATGGTGACCAGTGAGCTGAGATAAGGCGGGGCTTTGCCTAGTAAAGATTTATAGATGACCTGGAGCCAGTGGGTTTGGCGACGAATATGAAGCGAGGGCCAGCCAACGAGAGCATACAGGTCGCAGTGGTGGGTAGTATATGGGGCTTTGGTGACAAAGCGGATGGCACTGTGAAAGACTGCATCCAATTTGCTGAGTAGAGTGTTGGAGGCTATTTTGTAAATTACATCGCCGAAGTCAAGGATCGGCAGGATAGTCAGTTTTACGAGGGTATGTTGGCAGCATGAGTGAAGGATGCTTTTTTTTTCAAAATAGGAAGCCGATTGTAGATTTAATTTTGGATTGGAGATGCTTAATGTGAGTCTGGAAGGAGAGTTTACAGTCTAACCAGACACCTAGGTATTTGTATTTGTCCACATATTCTAAGTCAGAACCGTTCAGAGTAGTGATTCTGGACGGGCGGGCAGGTGTGGGCAGTGATTGGTTGAAGAGAATGCATTTAGTTTTACTTGCATTTAAGTGCAGTTGGAGGCCACGGAAGGAGAGTTGCATGGCATTGAAGCTCGTCTGGAGGATAGTTAACACAGTGTCCAAAGAAGGGCCAGAAGTATACAGAATGGTGTCGTCTGCGTAGAGGTGGATCAGAGAATCACCAGCAGCAAGAGCGACATCATTGATGTATACAGAGAAAAGAGTCGGCCCGAGAATTTAACCATGTGGCACCCCCATAGAGACTGCCATAGGTCCGGACAACAGGCCCTCCGATTTAACACACTGAACTCTGTCTGAGAAGTAGTTGGTGAACCAGGCAAGGCAGTCATCTGAGAAACCAAGGCTATTGAGTCTGCCGATAAGAATGTGGTGATTGACAGAGTCGAAAGCCTTGGCCAGGTCGATGAATACAGCTGCACAGTATTATCGATGGCGGTTATGATATTGTTTAGAACCTTGAGCGTGGCTGAGGTGCACCCATGACCAGCTCGGAAACCAGATTGCATAGCAGAGAAGGTACGATGGGATTCTAAATTGTCGGTGATCTGTTTGTTAACTTGGCTTTTGAAGACCTTAGAAAGGCAGGGTAGGATAGATATAGGTCTATAGCAGTTGGATGTTTTTGTACTGGTCAAGGTCTGGAGTGAACCACGGGCTATATCTGTTCCTGGTTCTACATTTTTTGAATGGGGCGTGCTTATTTAAGATTGTGAGGAAAGCACTTTTAAAGAATAACCAGGCATCTTCTACTGACGGAATGAGGTCAATATCCTACCAGGATACCTGGGTCGATTAGAAAGGCCTGTTCTCTGAAGTGTTTTAGGGAGCGTTTGACACTGCCACATTTGACGCAAGCAATGTGGCAGTGATCTCTGAGATCCTGGTTGAAGACAGCAGAGGTGTATTTGGAGGGCAAGTTGGTTAGGATGATATCTAAGAGGGTGCCTGTGTTTATGGATATGGGGTTGTACCTGGTAGGTTCATTGATAATTTGTGTGAGATTGAGGGCATCAAGCTTAGATTGTAGGATGGTCGGGGTATTAAGCATGTCCCAGTTTAGGTCACCTAACAACAGCACAAGCTCTGAAGATAGATGGGGAGCAATCAATTCACATATGGTGTCCAGGGCACAGCTGGGGTGTCAGTGTGCTCAAGGAAGCAGGAGGGTCGAAGTCAGGCGCAGGAGACACAAGTCCGTGAACACACGTCATTTTTATAAATAATCCACACGTTGCCAAGAAAACAGGTAAGGCAGGGCAAAGCAATACAAATGCCCAAATAACAGTCCGCACGCAGCGTAGGGACGCAGCCCAAACACGCTACCACAATACCCACAGGCAGAGGGAAAAACACCTGTACCTCAGAACAAAACCCCTGACAAAAAATGATCACGCACAAAGAACAACCTACACAAAACGACTAAATAACCCTCCCCCACTAATGAACTAATACTAAACAGGTGCCAACTAAACTAGACCTGACCAACAGAAAATAAAAGAGGATTGGTGGCAGCTAGTAGGCCGGCGACGACGACCGCCGAGCGCCGCCCAGGCGAGGAGGGGCGCCACCTTCCGTCGATGTTGTGACATGGGGGCAGAAGGTGGTCTATAGCAAGCGGCAACGGTGAGAGACTTGTTTCTGGAAAGGTGGATTTTTAAAAGTAGAAGCTCAAATTGTTATCTAACTTATCCATTGAAATCGAAATTGAAAATCTTCATATTTTAAAAAAAATACATTTTTATGAGATTGTATTCCTTTTCTACAACAGACATAGCATTGATTTAATTTGCAGGTGCCAAAGCAATGCTTTCCAAAACATGTACATTTCAGGGATGAGGTGATGTTGGGCATTTAGGATGTACTACCTTGAACACAGTTTGTCAAGTTTGTCATGTTTAGAGGGGAGAAAATAGGTTAGTGAGTGCCATTCCACACTGGAGACACAAAGGGCTAGTAGCCATCAGACTGAAAGGCAAACATGTCGCCAAAGAGGAAGTGAGTTTTGTTTTGGTATCCCACACACACACACACACACACACACAGAAACACACACACACGCACCAGTTGATCCTGATCGGACATGATGTCTGTGCCGGCCAGGAGACAGTGCGTAAACATTGCCTACATCAACACCGTCACAAAGAGTGGAAAACCAAAGCATGAGGGGACCCACAACACCGACACCACTTTCTGTCATGTGGGATGACGGCTAAAATGAAGGCAGAATCATTTGACGCAGAGTTTTATTTTACAGAATGGACCATCAACTTGTTGTCGATACTTAACAGCAACACAGTAAAGAGTTTTAAAAGCAATGTGTAGTATATTGATAATGTTAAGGTCTGTACATTAGGTCATGGACATTATAGAACACATTTAGACTGTTTGACTATTGACTCCAGGGCTAAGCATCCTATACTCAATATTCATTTCCATCCTGTCCAATTTCTATGCTAATAGCTGTCATTTGCTTCCACCCATCTTATCTCTCCCAGCATGTGACCTTAACTAGGGTGATTTGAAAAGGTATACTTACGCAGGCTAAAGTGCTTTTACAGTGGTTACTACAGTATCAGTTACGTTTGTGGACTGACATGGTTTGCAACATGGTCTTGACCCTCACGTGGACATACATAAGGTTTTCGTCACAGTACAGGACAGTGTCCAGTCTGACATCAGTCTTCTACATGAATAATTAAATTCAGCCTCCCAGCGGCTAGATCGACCGTAGCATCTTTTTGATATGAAGCATTACCTTGGTAATCCTCTTAGTGGTGGGAAAGTGGTTTAGAGGTGCATTCTTTATAACAGCAGCACAAATGGGGGTGGATCACGGCCCCGAGGGGCCTGGGTTCAGGGTAGGCCACTCCCTCTAAGGCTCTTCGAAACTTTCCATGAAGATTTCCTGGGATGGGATCGCCCGCCTGCATCGCAGTGAACCCGCTGACATCTCTGCACAGTGTGTGATGTGATGGGATGGAGAGGTGGAGGGAGGGGGCGAGGGGAGGTGGGCGCCGGGGTGGTGGGGGGTGGTTTGGGTTCAATCCGGACGGGAAACTCAGGGAAATGGTGTTGCCGCGGGAATGCAGGGCTGTTTGAGCCATGATGGCTGAGAGGATTAAGGGGATCAGGAGCGGGAAAGGTGGCCAGACACACACACATACACTCACACAAGCGTATACACACACATGTAGACACACACTAATCAGGGCACGTCAGTCGCAACATTCTCTGCAGCCCACGCTGGGACACGATGTCCTTAGGTGGGGAAAGACAGAGAGACAGAGAGACAGCGAGACAGATTTACGATTAGCATTGGTGTAGTGGGGGCTATACGACATATACCCACTTTCTTTTCAGTGAGAATTGCATATTACTTCTTAATCCGCACTGATGCGTATCAAAGTAGTATAGTGAAGGTAAACGCCATATCAATTATGTAGTACAATTGCGAAATCATGCACAAAGTAGCCTACACAATCGCAAAGTATGTGAATATAGGCTATTCACATTCATGCTGCACACATAGCTAGTTTTAGCGGAATATCAGGCAGCAAGAGCACACAGCTCTCAACTGGTTGTTGTCGCATGGAGCAGCTCACAGAATTGAAAGACATCAGTAGCTGGTTATAGATTTCAAACTTCAAATTTCTGAAGTTTTTCTATTAAAAATGGTAATTTTGAGAGTGAAAACATTAAACAACTATAGGAAAATGTTTGGAAAATGTTGGGCAAAAGTAGAGTATACCCACTTCTCCAAGCACCACTACACCACTGACAATGAGACTCAATGACAGACAGACAGACAGACAGACAGACAGACAGACAGACAGACAGACAGACAGACAGACAGACAGACAGACAGACAGACAGACAGACAGACAGACAGACAGACAGACAGACAGACAGACAGACAGACAGACAGACAGACAGACAGAGAAAGAGGCGTACAATGAGAGACAGACAGACAGACAGACAGGCGTACAAAGAGACTCAATGAGAGACAGGCAGACAGGCGTACAATGAGACTCAATGAGAGACAGACAGACAGGCTTAAGACGACACTAGAAAGACAGGCTTAAGACGACACTAGAAAGACAGGCTTAAGATAAGACTTAATTAGACCACTAATACATTGGCATAACTCTTTGTAAGTGTTAGAGAAAGTACTCTGAGACTTGCAAAGATCCAACAGCATACGCTGAGATAATTATACACACAAGTGATACACTCAACAAGTGGTAGAGCATGAAAGAAACAACAACAGAGACACTGAGACAAGGCTGTGAAGAAGACATGCAGACTAGGCCCACTTACAGATGACTGCACTGTTTTCCCTCTGCCACAGCAACGGCAGTCAAAGTTCCTGTCTTCCAGTCGTCGTTGTGTGATTTTGCTCTCTTTGCTCAACGGCATTGTCGCAGTGCACCATGCCGGAAGTGCTGTGAAATACCATCTCCATGACCATTTCCTGTGGAGGACAGGAGGTTAAGGGGACAGATATGAGGTGGGCATTATGACACAGCTTCCTGTCTGACATAGCATCAGCATTGGAGAAGATAAAACAATATGTTCTCAGGAAGAACTGTAAGAAGTGTTTTCAAGTGTCATCTGGGAAGGGGAAGGAAATGTGGTGTTGT
Source organism: Salmo salar (assembly GCF_965601325.2). Taxonomy (NCBI): domain Eukaryota; kingdom Metazoa; phylum Chordata; class Actinopteri; order Salmoniformes; family Salmonidae; genus Salmo; species Salmo salar. The sequence continues at coordinate 53,503,450 of NC_138297.1, forward strand.
GATGTTAATCAAGCACATTTTACATTGTGGCTGAAATGTTGCCTGAAACAGTGGCTAAGATGGTGGCGTAAATAGCAGACCGGACGACTACTATTTCTACAACTAGTTGACCAGTAGTTCCTCATTGCAAATGGTTAGTGCTCTTTTCTTCGACAGAGTCAGACAGTGTTTAACCACATCAGACAGAAATAAAACATCACCACATTAGTCTGGAGTTAGTTTCAAATCACTTCTGAACACATTTCTATCCACAACACTTCCTGTTCTCTCATTGCTTACATGTCATTTTTTGTTGAACAACTCTTTTATTTTATTTGAGCAGTAAAATCCTTTAGTGCAGACAAGCTTTTCTTGGAAAAGACGTGTTGACAAGCCGACATTGGTTAGTTGTGTGAGTGTGTTACTAAAGCTGAACATTGGCATGTCGGATTCATTTCCTGTCTATGATTGATTTAAGTGGTCACTTTGCTTCCAAAATATGAACAGAAAACATTTTAAAGGTTGCATTGTGGTTTGCATAACAGTTCTAATGATAAATGTGAAAGTAATTGTGTGACGTGGGTGATGGATTGTGACAAAAAAAGACAATTTAATGTTTTATTGTTGAGAAACGTGAAGAAATGTAAATGGCCAATAATAATTATAGTGAACTGCACCCAAAAAATATGATCATCAACTTCCTACATAAAACATGGAGGCAGATTCATGACATGATGCTGATAGTATATCCGTCATAATTCCAAAATGACCTACTTACAGAGTGGTGTGAATGTATTGTAGGTTTGAACCTCCTAGTGTAGACTGTTTGAACCTCCCAGTGTAGACTGTTTGAACCTCCTACTGTAGACTGTTTGAACCTCCTAGTGTAGACTGTTTGAACCTCCCAGTGTAAACTGTTTGAACCTCCTAGTGTAGACTGTTTGAACCTCCCAGTGTAAACTGTTTGAACCTCCCAGTGTAAACTGATTGAATCTCCCAGTGTATACTGTTTGAACCTCCCAGTGTAGACTGTTTGAACCTCCCAGTGTAGACTGTTTAAACCTCCCAGTGTAGACTGTTTGAACCTCTCAGTGTAAACTGTTTGAATCTCCCAGTGTAGACTGTTTAAACCTCCCAGTGTAGACTGTTTGAACCTCTGTGTATACTGTTTGAATCTCCCAGTGTAAACTGTTTGAACCTCCCAGTGTAGACTGTTTGAACCTCCCAGTGTAGACTGTTTGAACCTCCCAGTGTAGACTGTTTGAACCTCCCAGTGTAGACGGTTTAAACCTCTCAGTGTATACTGTTTGAATCTCCCAGTGTAAACTGTTTGAACCTCTCAGTGTAGACTGTTTGAATCTCCCAGTGTAAACTGTTTGAATCTCCCAGTGTAGACTGTTTCAACCTTCTAGTGTCTTCAGGTTGACCATATAAGACATGTTCCCATCTTTGTTGTTTCTTCTTCTCCTTGGTTTCTGACCATGGTTTTCAAGAGGAGATTCTGTGGATATTACTCACAAGGCCATCACACTAGGAGCCCCTGACACACACAGACACTCCACCCCGCCTACTTTCCACATGCCAGGTGGGACCTAAACCCACTTTCAGCCATGTTTAAACTCTAGCAAACTCTAATATAAGCTACGTTGTAACGGCTGTCGTTGGGTAGAGAGGACCAAGGCGCAGCGGGTTGCGTGCTCATCATATTAATTTATTAAATAAATGTGAACACGGGGAAAAAAGAAAAATAAACAAAAGAAGACCGTTTAACAGGCTATACTTACTACAGCAGTGCTAAAGACAACTACCCACAATTAACAAACAAAACACATCCCTATATATAGGACTCTCAATCAAAGGCAACTACAAACACCTGCCTTCAATTGAGAGTCCAACACCCAATTACCTAACATAGAAAATAGTAACTAGAAAGAACATAGAAATACAAAAACATAGAACATAACCCAAAACCCAGAAATAATAAATCAAACACCCTTCTAAACAAACCACCACCCTGAACCACATAAACCAAATACCCTCTGCCACGTCCTGACCAAACTACAATAACAAATAAACCCTATACTGGTCAGGACGTGACATACGTTATCTGCTTCTTTTTTCCATTTTATTGTAGAAATACTGATAAGCACGATACAGTAAAATTCTATGCAGAAATGTAATTGATATAAGGGCTCAGGAGTAAAAAAAAAAAAGAGGATTGTGACTATGCACTTTCATGGCTTACCATAGCTAGCATCTTCGAACTTCTACAGTGGACCACACTTTGATAAGAGTTTTGTTTGGAACATCATTATTGTTTCTTTACTTGGGGGTTCATTCTAAAACTGCACTTCTAGTGCTGTTCAGTCATAAATTATTGTTGACTCCAGCAGCATTTACAGACTTGGTAGGGATACTGTAGCTATTAGTTCAAAATGGAGGATACCATATGTGACTATTCATGTCCTGCCTTGAGGAAAACTATGAAAGTCAGAACATCTGTCTGGAAGAACCAAATAGTACGGATTGCAACGACCATCAAGTGCTTCAAAAACCAAGACGAGCCAAGAGAACTGGGTTGACTTGAGTTGCGTGAACCTCTGGAGGGGTGAGAAAGTAGAGGTGGGTTACCAGGTGGCAAGGGGCCCGTTGGCAGTTATGGAAGGGTCAGGAGAGGCTGTGGAATCTGATAGGGGAAAACCTGGAACTTTCTCTCCTCTCAGTCGCTTCTTCCTCAGACCCCACGGCTGCCTGGCTCTCTGACTGTCTTTTTCTGTGTCCAACATTGATTATATAAGTCTACGGTGTCTGTTCACCCACCCACTGAGATAGAGCATATGAGATACTGATACACACTGCCAGTGATCTCTACCACTGTGCAGGGGGTAGAAACAGTTTATTTGTGCAGTCTCATTATTACATAGGCATTCACATTCACTCAAGTTCTTGGTATGTGCTGTAGGAAAATAGGAACTTGTTCACACACAAACTTAGCTGTCATCATAAGTGATTGGAACGTTTTTCTCACAACAACATATTGATTGTCAGAATGTTGTCTCTAAAAATGTGTTCAGGCATGACCTAGCAAGTATAGGGACCCTACCTGCATTTTTCCCTCCCAAAAAAGCTAAAACTTTAGTTACTTTCAAAGATGGATTCAGTTACTTACATGACAGTAGAGGGTAAAGATGAAAAGTATATCTTAAAATGTTTCCCTTTTGGTGCTGTCATGACGTTGGCCTGTTGGGGGAGGTTTATGACCCCCATAAATACCTTTACCCTTTTCTCTCTCTCTACTTTATAGAGTTGACTCCTGTAAAGCCTTTGTAACATAGAGAGTCTGGTAACATCAAAAGGTGGGAAACGGAACCATATTTCGGTAATCCAACCAGTTGAAAATATGCGTTGGTACTTAATGAATATGATCTCAGATCAGTTGTTGTCATAGACATTACTACTAATGACAGGATGACATGAACTGTATCTTGGAAAGTCGACACATTCTAGTTATCAGATTCACATGGAATTGTTGTGCAATTTAAATGTTTAAATATGAAACTATTTGTGAAAAGATGAAATGTCATTTTAGCTTCTTAAATGAGAGAACGGTTTGTCATAGAGAAACTCTGCTCACTCAGAGGCCCCGCCCAAGTGAACAGACATTGCTTGTAAACTATGAAACACCCCCTTCTCTTCACCCCGATATAAGCCCGTTGACGAAAATCCAACTTTCTGTTCCGAGGACGTGAGGACGACGGTCCTACGTTAAAAGGGCTCAGATAATAACCTAACAAAATTAGCATCGTGTTCAATGTGAAGGTGACGATCGACACGCCGAAAGGATGAATTTCGACTATACCAGCCAGAATATAGCACGAGCTTAAAGTATGGCAACTTGATATGAACTTTGAACTCTTATTCACTCCAGAAGTTTTACCTCCTAGCCGTTGAGTTAGCAGCAGCTGCTAAAAACGTGGGCTAGGAAAGGACTGACGACGTATCCAGTCTAACACACACAACGATACTACAACGTATTCAGTTTACCACCAGAGACATTCTTCAGAGGACAAGAGATCCCTACTGGGCAACTTCTATCTACGACCAATCTACCGAAGCGCAGCTCAGAGTAAATATTTATTGCATTTTCCTTTTCCAAATGGGCGGTTATTTAGAATGCATAAGATACTGTATTTACGATAGCATAGCTGCCTACGGCCCGATAGAGACACAAAACCTTTTTGTTCCTTAGTCTTCCCGCTCTTTCATTCAAAACCCAACCCCCTTTCTTTGTGTAACCAGCCGTCATATCTGTTCCAGCCGCTAGGGACGTTTTCCTTTATGACATCATTTGTAATCAATGTATGATGCATTCTGTGTAGATGTAATTCTGTGTGATTATTTAGGTATTTTGTAAATAAATAATTCAACCAAATGTTGTATTGCTAATTCAACTTGTTAGCCAGAGTTCATGAAGATAACCAAGAATGTACAACTTTCAGATGAGACTGAATAAGGTGACGATTAAATATTGACTGCTATTGAGGAAAAAGATGACCAGGTCTTTAAGAGTTTATTCAGAAGATAACAGCTCTATAAACATTATTTCATGGTGCCCCGACTTTCTAGTTAATTACATTTACATGATTAGCTTAATCAGGTAATATTAATTACAGAGAAATTATTTTATAGAATAGCATGTCATATCTCTTAATCCGGCATAGCCAAAGACACAACAGTGCCATTCCTTAGAGGTTGGCACAGTGGACAGTAATCGGTAGCGTCTGGGAACACAACAAACAGGTTACCCTCATGTTATAACATCATGGTTCTGTCCACAGCATTATATAGAGATAGGCCTGGTCTCGCAGTCATCTAGTTGCTTTACTGCTACTTTCCTGGAAGATCCATGTGGCAGCACCAAGCATTGCATATCCTGTGACAGAGCACAACGCTATCAATCCTAATAATGAACATATTAGTCTAAACACACTAGCTATCAGCATTATGTCAAGGAAAAACATGCAATAACCTAATTACTGGTCTAGGATCACCTATGATCGACACACAATGGCCATAAAGAAGGAGAGAATGTGTGCCCAAAAATGTACGTTTATTTAGCGGTGTAGACGCCTCTCATTGTTTGTCTCTAGTCTGATTTATTTCCTGCACAGTCATTTCCCTCTGGTGCTCTCAGGTTTACACCTGGAGAGAACATCAATGGTCACTCTATCGCAACTCCGGATGACTCTGCCTTTACTTTTTGAAAACATTTGCTGTTGCATAAAAAACAAACAATGCCACCAAATAACAAGTGAACAGCTTTTGAAGTTCACACCTGAAAGATACGGTTAGCTAACGAGCACTTTTCAGATAATGTTTGTCAACTCGTGTCCGGCATCCTGATACCAATCCAATCATTGATTTTTACCTCAGATAATGTAGCTATTGATAAAGTAAGTCTAAAGAGTAGAGCGATTGTCTTGAAAAGCTACGTGCTTGGTTCCTTTAGGAATGGCCCATTATGGTTCCGTGTGGCTCAGTTGGTAGAGCATGGCACATTCAATGCCAGGATTGTTGGTTTGATTCTTATGGGGGACCAGTACAAAAATGTATGCACTGTAAAACATTTTTTTAAACTGTCTTCCGGTAGGTGGCATCACTCCTATCCAGCACTGGTCTGTCAGACAATGGGAATTACCTCAATAGATACTTCCTTTTGGGACAGTGCTCTTTCTCTCCTAAGAGCTGGCAGGATCATGCAAATACAATCCATTTCCATGGTATGAGTTGGTCACAGGATGTACTGTCAAAGACTATTGTCCAGCCACATCATAACAACAAAGTATACTGTACATAGTGGTCTGAAAAGTGTCTCGAAGACCATTCTGTGGCCAAGGGTTTCTTTCCATCCTACAGCAGGCCCTTTGGACTGAACCATTGATTTAGGTGGGCGCAATCTACTGCACGAGATGGCTTATCACTGTGTTTGGAATGTCGTTGGGGAATGCTCACGTTCTTTCAGGGCTATAACACCAGCGACTCAGAAATGATCAAAGCTGTGTATCTTATCAACAGGAAGCAATAAACGGGATTCCACAATAAAACCCCAATAAAACCCATGTTGCATCATTTTCAGTGGCTTTCAAAGCCTGAATGTGCCATGATGAATCTATTTCCTGTTTGTGACAAAAAGGGGCACATACAGGCACCACTTGAAGAATGCTCCTGTGATGGACCTTAGTGGAGATCAACTTCAGGATGCGAGGTCCTTTTAATACTTAGGACATCCAGTCCATCAGCATATATATTAAGGCCATCATCTGCACATGAAGACATTCTGTCCTGGTACATTAGGATCATACTGTGACCATCAACTGGTATACTAACATTTCAGACAGACGCTGTCTACGTACAATAGTGTATGTGTCAAGACTGTGGCATTGAATTGGCCAACTAGCCTAGTTTCCAAGGCCATTGCCCAAACCTGCTTCATTCACAGTTACATTTTAGTTGTACTTAAATTTAGAAACACGGAAAGCAAGCCGGTTTGTTTGCCTTGACCTCCAGAGTCTGATGCATGTGAGACTCATTTAGCAACAGTCAACAGTAAACATTGGAGGCAATGTCATCACATTACATTTTCATACACAAATAATACTTTATTTCTACATATCTGTAGCCTATAGTCATAGAAGTGCTCTTAGGGTTGTTTAGCCCAGTGACGGGAAAATGCCTATGGGCTCTCATTACGCCTTAGCCTGTGTCTCTGTGATTGGACTATTTGTCAATCACATGTTGACCAGGTAAGAAGGGTTCCTGAGAGGTCAGATTCATGGTCATTCTGAGTGGAGGTGGTGGTCAAAGGTTGGTCTCTCACACCAAGCGGCCGCTTCTCTCACCGTGTTGCCATTTACAGGGTCTTGACCCCCACTTGTGTATGACACAACAACTTCCAGTAAAGGACGTAGGAGCAGTAAACCGTTGAACTCCACCAAAACAGATAAAACGGGGTATACTGAAATAGCTTATAATGTACAGTATAGGCTATAAGTAATTAAAATAGCTGATCATAATAACTGATATCTCTAAAAGCTAATGATAACATTTCAACTGTTATATCTAAAATAACTGATCATCACTGATATCTCCAAAATAGCTGATCAAAACATTTCAGCAGTTATCGTTAACAGAACTAGAGAGACGGGCTGTCATCACAACAGTTGTCCAAACTCATAAAATAATCGCTGTCACACAACCCTACATCCGACATTCAACCTTTGTGTAAACGTTAACAGAAGTGGGAGAAACTGAACTGCTCCAGTTAGTCTGTGATTGTGTACATCAGGGTCATTAGTGCAAACCGTAGCAAAACGCATCGCAACGGAACACGTTTTGCAATGAAAACTAACGTTTTTTATTGGACAAGTTTAGGTTAGTGCCTCCCTGTTTCAGTTCGTTTTCTTCCACTTGCCGCCTAGTGAATACGACCCAGATGTTTCCCTTACGTACGGTATGTTCCTAATGCAGGCCACACGAGGGTGGCAGGACTAAGCGATCTGACCGAGGTCATCTCAAACATGGACACTGGATTATTAAAGGTGACAGTTTTCCTGGAATTCTCCCCACAGTGCAGGACAGTTAATCCTCATAAAATAATGATCTGAGGGAGGGAGGGGAAGGAGTGAGAAGAAATTAAGGTAGAGCGAGGGAGAGAAACTTTAGGGGTAAAGAAAATAAATAGGCACATAGGGTAAGAATGTCTAAAGTTAAAGTGGAAGAGGGGGAAGAGAAGGAGGGAGAGGGACATTGGAAAAGAGGATAGACAAATTGGATGAGAGGGATATGGAGGGATGAGGTATAATAAAAATAGCTGTGGTTAAATATATGGGCACCCTTGCACAATTCACTATTTCTTTTAAAACAAGTTGATTTTTATTTATTTCACATACTGTATGTATTTGTTTGATATGCAACTGCACTGGGCCAAGAAAAAAAAAGGAGTCAGAAAATGGCCTGGACTAAACTATAACAAATTCTAATGAATTTGGTTGGATGTAAGTGATTCTCATCTATGTGTAACTTATCTCACCAGTGGTACATTTCAGATGCCTACAGGGTAAAAATAGCCATTCAACCACTTTCTAAAAGACAAACTGTAACATTCTGCTCCATTGCACATCATTGTAAAGTGCAAGGGTGCCAATATATTTGACCGCAACTGTAACACATAAAGTGATTAATGAAGGGCGTGAGAGAATAGTGGAGAGCAGAGTGGGTGAAAGTGGGAGTGGAAGAAAGAGAGAGAGGAGGGGTTAAAGAGAGGGGTTAAAAAGACAAGGGGAAGGGTTAAAGAGAGGGAGGGGTTAAAAAGAGAAGGGGAGGGGTTAAATAGAGAAAGGGAGGGGTTAAAGAGAGGCGGAAGATGTGGAGGATGTGAAGACAAAAGGAGAGGGTAGCCAAGCCTTTATTTACCTAGTCATGGCAGTCACACCACTGTGTGACATGACAAACTGATCCAGGTGAAGTTATTTAGAGTGCGCACAAGGTATAGAGTTGCCTGTAAACGCAGTAGCTATTAAATAAACACAGCCTTGGTAACAGCCAAAGATCTTCAACGTTGCAGGGATAATGGTATGGGGATGAGGACGACACCCAAAATCCAATGTCTAGAAAGAAGAAATCCCCCAAAATAGGCACAATTCAATCCAGCAGCGTTGAATGTCAAAATGTTTTACCCAACCAAGTCAGTGGAGAATGTATGAAGTAATCCAAATAATTAGTCCACAAGAACTTTGATGAACAATAAAGACTACTATTTAAGTGAATATGGGTGTGGTCAGTGGCCGGGCGGGGCCCAGTTAAACCTACATACACACACGCTAAGTAATTATGGAACCTTGTAGTTACATGGATTGTATGGGACCATAACAGCCATGCAATAAAACTACAGGGAGACTGTCTAAATTGCCTGCTATATGAAGTAAAAGGCCAGTCCTGTAATGGGCACTGTACTGTTTGAGATTACTAGTTTTAATGTCATGTTGTCTATGGTGAAAAGACAACGCAACTACACTGAGCTCCAAAGGTATTGAATTCATCGTGAATAATGATGAATGAGAACGTTACAAATATCATAGACCCCCAAAATGCCAACCTTCCCTGTTATTGTAATGTGGAGAGGTTAGCATGTCTTGGGGGTATGATATAAAATGCCAACCTTCCCTGTTATTGTAATGTGGAGAGGTTAGCATGTCTTGGGGGTATGATATAAAATGCCAACCTTCCCTGTTATTGTAATGTGGAGAGGTTAGCATGTCTTGGGGGTATGATATAAAATGCCAACCTTCCCTGTTATTGTAATGTGGAGAGGTTAGCATGCCTTGAGGGTATGATATAAAATGCCAACCTTCCCTGTTATTGTAATGTGGAGAGGTTAGCATGTCTTGGGGGTATGATATAAAATGCCAACCTTCCCTGTTATTGTAATGTGGAGAGGTTAGCATGTCTTGAGGGTATGATATCCAACAAGTTGGTAAAGTCAAAAGCGTGACGTAATCATTGAGTGCTAGGAATATGGGACCAAATACGAAACTTTTGACTACTTTAATATACATATAACTGCATTTATCCCAATACTATTGGTCCCCTAAAATGGGGGGGACTATGGTACAAAAAGTGCTGTAGTTTCTAAACGGGTTCACCCGATATGGATGAAAATACCCTCAAATTAAAGCTGACAGTCGGCACTGTAGTTCAAATCAAATGTTATGTGTCACATGCGCTGAATACAACAGATGTAGACCTTACAGTGAAATGCTTACTTACAAGCCCTTAACCAACAATGCAGTTTTAAGAAAAAATACCTAAAAAATAAATAAATAAAAGTAACAAATAATTAACGAGCAGCAGTAAAATAACAGGGGGAACCGGTACAAAGTCGAGATTAGTTGAGGTAATTGAGGTAATATGTAAATGCAAATAGTCTGGGTAGCCGTTTGATTAGATGTTCAGGAGTCTTATGGCTAGGGGGTAGAAGCTGTTTAGAAGCCTTGGCGCTCCAGTACAGCTTGCCGTGCTGTAGCAGAGAGAACAGTCTATGACTAGGGTGGCTGGAGTCTTTGACGATTTTTAGGGCCTTCCTCTGACACCGCCTGGTATAGAGGTCCTGGATGGCAGGAACCTTGGCCCCAGTTATGTACTGGGTTGTACGCACTACCCCCGAGCAGTTGCCATACCAGGCAGTGATGCAAACAGTCAGGATGCTCTCGATGGTGCTGCTGTAGAACCGTTTGAGGATCTGAGGACCCATGCCAAATCTTTTCAGTCTCCTGAGGGGGAACAGGTTTTGTCGTGCCCTCTTCATGACTGTCTTGGTGTGCTTAACCCATGTTAGTTTGTTGGTGATGTGGACACCAAGGAACTTGACGCTCTCAACCTGTTCCACTAAAGCCCCGTCGATGAGAATGGGAGAGTGCTCGGTCCTCCTTTCCTGTAGTCCACAATCATCATTGTATCATTTCAAATCCAAAGTGCTGGAGTACAGAGCCAAAACAACAAAAAATGTGTCACTGTCCCAATACTTTTGGAGCTCACTATATGTGACTCACATGTACACAACCTCAAATAGCATCTGCATCAGCATGTGTCTTAGCTCTATACTGCATTTGAATTCCAACACACCATGGCTGAGTTTCTGGGGAATATGTCAGTTTGCTGGCTACAATCAATTCCTATTGATTCTGTGCCAGGAGATATTGATGTATGTGCTGTTGGTTAATGGGAAATGGAATCAGCAGGCATAGAGGCATTTATCCTCAACAGTAACACTTCGCCTCATCACTTCTTGGTAAGGCCTGCCTTTGGTAGGCCGTCATTGTAAATAAGAATTTGTTCTTAACTGACTTGCCTAGTTAAATAAAGGTACAAATAAAAAATGTGAATTTGCAGGATGTAACATATTATACATAACTGGATGACGTAGTACACAAAAAACAGAGACCCGTTTTGGCTCGTGAGCACCCCTTTAAAAACGACTGTCTGAAATTATACAAAAGTTCTGGAGAATCACTTTAAGTCATCTGTCATAAGAGTTAATGACTGCATATAATGCATATTATGTCACTGCTATGACAGTGCTACACAAGCCTTACTACAGAGGATTCTGTACTTACCTCTTCAACAAACACACTATTGTGGTACAGCATATTTACTGTATATGGAATTCTCTAGACCAGAGCCGTATATCAACAGAAATGGCATTGGCCTAGACCTTTTTGTTTTGAAATGAAATCTCTGAGACGTCTCATTGGATGAATTACTGTATCACAGTGTCATAGAAGGACACAGAGAAGGAAGGTCAGTGCATCACTGGAAATGAGGTGAGTATGTGTCCTTGGTGGGACAGGGTGAGGATAAAGAGATAGAGGGAGAAAGAGAGAGAGGGGGGCGATAGAGGTAGGGGATGATCCAGAGGCAGAGGCGTTATGTAACCAGATCCACAGGGAACCATGCATAGGAGTGTGACCTGCATCCTGAGTGAGGCTATGAGCTGGTGCTCACACTCAGACACACAGACACACACCCAACAAATGTAATAATACAAGAAAGTAGTATTCTCTTTTTTACTGTTATATTTTACTACAACATTTAGTGGTATTGCTTCATAGCCCAATTTCTTGGAATTTACTTATGGTATTTCCCCAAATTTCATAGCATAAATAACATTTATAGCATTCATAATTAACCATGAACTGAACGCACTTGAGCTACTGTACAGCCAGTACAGTTGGAATAGTGTCTTAATTCAAATGAAACTCACAACCTGCTTCACATCATTTGAAGGCTGATTCATAATCTTAGATGTTTTTGGTAAGGTGGAGGGTAGAGGACAACACCTCCTAGCTCCCACCAGCGTGTGACCAGTCCTGGAACATGACAAGTGGGTTCTAGATGTCAGTGCTGGATGTTAAATAGACAGGATAGAGGTATATTTCTGGACAGGCCAGACTGCACTGTGTCATTATGCCAGCAAAATTGCTCCCAAATCAAGTCGGTCACAGGCGTCGTCGCCACCTTACGTAACACCAGCCGTGGGCAGGGAGATAGGGGATTTGGTGAGGACATATAACCCCAAACAAGTGCACACACACATGCACACGCACAAGCACGTACACACGTCCATTAGACATATTGCATATTTGTCACGAAGCTTGAGAGATAATGATGAAATAACATCAACACTACAGCTGTAGAAAAGAAGGAATGAAATGGAAATGTTATAAGTTGAGGTTCAATGAAATGTAAATTAATTAGACCTCGTTGTCAATGTTGAAAAAATAATAATATTTCACATAATTACAAAGAGTTATGGTATGGTACTTATGCATTACTAAAAAATCAAGTCGTGTTTTCAGTAGCTATAATAATCAGTGCAAAAGAGAATTTTGCACTGTTAGTTTATTCCGGGTACTACTTAAGCAATAAGGCCCGAGGGGATGTGGTATATGGCCAATATACCACGGCTAAGGGCTGTTCTTACGCACGACGCAACACGGAGTGCCTGGATACAGCCCTTAGCTGTGGTATATTGGCAATATACCACAAACACCTGAGGTCCCTTATTCAGTGGTGTAAAGTACTTAAGGTAAAATACTTTTGAAGCACTACTTAAGTAGTTTTTGGGGTATCTGTACTTTCCTATTTAAACATTCCTAAAGAAAATTATGTACTTTTTACTCCATACAGTGACGGAAAAAAGTATTTGATCCCCTGCTGATTTTGTACGTTTGCCAACTGACAAAGAAATTATCAATCTATAATTTTAATGGTAGGTTTATTTGAACAGTGAGAGACAGAATAACAAAAAAATCTGGAAAAACACATGTAAAAAAATTGTATAAATTGATTTGCATTTTAATGAGGGAAATGAGTATTTGACCCCCTCTCAATCAGAAAGATTTCTGGCTCCCAGGTGTCTTTTATACAGGTAACGAGCTGAGATTAGGAGCACATTCTAAAAGGGAGTGCTCCTAATCTCAGTTTGTAACCTGTATAAAAGACACCTGTCCGCAGAAGCAATAAATCAATCAGATTCCAAACTCTCCACCATTGCCAAGACCAAAGAGCTCTCCAAAGATGTCAGGGACAAGATTGTAGACCTACACAAGGCTGGAATGGGCTACAAGACCATCGCCAAGCAGCTTGGTGAGAAGGTGACAACAGTTGGTGCGATTATTCGCAAATGGAAGAAACACAAAAGAACTGTCAATCTCCCTCGGCCTGGGGCTCCATGCAAGATCTCACCTTGTGGAGTTGCAATGATCATGAGAACGGTGAGGAATTGGCCCAGAACTACACGGGAGGATCTTGTCAATGATCTCAAGGCAGCTGGGACCATAGTCACCAAGAAAACAATTGGTTACACACTACGCCGTGAAGAACTGAAATCCTGCAGCGCCCGCAAGGTCCCCCTGCTCAAGAAAGCACATATACATGCCCGTCTGAAGTTTGCCAATGAACATCTGAATGATTCAGAGGACAATTGGGTGAGTGTTGTGGTCAGATGAGACCAACATGGAGCACTTTGGCATCAACTCAACTCGCCGTGTTTGGAGGAGGAGGAATGCTGCCTATGACCCCAAGAACACCATCCCCACCGTCAAACATGGAGGTGGAAACATTATGCTTTGGGGGTGTTTTTCTGCTAAGGGGACAGGACAACTTCACCGCATCAAAGGGACGATGGACGGGGCCATGTACTGTCAAATCTTGGGTGAGAACATCCTTTCCTCAGCCAGGGCATTGAAAACGGGGCGTGGATGGGTATTCCAGCATGACAATGACCAAAAACACACGGCCAAGGCAACAAAGGAGTGGCTCAAGAAGAAGCACATTAAGGTCCTGGAGTGGCCTAGCCAGTCTCCAGACCTTAATCCCATAGAAAATCTGTGGAGGGAGCTGAAGGTTCGAGTTGCCAAACGTCAGCCTCGAAACCTTAATGACTTGGAGAAGATCTGCAAAGAGGAATGGGACAAAATCCCTCCTGAGATGTGTGCAAACCTGGTGGCCAACTACAAGAAACGTCTGACCTCTGTGATTGCCAACAAGGGTTTTGCCACCAAGTACTAAGTCATGTTTTGCAGAGGTGTGTCATGGTTGTCGTAAGGAGAAGCGGACCAAAGTGCAGCGTGTGTGTCGTTCCACATTTTATTTACACTGTGAAACTATGCAATACATAAACATAAACTAAAGAACAAAACAACAAACCATGACGCAGAGGTGAAACATACACTACTCAAAAACAATCACCCACAAAACCCAGGTGGAAAAACCCCTACTTAAGTATGATCTCCAATTAGAGACAATGAGGACCAGCTGCCTCTAGTTGGAGATCATCCCAAACAAAACTCCAACATAGAAAAGAAACGCTGTCACGCCCTGACCTACTCTACCATAGAAAATAACATATTTCTATGGTCAGGACGTGACAAGGGGTCAAATACTTATTTCCCTCATTAAAATGCAAATCAATTTATAACATTTTTGACATGCGTTTTTCTGGATTTTTTTGTTGTTATTCTGTCTCTCACTTTTCAAATAAGCCCACCATTAAAATTATAGATTGATAATTTCTTTTTCAGTGGGCAAACGTGCAAAATCAGCAGGGGATCAAATACTTTTTTCCCCTCACTGTACATTTTCCCTGAAATCCAAAAGAACTTGTCACATTTTGAATGCTTAGCAGGACAGAAAATGGTCCAATTTGCACATGTATCAAGAGAACATCCCTGGTCATCCCTACTGCCTCTGATCTGGCGGACTCTAGGCACAAGTCCTTGTTCTTGTCACGTCCTGACCAGTAAGGGGGTTATTTGTTATTGTAGTTTGGTCAAGACGTGGCAGGGGGGTGTTTGTTTTATGTGGTTCGGGGTTTGTTGGGATATGTGTTTATGTAGAGGGGTGTTTGTTTAGAATTTTCTGGGGTTTTTGGTTATGTTCTATGTTTTGTATTTCTATGCCCTGTCTATGTTGTGTATTTCTTTGTGTTGGCCTAATATGGCTCTCAATCAGGAACAGCTGTACATCGTTGTTGCTGATTGGGAGTCATACTTAGGTAGCCCTGTTTTCACCTGTCCTTTGTGCGAAGTTGTTGTTGCATAGCTGTGTGTGTAGCCTGCAATACTGTTCGTTCGATCGGTTTCTTGTTTTGTTTTGTTCAGTGTTCAAATAAAGTTAAGATGAGCACTCAACCCGCTGCGCCTTGGTCCATTACGTACAACGACCGTTACAGTTCTTCCCTCATTTCAACAGCAAAGAGATGCAGCCAAGTTTATTTCACATTTTTATTGTTCATGTTACATGATATTGAAACAGCTTCACTGATACAAAAATCCCCTTTGTTCAGGCAAATATACAATTTGAATGTTAGTTGATCCACAGGAAGCAGACACTGAACGGCAGGACACTGGTGCTGACCCAGTGCTTCTTTCGGGCCAGGTTACAGATAAGGTAGATGCTTTTGGGGTAACACATTACTTAAACCCTCCGGCGTGAAGCCTACTTTACGTTGTCAAACGCATGACATGTAGTTCGCATGCCAGAGTGTTTAGTCATTTAACGTATATTAAAGTCAGCTGTCGTGACTACAGCATGTCATGCTACAACAGTCTAAAGTTGTACCTGAGTGATATTGAGGGCATAGCGATGAAAGAGCCCCTCCCTGACCCCCTTCTTGAGTGTCTGAGACCCCAACAGTTGTGCTCTCCGCTCTAGTCCTTCATTGGGGGAAAAAAACATGCCACCTTTGAATGTTAAAAAACGAATGACAAAATCACTATGACCAAGGTCTTACATCTGGTGCCGTGCCTGACCCTAAGGTTTGCTCCCTAGATGAACTGAAGTTTGCAATTATTAAGGCAAAGGTTGGTTTCTGCATTCTCACACAATAGTAAGGTTTTTGTCAATATACTTCATGAAATGTATCTTCACATACAGTAACTGAGGCTCAGGAGGAATTTCAGCAAAGACCCAGCAGCCCCTATCGATGCGGACCGCATCTAAAATGTGACTGTTGGGTGGTTCTTACTAAAAGCATGTGATCTGAACATCATTGATCTTTTGACAGCGCACCCATGAATCAAGTACTTCAGCTCAACATAGGCAATATCTACCTAAGTCTCGCAAGACATCAACACTGAGATTCTATTTGGACCCTGCAGCCACTGTAGGACTGAGGCATCAGACAACATTACCGACAAACCATTCATTAATTCAAGGTCTAGGTACTCCAGATATGTAACTATAAAGAAATGAAAAGGGATAGAGATTTTCTACAAATGTACAAGCTTCCATAAAAAAAAATATCATAGAGAAAAATCGATATCATTGAACACTAAAATAACATTGTAGATTGTAGAGGACTTCTGGTAAAATCCCTTACAACCCCCCACACACATAATTCAGTGAGTACCATATAATAAGATTATTTACAAAGCATATACAAGTTGTCAGAAAAGACCATGTTTGTAATCCAAAACATGCACATACTATACCATTTCATTTGAAATATCAATTTGTTGGATCCATTCGGAACACGTATCTGCTTTAATACCTTAGAAAACAGGTATTCTCTGCTTTGAATGCAAACTGCTAATGTAGCCACCTACTGACAACTGTTTTGTCAGCACGGCACAATATTTTGAAATTAATTTATCGTGGTGTTAATTAATTAATTAGGGCATTTTAACAAATAATGGTCCGTTGAAATGATGTAAATTACAGTAACAAGAGTCACAATCACAGTAATAAACACATACTGTCTGCCATAAACAAATCACTGGTTAAAACATCACCAAATGACAAGCCTGCTAAGTAACAGTGGATGCATTTCATTTCTCTAATCGTTTCCACATTTGACATTATGACCCATATTGAACTTAAAGGGCCAATCAGCAGTTGAAGCAATAACAAAGTGTAGTCCCCGTCTGTTCTGGAAAAAGCTGAAGGATGAGATATACGGATGCAAGGACTGACCCTCCATGATATCAAAATTATGGCTTTAACCATGTTTTGAGGCTATATATTGTTTACATTTACGTTGTTTACAAACATTGGAGTAAACCAATCATATATTTTGGGTTCTGATGGGGTACGACGGTTAAACTATGCTCTTGAGGCATTCATAAGTGATATTTTTCAAGAATCAATGGGTACAAATGATTAATTTATAAGTCCAAAAATGTAGCAACTGCAGATTTCCCCTTTAAGGTGATAAAACAACTTATCTTGTGTCTCAGAAACAGCACAGTTTGGAGGTCCAATCCATTGCTTATTTTACCCACAATATTTTTTTCTACAATTGAATTTTGTCACAAGATATCGTTTTACACACTGGGATAGAAGAAAAACATTCTCATGGGTTATAGGATCGCTGTGCCAAGTCAAATAGCTAAATAACCTGTATGGTATACTGCCAGTAGACCTTCTTTAACTCTCATAGAGCTCTGTTGTTGTTCCTCTTCACTGAAACTAGCTTTCACTAGTTGTATTTCATAGCACAGTTCACTTCACATGAAGTTTAGGAAGAGATGGAGTTACAAGTTGAAAATGATCTCAAGCCAACAACATGAGCTCATCTCCTGGTAATGTTGGCTGCAATTGACCCAAGGGGTCTGTAGCGTGACACATTGGACAAGAGTGAACAAGAAGGCAAAGAAAGAAACACGTAAACTGTCATTCAGTAGATCAGTAGACCATTGGCCAAGTACCGGTACATTCAAAACTCGGCAACATTCAAATCTCTGCGACAATAACACTGAATGAATGCAGTCTCTTGTTTGAAGCTCAGTCTACACGGCGGTTTCAAAATGGCTGACAGTGTGTGTTGATCATCACATTAAGTGTTGATTGGGAGAATGGATATGGCTGAAAATGTTGACTTGGTGTATGTGTCTGTCAATGTGTATGATTGCCAACGTCTGATCTGATGATTGCTGTCAAGGGATGTTTTGAGAGCAACACACTGGCCACTGAGAAATATCTGTGCGCACATAAACTTTGGTGATGTGATTGATTGTAAGAGTATAAAATAACATAGAAACTACTTTACCAAACCTAGTTTACAAATATCACTCAGAACAACTTTTTCCAGTCTCTAGCTCAGAAAAAGATACTACAGCTGTCATATGTACGGTTACATCGACTTTGCTTACTCCCCGTAGGTGTACAAAAATATATTTTGACAGTAAGCAAAATAGCTCCAATTAGTGTAGATGGCGTGCTGTATGTGTGTGTGTTTCTTGTGTGTCGTTGTGTGTGTCTGAATGTGTTAAAAATACATTAAAACTTGAAACATATGCTAAAAGTGCTCTTTGTTTTTGAACCATTGTCCCACCTCTCTCTCTCTCTCTCTCTCTCTCTCTCTTTCTCTCTCTCTCTAATCTTCAAGTGTGCAGAGCCCATGGCCCTGAAGCCACGCCTGCAGTCACAACCAGCTCCAATAGTGGCAGCGCTCAGATCAGCTCTTGTTCTCTTTGGGTTCTCTTGACCGTTTAATGGTTGAGGTCTCTGCTCGTATTTTTCGTTTGCTCAGGTAATATCACAGAGTAGGGATGATGGGCTATCTAGAAAACTATGGCAGGGCGCCCAGCAACAGCCGCAGCGTCTGACGTCTTTTCTTCCGTTTCTGACCGTCCTCCGGGATTACTTTGTGTCCTTTCGGCGAGTCCCTGTTGTGGAGGATTCTATAGAACTAAACCATCCAACAACAACAACAAAGAAAAATAATAACGAACTTAAAAGTGTCTGTTTCAGTCGTAGAACGTAGTCCCCTCCAGTAATACTTTGTGGAAAGGGGTGGGGGTTGAGAAAAGCGAACCGCCCCTTTACAGTACGCTGACGTACTCAGTCTGTGGGTGATGTGTGGGGGCACCCCCGGGCCCGGTTACCTTACCCCCAAGGCACAGTCAGGGGAGGGGGTTTGAGGTGAGAGGGGGTGGAGGTAAGGGGGGTCCTCTTAGTGACCACCGCCGGAGCCGGGAGGGTTGTGGATCCAGTCCATCACGATGAGCGACAGGCTGCTGAACATGAAGATGATGCCCACCACCAGGAAAATGGCCGCCTAAAAGACATCAGGAAAAATAATAACGACACTGTGAGAGGCGGTTGTGTGAAGTGTTCATATCTGTACATTCAGTGCAATCATTTTTTTGCCAAGAATCTCAGTGGGCCTCTGGGAAACCCTGTTTTGGGGGACTGTAACTCTGTAAATCAGGGTTGTTGTCTAAGTGCTGTGGGGTGGGGGGTCTGTTCTAATAACAGCTATGGTGTGTCTGTATAGGCATGTTGATGGGTGTTAGTTTCGTCAGGCTATGTCATGTGTGTGTCATATGTTGCGTGTGTCAGAGTGGATGTTCTGTGTGTGAGTCGCTATATGTGATTTTGAGTTGAGTATTTGTGTGTGTGTTCATGCACCATCGTTTCCTGCACACTTACTGAGATCTTCTGCACGGAGTGCATCGGCACGGACTTGACCAGGCGTAGATAGAAGGCAGCAGGGAGGATGAAGATGAGCATGGTGGCTGCAGAGGAGCCTGTCAGAGGGGAAACAGGAAGAAGACCACCATCAGTAATCTAGCTTTTTCTGTCTAAACAAATGTCCTCACTTAGACAGCACTAGCCTCAGGGTGTGCAGGAATTTGAGCAGGAATTTGAGCCGCTATGACACACGCAACACACACCTCATTCAATGAAATACCTCCACATCAAGACATCAATCAATGTTAGTGCTTGGTGGGAACAAAAGCCTGCACACCCCGTAGCTCTCCAGGAATGGGTTTGGGGACCACTGCTATGGTTGAGGAGGACTCACCGATGAAGCCGAAGATGTCTCTGATGGTGGGGACGAAGATGACCAGCAGGTTGTTGAACAGGAGGATGAAGGCGGCGATGAGCATGTGACGCACCCAGCTGAACTCCCGTTGGCTAAACAGCATGGTATTAATGGAGGAACGGATCTGCAACACAAACCTCTTTATAACGTCTGATCAACCGCTACATACTGACGATCAGTTGACACTTAGGATACCACTTGTAAAGTGTTTTTTTATGTATTGATTAATACAGCACTTTGTCTTTATTTCTCTTACACACGCACACATACACACAAACACAATTACACACACACAGTCAAATTCAATGGCGAGTAGGTAACTATATCATCAGTCATGTCTACAAACTAGTCTAAGCCCACAGGCCACTTCCCACAGTTGGCTGCTGACTGAAGTGTGTCAACGGCAGCAGGTGAGAGTCTAAGTAGGCAGCCAGGCAGAGGCAGAGGCCACCAGCTAAGAGGCTGAGAGCAGCACAGCTCAAGGCATTGAGTTAAAGACTTCACTGGGTGAGAGGTCACGGGTATCAGGTGAAAAGGAACTGCTATGGGCCAGCCGGCCACAGGGGGAAAGGTTGAGGAGGCGGGGCTTAAAGCGCCATTCAAAAGGCAGAGGATTAACTCTGGGAGAGCCTTCTGCAACGGCACCCTGGGATTGCATCAGCCAAGGCCAGAGAAGGCGGGACTGAAGGCAGCAGGATAGGCGTGTTCTGCCCCCAGGCAACGCTTGTCAATTAAGTTTCCCTTTTTTGAAATCCTCTCATTTGCTTTTTTCACTAATGATACCTTTCCTACGTAGACATTTAGACAGCAGAAAGACGAGACTCTTGGCTGGTTCATGTTTCAGTCTAAATACTTGTTTGGTGAGGGTTGATGGCGCGCTGCTCTCTTGAGTTGTGGATCAAGAGCCAAAATGGCCCACACTGACACCTTACTGAAAGAATGTATGAAGGAGTGGCAGAGATTTACACCAAAATTATTTTAAGGCGTGGCAGTAACTCTGCAAGGCAAAATTACCTCCTCCCCCCATTGATAATAAACAATCCCCTCTCCCAGCAGCCATTGCATAATTGGGCCGGTGAAAACCTGGCGCCTGGGCGTGACATTTCTACCCACCTGACCGCCAAGGCTCTGAACTATTCAGCGCCCAACAGAGATCCTGCGCAGGGCCTTTGGAGTGCACCATGCAATATTTGCCTGCATCTCCCTCCCTCCATCCGCTATGACAGCTCCCACTGGGGTGAGATATGTGGCAAAGCGCCACTGCTGCCAAGGTACCTGGGTCTACCAGGCCAGCCAAAAGCTAGCAACATGGCCCAAAACCAGGGAGCCAACTGGGCTCCAACCAAGTGAAAGATTCTGCAACCTTTTCAGCTACAGCTAGATATATGGCATAGTATTACTACACCTTGGTTTGCCCCTGCTTTTTTCATAGAGGAAGACATTAAAAAGGGAAGGGCAAAAAAGGTAAATCCAAGATTAAGAGGAACAACCACACCATAAGGTCAGGAATAAGATAGACAGGTTTTAATTTGAGATTTTTTAAATCCTCAATTGACTGACCATCAGAAATAAAACCCATTTTAAACTCTTTTCCACCACATTCAACAAGCCTATTCAACCACTGTCAAAGACAGGTGACAGGGTTCACTTTGTAAAGCCAGTCAAATTATCCTGAAAATAGTGTATCACAGCAATAACAAGGGCAGATATATAGCTAACTTACTGACTATAAGCTTATTTTCCATGAAGTCACTGTGAAAAGACAGCATGCATGGCAGGCTACATTTAGTCACAGCCAACTGGGCATTGTGCTTGTGCACCACAGGATTTGCCTTCTCTGACCTGCCCTCTAGTGGAAAACTCAGCAGCAGCCTAACAACCTCATCACAAGAGTACCATCACTACTAGGCCAACATAACCATCATAACTGACTGCAACACAAACAGAATCACTTCTTATTACAGAGCCATAAGCAGCAGAAAATACCAAGGTTAATAGTTAGAAGGCCCTATTTCATGCGTTTATATTTCTCAGACAAGTGGTCCCACTGCTTTATTTAGAAATACGATCAAGAAAACGTCAACCCCTTGAGATGAGGCCATAGAATATCACAATATAACAGATCATATCACACACCAACATTCAAAAACAATGTTGGTAAATTAAAATGACTCATGAAAACAGGAATCATTATACTTAAGAACATTTGAAGTGACTTTTTAAACATCAAAATGAACAGTTGACTTGAGGTAATTTAAATATTTGTGTTCCTGTTATTGAGGAGCCATGAAACAAAGAGAGCATGGGAACTAGACAAGTCTGCCTACCACATCTAAACACTGTTTCATTAAAACCTGCTGGTTCGTGACCAAGCATCTTTACTGTTGCCTTTAGGTTCTTTACTGTTTGAGCCAACCCTTTCACCTCCACTCCCCGCTCCCCTCCTACACAACCCCAGCCCTCCTGCCTGTAATAAAGGACATAGTGCTTGAGAGACAAAGCAAACGTTAATCTGGGTGCTGAAGGCTTCTCTGCCAAATGAAGGGCAAATTACTTTCAAAGGAAGATCTGAAATGTCACGTCTCGTGATTCAGAGTTCTGGACACCTGGCAACGTGATGCCAGCATGACTGGTTACTTTCATCTCACCTCTCCTATGTCTCCACAACTATATCCTCAAGCTTGTGCTGTGAACTGAACTCACTGCACTGTAAATGCTGAGGTGCCCGTGATGCTTTGTTGAAGCCTGAGCAGCAGTCAAGGGGGGGAAATAGGTTATCTAGGCCATGACTAATGTGTTTGGAAAAGATGCCATGCATATGCTATGCCCCACAGTTTTTCAGGTGTAACAGACCAGTAGCCAATGGCTACAGAGCACACGGCAGCAGACACATCGACATGATTGCGTCCAAACATGTATTCGACATGCTGTACTTGCTTTATGTTCACATCGCCTCCCTTAGTTTCTGTGCTTGACTACGGCCTGCTCAAGGAGCCTTTCGGCTATGGGAGAGGCTGCACAGACACACCTGGTGCCCTCTGATTCAGAGGAGTTGGGTTAAATGCGTTAGACACATTTTAGTTGAATGCATTCAGTTGTACAACTGACTAGGTATCCCCCTTTCACTTTCCCTAATGGATGATGTACACTACATGACCAAAAGTATGTGGACACCCCTTCAAATGAGTGGATTCAGCTAATTCAGCCACATCCGTTGCTGATAGGTGTACAAAATCGAGCACACTGCCATGCAATCTCCATAGACAAACATTGGCAGTAGAATGGCCCGTACTGAAGAGCTCAGTGACTTTCAACATGGCACCATCATAGGATGCCACCTTTCCAACAAGTCAGTTCGTCAAATTTCTGCCCTGCTAGAGCTGCCCCAGTCAATTGTAAGTGCTGTTATTGTGAAGTGGAAACGTCTAGGAGCAACAACAGCTCAGCCGAGAAGTGGTAGGCCACACAAGCTCACAAAATGGGACCACAGAGTGCTGAAGCGTGTAGGGCATAAAAAACATCTGTCCTCGGTTGCAACACTCACTACCAAGTTCCAAACTGCCTCAGGAAGCAACTTCAGCACAATAACTGTTTGTCGGGAGCTTCATGAAATGGGTTTCCATAGGCGAGCAGCCGCACACAAGCCTAAGATCACCATGCGCAATGTCAAGCGTCGGCTGGAGTGGTGTAAAGCTCACTGCCATTGGACTTTGGAGCAGTGGAAATGCGTTCTCTAGAGTGATGAACCAGGCTTCACCATCTGGCAGTCCAACGGGCGAATCTGGGAAATCTTAACGCTACAGCATACAATGACATTCTAGACGATTCTGTGCTTCCAACTTTGTGCTAACAGTTTGGGGAAGGCCCTTTCCTGTTTCAGCATGACAATACCCCCATGCACAAAGCGAGGTTCATACAGAAATGGTTTGTTGAGATCGGTGTGGAAGAACTTGACTGGCCTGCACACAGCCCTGACCTCAACCCCATCAAACACCTTTGGAATGAATTGGAACACTGACCGCGAGCGAGCCAGGCCTAACCGCCCAACATCACTAATGCTCTTGTGGCTGAATAGAAGCAAGTCCCCGCAGCAATGTTCCAACATCTAGTGGAAAGCCTTCCCAGAAGAGTGGAGGCTGTTAGAGCAGCAAAGGGGGGACCAACATATTATAAATGCCCATGATTTTGGAATGAGATGTTCGGCGACTTTTGGTCATGAAGTGTATGTGGCGCAGCTGAGAGTCATGTCGAGACAAAGGGGTTTGGTTCAGTCAGTTGTCCTGATAAGCCCCTCACAGATAGGTAATGCTGGCTACCTGGCAACAGCATGGCGCTAGTTAAAACCTGTTAAAGAACGTGATGATTATATCTTTGGGCGAGGGAGAAATAACTTGTCTTATTGGTCACCATCTCCAATTTGTTCCATCCAACTTGATTTTATTCCGAGTAGGATAGAAGCCTAGACAAGAAATAACTTGTAATGTTTGTAGTAACCATCTGGATACAATCTACTGCTCAATGGGGAGAGTTTGCGCTGCAAGCAGGCAACACAACGTCACAGGGAACAGTGTCCTTCGCTCCCACTTGCCACAGTAAGGAAAGGGTAGCTAGATAGCGTAGCCAATAACAGACCATGGTGACAGCTGAAGCACATTTATTGTAGTTTTCACCAAAAATGTACAACTACGGCATTAACGTCTAACGTTACATAAAAAAAAGATATATACTCAGATAAAAACAAAATGATTTCAACTTCGGCAGGCAAGTTTCAAATTCTCGCTGAAGTTTCTAGCCATAAGCATAAACTAGGTAGCTGGGAAGGGCTCATCGGGACTGACAGAACCCAATCCGTTAGTCACTACTCGACTCTCACTACTCGACTCTCACTACTCGACTCTCACTACTCGACTCTCACTACTCGACTCTCGGTGCGCAAGAAACAATTCATTTGGGCACTAGGCGTGTTCCTATAGCCTCCTTTCTGACACTGCATTTTGGTGTCAGCTGCAGTAGTCAGTGAGTGCATTGTCTCCCCCTCCCTCTATCTTTCTCTCTCCCTCCCTCTCGCTAAGGTGGAGGTCACAGTGAGGGTTTTTCCACTGTCTGCTCAGGGCTTATCTCCTGTAAACTTCCACTGGGACTGTGAGATTCACTCGCACATTCCCATGACCAAAGAAGCGTTCACTCCCACAGTGAGAGAGCTGGTGAGTGTGTGTGTGTTTCTCTCTCTGTGTGTGTGTGTGTGTGTGTGTGTGTGTGTGTGTGTGTGTGTGTGTGTGTGTGTGTGTGTGTGTGTGTGTGTGTGTGAGCGAGATAGTGTTTCTGTGGGCGTGTAAGAGTGTGGGAGTATCAGTATAGTGACAAAACGGATACTCCACCCACCTCTCTTTCCAAGCAGGGCTGACTAGAGCCATGGGGCTGACAGTTCTCCCCTGCCCTCTGCTGGTAGCTCAGTGTAACACCACCACATAGTCCATTAACCCATCTCCCAACTCCTGCAAGCTACAGTGACTGTAGGTAAACAGTGGAATTGTGGTGCACTATGATCAATGGAGGAAAAAAAAACATTCCATAAATCTAATATTACCATCTTAATGTTCCTTGGGTCAACTAAGTCCTTTGAGAGGATCAATTCTAATGGGCACTGTTATGTGCTAATGCATGGTTCATTGTAGGCTACAAAGGAGGTCCATGACACCTCAGACCCTCAGCCCTTTATGGGCTCCTGTGCCAGGCTAGGGCCAAGTCAAATATAGCCCACGGCCATATAGGGGGGTCAGGTATGCCATGCAAGGCCAACGCTCTCATTCAGTGACTCACACACCACACAGGCAGACAGACAGGCAGGCAGGCAGGCCGCATGAACAGGATATTACATAATAACCAGTGGAACAGAAACACAGTATCAGACCTGAACTGACGCAACAAACCAAGGCTAAACTGTACAAACCAAGGCTAAACTGTACAAACCAAGGCTAAACTGTACAAACCAAGGCTAAACTGTACAAACCAAGGCTAAACTGCAGCTTACACTTTAACAAAATAAGGACGGTAGCAAGTGACTTCACTGCATTTATTTGCTAGGACAGCATGTGGTGACAATGTGCAACTAAAGAGCAGAGTGGGAAATGGGAGACAGGGGAGTTGTGAACATTACACTGTGTTCCTTGGCAGCCAGGCTAAAGACCTTGTGACGAACAAGACGTCTATTGTACCACTGCTTTTTCACATTGACATTTTAGTCATTTATCAGACGCTGTTATCCAGAGAGACTGAGTGAATACATTTCTATGCTTTCACATGCTGAGCCAATTGATGTGTGTCCATCTATGTGTCTCCCAGAAGGAAGGGACTGAATATGTCTGGTATCATGTGGGGAGCAGTGTAGGGGTGTAATTGTTTTAAAGCTGTGTACGTGTGTGCGTGTTAATTTCTGTTTATGCTTGTATTTGTGTGTCTAAAGTATGATCGAGAGTATGACTGGAGGAGGGACAGAGTGCTCTTGTAAGGAAGCTTACGACAGACAAACAGAGCTTTGAAAACCTGGGCTGGTTCTCATTTGGGACCTGGGGAATTGGATTGACGGGATTGCTGAAAGTCCAATAATGAGTCATCTAACGTCACAGTAGAACAGTATGTGCTTTACCAAGTTCAGCAAGAAATCCAGCCGTGTCAACACACCCACTCACTCAGCCAATACAGAAAGAGACCCTCTTGTTGGTATTAAAATAATTAATGGATTTTTATCTCATTTGGATAAAATGACCTAGGTGTTGAGCGGCGTGTGAATGTGTCTGCATAAATTGTATGCGTGAGAATGTGTGCATATGTTGTGTATGTGGGTGTGTGTGTGTGTCTGTGTGCATGCATGCATGCGTGTGCGAGTCTCTGCTTGTGTGTGTGTGAGTGTGGATGTGCGTGTGTGTGTATGTGTGTGTGTCTGCATGCGTTTGAGCAGATGCCTCGTTGTACTTACAGGGAACAGAACAATGGGGACCGTCAGGGTGACAGCGGTCAGGACAGCCAGACGGACCAGCAGGAGCATGGTGTCAAACTTATACACCTTGGTGAAGGTGTGTAGCAACTCCGCCTCCACGTTTTCTGTGTTCGGGAGAAAGAAGGAATACAAGCTGTCAGAGACATACCAATACAAAAGCCTGAACTGGGTGAGAGAGAGATATGGTAAACAAACATGCAATGGTTATGGTAGCTTACTAGTGTTTTAATACATACTACTGGCTCTTTTTCAAACATTTCACTCATAAAATGAACATATAACGGCAATAAAAGCAGAAACAAAGTAATACAATTGCTGCAAATGTATCTTATTGTGCGTGTGTGTATCTTACCGTAGAAGGTGAGGTAGCCGAACAGCGCTGAGAGCATGTACATGACCAGCATGGCCAGGATGGACAGGTTAGACACGTTCTGCATCTTTCTCCGGGAGCGACTGGGGAAGACGCAAGTTGAGATGTGAGTTATATGGAGAAAATGTACCTTAGCAATTTCTATGAGCGTCTATGCAAACGTGTCTTTTGTAATTCACTTGGATGCACTTACTCTTTGAGTTCACTGTAGATGGGTAGAATTTCAGGGTGGCACACAAAGGAGAAGGCCAGGATGGGAACAGTGTAAGCAGTCTGCAATGACAGGAGAAGAGATTGTGGAATGAAACACAGGCCCAGATACACACTCACAGCAGCTAACTATGTTTGGTTTGATTCATGTACGTTAAGAATTGGGTTCTTCTAAACCTTGATGAATCCTGTTTCTGGGACTGTTTATCAGAGGATATTGTTTCCAAAACACAGAATTATGACATGAAGCATTCTGACTCACCACATATACACACACATGTACGCACTCACACCCCACCCACATGCCTCCACCACCCCACCCACATACAGTAGCTCAACACCTAACCAGCTCACCTGAGAGTTGAACACAAAGTACTTGGGCGTGCACATCTCCTCCACGTCGTCGGGGTGTGGTTCGAAGTGGACCCCTGAGGTGTGGTGGCCGTCCAGGTAGGAGGCGGGGGACATGTCCATGAGGACGGTGCCGTTGTGCAGGGCGTGGGGCCCCAGGGCTGTTCCGTTCATACTGTGGTTGGTATGATGGTACATGAAGGGCATCGGGCAGGGGAGGTTGTACTTCTTATAGATCAGCTGAGAGGTAAAGAGGGGACAGAGGGGTGAGATGGGGACAGAGGGGTACAGAGGGGGGAGAGGAATGAGATGGAGATGATTAGCAAACATAGAAATACATTATATTACATAGGCAGCATTCCATTATATTGCAGAGCAATGAGTCCCTTCCATCCTGTAATCTTTCATTCTGTCTTCAAAGAAACAGACGCTGAACACTAAACTATGTACTTTCAGGGTTACTAACTACATAGGATGTCTCTCTGATAGCTACTATGGTATAAACCCTTTGTAAAGCTGACTGTGGCCACAAGCACAGCTCTATTTCATTAATGATGATACAGACTGTATCAGTGTTTAATATGATACACCAGTAGAGAGCAAGTGGGCCAAAGTGGAGTTTAAGATATCAAAAGAAGGCTATTGATAAACTCATCTCTAATCTCATGTACGTTAACTAACCACCTGAGCGCCACACCAGGCATATTCTAAATGTTACTAGGAACTACCATGGCATGCAAATCGCCCACATTGCCTGTGAGAGCAAAGCCAGCACTGGCATAATACCCTACAAAAGGTCAGGATGACATTTAAGGAGGAGAAAGTAGGCATGATCAAGACGCCGTGTGGCAAGAATACCAAAGCAATGTAGGCAAAATGTACTATTTTGGCAACAAGTATGTTCTGTCTGCATTGAAACATGACTGGACAGAAAAAGAATGTCAGAGTTTATAAAAAGCTGTAGTTGTTGGCATATTGACTGAAGGTGAAATGTAGCCGTCTTATCTCACATCTGATGGTACTTTATATAATATCAACACCATCATCCGTCATCGTTCAGTAATTCAGCGGGGTAGAAATGCTAAACTAGCGGAGCAAAAGGCAGGTTAAACTTACCACTCCCAGGAAAAACACCATGCAGGATAGAGAGAATCCACTGGTGTAGCCAAGGTAGCCTAGAGACGAGAGAGAGAATTACAGAGAAACTCATGTACTATCAAGCAAACACTCACACACATTATGGAAACAAAGCATACAAAGACTGAATCTGAAACAAACGCAACACACACATACCCACACGCACTCACATGCCCACACACACACACCCACACCACTTACCCAGGTTTTTGAGTATGCAGAGAGGCAGGATGATACCGATGGACACAAACACAACCAGGTAGTTTCCGTTCATGTACCATTCACTGTAAACAACGCAGAGAGAACAGGTCTCACACACAGAGCATCAATCAATCCATCCATCTATCTATCTACACCAACCAGACTGTGTAGTGTGTTGAGCCACCTGTGTCAAATTAACTACAAATAAATGGATTTTATGAAATAGTTAACCAATGACAGACAGACAGACAGACAGACAGACAGACAGACAGACAGACAGACAGACAGACAGACAGACAGACACTTACCCAGAGCTCTGCTCCAGTCCCATGAAGGCACGGATCACTTCTGGCAGCTCATACTTTACAATGAAGAGGTAGCTGGACATGGCTGTGTGCAAACAAACACAAATGTACATTTCAATATAGAATCATAACACTACAATGAATGCAACATTAGCTGTTCACTTACCACCAATATTTTGAAGGGTTATCGATCCAAACGCAGCCATTTTCCCCGGCCAGCCAAAAGCTCGCTCTCCCAACTTTTCATAGATGAGAGAGCCTGTTAGAACAACGGCAATGTGGTGATGAGTGATATTCAAAGATATAAAGGGGAAAAAGCAGAAAGGCGAGGACAGACAGACAGACAGAGGCTGATGAAAGACAGACATTTCCATGAATAAAAAAATGACACCTACCTCCTTCTTTTGCAGTCATTAGCAGCAAATGAACGGAGTACAATGACAAGATGGCCACACCCAAGAGAAGGACTCTACGTTGGGATAGAAACCAGTCAGACATTAGCATTGGGCTATACCATACGGAAATCTTACGCAAATCACAATGAACAACACTTGGAGGGGAATCAACTGGGTTACAAAACACCCTACATAATAACGTTCACTAGTTTCCCCCCTAGTCACTCTCACTCTGTTTTCCCCATTACCTATTTAGGGAGGTAAACTTAGCTTTAGAACTGCAGTCGTATTTCACTTGAGGGGGGGGGGGGGGGGGTCCTGATGCTTTCTCTGGCATTCATTTACTGCCTATTTGAGAAGACCATGTTCCAATGTCTAAAGCACATGTCAAAGACACTATCATGCCATGTCAATATATGTGTCAGCTCAGACAAAATAGTGGTAGACCAATGCGTGCCAGTGCTTAGAGACCAGACTAAACTCTGAGCTATTATATAAGCCAATAAAGTAACTTGTGAGTTATTCCGGGAGGGGATGTATGGGTTTCCCGCATCGGCTGAACATGATCAGCCATAAATCCTAAAGAGTTCACAAGGGGCCTTGGTCACCAAGGAGCCTTTAACCCAATCATCCAGCCTCCAATGGGCTCCAACATATTAAACTAACTGAATTAAAGATGTTGTTTTTGAATTGAGAGTCGCCCCTCTACCCCTCACTATTGTTGACCCGAGACAGGCAAGCAGGTGAATGACTGTATCAAATGGGTGTTATGTGATACCACCTTCCAGAATGTCAGGGAAGCCCAGAATAGATGGTGAGGAAGTAAGATGTCGCAACTGACAAGGAGGACTGACGTTTGGGGACTCCCTGTAAACTCCTTAGGACTGGAAACAAACCGGCTGCACCACTATAATCATCAAGTGGGTTCCTAATCTATTTTCTTGTCTCCTGTCCTTCAATCACTTTCAGGGATATGCCGAAAATGACAATGTTTTCGCTTAGTGAAAGTACTTAGTCACAAAATCATTTCTTGGTAAAGCCCAGCCATACACAGTGGAAACAGGACTGAAATGAAGCATCACCATTCTGTTTTGGACATTGGAGAAACCTGGTTATAGAGATTGATTGAACAGGCTGTTACGGACCGTCAACACAATCCGGGAAAGCTGGGAATGGATGGGGTTCAGAGGCGGGGCTGTGACATGGTTGCTCACGCCACCTTTGCATGCATGCTGGGGATGGCATGTCACAAGAAGGTCCCAACTTCGAGCCAAAGTCAGTGTCTGTCTATTCCCAAATACATAACCCCACCACTCACCCTGTTGTCAAACCCCACTTGCTATACCAAGGACTCTGAAGCTATTTCAGTCCTATCAGTAATACTACACGATGCAGACAGATTCGTTTACTTTATTAGCTGGTGCTTTAATCACTTGACTGTTGCAGAAATCAAACATTGACCCCATTCCACATTGTCTCTATGGCAGAAGTTGACACACACTTACACAAAAAGCACAATCCCCGTGTTGGCCATGGCGTAGGAGAGACCCAGGATGCCGCTGCCCATTATAGCATTACTCAGGTTGAAGACCGACATACCAAAGGAGGTATGTCCTGGGTGCTGAGAGAGAGAAAGTTAGAGAGAGAGGGTAAGAGAGAGATCACCATGAGTTCAACTGATCGTAAACAAGAACATTTCACACACACACACGTAGCTATCAGTTCCTACGAAAGGGTTCCTCGGAATGAAGGTTTGAATAAAAGCAGACAGCTACAACCTTGACCTCAAAAGCTAAGAGATACAGTGTCCATAAGCAAGAGCAAACATGCATGTGGTGTCATCGATAGTTCATCATCAGTCTTCTTACGTATTCTTCTTGATACTCCTCGTACTTCTTCTTCTTCATAATCCCATTAGTGAGAAACTTGTCGCTCTCTGCGTCTCCATCCTCATCCAGGAAGTGACTGCAGATGTACAATCATTGAATCAATCTCTAGTTTAAAATACTTCTTTATGACTAGTTTATGACAGCCATGTTAGGACTTTATGAGTGGTTACAGGGTCAGTTAGGCTAGTTCCAGCTTCTATTTCTTAAATTTTTTTGGGGTGATGGAAGAAATGAGATTACAGTGTAGCTAATCTGTTGGCGGTTTACAGTGAAGCAATGAACTTGAGAGATTCTCCTAACCAGGTTATTGAATAGCATTGTGTACATTAGACAAAGATAGGTAGGAGATAAGACATTTATGATAAAGAACATCATTTCTGTACAGTTTGGCAAAGAACACATTCTTGTTGCCACAACTAAGGCAATGCGCTTTCTTTCCTGTTTTTTTTTCTGTCGAAAGTCTCAGATAAAATAATTGATACAGTATTGAACCACACCTGTTGATGGTGGCCTTCTCTGAGTCGATGGGCTCTGTGAAGCGGTCGTCCAAACTGGCTGTGCTGTCATCGTCTGCCTCCGTGCAGACTTTCTTCAGCTCCATGCGGTCCATGGTTACGGCTATAGTGGTGCGGGGCTGGGGAAGGGGTCACGGTCCAAAGCAGAGCAGTTGTACTCGGTAGGTTGGCGTGCTTTAGCTCAGCCTTATACTATAGGGAAAATACCTGCAGAAAACGGCAAAGGGAGAGATAGTAAACGTTCTAAGAATACTCAGAGAGCTGCTGATGTGGCGGGAAGCCCTTATAACCAGCAAATATACAACCAATCATTCAATGTTGTCTAAACATTGACTAAAAGTTCTGGGCCTCAACTAGCCATAATTTCTTTGTAATTACACTTTGACTAGCCCTCTATAAAAAGTGACAAGATCCCTAATAAGATACAAAGTAGTACATGTCCAGTCAAAAAGGTCATGGCCACAAGTATTCTCTGATTTGACTGTGTAATCTGTCAACAATGAGCTAGTTACTGTTAATGTTATGAAGATACATTCAATGAGTCTTATCTGACTGGCCAGAACTCTAGGGCCTTGACAAAGGACACTTCAAGGGGAAGAAAAGATGTCATTCTACACACACCCTTCTGTGTCGCATTCCCCAGAACCCGCAGCACCATTTTATCTCCCCAATCGATATATGTTGGTAGCTCACGCACTTCAGTGTGCTTTAACTATGGCATCTTTCATAAACAATATCACTGTTCCTGTCACGCATTGGAATCTTGACGTTCCATGCTGACTGGTTTTGGATACCTTTTGTACTCTGCTGTACATTGAGAGTTAACAAAATGGCCTCTAACTGTATCAAGTTCAACGTAGATAAGTAATTGTAGTATTTTTTTGCTTGACAGACCGTAAAATCCCATAACAATTGTGACCTCAATTTTACATATCATCTATTTTTAGAGATTAGCACACATTATTTTCCCTAAAAGAACCTCTAAGTAACCCTTTCAGACACACGTCCATGTTCTATTGCTGCTGTGCAGTTTCCTTTATGATGCTATAACCACATTCATTTCAGGCGGGTGAAAGCAAGTCTCAACATTATGTTAAAAACACGTCTGAATCCTAAATTCAGGTCAAAGAGGTCGGCTAATGAGGCCTCGAGGCAGGCAAGTTTTCCGATCAAATGTTCCTAACCTCTGGGAGAGCAAGCTACAAAGGCCTGTCTGTACTGCTGTCCACGGTAAAGCCAATTCAATTGAACGCACCGAGTGCACTGAAGTAGCGGGCCAGCAGGAGGCATGTGTTCATATTTCCATTCTATTGAACATTTGATTGCTGCTATTACGTAACAACAAGATGAGGCACTGGGCAGCGCACACAGTGTTCTGCTAAATAATTTTAACAGCCAATTACCCACAGTGCTGTTCTTCCCATACAAAGGCTTCTTTGACAGGAATGGGTAAAAACAGCCGAGCAGCCAGGGCCCTTGTCCAGCCAGGTTCCCAAAAGTCGCACCCTGTTCCCTCCCCTGTCCTACCGACCAACACCCCAGGAAAAACACAACGGGGAAACACATCTAAACCCTAGTAACAAACATGGATGTCCAATGCTGTGACAAAGCCATAAACAAACAGCTATGGAACATAACCTCATCCACCAATCCAAGTTCATGAATTAACATTTCAGTGCTGCCCATCAAAAAACAAGCATTGTAAAAACTCTTCGAAAGGAAGTTTTAGTGCTAGAAAATACATTTCAGTCACATGCTATTTACACTCTTTCTATTTACACTCTGGCTATTTACACTCTGGCTATTTAAACTCTGGCTATTTAAACTCTGGCTATTTAAACTCTGGCTATTTAAACTCTGGCTATTTAAACTCTGGCTATTTAAACTCTTGCCCCAGCCATTGAAAGGTGTTGATGAAACTGGGCCAAGTATAAAATCCATCATGCTCACATGATGGTCAAAGCACGCCACGTTTACAGTCAATAAGGCATTACGTAAGTGAGTCTATGCACAGTAGGTCCTCCATGTTGTACCCAGTCAGGACAGAGATCCATGGCCTTCAGGACTGAAACAGGTCATGTAAGGGGTTCCATGTTTCCCTTTAACTCCATGCTGTGGAGAAGTCATAGACAGACTGAACCTGTATCTTACCACACACCTCTTTTGTTGTGACTGCTGTCACCTGCCCTGCATGGAAATGTATAGCCAAGCCAATCATTAGATATTTGTGAAGCATTTTTACTACATAATTAGTTTTGCCTAGCTTGTCTACTCTACACAGTTCTGGTTTGATCGCATTCTAGTTCCTGCTGCGCCTGTACCAGCTGCGTTCCTGGAACTGCTGTGTGTCCTAATACATGTCCTATGTCTCCTCTAGATCGACTGATAGGCCTATATCTTCATATTGGTAGATATTTGCATCTTTGTGATAGATTGTGTGCATTGCATACAAATACTATCAATCATGGTCCCAACTGTACACCTCCCCAGTGTGCTACCCTCGAGCAAACAAGAAGGAACCTGCTCAACCAGACTTCACCCCTCCACCCATGCAGCTAAGCACTCCACTGCTCCCCGTGCATATACCTTGTGTTATGCTATGACTAAGCTACCTATAGCCATAGACCCAGCCCCAGCAAAATCCTTTGCCTTTCATGCACATCTGAAATGTATGCTTTACCCACTGTAGTTAAAACCACTGGTACTTTTGCATATGATTGTTTGAAACACGTTTTATATCGAATAACAATAACTGAGTGAATGTGATTTAAAGTTGTCCCAGTGTGTTTGTCAATGTGTCTGTGTGTGCATTTGCTGTTTGATAAAAACAATTATAATGAATGGACATTTTGTGTAAGGGTTGATACATTTTTCGTTAGGGCAAGTCAAGTCGGACATTTTAAAGTAAAAATCACAAACTTTAGAAGTCTTTTTAAACTTCAAATACACTACAAGTTTGCATGTCCTGCTGTTAAGGAATATTCCTGCAACAACAGGATGATCAAATTAGGATATGGCATCTGTATGCCAAATCGGTTATTGCATTATCAAACACAATATTCGATACCAAGCCTTGTACATTGTGCAAATTAAGAACCTTGTTGAAAATGCCTAACGCCTAAATCCAATATTGTGTGCTTGCATACAACAAGGCTACAACACTTTTAATAGAAAAGTGAGTTCTGTGACACAACAAACACTTATCAAAACTTGAGATTCTTCTAATCCAATTTGCCAACAGCGTGACATCAATCATCTGAATGGGAAAAACATGAACTTCATTAGTTTTATATGTCCAGAAGTAGCAGAAAAGGAGTCTATGCAACTTACATAACACTCAACTCTAAGTTTAAGGACACAATAAAAGTACAGTACCAGAGGATCCCATTCTTACTGGAGGTACACAACACATCATTAGCTCAAAGATTAGCTTTGTCTAACTCAAACTACCACTCAAGTTATGCAAGTCCCACTTCAGCAGTGGCTTGGTTTTCTCAACAACCCAACAAACAAATGCTCAAAGGAAACTAATAAACCCACAAACAAATGCTCAAAGGAAACCAACTAAATACTTCAACCAATGAAATACCTCCCACAATCTCAAAAGCACAAAAACTAATTCAGCTAGGTGCATCTACAGTTTCTCAAGAAAACTGTGGAAAATTCTCCACAAGATTTTATTTTCTGAGCAGATTCAATTTAGTGGCTATTTGAATCACAAACTTAGACCAAGGTAACTAAAGTTCCCCGACATCAGAAGCAGATAAATCATGTGGAAAAGGAGACATACTCACTCATTCAGAGATGACAGAGAGAGGTTCCAAAGTTTTTTTTTGGGGGGGGGGGGGGAGAATGAGGACAGTGCTAGTGAGCAGCCGGGAGAGGCAAGAGCTGCTGCTTTTTTGTAACCCAGGTGAGAGGAAGGCTTTTAAAGAGCAGGGGAAGGACCCACCCTGGCCAATCACGTCAGGAGCCTGAAGCCAACCACGCCCCCCCCCCCGGCAATGAAAAAGGATCAAGAGAGAGAAAGGCAGAGAGAGAGACTGAATCAGAAGAAGAAGAAGAAAGGGAGGGGTTCGAGAGAGAGAGAGAGAGAGAGAGAGACAGCACACAGACATCCTGAAAGCTCGGCCAAGATTGCACAGTGAGGGTTGTTGCATCAACTGCTGTTTGTTCTGTGATGGCCCGCCGAGCACACACCCCGGGTGGTCATCCCTGGGAGCAAACGGTACCGTCCTCATGCTGCGGTCACTGTCCTACCCTGTCCTGTCCTGCACTCAACCACACACCCCTCCCTTCCCACTACCCCTACTACCATGGGTTGACTCAGCGTACCGTTAAGCGTTCAGAGCCTGCCAGAGACAACTGGAATCCACCGGGGAGGCTGTGACACTGCCCGCCAATCAGGGGCCGCAGCTGAGTGTGCCGCTGAGTGCAAGGTTACACTCCGCTGAAGGATGGGGTCTTAAATCAAATCAAAATGTATTTGTTACGTGTGCTGAATAAAATAGGTGTAGACCTTACAGTGAAACGCTTACTTATAGGCTCTAACCAATAGTGCAAAAAAGGTATTTGGTGAACAATAGGTAGGTAAAGAAATATAACAGTAAAAAGACAGGCTATATACAGTAGCGAGGCTATAAAAGTAGCGAGGCTACATACAGACAGGCTGATTGAGGTAGTATGTACATGTAGATATGGTTAAAGTGACTATGCATATATGATGAACAGAGAGTAGCAGTAGCGTAAAAAGAGGGGTTGGCGGGTGGTGGGTGGGACACAATGCATATAGCCCGGTTAGCCAATGTGCGGGAGCACTGGTTGGTCGGCCCAATTGAGGTAGTATGTACATGAATGTATAGTTAAAGTGACTGTTCATATATGATAAACAGAGAGTAGCAGCCCGTAAAAAGAGGGGTTGGGGGGGGGGGGGGGGGTTGCACACAATGCAAATAGTCCGGGTAGCCTGTTCAGGCTTGGGGGTAAAAACTGTTGAGAAGCCTTTTTGTCCTAGACTTGGCACTCCGGTACCGCTTGGCACTCCGGTACTGGGGTGGCTGGGGTCTTTGACAATTTTTAGGGCCCTCCTCTGACACTGCCTGGTGTAGAGGTCCTGGATGGCAGGCAGCTTTGCCCCAGTGATGTACTGGGCCGTACGCACTACCCTCTGTAGTGCCTTGCGGTCAGAGGCCGAGCAATTGCCGCAACCTGCTCCACTACAGCCCCGTCGATGAGAATGGGGGCGTGCTCGGTCCTCCTTTTCCTGTAGTCCACAATAATCTCCTTAGTCTTGATTACGTTGAGGGATAAGTTGTTATTCTGGCACCACCCGGCCAGGTCTCTGACTTCCTCCCTTAACAGTCCAACTTTGTAACCCCCCTCACACACACACACACACACACACACACACACACACACACACACACACACACACACACACACACACACACACACACACACACACACACACACACACACACACACACACACACACACACACACACACATACACACACACACTATACACAGAGAAACTTCTAAATCAGACATATGAAATGCTTCTTTTGAGTCCACAACCAACCTCCACATTTTCTGAAATAAAATAAATATTAGTGAAAGTATTGTCTGGTCCACACCTGTTACAGCAGAGAGTATTGTCTGGTCCACACAACACATCTGCAGAGGCAGAGCAGTACAGTCACAAAACATCACTCACACATACAGATCTAAAATCTCCACAGAATAACCTAAATAACATGTCGTATATTCACATGTAGTATTTGTAATTAGTTACAAGTTAAGAGACAAAACAAACCAATTTTGCAAGTAAGTTATCTCAACCATTCAAAGACTGAGTCAGTCAAGATGGTCCAAAGCTGGAAGATATGTCAACTCCATCTATACCCCAACCATCACTCACGGAAAATGATCTGCTACTAAGGACCAATAGACCGAAAACACAAACAAAAATACTCTTCTATGCTACCATTGGCAATGCATCACCACTATGGCAAATTACATGGAAAATATCCGGCCTATTCAGAGTTGAGTGCAATTTATAAAAAGAAGCTCAGAAATTCAATCAGCGCTCAATCAGAGTGAAATTTTAACGAGAAGGTAAGAGAAATGACTACAGGGAGAATGAAATGAAAAGGTTAATTCTAGTGAAAGTCCTACTGACCATGCCTGATATCTTCACAGATCTTCACAGACTTCCTTCTGGCTACGGGGCCATTCCTTCAAATGGCGTCACACTTCCGAAGTGCAAGGGGTTCACACCAAACAGTCTAATGTCTCTGAGCCAATCATGTGCTGTTCTAGACCTGCACAGGTCACACAGGAGAAGCGACTGACTGGACCAAGCCTGCTCCAGCCACTACTCAAACGCACAGAGACGTGCTTAGTCATTACAACACGAATTCTAAACTACAACACAAAAAGCCTTGACATCAACGTTATTAAGACAATAACTACTGCATTGGCTGAACATTTTAGAAGCCAGTGAAACATTCTAACCAAACATTGTTTTATCATGGCATTTTTCATGTCATATTACATCTCTCATACACAAGAAGATGCATATTTACTCGACCTCACGTGGATTGACCAGGGAAATAACAACAGCTTAGCCTCTGACCAGTTGCACTCCTTACCCCAGCTCTCAAGCATATACCTGGAGGAATATACAGTACCTAGCATTGTGGATAAGGGGCTATAAATAAGAGCCAATGTTTTCCTGCTGTATATCAGAAGTTTCAGCTCCATGGGCTGAATTT
The DNA here is from genome assembly GCF_965601325.2 of Salmo salar. NCBI lineage: Eukaryota > Metazoa > Chordata > Actinopteri > Salmoniformes > Salmonidae > Salmo > Salmo salar. The sequence goes on from NC_138297.1 coordinate 53,542,463, forward strand.
TCTATGGTATTTTTTTCAGTAATTTCAACTCTCTCTCCCTCTGTGAAGACCAAGAGCCAGATCCTTGCATTAACTGCATTACTGGAAGTACTTCAACTGTGGTCCCCCAAAAACCCACTGGACTGGAGGCAAATACTCCCCCTCCAACTTATTCACTTTTTACGAGGGGTCTCTGACGTCGACAGAGTAGGATCTGGCCTGTAGATGCCCTATAGTGGGGTTATTTCTGCAGGAGGAGACCCACAGGTTGGGTCAACAGCAGCTGGTAAACAGGGGTTGTCAATTACAGGTCAAGGGGCCTCCTGACCTCTCTTATCTTCCAAAACAAAAACACCAAACCAGTCCACTGGCATCAGCAGGTAACTGGAACAGCTGAAACACCATGTCACCACAATACTACAGGCATCTCCAATAAGGTGAATACAGGGTCCTGTCCCAAGAAAGACGCATGCACACCCACAAACTGTACACAGCACTCCAGTCACCAGACTCTTGCCAGTGCAGTCGTCCAACTAGCCTCATTCCAGCAGCCTCCACAGCTCTCTAACCAATTATAAAAAGCAGGAATTTTAAAGCAACCAAAATAAGTTGGTACCTCAGACGCCATGTGACTTGCTGCAAATATCTCCGGTAGGCGGTGAATGATTGGCCAGATGACATATCACCAGGAAGGTAATGGAAAGTCCCGCTTTTGTTGCGTCAAACAAACCAACATATCTTTCTGTCCAACATCAACATTGCTGGAAGAATGTCTGGGCCCTTACATCATAACAGTTTAGAATGTGTTGAGAGGCACATTTTCATCTTTGCTATGTAACTCTATGCTTACGTCTGGTGAACCATTAGCCTGTGTACTATCAGGTGTGTAACACTGGCATTCAAAAGCAAAGACGAATTGAACACAACGCTCCTTCTGGTAATCCCTCAAATGCTGAAAGGTCAATAAGGAATGAATACAGTGCAAGAGATACACCAGCCCTTCCACACCCTAGCTACGAACACAACAGGTGTAGACCTTACTGTGAAATGCTTACTTACAAGCCCTTAACCAACAATGCAGTTTTAAGAAAAATAGGAGTTAAGAAAAGATTGACTAAATAAACAAAAGTAAAAAATAAAAACAAGGCTACATACAGGGGTTACCGGTACCGAGTCAATGTGGGGGGCAACAGGTTAGTCAAGGTAATTGAGGTAATATGCACATGTAGGTAGGGGTAAAGTGACTATGCATTGAAAATAAGCAGCGAGTAGCGGGAGCGTAAAAAAAAAGAGGGGTCAATAGAAATAGTCCGGGTATAACATGACGTCGAAAAAGACTCAGGTTAGTGATCAGCTGACCACCTCAGGGTAGTTTAGGAGAAAGTCAAGGGTATCCTATCGCATGGCCTATCTATGAAGCACCGCCATGGAGAGACACATCGGTTCCCATTTTTACAGTATGACTCGGCCGGGGATTACATTGAAATCCCCACAATGTTTAGTAATTACTATTATCATTACCTATTAAAAGTGTCCTAACCACCCTGTCAGTCAAGTTGATACCCACAAATCAACTATTTAGATGTTGTCTGCACATGCAAGTTAATTATGAGTGGCATGTACATCTCTTTCTCTCTCACGGACGTGACACATTCCACATGTCCCCTCTCCGAGGCTCCCTGCCACAATTTCAGCTCCACCATAAATGCCTGGGTGTTATGGGAGCCCAGTTCAAGATGGGGTCGACTCGTGTAGCCTACTTTGAGATGCGTCCGATCAACTGCTTATCTACACTAGCTAATTACTATTATTGGCTGTGTGAGTCCTTGTATACATCTGTACAACTAGTAAAGCTTTGAATGTTGGCCACTGATCAGTTTTAAACACAATGTTGAATTTAGGTGTCACTTCTCCCCATTCAACTCGCAAGAATGGTTTCTGAACGTCAGGAACTCAAATTTGCAAATGCAGCATTTAGCTATTGACATAGAAATGGTTGCTTCATAACACTGCTGCTATTCACCTGTCCGGTATCAGTAAATACCAAGCGGTAATATTCTCTATTCTCAGCTCTCTCTCCATCCAAAAACTTGCAAGGTGTTTGGTTAGGCCTTTGCCAATATCATCTAACAAGTAGGTGTGTTCGCTAGCATTCCCACAGGTCAGAGCATGTGAGCTGGCGTCTATGGAGCTGAACATGTGGGTTGAGGGTAAGCTCCAAAACATGCAAATATTTCCATGAGGATCTCCATACAGATTGAATACAGCCAAATAGTGCATTTGTTAGCCTTGATGTCCACGTTAGCCAACAGTGCTGAGGTTTCGCTTCTACACTCTTAGAAAAAAGTTGCTAACTAGAACCTAAAACTGGTTCTTCGGCTGTCCACATAGGAGAACCCTTTGAAAAAACATTTTTCCACAGAGGGTTCTACATGGAACTCAGAAGGGTTCTACCTGAAACCAAAAAGTGTTATCCTATGGAGAGAGCCGAATAACAATTTTTTCTAAGAGTGTAGAGTACTAACTAGCCTACAACGCACAAGCATTATGCAAGTTGAACCAGAGAATAAAAATAGCCATGCAAGTTAGCCTGGACAACACAGGTGACCCTTGAGCACAAAAGGTAGCTTTAAGAACCAAATTAGCATTAAGGGCACAAGTTATCTTAAAGAACACATGTTAGCATTAAGCACAAGTTAGCCCAAAGAACACAAGTTAGCATTGAGAGAGCAAGATTGCCTCAAGAACACAGGTTAGCACTGAGAACACAGGTTAGCCTTAAGAACACAGGGTTGGATTCATCTGTGGGATTTGACTGAGAGCATAGCTGGACTGGAGTTGGAGAAATGATCTGATAGAGCCTGAGAGACTCCCATCAGGCCAAAGTCCACATAGTAACAGAGCTAAATATAAGCCATTCCTCAGAACCTCACATCTCTACACTAGCTGTGACATGACTGCCATGCTTTTACCACTTCATGCAACACTTACACCTGAATCTATCAAACCAATACAGTGCTGTAGAAGTGTTCAAGAGAACATCTGGTTTAGTCTAAAAGATCTTGGCATCCCATGTGAAAGTATTTATATCGTTCAAGTTCAATCTCTCAGTGAAATCTGCTAAGCATGAAAAACATGAGAATCTGACTGCCGATTGGGTACTTATCACAGTAGGAGGCCGATCCTTCTCTTGCTAGAACAAAAGACGTACCTTCTGTGTACTTGTAGAATCCCAATGGCTGGCGGTGGCCAACAACTTGACTTTGAGCCAATCAAAGAGCATAAACCTCCACGTGGTGGAGCCGACAGGAGTGACAATAAGAAGGAAAAAAGAGAGCTAATCCACACTTTTAATCAGAATTGTTCTACCTGAAACAATAAAGCTGCATAAAAAATAGAAAATCTAGAGCAAGTGTTTACATCTTTTACGTCTAGCTAAGGAGTTTTGTGCTTTTTTGGTAGGTTTGATAAATGTGCACTTGCTTATTAGTTAGCTAGCTGGCTAACGTTAGCTTGCTAAGTGAGCAAGGCAGTCACACACACTTCATATGAAACAAATGGGGTGGTAAGTGCAGCACAATACACACAACACTAACCAAGCATGCTACCAAGCCACTGTAGCTAGAAACATTATGATTAAATCACAAGGGATTTATTTCCATGAGGCAGCTGCCTGTAGCTGTTGAGAGCGAATGCAGTATCTTTACTTTACCTAGCTAGCACATCATGCTAACCATTTAGCTAACATTAGCCAGCTAGCTAAAACTGTATATATGGGCTGTATGCGATTATGGAGAGTAAATAAAACAATGTTTTGTAATCTTGCTAGCTAGTTATCTAGCTGTGGCCATCTGGCTAGTATCAACAAGGGGTTTTTACAACAATAGCAACATTAGCGCATCTAGCTAGCTAACATTGACTAGACAAAGCAACACACACAGACATGCATTGGCAAAAAATGCTACTGCCTCCTTCTGGTATGGTGTATTTTAATAAGGCTGAGTGGCTTACAACTTCAAGGTCTTTGCTGTCTGAACACAGAAGAGACTGACTGCCAACACTGTTCAGAGGCGCTAAGTACTGTCGGCAGGCAAACGTTTGACAATCCTACCGGTGTGTCTGAGCCATTAGGTATTTCAGAATTGGAGTTGGGATACGTACGACTCAGTGACCTTGTGATACATATTTCTTTGCTCAAGCCTTAGCATCAATACTGGCATTTATCATGCTGTACATACTTTTGTCAAAAAATAATGAATGTACATACTCATAACGATCTTGTGAAGGGTGTGGTGATATGTATTGGTCAGGTCAGCACAAGAGCCTGATAGTAATAGCAGGGCCTCATATAAGGTATAATTAAATACAACAATGTGTGACCAGGTTTGTGGTGAAGAGGATCACCCGAAGCATGGTCCCTGTGTGTTTGAGCTGGACCTCCGCAGTAAGATCTATTTTGTTGGCCTGATGGGGTTCAGGCTGTAGTCGTTGTTGCTTCCTGGTACTGTACATGGTCCGTCCTAACTTTGTTTGTGAACACTCTCCCCAGGTCCCCCATGTTCCGATGGTCTTATCAGTCCATATTGATCTGCCCATGGCTTTTGTTGGCTGATGACGAAGTTGCACTGCTTGACGTAGAACCACATCTGAGTGGCCTTGAATTTGCTAGGGGATGAGGGTGCTCCCGGGGCCAGATGAGGCCCTGCATGTCATTAGACACTTGCTCACTTGCGCAATTTTCGAGCCAGTACGTGCTGGCAACTGAGACATTTGAAACCGAGAGTCATCGAGCGATTTCTTCCTGTAAAACCTGCAAGGAAATCTCACAATCCAGCATAAACTGGAGTGGCAAATTCCTCCATGCTAGTTATTTACAGGAAGTAATCACTTGTAGAGTATCTCTGTTCCAAACCCATTGGCGAATTTGTGTGTGACTGGCTATCAGGCAAACTCTTAAAACCCTGAGCGGCCTCATGTGGTTGGCAGCTCCCAGCTCTAGTCTGGGACAGAATGGTCATTTAGAGATATGCCAGGTTCCTCCAGGGAAGGGGTGCACTATCAGGAAACCTGTTTTCCTTTCACTGCTTTATGACATTTTGAGAACTTGCCAAACTAAACATAGGTGGTGGAATAACGCTGGGAGAGACATTTGTGTAATTGTCCAGAGCGACTTACATTTTGTACCATTGGAAATGTCTGTTTTGACACTACGTAATTTCATTTAGTGGTCTTATCACTGTGCTACCTGAGTAAACCAAAGTCTTACATAAGATGATGTGATCTCATACGGTCCTCTATGTTGACAATCACCTAACCCTTTCGCCTTTGAATTTGATGCAATTCATCCATAATGCTAGCCAATGTTGTACACAATAATGTAGTGGTAAGAAAAAAGGTGGGTAAACTTTGATTACCAGTCGTGGAGAAAAAGTGAAGCTTCCTATTCTTTCAATGCATTTTTCCGCAAAAGGTGAATAAACTGTTGGGCAAAAAAAGGTGGATGAATTGTGTTTACCCTCCACTACATCACTGATGATTTTGATGCTACCAAAGGTAACACATTCCCAATTGAGTTCTGTGGAATGATTTGCAAAAGGTTGGCTAAATGCATGTGGCAGGACTTGGGTTGCATTACCTAATAGCATTGGGCACTAAATCAGCCAACACAGTTGCGTCATGTAAGAACTGTGAGATATGAGGCAGTTTTATGTCTGCATTATGCACCTTACCTGCTCTTAATGTACTGCATATAAAATGTATAGATGGTATAGAGATTTGACTATCAGCCTGCCTGAGGGGGCCATGAGCAAACTGGTTATGCAGTAGGATGTGGTATTACATAATGTGATTTATCAATGCAGGTTTGTCTCAGAGATAAGATCAATTATTAAGAGACCTGGTTCAAAGCCATTTCACAAAAATTAAAGCTAGTCTAAGAAATATTTCTTACCATTGCTAGTGCATGGCATATTTAAGTTCCATATTCTTATTGTTCAAACTATTTAGTCATTGCATTATACAACAGTAGTGGTAAAAATAGCCAGCCCTCACATTGTATGCTCTTCTCAGATTTCAACAGGACTTAGTGACAGTGTTTTAGAAAATCACCCCGAAATCCTTTGATTCCTTTGCGGAATAATAGTGGAATAGTGTTAATAGTAGCTGCCATGCACCACACACCTCAAACACGACTTTGCGACCGGCTTAAGGGAAAGTTTGCTCTGTTCCACACAGTCCCAATTGCATCAGCCGTCATTGCTCGAACATGAACAGCTCTGGGCTTTTTGACCTACATCTGTTCTGTCACTCAAGCCCCTGCATCACACACCTCATACTGACCAATGAAAAGAGCATGCCCATTTCTATATCTCCATTGACAGGTGTGTGCAGAGAAAAGGTGCCAGGGCCTGCCCCTGCATTTGAACACACCTGCACACTGCTGACATGAAAGTCTTTGACATAGAATGAACCCATTTTCTATTAGACCGTAAACAATGAAAGGTGTACTGTGTTCTCTGTAATAGCCTAGGCTTCTGACTGTCACCAAGTGGTTACATCTGTAGATTAGCTGTGAAATAAAGATTTTATCAAATGTGAAAAGCACTTCACATTTGCAAGTAATTTCCAATCTTTGTCTCTATAATTTGTGTTACCATTTGTGAGAATAAATAAAAAACACCACAAACCTTTACACTTTATTAATAGTTCTTTTGACAGGTGTCAAAAGAGACTTCAGATAGTTTACCCATATTACAAATGGACCTTATTTTATGGATACCTAGAAAACAGTCAGCAACCCAAGATGTGGATGGGATTTTACCAAGCAACAATTTAGTAACTGCATTACCTACCTAAAATTGCATTGTAAAGTTCAAAACAGGAACTGTACGAACCCTTTTGGCATGCTCTATATAACAGACCTGTATTATCGCTGTGCCACATTCGGAAGTTGGACATTTTGATTTAACTTCATGTCTAACTTCCTGAACCTTCACGCCATAAAAACATTTAACTAAACTGGGAAATTATGCTCCAATACTAGCCTATACGTGTGCTGCACTTGTAAACATCAGAATGTGTCTACATGTGTGTGAAACATTACCATTTAGGGACAAACTTGAAGTTAGGCCATCTGAATTTGGTTGCCCAACTCAAAACCAATATTACTTAAAATAATCCCATCTCACAGTAGTCTGCATGGCTACTATAAAAATATGTTACTGATGGCAAAGGTATCCTAATAATGCATGCCGTGTGAGTTCACCAGACAATATTTATATATATATATAGCCTATACGTGTGCTGCACTTGTAAACATCAGAATGTGTCTACATGTGTGTGAAACATTACCATTTAGGGACAAACTTGAAGTTAGGCCATCTGAATTTGGTTGCCCAACTCAAAACCAATATTACTTAAAATAATCCCATCTCACAGTAGTCTGCATGGCTACTATAAAAATATGTTACTGATGGCAAAGGTATCCTAATAATGCATGCCGTGTGAGTTCACCAGACAATATTTATATATATATATATATATATATATATATATATATATATATATATATATATATATATATATATATATATATCTTTCCCTGAATCACTTACTTTATTTCTATTTAAGATATGGCATGCCTAAGCCTCTGTTAAGGTAGGCTCACTAGGCTGATAATGTACAACCCTCCGTCAATGCTGGTACAGAGAGGCGATTTTTAAACCACAAGGATTTGAGAACCCTATGTACTTTTATAATATATCTAGGTTTACATATTCAAATAAAGTAGCAAATAAAGAGGTGGAATTAAATCTGAATATTCTCAAAGCATATCCCCATCAACGACATAAAGATAAAGAAAAATCTTAAGGGTTAAAATGACTTAACCCTTGAGGAATCTTTTTGAAATGCGCACCTCCCAAATCAACGAAAGAAGGCGGAAACAGTCTGTAGGCTAAACCACACACTCCAAAATACCTCGATTTCTCATTTAATTCAGATTCAGATATTTCCACTATATTTATAATTGTACAACTATTAAAACACACTTACAGAAATTATTATTCAAAATAACTATTGAACCTTTGTAAACTTTATAACTCCGACAGTGTCGTTGTAAAGGTTATCGAATGGTTAAAAATAGTAATTTTTACGTTCCTTTGTAGTATGCGAAATACACACGCGGGGCAGTTCCAAATATTGGAAGCAACTGCATTCTTTCTTCTCCAAAACACATCAAAATAATTACTTCATTTGGCAAGTAAGTGAATTACACATGTAATATCACTTACTGGCGTTATAAGAATAATTAACGGTCTACCATAGAAGATTTGCCCTTCATGTAGGCTACACGACACGTTATTTGCGCGAAAAACATTATTCTTTAACGTTCCGGCTACACCCAACACAGCAAATATACTCCAGGGATTATGACATTTGATCAGATGTCATGGCTAATACATAAGGTGTTTTAAATATCCATAGTTCATTTAAACGACACATGAATTGGCTAAACAGACTACCTGAGAGATTACATTTCAGCCTTGGTTAATTACTCTTGTAGATGTTTTGTCAATAATGTCAACATTAACCATTAGCTTTCCGGTGCGAATTGAAATGGGATACAGTGTTTCAAAATACCGACGTTGACAAACAAGTATGTAATACCTACACAACTACGGGAGAACATATACAGGCTAAACATTGGAAAAAAGCTTAAATGGGGACCTACCTACCTAAATTTTAATTGTTCGGGACTTCATAGGTGGAGGACAAGTAAGCGTAGTGAACACCAGTAAGGGAGACCCTTCCCATTTAACAACCGAGGGACACAGTGGAAATTTCCACCGTGTGATGGCAACTCTTCAAGCGTCATGTTTCACTACCAAGACACCCTCGGACTGAACGCAACCAATTGGCTGTTGCATCTCGCCCTCGTCGATAGGCAATGGCAGAACATGGAAGTTGTATGCTGTATGATGGACAGTGGCCGACTAAAATATGTAAAACGTAGGCAATATGAAGAGCAAAATTGATTTTGGAGCGCCTTCACGTTGATGTGTTATCTTTGTTGACATTTCACATTCTGTTTGTAGAGTAGACGCACTCAAGGAGTGGGCACGGTTACCATTGTTTGCGCGCGCTCTATAAAGTTTCCATAAGTCTTCAATTGTGGATGCATTTTCATTCAACACGTTCACTTTCAAATTAATTTCAGTTGGATAACTGATTAAAAAAGTAATTACTTGTATGAAATAATTGAACATGCAACAACCTACAGTGTTTTTCTAAAGATGTCTTGTCTTCGTAATCCTAGAACTCATTAGGGAAAGTGTTTTGCAGTTTATCACTGTAGGTCAGGCTATCCTGAAAATGAAGACAATGAGTTTATTACATGTTCATAACCCAGGTATCGTAATAATGCATTCAAAACAATTGCCATCTAGCCAGTCACCAAAATAAATAGTCCCGTGTGGCTCAGAGCAATAGTGTTTGCAACGCCAGGGTTGTGGGTTCGATTCCCACGGGGGACCAGTACGGAGAAAAAATGTATGAAATGTATGCATTCACTACTGTAAGTCGCTCTGGATAAGAGCGTCTGCTAAATGACAAATAAAAAATAAAAAAATCTGTCCAGTCACTATCATTTCAGGTTAAATGTTGATATTGGACAAGTAGCTTAATTATGTTTGCATTTTGGTAGGCCGTAATTGTAAAAAATAATTTGTTCTTAACTGACTTGCCTAGTTAAAATAAAGGTTAAATACAAAAAATATTAAATAAATACGCTCGCTCCACTTTACAACAGCTTATGAATGGTTTAATATATGTGTAATATATACAGCCACAAAGATCTCATAAAGGCATGGTGCTAACTTTTTATATTTTCTAGCTACATAAATTGCCTAACAACCTACTACAGATGTAGGATCGTAATTTGATCACCCTGTTGCGTGATAACTTTTCTTGTAGTGTATTTGAGGTTTAAAAACGCTTCTGAAGTTTGACATTTCAAAGTGGAAATTACAGACTTAATTTTCCCTTACGAAAAATGTATCAACCCCTACAAATATTTATATGAATTATAATCCACATAATTCAAATTTCCTGTTGCTGCAGGATTATTATTATCCTGCTGTAGAAAACTGGCTCAAATTAAGATCCTACATCTGTATGCAATTGTCTGTATTTTTACATTATTGCTACAAGGTAATAACACCCATATAGTGACCTCATAGGTGGTGAGTTGTATAGAAAATGTTCTATACAGTAGCATGTCAGATGCGAGGACGTTAATGGAGCCAATGTAATCAAAGAACTGAGTGAGCTGTATAAATTGGATACATAAAATAACCAGCTCAACTGGCTATACTTTGCTTGTCTCAGCAGCTCATAAAATCAGCTTTCACATTCTCAAAGCTATGCGTCAGCAACCAACCGATAGAGCAAGCCTGCTAAGCATACTAAAAACGATATAATACATTACCAAAATGAGAAAAATCACCATTCATGCACTGAAGGTGATATTGACAAATTAATTTCCTGCAATTAACAACGGATTTAAAACTTTGGCATGACAAAAAGGTTTCATCAATAATTCCACAAACCAATCAAAAGGGACATATTCAACCATACTGGGTTTCCTGATAAGTCAAAAACTATTTCCTGTTCAGTGACAAAGCACTCATACTAATCACAAATTAGTATGTAGAATTATTTTCGTTTGCACTATCTTTTTTGTTTTCAAGTGCAAAATAGTCCTCTTCTGGACTTGCCCCGAATAATTGTCTGATTAAACAAGGCCTGGCTATTGACATGGTCAATATGACCTTATTACCTTGCACACCATTATCTTGGGGTTCAAGGTTGAGTCCACTATGTGCACTATTTCAACTATGCGTTTACTGCGACGGCCATACATTATGAAGTGGTTCATGCCATATTGATCAATGGCAGGACTTTGACAGGTCCTCACATTTATGTGATTGCTGGCAAAAACACATTCCCCATGGTTTGGGAGCAAAGTCTCATGATTACTCTGCCTGACCCTACAGTCTCTCTAAAAACAACAAATGCTGCTCAGATTAAAAACATACTTGAATGTCACTAATCAGGTCAGTGAAGTCAGTCAGTTTCTGCTTTTTACTTGTGAGGATGAGATGCTATTCTGGCATTATCCTTTGTGTTCTGGGTTGAAAAGCATGGCTTCTAGAGACCTTGTTTTATATGACATTCATTTAATATTTTATCCATTCTGTCTGTATGACTGAGTATACGACTGAGTATTTTATTTAACCTTTATTTTAGCTATAGATATAGTTGTAATTTTTTTTCACTCAAATGTCACATTAATACACATTATACATGGCAAAATGTATAGAATTGAAAGAAAACTAGCTTTAAAACAGCAACATTTATTTTTACCCCATGACAAAATGTGTAGAATTGCAGGAAAGAAGCTTTAAACCTGCAAAATTCTCTACACCAACAAGAGGGGTGTCAACAGTTTGTGTCATGAACAGTGCTTGTTCCCATAGAAATAGACGTGGGGGATATATCACAAAGACATCAATTGTCAACATACAGTACAGATGTAGGAGGGCATGGAATGTTCCCCAATGCTGGAAGGGGGGGCCCCCCGAGTGAAAAAGTTTGGGAACCCCTGATCTAAGTGACAACTACATAATCCATGTGTACAGTATGCCGTTTTGGTCCCAAACTTCTTGTTGATCTATCACATAGACATCAAATGTCAACATACAGTACAGATGTAGGATCTTAATTTGAGCAATGTGCTACAGCAGGAAAATAATCCTGCAGCAACAGGAAATGTGGATTATTATGTGGATTATAATTAATGGACATTTTTGTAGGGGTTGAAATTTTTTGTAAGGGAAAATAAAGTCTTTCAAAGTGGAAATTATGAACTTCAGAAGCCTTTTTAAACCTCAAATACACTACAGATTTTACATTTCCTGTTAAGATCCTACATCTGTACAGCTGAACATTCTGAAAACCTGCAAACTCTTACAGGGAAGGGAGATACCTAGTTAGTTGTATAACTGAATGCATTCAAATGAAATGTGTCTTCCGCATTTAACCCAGCCCCTCTGAGTCAGAGAGGTGCGGGGGGCTGCCTTAATCGACATCCACATTTTCAGTGCCCAGTGTGTTAACTGCCTTGTACAGGGTCAGAACGACAGATTTTTATCTTGTCAGCTTGGGGATTCGATCCAGCAACCTTTCAGTTACTAGCCCAACACTCTAACCACTGGGATACCTGCCACCCTACAGTACACCAGTAGATGGTGAGTATGTTACTCTAATGTTTCCCTATCAGGACTCTGATTCTGGATCTTCTATGATTAATTGCTAAATTATTTTGAAACAATTTCACTGAAGTCCATGGAGAGGCTGGCTTCTGTCGTGCATTATCTGGGGTCAGCTGTCTCACGCTCTGGTTTAGAGAGTGATACCTACTAAAGCACTCACAGGAGGAGGGCCGGTGCCTACCAGCTGACAGTGATTAAAGACTCCTACACTGTAATGAAGTTTGCAATTAAGACATGTAGGTCTGATCTAGGGAACCATTTGAGGATAGGAGTCAGGTGACGCCAGAGCAGACACGGCATGGGTGCCTCTATTCCCTTTGAAATAAGAATCTCTTTTGTATATTTAGCTATGGCACCAAGCATTTCTGATAAACATACTAGTTAAATATGTATTGCCAGTAACAGTGTGCTACATCAATAATTCACCCCGTTTTTACAAGTTCTGCTTTATGATAAAGGAAGATTAAACAGTATTTGGGGTGGGTATGATATAACAAGAAGAAACAGCCTGTTTAAAAAGGGGAGGGTGATATAGCAGAATGATGACTTCTATGTGGGATTGAGTGCACACACTCCTCAAGTTCTTGCGTCAGAGTGGCTGAGGCGTTGGGAATTTCACAGAGGTGGGAAACTCGGCTTGCAGAGGTGGCTGACCCAGTTATCTGAAGCCAGTCTATTTCAGCTTTGGGGAGGGGGCACAGATAGTGGTTTCGGTGTGTGCGGGGGTACAGCCAGGAGTGACAGGCGTGACTGGGGTCACAGTCTCCAGAGTGACCTCATACATGGCATTGCATGGTATAATGCTCACGCCACCTTCCCATACTCAATTCTCCTACTCAAAACGAGACCCTCCCCACTCCCTATGCCACCCCCCAAAAACCTCTCAATAATTGTTTCTCATGATGTATCGGAAATTGCCATTGAATTTCCCTTGTAGTAATAATGGTGAATTGGATTTAAATACTATTTTAGCAGGTGTTCAAAACACTTTAGATGGGGGGGAGACTTAGTAAAGACTTGGAATAAAAACTATAAAATTTACAACAATCTGTGCAATGTGACCATTTTTTAAAACATTTGAGTCATTTAGCAGATGTTCTTATCCAGAGTGACTTACAAGAGCAATTTGAGTTGTGCCTTGCTCAAGGGAATATATTTCACCTAGTCAGCTCGAGGATTTGAAACCAGCAACTTTTCAGTTACTGGCCCAACCTCTTAACCGCTAGGCTACCACCCAGCCCAGAATTAGTACAACCTGTAAAAGTAGAATGGTAATTTGGACCATTATAAGATGTCTGATTTAGTGAGATCTAATAACGCCTTAAAGTAATAGTTCCCTCTTTTTACATTTTAGCTTCTTTTTGACTTCCCTGGGACATTATCATTTCCTCCAACCCATTTTTACATTCGTTAGCTGGTTATTGAGCAACGTACAAAATCTCCTGGCTAGCATTTTTGGAGAATGCCATTTAGTTGCTACATTGTTTAATCTACTTATTGCCAGACATTTTGCCAGATAAACAATAGTAAACCATCTGTATTATGGAAAGATTCTATCACCTTTTTATACCAACAAATCCCTAATTTGCTCTTGGGGATAAAGCAACCAATTTATAGTTAAATAAAATAAAAGCTTATCCTGATCTTTCTCTGTGAAAGGTGAATGGTTTTCAACATAGAATTATTGATCAGATATGGGTGCGTCTGTAGCTTGGAGGTATTGATCTATAAATACCAGGAGAGTTTATGCAACAAATACTGCATGTTTTGATCTGTTAGCCAAATGGGAGTCACTCCACTGAAACAGGTCTAATATTTATACAAGTTCTGATGTATTTTTAGCCATGACTGTGCCCATCTGTCTTTAAAAAAATCTAATAAAATTTGATTGGTCACATACACATATTTAGCAGATGTTATTGCGGGTGTAGCGAAATGCTTGTGTTCCTAGGGCCAACAGTGCAGTGATATCTAACAATTCACAACAATACACAAATCTAAAAGTAAAATAATTGAATTAAGAAATATATAAATATTAGGATGAGCAATGTCGGAGTGGCATTGACTAAATACAGTAGAATAGAATTAAGCAATAAGGCACGAGGGGGTGTGGTATATGGCCAATATACCACGGCTAAGGGCTGTTCTTATGCACAATGCAGCAGCAACACATGCAAGCAGACTTACATCCCTGTTGTATTCCTCCGTATCAAGTCTATTTTCTATGGAGCATAAATACACAGTGTCTTACTTCAGGCTCAGACAAGTTATCCCTCTGAGGTTGTAGAAGTTTGTGTAAAACTAAACTTTATAGAATACTCACTGCATGCTAACCCAATACCTCTGGTGTAGTTAAGCAGTTCGTCTTGACCGTCAAGTCTCAAGAAGGTTCCAAGTTAAGAGGGTCAAGTCTCAAGAAGACGTCCTGTGAACATAGTGAAAGTGGGAGGGGTATTTGTATCAAAAAAAGTGTTGAAATGGCATAGCTGTCATCTGTTCAGTCATCAGTTTTAGTCTTACTCAAGACCCTTTCGGTCTTAGTGTAAGGTTTGCCGTAATTTGTTCAGTCATTAAAAAAAAGTTTCAGTCTTAAGGCATGAAATACTTGGTAAGTCTGGGTGGAGTGTCATGTCATATTTTTTTCTACTTTGAGTCAAGACTACAACTCTGATGTGTAGAATACATTAGGCTGTATTCAATATGGTCAATAATCAGGATGAAAAATGAACATGCATTATGTAACGTCAGGCTTCAGATGGATGTGTTGAGTCAAATATAGGAAGACCAAGCGTTTTCATTCTTTGTCAAAAAGCAGACACCAGCTGTTCTTGTAGAATAATAAACAACTGTATTTTATTGGCTCTCAACATGACCTGGACTTTAATTGTTTGAGGGACAAACAGCACTCAAGAGTGAATGTGAAAATGTGTCTATTTTTGCACGAGAGAACATCTGTGTACTCAGTTCATCTCACAGACAGACACAGAGGAAGTTCCCCAACCAACTGAAAAATAGAAGGCACCCTACGGCTCCCTGTCCCTGTTCCTAGCTGTTTACTCAGGTGGGTAGGGGCCACTCAGTCGCAGCTCTGGGATCAGTGTTTAAGACAGGGCTCAGCAGAGCAATTTGTTCACAGGCATTGCCACTTATGATGGCCCCTTTAGATCCAAACATGCATAACAGGGGCACTGACAAACAAGCCATCGTTATGAATGGTTAGAACATCCCTAATAACACGGACATCGACACATCTGAGAAGTATCATTTCCATTACATCATGTCGCACTTCAGCAAACGTCTTTTGCAAAGTACTTGCCTAAATTACAATTAGACTGTTGATCAGAACATTGATTGCTGTCTCCTCAACTCAGATTTGGGTGTACTTCTTGTCATTACGTTTGGGTAATATATGTATTCTTCATCCATGCATGCAAGCTCATTCATGCACACCAGGTTTTGATCAATGGTATAGTAATGGCTCCACAGTCTTGTGTCATAAATGTAATTATACAGTAATAGGTGCCTCAGTTCAGTCCCTCTTCATGACCATATTTTTATTTTGGGGACTCTGGCTTGACTTCAGACCAATTATCAAATTCCAGTCTCCTGTTTTCAATTACTAAATTAATTCACCTTTTTAACCACAAAAACTATTAAAAAGCTACTCCATAAACCATAGGACGTTGTATTTATTTATATATTTTATCTGAATAATTATAGAACTGTCAATTTCCATCCGAAAATGATTACCGGTAAGACAAATTAGTTCAAATAACTTTAAAAAAAAGAATAACACACTGCACTATGATTCCTGTCAGTCTTATGACATCTACTCAATCAATCTCGAATTGCACAGTTGGTTGCTCTGACTGTAATTCAAAAGTTGCCTAATGGGTTTCTGCATTACACATTCAGAAGTCTGTTTAAGTCATACAGCATTGTATCCAGCATGGAGGAAATTGACACCATTAGGGCATTTAGCCACCATTAGGGTTTGCATTTAGCCACCATTAGGGTTACCATTTAGCCATGTCCTCTCAGTCTTTGAAGGGTGTATTATCCTTCCAAGTTTTGTGTCACATCTGTTATCAACACAGTGGTGACTGACTAACAGATGACTTCTGGTTATTCTGGTGTACATGCTGTTGTGTACATCATCTGACCCTAGAATGACCTCTGACTTCTTGAACTGGGTTGTTGCCTCATGTGATTGGTTGTTGTCATAAAAAGTATGCATTACAGCCCATTGGTTTTGTACCCTAGTCACTAAAATGTTAATGGTTCTGGAAGTTCCGAAACTTGTTAATTTCTAATATCAAGCAACACAAAACCTACCAGAGGTATAAAGCCATAATTCTTGTGTCTTACATGGTGTATGTTGATATGCCCTCTAGGGTTAGAGCAGGTTGTAGTTTAGGTCAGCATCTGGACAAAAGGAAACAAATAGTCTCTTCAGCTAACCCTATAAATTCAGCTGTGAGGCTACAGGTCAGTATTTGTACATTTCTTTTCTCATCAAAACGATGGGCTAAGAGTATCTGCTGGGTGGGATATTTCTCCAATAGTCGTCCTCAGCTAATTCACCTTGGACGGTAGACAATCGGCAGAATATGTTGCACTAACGTGAGATAGGATGAAGGGAACCCCAACAATATCCTCCCTCTTCTCTATTTCTCGGTAATAATTATCTTTCATGGAGGGAAAAATGCTATCTGTTCTACGTCCATTGAGCCATGATGACACTTTAAAACATCACAAGTCTGTACTGTGGTATATAGAATATTAAATTCAACAGCTAGCGGGCTCTGGGTCAGAATTAGGTCACATACGTCTGTCCTCCTCTAGCTGTTTCTAGGTCCATTGAGGATACAGCGCCTTGCAAAAGTATTCACCCCCATGGCGTTTTTCCTATTTTGTTGCATTACAACCTGTAATTTAAATGGATTTTTATTTGGATTACATGTAATGGACATACACAAAATATTCAACATTTTTTGAAAAGTGCTGCGTGCATATGTATTCACCCCTTTGCTATGAAGCCCCTAAATAAGATCTGGCGCAACCAATTACCTTCAGAAGTGACATAATTAGTTAAATAAAGTTCATCTGTGTGCAATCTAAGTGTCACATGATCTCAGTATCTCTTTCTCATATATATATAGATATATCTATATCTATCTATATATCTATATATACACACACCTGCTCTGAAAGGCCCCAGAGTCTGCAACACCACAAAGCAAGGGGCACCACCAAGCAAGCGGCACTATGAAGACCAAGGAGCTCTCCAAACAGGTCAGGGACAAAGTTGTGGAGAAGTACAGATCAGGGTTGGTTATAAAAAAATATCAGAAACCTTGAACATCCCACGGAGCACCATTAAATCCATTAAAAGAATTGAAAGAATATGGCACCACAACAAACCTGCCGAGAGAGGGCCGCCCACCAGAATTCACAGAATTCAAGGAGGGCATTAATCAAAGAGACAAACAAGAGACCAAAGATAACCCTGAAGGAGCTACAAAGCTCCACAGTGAAGATTGGAGTATCTGTCCATAGGACCACTTTAAGACATACATTCCACAGAGCTGGGCTTCACGGAAGAGTGTCCAAAAAAAAATAAGCAAACATGTTTGGTGTTTGCCAAAAGGCATGTGGGAGACTCCCCAAACATATGGAAGAAGGAACCCTGGTCAGATGAGACTAACATTGAGCTTTTTGGCCATCAAGGAAAACGCCATGTCTGGAGCAAACCCAACACCTCTCATCACCCCGAGAACACCATCCCCACCCCATGGTGGTGGCAGCATCATGCTGTGGGGATGTTTTTCCATCGGCAGGGACTGGAAAACTGGTCAGAATTGAAGGAATGCTGGATGGCACTAAATACAGGGAAATTCTTGAGGGAAACCGTATGAGGGAAACCCTCTTCCAGAGATTTGAGACTGGGACGGATGTTCACCTTCCAGCAGGACAATGACCCTAAGCATACTGCTAAAGCAACACTCAAGTGGTTTAAGGGGAAACATTTAAATGTCTTGGAATGGCCTAGTCAAAACCCAGACCTCAATCCAATTGAGAATCTGTGGTATGACTTAAAGATTGCTGTACACCCATCCAAATTGAAGGAGATGCAGCAGCAGTTTTGCCTTGAAGAATGGGAAAAAATCCCTGTGGCTAGATGTGCCAAGCTTATAGAGACATACCCCAAGAGATGTGCAGCTGTAATTGCTGCAAAAGGTGGCTCTACAAAGTATTGACTTTGGGGTGGGGGGGAATAGTTACGCATGCTCAAGTTCTGTTTTTTTTTGTCTTATTTCTTGTTTGTTTCACAAGAAAAAATATTTTGCATCTTCACAGTGGTAGGCATGTTGTGTAACTCAAATGATACAACCCCCCCCCAAAATCCATTTTAATTCCAGGTTGTAAGGCAACAAAATAGGAAAAATGCCAAGGGGGTGAATACTTTCGCAAGCCACTGTATATCTTTTATGTTTACGGTCTAACCATGACCATGACGGGGGGGGGGGGGGGGCAACAGTAAGTGTCAGTACTCTGAAGGTCATGACTAGTTGGGGGTCATGTACTCTGAAAATACCACAGCAGGTGTATGTTTACTGTTATGCAGAAGTGGCAAATCTTGTCACAACATAAGGGCACCATAGAAACGTATAAATATAGTTGTTTGTCAAATGACCATTGGACTAGTTTTCACCATGTCACTATTCACAACACTTTGTACCTTATCAAAATGGCAGTTCAGGTGGAATAGGCCTAACTGTCAATACAGAGTTATGTTGAGTGAAAATCATAATCCCTATTATGCAATTAGATAAGGCATATATAGCTGTTGTTATGACTGCATGTAGGCACACTGTACCAGCCTCATTAGAGACGAACCCTTCGGAGGCCTCTGCTGTGCCTCAATGACCAGTCTGGGCGCTCAATGCCAAGGTCAACTGCATAATTTCCAAATTCTTCCGCTCCTCTACCCTCTCTTTAATTGTTGAGGTCGTTATGTAAAACCCATTATGTAATCTATTTTTCAGACGGTCCCTGTTCTCTAATATGGAAGGGGTTAGGGGGTCGCATCCCTCTGTTGACATTCACATAGCCATGATAAGAGCCCAGCTAATCTCCTGCTGTTGGGCTTCATTCACAAGGCACCCAAACGAATGGTCAGGTCAGATTGGAGGAGAACTGCAAAAGTACACGTGTCCAACAGAACTGTCCACAACATGCAGCAACACGTGCCAGTCCACTTTCCACATCATGACCGCCAGTAACGTGCTGATCCACAGTGCAACCAACCGACGCATGAAACTGTAGACGTGTCTGCTGAAACCAGACCCGGCTCACTTTCTTACTATTTATTTGTTGTTATGAAGGACATAACAGGTGTCTCATCATACCATAAGAGGCTACATTTGTTTTGAGGATTTATAAACGTATATTAAAGAGTCTAATGTTATGTAGAGCATTATGACCCTCTATGTCATGCTCATAAAGGCTTTATGAATACTATATTATCACCACTCAGAGGTGAAGTTCACTACACCGCTGGATCACAGTCAATACACACCTCATGGACTAGAACGTGATGGACAAAACTACTAGCACGTGCTGGGATCTGAGGACAACCGATTGGCCTTCCCACATGGTCATACAGTGAGTATAGAAAACATTAAGAACACCTGCTCTTCCATGACATAGACTGACCAGGTGAATCCAGGTGCAAGCTAAGATCCCTTATTGATGTCACTTTTTAAATCCACTTCAAATCAGTGTAGATGAAGGGGAGTGTCATGGGCGTTGTAAGGATTGGACCAAGGCGCAGCGGGTAAAGTGCTCATCTTCTTAATTTATTTAAAGACACTTAAACAAAATAAACAAATGACGATAACAGTTCCATAAGGCTCCCAGGCTATACAGAAAATAACAACCCACAAAAACACAAGTGAAACAAACCCCAACTAAATATGGCCTCCAATTAGAGGAAATGATAACCAGCTGTCTCTAATTGGAGGTCCTACCAAACCAACATAGAAATAGAAAACTAGATTTAAACATAGAAATAGAAAACATAGAACCTAAAACAAAAACAAACGCCCTCTGCCACGCCCTGACCAAACTACAATGACAAATAACCCCTTTTACTGGTCAGGACGTGACAGTACCCCCCCCCCCCCCCAAAAAAAAAAACAACCCCAAACTTAAAGGGAGGGAAGGGAGGGTGGCCACCGTCAACAACGGTCCCTGTGCTACACTCCCCCCCTCCCAATCCTCCCACTACGGAGGTGGCTATGGCTCTGGGCGTAGCTCCCGTTCAGAAGACTCTAGGCTGGGGAGCGTCGCTGGAGGCTCAGGGCTGAGGAGCGTCGCTGGAGGCTCAGGCGCGTCGCTGGAGGCTCAGGGCTGAGGAGCGTCGCTGGAGGCCCAGGGCTGAGGCGCGTCGCTGGAGGCCCAGGGCTGAGGCGCGTCGCTGGAGGCCCAGGGCTGAGGCGCGTCGCTGGAGGCCCAGGGCTGAGGCGCGTCGCTGGAGGCCCAGGGCTGAGGAGCGTCGCTGGAGGCCGAGTGCTCACAGCAGGCACTGGCTGTACCGGGTTATGGAGGCGCACTGGAGGGTGAGTGCGGGGAGCAGGAACAGGACGTACTAATGGCCGAGTGCTCACAGCAGGCACTGGCTGTACCGGGTTATGGAGGCGCACTGGAGGGTGAGTGCGGGGAGCAGGACGTACTGGACTGGGCAGGCGCACTGGAGGCCTGTTGCGTGGGGCTGGCTTTGGAGGCGCCAGACTAGTAGCACGCACCTCAGGGCGAGTGCGGGGAGCAGGAACAGGACGTACTGGACTGGGCAGGCGCACTAGAGGCCTGATGCGTGGGGCTGGCATAGGAGGCGCCAGACTAGTAACACGCACCTCAGGGCTAGTGCGGGGAGCAGGAACAGGGTAAACTGGACCGAGGAGATGCACTGGTGGCCAGATGCGCTGCGCCGGCGCACTTCTCCCTGGCTGCCGACCAACTCTCGCCCTGCAACGCTGCGGAGCCCTTATTGACCGCACCGGACTGTGCGTGTGTATGGGTGACACAGTGTGTATCTCCGCATAACAAGGTGCTTGCTTGATCCGTCGCTCTCCATAATAAGCACGGGGAGTTGGCTCAGGTCTCCACTCTGACTCTGCCAAACTCCCCGTGTGCCCCCCAAAAAACGTTTTTGGGGGATGCCTCTCGGCCTCATGTAGCTCCCTTAATTTCCTCTCCCAGAAACGTTGTTCTGCCTTCCACGTCCATCCTTCTCCTCGGTGCTCCAATCCCTGCTGCTTGGTCCTTATTTGGTGGGTGGTTCTGTCATGGGCGTTGTAAGGATTGGACCAAGGCGCAGCGGGTAAAGTGCTCATCTTCTTAATTTATTTAAAGAAACCACTTAAACAAAATAAACAAACGACGATAACAGTTCCATAAGGCTCCTAGGCTATACAGAAAATAACAACCCACAAAAACACAAGTGAAACAAACCCCAACTAAATATGGCCTCCAATTAGAGGCAACGACAACCAGCTGCCTCTAATTGGAGGTCCTACCAAAACCCCAACATAGAAATAGAAAACTAGATTTAAAAACAGAAATAAGAAAACATAGAACCTAAACTAAAAACACCGAAACACACAAAACAAACACCCCCTGCCACACCCTGACCAAACTACAATGACAAATAACCCCTTTTACTGGTCAGGACGTGACAGGGAGGAGACAGGTTAAAGAAGGATTTTTAAGCCTTGTGACAATTGAGACATGGATTGTGTCCGCCATTCAAAGGGTGAATGGGCAAAATGTAAGTTCCAGGCGCACCGGTTTGTGTCAACAACTGCAACGCTGCTGGGTTTTTCACACTCAACAGTTTCCCGTGTGTGTCAAGAATGGTCCACCACCCAAAGGACATCCAGCCCACTTTACGCAACTCTGGGAAGAATTGGAGTCAACATGGGCCAGCATCCCTGTGGAACGCTTTCGACACCTTGTAGAGTCCTGTCACGTCCTGACCAGTATAAGGGGTTATTGGTTATTGTAGTTTGGTCAGGACGTGGCAAGGGGTATTTGTTTTATGTGGTTCGGGGTTTAATGGGATATGTATTTATGTAAGAGGGGTGTTTGATTTATGTGTTCCGGGGTTTTTGGGTAATGTTCTTGTTTTGTATTTCTATGTTTTTCTATGTTGTGTATTTCTTTGTTGGCCTGGTATGGCTCTCAATCAGGAACAGCTGTACATCGTTGTTGCTGATTGAGAGTCATACTTAGGTAGCCCTGTTTTCACCTGTCCCTTTGTGGGAAGTTGTTTGTGCATTGCTGTGTGTAGCCTGCATTACTGTGCGTTTTGTGTTTTCAGTGTTCTAAATTAAAAGTTAAAATGAGCACTCAACCCGCTGCGCCTTGGTCCCTTTCATACGACGACCGTTACAAGTCCATGCCCTGACGAAGGGCAAAAAGGGAGGGAGGGGGCAACTCAATATTAGTAAGGTGCTCTCAATGTTTGGTATACTCAGTGTATATACTCTGAACTTCTATCTGGCCAGACAGGAGAGGATGAACTCCCCCTCTGGTGTTCATTTTTCATTGTCACCGTCATGTTGTTAAGCACTTCATGACACGGGATTGATTGATGGTCTAACAAATTGTCACCATTCAAAATGTGACAAACCACTACAAAAACAAGTGTGAAGGTGACAATCCCCAAATGAGATTAATGTGTAGGTCTACTGGCTTCACACAACTTACTGGCATGCGAGTGTCTCACAGAAATGCTATTGACACAATCATGTGACTGTTACAAGTGTGTTCTAATGTACCACCAGGGTAGAGGGGAGAATTTTATGCACCCTTCTTGATCTGCAGCAAAATAGTCACTACTTCATGAACTAGCACACCTGATTGAACTGACCAATGGCGTGTTACTTTAATCAGGTCAACTAGATCAGGAATAGATCAAAACAGTGACATTAGCCAGGGGTACTTGAGAAGAGGTTTGGGAAAGACTGCTAAATCTAACTGTAGAAGAGGCCTTTGGCATGGGCTACAGTGGCTGTGTGAGCGTGCTTGCACTAAATGGCTTTCACAAAACTGAATGAACAGCTATCTAACATTTCCCTGCCTAACTTAATTGGATATTGTGGGCAGATTTGGAGAGAGTTCCTCAGTGCGATAAGAGGTATTCCGTTCTGGGAGTTTTTATGCTGTGTCACTGAGCAATTCAAGAATGCCCCTCGTGAGGCGCTTGCACAAACCAGGACTTTGTGTAATGAGCATCATGCGCCTGTTGTTTTCATAAATTCAATTGCGCTAATTTAACCAACAGCACTGGAGTTTGGGAGGCTTCAGTGGTGGTTGTAGTGGGTTGGCACTGGGTGAACGTAGCGCTATACTTCCATAAAGCAGTTAAAAGCGGACGTCTGTCTAGCTTCATAGCACTATAATGCTCTTCTTGAGAGCTGTATTCTGCTCTTTCATCCCACTTCTCCAAGTGAGGGGGCAACTCAGTGTGAGGTTGTTATTGTTTTCTGTGTGTTGGACTGAGTGGAGTCAGGGACTGCAGATTACATGCTTTTAGCTGCATCTGTGTTCAGCTCATTGTACGGGCGGGCGACCACCTGTACCCTCCATGTCCATTAGCTTCCCGTCAACATTATATTTTTGGACTTGACCCTGTGACCCCCAAGCAGATCACAACAGGAGCCATTCCACAAGCCCCTGCACCTTTGGTTCAAAAAGCAATCCACCAACATTCCTGGGTTTAATAAAAAATATAAAAACAAAGCCAGAATCTTAGCAATACATTCATTTGTAGTTTTCAAACGGTCTCCGGTGGCGAACGTTCAAACAAACTTTCCACTCACTCAAACTATTTAACGTCAGAGTCTAATTCAAGGACCCCAGCAGTATGTTCTACCTGGAATGCAAACCCAGTGACCTCCTGGGTTCACCTTTCCTTCCCTCTGACGAACAGGTGTTATTATTTACCTCTGTGTAAATACAGGATACAGGACGGGTATTTTCTGTCCCAATGGGTTCAAAGTCTTTCTTCATGATCATAACATGATGTCTGATGTGGACAAAGATTTGGGAAGTTGCCCGTTTGTCCACTTTTAAACCATAGGAGTCACACACACCTCTACATACAGTAATAACACTAAACTGACACGGCCCACAGGAAGTGAGCATGCACACACTCATAAATACATACAAGTACTTGAAACCAGTTCCAACATGAGTGAGATGTTAAAAAATAAGGAGCTAATCAAATACTAAGAATTTGCCTATAGTTTAATAGTGACTGACTTTGATACAACGGTGGATCTTATTCCTTGCAAAGATCCATACAGAATTGTAAGTTAGTAGCCTTGCACGAACCTTGGCTTGTGTGAGCCAGAATGGCTAATAGAGGCAGGAGCCTATCTCCTGTTTCTGTAGTGTGAGGCAGCTTGATGTAGAAGTACACCCCTGGAAAGGACGCTAGTCTATCGCAGGGCCTTACACTCAATCTATCTCCTTAATGCTTAGTGCCAAGCAGGTGCCACTTTTACAGTCTTTAGTATAACTCGGCCGAGGATCAAACTCCCAACCGTCCTTAATTAACTTCCAGGGCAGCAGGTAGCTTAGCGGTTAAGAGTGTTAGGCCAGTAACCGAAAGGCCTCTGATTCAAGTCCCAGAGCCTACTAAGTGAAAAATCTGTCGATGTGCCCTTGAGCAAGGCACTTAACCCTAATTGCTCCTGCAAGTGGCTCTGGATAAGAGCGTCTGCTAAACGACAAAAATGTCAATCTCAGGGCTGACACTAACCACAAGGTCACAGAGTTGGTATACAGAATGGACTCGTGTATCTGTGTCAATACTCACAATGTGAATACATTGTATGAGTATAGTGTTACGGACGTCCTTAAATTTTTCCTTTCACAACTTTGTCCAGCTCTTATCATCTGATCCGTGTTCATTTCTTAGTATTTTCTGTGTCATGTAGATAACAGACAACATGAGTAAAAAGTTACATACATAAACATTTCGAGAACATGTTACAAGTAGCAGGATGTTGGATGTATGCTGATTTGGTGTTTGGCGGTAAAGTTTACGATCAACAATTTGAAACTAACGACTATTTTCCTTTGTTCGTGGTGAACAATTTGGTTTCTGTGACGGCAATCATTAGCAACCATGAACAGAGATGATCACAATTACGGACTGTCTTGTGACGCTGTAACTGGCTTGCATCTCAATATGTACAACCTCCTCTTGGCCCCAAAATAGCAATCTGTAATAGTGTTACTAATGTAGCACTGAATTGGTAAGGCTTCTGACTTCTTGTAAGAGAGAAAGGGAACCAGTTTTAAGAAATGTCAAAAGGTAGAATGCCAAGGAAATCACTTCCTGCGTTGACACAATGCGAGCCATTTTCTAAGAACGCTCATGTTCTCCAACTCAACACGTTTACCCTCCTAATGATTTATATGCCTAATGAAAACTAAATCAATGAATATTAAATGATCACTGACGTATGGGAACTATGTCACTGTCACAGCCTGCGCTTGAACTGCACATACAACACTGAGATCTACTGTAGCAAACCCCTGATTTCTACAATGTGCAGAGTGAGATAGTAGGTCTATGAAGTTTACTAGCTCCAACCAGTGGTTACTTACAGATATATTTACAGTACATATGGTATTGTATTGCCATTACCCAATTGCTATTCGTTATTACCCAATAATAGCTGTAACTCGTACCCTAATGTTGTTGTGGTGTGTAGCCTACTATTTAGTGTGGTTGTTGCATTTATATGTTGTAAGGAATAAGCCTAACAGTACATTACATTCACATTTACATTTAAGTCATTTAGCAGACGCTCTTATCCAGAGCGACTTACAAAATGGTGCATTCACCTTATGATATCCAGTGGAACAACCACTTTACAATAGTGCATCTAAATCTTTTAAGGGGGGGGGGGGGGGGGGGGGGGTTAGAAGGATTACTTTATCCTATCCTAGGTATTCCTTAAAGAGGTGGGGTTTCAGGTGTCTCCGGAAGGTGGTGATTGACTCCGCTGTCCTGGCGTCGTGAGGGAGCTTGTTCCACCATTGGGGTGCCAGAGCAGCGAACAGTTTTGACTGGGCTGAGCGGGAACTGTGCTTCCTCAGAGGTAGGGGGGCCAGCAGGCCAGTGGTGGATGAACGCAGTGCCCTTGTTTGGGTGTAGGGCCTGATCAGAGCCTGAAGGTATGGAGGTGCCATTCCCTTCACAGCTCCATAGGCAATCACCATGGTCTTGTAGCGGATGCGAGCTTCAACTGGAAGCCAGTGGAGAGAGCGGAGGAGCGGGGTGACGTGAGAGAACTTGGGAAGGTTGAACACCAGACGGGCTGCGGCGTTCTGGATGAGTTGTAGGGGTTTAATGGCACAGGCAGGGAGCCCAGCCAACAGCGAGTTGCAGTAATCCAGACGGGAGATGACAAGTGCCTGGATTAGGACCTGCGCCGCTTCCTGTGTGAGGCAGGGTCGTACTCTGCGAATGTTGTAGAGCATGAACCTACAGGATCGGGTCACCGCCTTGATGTTAGTGGAGAACGACAGGGTGTTGTCCAGGATCACGCCAAGGTTCTTAGCACTCTGGGAGGAGGACACAAGGGAGTTGTCAACCGTGATGGCGAGATCATGGAACGGGCAGTCCTTCCCCGGGAGGAAGAGCAGCTCCGTCTTGCCGAGGTTCAGCTTGAGCTGGTGATCCGTCATTCACACTGATATGTCTGACAGACATGCAGAGATGCGATTCGCCGCCTGATTATCAGAAGGGGGAAAGGAGAAGATTAATTGTGTGTCGTCTGCATAGCAATGATAGGAGAGACCATGTGAGGATATGACAGAGCCAAGTGACTTGGTGTATAGCGAGAATAGGAGAGGGCCTAGAACAGAGCCCTGGGGGACACCAGTGGTGAGAGCGCATGGTGCGGAGACAGATTCTCGCCACGCCACCTGGTAGGAGCGACCTGTCAGGTAGGACGCAATCCAAGCGTGGGCCGCGCCGGAGATGCCCAACTCGGAGAGGGTGGAGAGAAGGATCTGATGGTTCACAGTATCAAAGGCAGCAGATAGGTCTAGAAGGATGAGAGCAGAGGAGAGAGAGTTAGCTTTAGCAGTGCGGAGAGCCTCCGTGACACAGAGAAGAGCAGTCTCAGTTGAATGCCCAGTCTTGAAACCTGACTGATTAGGATCAAGAAGGTCATTCTGAGAGAGATAGCAGGAGAGCTGGCCAAGGACGGCACGTTCAAGAGTTTTGGAGAGAAAAGAAAGAAGGGATACTGGTCTGTAGTTGTTGACATCGGAGGGATCGAGTGTAGGTTTTTTCAGAAGGGGTGCAACTCTTGCTCTCTTGAAGACGGAAGGGACGTAGCCAGCGGTCAAGGATGAGTTGATGAGCGAGGTGAGGAAGGGGAGAAGGTCTCCGGAAATGGTCTGGAGAAGAGAGGAGGGGATAGGGTCAAGTGGGCAGGTTGTTGGGCGGCCGGCCGTCACAAGACGCGAGATTTCATCTGGAGAGAGAGGGGAGAAAGAGGTCAAAGCACAGGGTAGGGCAGTGTGAGCAGGACCAGCGGTGTCGTTTGACTTAGCAAACGAGGATCGGATATCGTCAACCTTCTTTTCAAAATGGTTGACGAAGTCATCCGCAGAGAGGGAGGAGGGGGGGGGGGAGGGGGAGGAGGATTCAGGAGGGAGGAGAAGGTAGCAAAGAGCTTCCTAGGGTTAGAGGCAGATGCTTGGAATTTAGAGTGGTAGAAAGTGGCTTTAGCAGCAGAGACAGAAGAGGAGAATGTAGAGAGGAGTGAGTGAAAGGATGCCAGGTCCGCAGGGAGGCGAGTTTTCCTCCATTTCCGCTCGGCTGCCCGGAGCCTTGTTCTGTGAGCTCGTAGTGAGTCGTCGAGCCACGGAGCAGGAGGGGAGGACCGAGCCGGCCTGGAGGATAGGGGACAGAGAAAATCAAAGGATGCAGAAAGGGAGGAGAGGAGGGTTGAGGAGGCAGAATCAGGAGATAGGTTGGAGAAGGTTTGAGCAGAGGGAAGAGATGATAGGATGGAAGAGGAGAGAGTAGCGGGGGAGAGAGAGCGAAGGTTGGGACGGCGCAATACCATCCGAGTAGGGGCAGAGTGAGAAGTGTTGGAGGAGAGCAAGAGGGAAAAGGATACAAGGTAGTGGTCGGAGATTTGGAGGGGAGTTGCAATGAGATTAGTGGAAGAACAGCATCTAGTAAAGATGAGGTCAAGCGTATTGCCTGCCTTGTGAGTAGGGGGGGAAGGTGAGAGGGTGAGGTCAAAAGAGGAGAGGAGTGGAAAGAAGGAGGCAGAGAGGAATGAGTCAAAGGTAGACGTGGGGAGGTTAAAGTCACCCAGAACTGTGAGAGGTGAGCCATCCTCAGGAAAGGAACTTATCAAGGCGTCAAGCTCATTGATGAACTCTCCAAAGGAACCTGGAGGGCGATAAATGATAAGGATGTTAAGCTTGAAAGGGCTGGTAACTGTGACAGCATGGAATTCAAATGAGGAGATAGACAGATGGGTCAGGGGAGAAAGAGAGAATGTCCACTTGGGAGAGATGAGGATTCCAGTGCCACCACCCCGCTGGCTCGATGCTCTAGGGGTATGCGAGAACACGTGGGCAGACGAAGAGAGAGCAGTAGGAGTAGCAGTGTTATCTGTGGTAATCCATGTTTCCGTCAGCGCCAGGAAGTCTAGGGACTGGAGGGTAGCATAGGCTGAGATGAACTCAGCCTTGTTGGCTGCAGACCGGCAGTTCCAGAGGCTGCCGGAGACCTGGAACTCCACGTGGGTCGTGCGCGCTGGGACCACCAGGTTAGAGTGGCAGCGGCCACGCGGTGTGAAGCGTTTGTATGGCCTGTGCAGAGAGGAGAGAACAGGGATAGACAGACACATAGTTGACAAGCTACAGAAGTGTTGTTTCTTGTATTATTGTCTCCTGTGTCTTTAGAGAACTGTTTCACTTTGATATCCTTTTTCTTCTGTCCTGATTTTCTCTTTCTTTTCTTCTGTTAACTAGATATTCTTTGTTGTTCTTCGTTAGCTAGCTAGCTTCTTCCAAAAGAGTCCCTAGCAACTGCTTAGCAACTGGTAAACAATTCAGCTTGCTAAGATAACTACAATTTTATGAAAAATAGTTATTTTTCAAAAGCCTATCTTCTTTGTTTGTTGCTTGTTTTTTCTCCTATTCAGTCTTGCAGTTTTCTTTTGCTTTTTTCCGATGTACTTCACTCTAAAAACCATGTAAATTTCAATATTTGTAGGAGCTCATTTTTCAGCTGCTGCTGCTCAAATTGGAGTTCCGGAACATCTCTGAGTACATCTCAGTCAGAAGGTGTGGCACCCTCAGTTAAAGCACGAGGGCACCATTTCTTTACTGTACTAGGCTATTGTCATGACGTTGGCCTCTTTTGGTACAGGGAGGACAGTTGACTCCCCACCAATCCACCCTGTGTGTAAAGGGTTGTAAAAACTCTAAAATTCCAGGAGAGTCTCTGGCCACATGGCCCATAGAGAGACACAGGAAATTCTTCCAACTCATAGAATTGGAGAGCCAAGCGACATTTTGTGTGTGCTGGAGAAGGTATGGAAGATTGGTGAAGAATCCAGCTACGAACTGATCCGCTTGGAACAATTTTGTGATACTCAGAAGAGACAATATAGCCATATTACCATAAAACTGTTTATATAATAGCATCATAATGGTTGTATAGAATGTATTAATAAGGATAAAGCTGTTGTAAGACATTGAGATGCTATGTACTGATGTAATGTCATAGAATTGTATTACTGTAACCAAATCTAACTCAGTCATAGGCACGCCCCCAGGGACCCATACAGGACCAGGCGTCATTTGACAAGCTGTTCTATGGGCACTATAAAACACCCCTTGATTTACATTTCCCCAGACCAGGCCTACACTCCGTTGGCTAATAGGTTTTACCTTCCAATTCCTCTACTGAAAGTGAACCATACCACATGGTTAACTTTTAGACTATTGATACCGACAGAATAAGAACAAGTCTTTGATATTAATTATTAGTCTGCAGCTAAGTAAATTATATCATCGAACGCGAAGACCAACGAAACAACCATTCTATGACGACATTAATGAATGTCGCTCTGAAAGATCCATTCTAACCGAGAGAGAGAGAGAGAGAACGCGGACAAAACTCCCCAACAGAACAGAACTCTCGAACAAGGATCACGACGACACACTGAGCGTAAATATATATTGATTGCAATTGTTCCCGAATGAGTGAGCCTTCAATTGTCAATTGTTAATATTAATGAACTCTGTGCAACTTCTCAGCGGACCGTTTATGACCCATTGTTCAACAGGCCGACCTGCCTGTTTAGCCCACAAGGGCACATTCCTCTACCAATCCTTTGTGACGATAATTACTGTTTGTATGTTTTTCTGTTAATTACTTAGTGTAGTAAATAAATGATTTTAAGACAATTGATGTATGGATGATTTTAGTAAAGACTGGGTTCGTGCAGATACAACAATTTACGACGTTTGGAATGAGACTGGACTAGAGGTAAAATACACCATTTAAACAAGAAGATAATCGGCCTATACTATAATAGAATATAATATTATAGTACAGGAAAGTTATATTAGGAAAATTATAGCTTTGTAATCTGAATATTCTCCTTGGTGCCCCGATCTCCTAGTTAATTACAATTAAACGATTAATCAGTTTAATCGCGTGATAATAATTACAGGGAGCTAATTGATAAACATATCTTCAGTGTAATGGTACCCCAAAGACACGACACTATGAATAAAACGCATGCCACCAGAGGTGTAAATACCAGAAAATACCCAACGTTACCACATTATTTCCTATCAAATACCAGGTAAATACCAGTCAAAACAGCAGTGGTGGATAAAGTACTCAATTGTCATACTTGAATAAATGTCAAGCTAAGCTGCCTGCCATCCAGGACCTCTACACCAGGCAGTGTCAGAGGAAGGCCCTAAAAATTGTCTAAGACCCCAGCCACCCCAGTCATAGACTGTTCTCTCTACTACCGCATGGCAAGTGGTACCGGAGTGCCAAATCTAGGACAAAAAGGCTTCTCAACAGTTTTTACCCCCAAGCCATAAGACTCCTGAACAGTTAATGAAATGGCTACCCGGACTATTTGCATTGTGTGCCCCCCCAACCCCTCTTTTTACGCTGCTGCTACTCTCTGTTCATCATATATGAACAGTCACTTTAACTATACATTCATGTACATACTACCTCAATTGGGCCGACCAACCAGTGCTCCCACACATTGGCTAACCGGGCTATATGCATTGTGTCCCACCCACCACCCGCCGGCCCCTCTTTTACGCTACTGCTACTTTCTGTTCATCATATATGCATAGTCACTTTAACCATATCTACATGTACATACTACCTCAATCAGCCTGACTAACCGGTGTCTGTATGTAGCCTCGCTACTTTTACAGCCTCGCTACTGTATATAGCCTGTTTTTTACTGCTGTTTTATTTCTTTACCTACCTATTGTTCACCTAATACCTTTTTTGCACTATTGGTTAGAGCCTGTAAGTAAGCATTTCACTGTAAGTTCTACACCTGTTGTATTCAGCGCACGTGACAAATAAACTTTGATTTGAGATAGCTTAATAGAAAATGACTCAAGTAAAAGGGAAAGTCACCCAGTACAATAGTACTTGAATAAAAGTATTTGGTTTTAAATATACTTAAGTATCAAAAGTAAAAGTATAAATAATTTAAAATTCCTTATATTATGCAAACCAGACTGTACCTTGTGTTTTTTAAATTTACTTACAGAGAGCCAGGGGCACACTCCAACACTCAGACATAATTTACAAACAAAGCATGTGTGTTTAGTGAGTCCGCCAGAGGCAGAAGGATGACCAGGGATGTTCTCTTGATAAGTGTGTGAATTAGACCATTTTCCTGTTCTGCTAAACATTCAAAATGTAACAAGTACTTTTGGGTTTCAGGGAAAATATATGGAGTAAAAAGTGAAAGTGGTCAAAAATATAAATAGTAAAGTACAGATAACCCCAAAAACTACTAAAGTAGAACTTTACACCACTGCAAAACAGTACTGTTAATTTTTTGTGCTACAGAGAAAATATGCCTACCGTACACATACAGAAGGTAGAATCATTGAGATATGATGCACTCATTACTCAAGCGCTAATAATTCATTGATATCAACAGGAAATGTGTAATTTCAGATTTGCATATCTCAAGTTGGGATTGAATAGTACACTAAGCAGTGTGACATGACAGAGTTACACAGGAGTGTAAAACCTTCCAAGTATGAACAAAACAGAGGGAGATAGCAAACCACCCACAGGGCATACACTGGTTGAATCAACGTTGTTTCCACGTCATTTCAATGAAATTAGGTTGAACCAACGTGGAATAGACGTTGAATTGATGTCTGTGCCCAGTGGGCATTGTAAAGGGCAAACTTTCATGTAGTAGACATCAAGAAACCCAGTTCTGTTAATAAGAGGAGCTCAGGTAGGTCACACCACAGACATGCATTAGCTGAAAATAGAGAACGGGGAGTGTTCTATGAAATGGAATGTACTGGATATTCGGAAGTGTTGTCAATTCACTCTTTTGTAGTGCTTTAATAGAATGGAAATTCAGTGGTAGTTATTTTCATGGGCACAACTTTGGTTTTAGAAGTGGGGGGGACAACTTTTTTTTAAAAATCCAGTCAGACAGACTCTCCAAACAGCCTACCCGACCGCTCGCAGGTGTCCGCATGGTTCTAAAGCACACTGTTGCCTCGTTTTGTATCACATTCCAATGACAAACATGGGGGGGGACAAAAATGCAATTTCAGAATGTGGGGGAAACATGTCCCCCTCCCCCTCCCAATGAAAGTTGCACCCCTGGATATTTTGAATGATAAAACATTTTAAATTGCTTTGAAATGAAACGTAGGTATTCTGGAATAACTACCTTCTCTGTTATATGCATTTGGGCTCCAGATGTGTTTGGGCTCCAGATCCACCTAGACTCAAGTAAGCTTTCTACAGAAACAGCACTCCAAAGTTATTTTCAGTTTCTGCGAATGGAAATTTCATCACTTGTAATTCTTAGAAATGCACCACTATATATTTAGATTACATGACATCAGTGTTTTCCCAGGAAGATTGCGTCAAATGGGCTTCCAACAACTATTTCAATGATTCAATAATTGTTTTATTTAACTAGGCAAGTCAGTTAAGAACAAATTCTTATTTACAATGACAACTCCCGATTGGCGCACTGCATCTCAGTGCTAGAGGCATCACTACAGACCCTGGTTCGATTCCAGGCTGTATCACAACCGGACCACACTGGGCCAATTGCGTGCCGCCTTATGGGACTCCCGATCACGGCCGGTTGTGATACAGCCCGGGATCAAACCCGGGTCTGTAGTGATGCTTCTAGCACTGCGATGCAGGGCCTTACCCTGCTGCGCCACTCGGGAGGCCATTCATACATTTCCTATGGAAATATTTCCTCCTTTACAATTTAATATTTCTGTTTTCTATCAATTACTTTATAAGGACATTTACTCCAAGCATATGAAGTGTCAGTGACTCAATGCGTCAGTTTTCAATTTTCTGTTCACTTACTTATGGTTACATAGCTAATGTGCTGCTACACTGCTAATGTTGAGAACCTTGGACTGACTGAGTGAAAAGTTGGCTTCAACAGTTACATCTGTTACGAATCCCTTTGGCCCTGCAGTCTAAGGGGGATGGAAACGAGACCCGTAACATAACTCATGCAAATTATAACAGTGAAAAGGAACAGTGAGAACAAAAACCACAGACAACTTAAATTTACCGTCAAACACTTCAGGTTTATTTTTAAACACACGGTAAAGGGGGGCGGGAAGAAAAGCTGAGCTGGACCCAAGGAAAGAAATAATAAGTATTCAAAAACACCCCTAAGCTAGTCTACCTGCTTCAACAACAGCTAGCTCACTAACCAATAAAATACAGTGGGTGGTCCGCCCAGTTCTAACTAGTGTTCTTTAGACAATATTTACCTACGTGAAGTGTATGCCCATTGGCGACTTGTCTTGTTACCCCCTTTTCCCACCATCAAACAAACAGTCAAACACCATAACAAAACTCACAGGATAATGGACAAAGTGACATGTAGTTACAAAAACAAAAGAGAGATCTCCAGAGGGAACTGATTGGGATACTTTTAAACTAAGGGAAAGGGGATGTGATTGGGTAAGAGAAAAGGAGCAGGTCTGTCTTCAGATTAGCGACTGATTGGTGACTGATTGGCGGCACCTGTGAATAGGGCAGAAGGAAAATACACACACAGGATACACACACAGGATACCTGTATCCGTAACCCATGTATTACTTAGTTATTACATATTAACACTTACAAATCACCTGTCAACATGCCAATTTAACACATGTACGTGTTGTAACGTTTGTATGTATTTAACAAAAATTGCCTTTTTTTGTGTGTGTGATTGTAGTATATCATACAATATGCTAATAGATCTCACAGGCTCATCATAGCATCCAGTCATTGACCAATAGGCACACATACTAAACCTCTGAGTTGTCATTATTACAGAAGCCAGGCCTATAGTCCGTGTGGTGGTAGCTCCCTGCCATTGCTGGGAAAATGTTCCCTTTTCTTCTTAGGAGAAGAAAGCCCAGACATGAATTGTTGTTTTCACATCAGTTTGCGGGCAATGTGCGTTTTAGGGAGTACTTCAAAACGACACAGTTCAGAATATAGTACCCGATGGCCATACTGTGCTCTAATCTAAACTATGTAATTGCATGAGAAAATCATTTGTGAGTTGCTGTACACAAATGCTTGCCGTGTCTTGCCCCTTCATCAATGATATAACTGTCATGGAGGCGGAGTTTCATCCTACATGTTCCTCTAACTCCCATACAGTTATGGTAATGCCAGCCAAGAGATCTCGGCAATCAATTCCTGTCCACTCCATTACCTCTAAGGATGTGAAAACGCTTTGTAAAGCTTTATTCCATTACAGCCTAACGCTAATATAAAATTAAGTGATTTCTTTCTAAAAATGGGGTCTGCAAGATATAGCAGGTCTCCTGCACTGTTTCGAGATCATTGACAGAAAAAAAGCCTACTCATCTGGAATGCATATATGCTGAAAAGATACAACATTGAGACAATGGAATTTAGTTCTTCTAAATTAATGTCAATATCCAAGTTAGTTCAATATATTAATACCAGCAGTAACATATCAGTCCCTTCCTCACCTTGAAAAACTCTATTCACAGTCACACCTGCAAAAATAACCGAGAACAACAATAGTATATAGATCATGGGAGGCTTGGGGCTAGAGCTGGCAAGTTCCCAGACACTGATCAGAATGGTTTGTCACACAACACAATGCCACAGAAGTATCAAGTTGAGGGAGCATGCAATTGACATGCTCACTGTAGGAATGTCCAACAGAGCTGTTGCCAGAGAATTGGATGTTAATTTCTCTACCATAAGACGCCCAGTCATTTTAGAGAATTTGGCAGTACATCCAACAGGCCTCACAACCGCAGACCACGTGTAACCACGTGTAACCCAAAAACGAATTCTGATTGGCTGCGCCTGGCTTCCCTGTGGGTGGACATGGCTCCCAAGTGGGTGGGTACTACTACACGAGTTACAGTTAGTTGCTAAAGGCTAATCAAATGCCATTTGTAATATACAAGTCTAATCAAGAAATGTAGGCTATGAAAGCGAAGAGAAATCACAGATATTGATCAGATCCAAAATCAGTAAGTGCAATCAAAGGTTTTTTCTTAAATTATGTCGGCTACATTCCACTGGACACAGATGTCAGTTCAACGTCTAGTTTTGATTTACATTTGTTGTCAACTAAAGTGAATTCAGCTACAAAAAATGTACCATGTCATTGGATTTAGGTTAAAAGTTTGGTGAAAACACCCCGATATGTTGATGATCTTTGAAAAATCCAATCAGTTTTCCAAATTGATTCAACGTCATCAACGTTGAATCAACTCAACCAGTTTTTGCCCAGTGGGATGTTCCTTTTGCCAAACATGTTATTGCATTGCATTCTCTGTTGTTCATGTTATAAAATCATTGAAAGGATCCTGCGCAGACACAATTAGGTGGCCTATCCCATATCGCTCAAATCTCCAGTTAAAGGGCCAATCCGCTGTTGAAACAATAACAAAACGTCAACCCTGCCTCTGTTTTGGTAAAAAGCTGAGGGATGGGCCTGGAGAAATGTAACCATTCATTGACAGAGGACTGACCATACATTATATCAAAGGTGTTGTTTTAACTATTAATACCAGGTTTTAACTATGTTTTGAGGCTATACAGTATTGAGGCTATACATTTACAATGTTTACAATCATTGTAGTAAAACCAGCTTATATTTTGGGTTCAGATGGGGTGTGACAGTTCGAACTAAGCTCATGAGGCATTATGTTATATCTTTCAAGAATGGGTATATATAATTAATTAATAAATCCAAAAATGGATGTAGCAACTGCAGTTTGACCCTCATTCTGTCCCTGAGCAAGGCAGTTAACCCACTGTTCCCCGGGCGCCGATGACGTGGATGTCGATTAAGGCACCTCTCTGATTCAGAGGAGTTGGGTTAAATGCATAAGACACATTTCAGTTGAATGCATTCAGTTGTACAACTGACTAGGCATCCCCCTTTCCCTTTAAGTCATATGAAGACAGTGGCCTATTTAAATCAGATTAGAGAGTAGCATGGTTATGGAAATCACCATATGTCTTCTACCACAGTCTTTAGTGGAGAAGTATTTCAACAGACATCCACTGTAACAAACTGGTGCATTGAACTGGATTTAGCACCTTGAAAATGGAACAATAGATTGATTGTATAAGAAGATAATTATAGGCCTACAGTATATATTTATACAAAATAATCAACACTTGAACTTGTCTACTTTGGATAAAAAATTATATATTTCATAATTGAATATGAGGTACTCTTATTGTCACAACAAAGGACATAGTGTATGCCATGCCTATTGAACAGCAGTTATTAGGCCTATCTGGCAACGTTTCAAGTCTTTTAGGACAATCTAAAGACCATGGAGCTTTAAATTCAGCCCATACCCCTGACTCATGTACCTCATTTCCTGTGACTGTGTGCTTCGAAAAGGTCCCGCTGACATGACCAATGCCTGGTGGTGTTATATTGATGTTATATGCCTCCCACAGGGGTAGTATTACCCACATATCCTATTAGGAATAACGTTATATTAACAAATTCAGTGCATGGTATAAATCTAACTTTGAAGGGTTTGATCAGCATAACCAATATGAAACACTTCTCACCCACCTAACAGCTTTTAGCATTGAATATAACATATCTGATTAGCTTGAATGATACAACCCATCCTACACAGATTCCCTCCCTAAATAGGACATGATGTGAATCGCTGTAGGCAGTGGTGTAGTGGTGCCTGGAGAAGTGGATATACTCTAATTGTGAGGAAAAAAAATCAAAATGGTCCACCCGGCAACGGAAAGGCACCCTGTGTGAAAACATCTGAGAAATGGTGACACTCTGAATGACCTAAAATGATAAATCCCATATTGGTCTTTCACAGTCAGGCCTACCCAAGCAGTATTGTGCAAGAAGGATAATAGTAGGCCTTCAATTGAAACAGATAAATGAGTCTGTCAACTGAGTCAGAAATTCACAGGTTTCTTATTTATATATATTTTAAATGTTTTTAAGTCACTTTTTAATATATATATATATATATATATATACACTGCTCAAAAAAATAAAGGGAACATCCCAAGAATATTGCTGAACTGAAACAGTTCCTCCTGACTGTTGTGCAGGTCTGATACGCAACTACAGAAAACGTTTGGTTGAGGTTATTGCTGCCAAAGAAAGGTCAACCAGTTATTAAATCCAAGGGTTCACATACCCTTTCCACCCTGCACTGTGAATGTTTATACAGTGTGTTCAATAAAGACCTGAAACTGTATAATTGTTTGTGTGTTATTAGTTTATTAAGAAGACTGTGTTTGTCTATTGCTGTGACCTAGATGATCAGATCAAATTTTATGACCAATTTATGCAGCTATCCAGGTATTTCCAAAGGGTTCACATACTTTTTCTTGCCACTGTATGGGGTGACAGTGAGAGGAGAGACCTGTGACATCTGTACAATGCACCTGACATGGGACAGGACTTATTTGCGGAGGAATGTAACTGTTTTCCTGGTTGATTTGTGATGTTTTATTTGTGCTTCCCATTACAGTTTTTTTGTATTTTATTGTGTGTGTATAATGTGTATATTTATGTTGTATTATACAGGGCACATCTTCTCTATTAAAATAAAGGTAAAAATAATAATACAAAAAACATTCAGCAAGAAGGAGATGTACGGTTAATTTAGCAGGAGCTTGTGAAACAGATGTAGACAAATACATTAAAGAGTTGTCATGATGGGTCTGCATTAGCAAATTTAGCCAGATCTATACATTTATTCACTTAGATGTCTTACATGCCTCCTCTGAAAGCTTTCACGTTTGACATTTGACCATAATCTCTAAATGATATTCAGTTACATGTGCAAGAAAAGGTCGAACATGATTGGCTATGAAACTATTAAGCAGCATTTCAAAATGTTTGACTTAGAGACGCAGCACACACTAAATTGTTGATTTATTAAATGTGGAACTAATATCGTAATTCGTTTTTTGCATCAATTTATAACAATGCTATGTGTTTTTTGAGAATGAATTAATTCGTATGGTCGGTGGACCTATTAAAGTGAGGGGAATGAGATTCTTGTGTTGTGGCACTATTTCCTAGAACAGACTGGTGAATGGTGACATAACATTTCATATAAACAGAAATGGGTTCCATGGACAAGTCAATAAATAGAATGTGGTACCTTTGACACAGTTTCTTGTGTGGGGAAGGTGAAGAGTGGTGCACTGTTGACATAATTGCAACTTTCACCGGGACAAGCGCTGACAGATTCACCCTTAAAAATGGGTGCACGCAGCAGGTCACGGTTTGGACAGGATGAAAGTAGCTTTCCACATCATCAACCGTGTTATTAGACTACATTATTATCTATCTGCTGTTACAAGGGTTGTTGGCGCACTTAAGTGTGTGTGTGAGAGATGGAACAGGTTGCTGTGTCGCTCCAGGCAACCAGTGAGTGGTTATTTCTCTCCCTGTAGCAGGGACAGAGGAAGACAATCATACATCTAATCTGTTTGTGCAAACAGCCTGCGAGGAGGGCTCTTTATCAGCAACATTAGGGCCGACAGCTGACATTCAAGGACATGCACCATGGCACTGTCGCAACGGGAGAGCTGAAATAATTTATGACGTATGATAAAAACACAAGACCATGTTAGAAACTACATCAGTTGTGTGTTGGTGCTTTCTGTTGCTCAAAGGGCCTATGCATTATTCTGGAAAAGCTCTCACTGGGGTTGGGAAATGTCTGAGGGACCATCACTGTGTGATTCAGGTGTGCTAGAGCTTTTTCACCCTCACATTGAAGTTACAGATCCTGACAAAATAGCTTTTACCCGTGAGCCTTGATCTTGGGGTATACAAATTTGACCAGTATCAAACCCAAGTTGTCTGTGGTAGCCCACCGAGCTAAAGCCTTAGAATTAGCTCTAGGAGCTGACATGGGTTTTCAGGTATCAGGCATGGTTGATCATTACATTTACATTTACATTTAAGTCATTTAGCAGACGCTCTTATCCAGAGCGACTTACAAAATGGTGCATTCACCTTATGATATCCAGTGGAACAACCACTTTACAATAGTGCATCTAAATATTTTAGGGGGGGGGGGGGGGTTAGAAGGATTACTTTATCCTATCCTAGGTATTCCTTAAAGAGGTGGGGTTTCAGGTGTCTCCGGAAGGTGGTGATTGACTCCGCTGTCCTGGCGTCGTGAGGGAGCTTGTTCCACCATTGGGGTGCCAGAGCAGCGAACAGTTTTGACTGGGCTGAGCGGGAACTGTGCTTCCTCAGAGGTAGGGGGGCCAGCAGGCCAGTGGTGGATGAACGCAGTGCCCTTGTTTGGGTGTAGGGCCTGATCAGAGCCTGAAGGTATGGAGGTGCCGTTCCCTTCACAGCTCCGTAGGCAATCACCATGGTCTTGTAGCGGATGCGAGCTTCAACTGGAAGCCAGTGGAGAGAGCGGAGGAGCGGGGTGACGTGAGAGAACTTGGGAAGGTTGAACACCAGACGGGCTGCGGCGTTCTGGATGAGTTGTAGGGGTTTAATGGCACAGGCAGGGAGCCCAGCCAACAGCGAGTTGCAGTAATCCAGACGGGAGATGACAAGTGCCTGGATTAGGACCTGCGCCGCTTCCTGTGTGAGGCAGGGTCGTACTCTGCGAATGTTGTGGAGCATGAACCTACAGGATCGGGTCACCGCCTTGATGTTAGTGGAGAACGACAGGGTGTTGTCCAGGATCACGCCAAGGTTCTTAGCACTCTGGGAAGAGGACACAAGGGAGTTGTCAACCGTGATGGCGAGATCATGGAATGGGCAGTCCTTCCCCGGGAGGAAGAGCAGCTCCGTCTTGCCGAGGTTCAGCTTGAGCTGGTGATCCGTCATCCACACTGATATGTATGACAGACATGCAGAGATGCGATTCGCCGCCTGGTTATCAGAAGGGGGAAAGGAGAAGATTAATTGTGTGTCGTCTGCATAGCAATGATAGGAGAGACCATGTGAGGATATGACAGAGCCAAGTGACTTGGTGTATAGCGAGAATAGGAGAGGGCCTAGAACAGAGCCCTGGGGGACACCAGTGGTGAGAGCGCATGGTGCGGAGACAGATTCTCGCCACGCCACCTGGTAGGAGCGACCTGTCAGGTAGGACGCAATCCAAGCGTGGGCCGCGCCGGAGATGCCCAACTCGGAGAGGGTGGAGAGGAGGATCTGATGGTTCACAGTATCAAAGGCAGCAGATAGGTCTAGAAGTATGAGAGCAGAGGAGAGAGAGTTAGCTTTAGCAGTGCGGAGAGCCTCCGTGACACAGAGAAGAGCAGTCTCAGTTGAATGCCCAGTCTTGAAACCTGACTGATTAGGATCAAGAAGGTCATTCTGAGAGAGATAGCAGGAGAGCTGGCCAAGGACGGCACGTTCAAGAGTTTTGGAGAGAAAAGAAAGAAGGGATACTGGTCTGTAGTTGTTGACATCGGAGGGATCGAGTGTAGGTTTTTTTCAGAAGGGGTGCAACTCTCGCTCTCTTGAAGACATTAGGCAAGCAACATTCAAGGAACCACACAAAGCAGGGGGTCTCTTCAATTAAAATCTGAAAGTCTATATTTGAGAACTCATTAAATGTTATTGAACACCAATAAGTCTGGGTATAACATGGGACACTGTGTTTGATGTCTGAATCGTGGCTGAGACAGACTGGAGAGGTAGACTGAGTAGTCCTGCATGAATAAGTATTAGAAAATTAGTTAGAATGGATAAATTAGAAAGACTAGCAAGGGATACAAATCTGAAGAAAAAAAACACCAGACGGGTCAAGGAACACTGGTCACTGGTCTGAACGAAATGGATGAAAACTCAAATGAAGCTTACGTCCCATCAAACAGGAGCCTGGACATATAAATATAATCTATTCATTCATTCTATTTCTATGTTCCCAGGTCCCCACCACTTCGTATTAGACATTTCTGAAAAAATACAGGATATGAGGCCATGGCTGATATGATCGCAGATTCCCAGGATAGCCTTACGCAACTCAGAGCCGGTGTCAGAGATAATCCTCTTAGAGGTGAAAATTTGCCTTAATAGGAAACAAACATGCCATGTTTCCCCTCCTGTTTTTAATTCTCAGAATGGAGAGTGTGTGTGGATGGGCACCCTACGCTAACTCCATCACACCACAGTAATCCACCCTGAAGGACATGGCACTGGACTACATAGAACTTGTAGCCTCCAATTTGTAGTGATGTGCATCATTTACAAGCGAAAGTTAAAAATCTGAACAGCAGATTACAAGCATTTTGCAAGGGTCAGGAGGATTAAGCATTTTGAATATATAAAATGGAACAATATGGAAAAGTTATGAAGCTAAAAACAATATAGAAAGACACCCTTATGGATACGGTGGTTATTAGGTGATTAGTACATCCATGTATTATTACGTAAGCTACATCTCAACGACTCAGATGCTAATGTGATTTCCAACAGCTTCCAGCTCCACATGTAACAGTTCCAGTCAAGGTCAGACAGACTAAGAAGGGATACTTTATGTAACCTCAGAATGGCTTTATAATGCTAACACAATATGACCATAGACAAAATACTGTAAAAGCGGTTTTCATAAAACATACAGAATGGCTTGGAACTTCCCAGTGGCATTACAAAGCCCTTTTCTCAGGCTTCCAGGGTCAAGACAGTTGCAAGATGGGTGTGATTCCGTTGTCAAGACAATCAACTTCCAACCAAAATGCTGTCTCTCTGCAATGACATTCAGCCAAGAAATTTCCCCCCAACATTTGTGTATTTTGTGCTCAAACAGGAACATCCAATTTCTGCTTGAATCCAGCCCTGTGGTTGCTGCTGAAAAGGCCTTTCAGTGTGCTCTGTGTGCCAACATGACCTTGACTGGCCACTTCAGCCATATTCTTGTTTTGTCTTATTAGACCCCTGAACGTCAATCATGAATAGGAGCTGTAACAGTTTTAAATTACATCTTATCCTCAATGTAACTGTTACCTATCACAGAAAAGGATAACAAGCTAGTTCACCTTGATAGGCTGTTGTAGTGCCAAATGTGTGAAACAAGCCTGACAATTCCTACGGATATGAAAGAAAGTGGTCAATATTGAGGCGGTGCTTGGGGAACCAACTGTTGGCAAAATGTGTATTACTATTACATAGACATGTAGACACTAGGAATTATATAAATGTACAGGAGAAAGCTGCCAACAGTAGAGAGCATTCAAATAAACATAAAGCTTTAAGGATTTGACAGATATTTTACACCAATAATGGTGTAAACCGAACAAGAATTCTTCCAGGGGCACAAAAAAACCCCACCCTACAATAAACATAAATAAAGATACTTCTCATCTTCAAAGTATCAGAACATGACTGTGTTTATCTTTGGACACTTGTCAAAAAAATGTGAGAACTAACTGTACACCTACCTATTCCCTTCTCTCTCTCATTGTTGAGGTCTGTGACTGCATCAGAAGATAGGTGTATTGGCACCCCTTGGTGGCCAAGTAGGGAACTGCAGAGGGGGAATCAGGTGTTACCACACTAGACACTAGAGGCAGACAGTAGCTGCAGTTACAGTTACTTGGTGGGCAGCCTCTAAACGAGCTGGAGGAGACATCAGTGTTAGTGATGCATACTGTGTTCTGACAACCTGACCTACCCGCTAAGGACGTGCTAACCCGCATGGAGATTCTCATAGTGGCACATTCTGTCAGATGGAAACATGTTGAGACGGTTTTAAAATCACATCAAAGTGCAAATGGGACAATTACAAAACCGGTTTGTAACAAATATGAATTTTTATTACTCTTGTAATTAGTATCCATTGTAAAGGAAGGCATTGGATGTTTGAGCAGTCTGCGTCCACTAACACAGATCTGATGGAACATTTCAAAATAACATTGTAAGCAGCACACAACGTAAGCAGAGAACATGGCCGAAGGTTTACAGCCTTGTAAAAGCAATTGATCATGATTCCTCATGAGTTTGTCCTGAAAATAAAAAGGCTAGGATTGTAAACAGGGTTTGTCATTCAACCGCACGGATGACAGAATCTTTTTTTAAGTTGTGACAATAGAACTGCAAAAGTTAGTTTTTTTGTGTTTCTTTGAAATCTACATTCAGGTTTTCAAGAAATGTACAGTTGTGAGTCCAAAGTGGAAGGAGCAATCTGGAAAAAATTAGTAAACCCATTGTCAAATGTTCCAATGTATGTCCTCTTTTTTCCCCCTCACCCACTGGCTTCTCGGTTTCAGAATGACGTACAGTACGTTTGAACACCATGGCGAGGAGCATGCTGAATGCAGGTTTGTTGGATGGTCCTCTTGGGGGCGCTCACCTGGTCCAGTGAGAGACGCAGACAGGCAGGACAGTCCCTGGCGTGCATGCAGCCAGTTCTCTGTCATTCCCACACACAACACCACCGAGCAAAAATGGACACCAGTAT
This sequence comes from Salmo salar, assembly GCF_965601325.2. Taxonomy (NCBI): domain Eukaryota; kingdom Metazoa; phylum Chordata; class Actinopteri; order Salmoniformes; family Salmonidae; genus Salmo; species Salmo salar. Next base: position 53,587,061 of record NC_138297.1, read on the forward strand.
GACCTGTGGAGTCATAGAGAGCGTGTCAGTAGATAATCACAACAGTAGTGGAACTTCTAGACAACAGGAACAAAAGGGACATTACTTTTTATTTTATTTCCTTATTTCCCTTCCATGCACAACCTGGTCCCTTGTCGTCCGGTGCTTCAATTGGCAAATCTTACTTCGATAGCTGATGTGTGTTGAGCGTTCAGGCATAAAATGACAGCCGTGCTTCACCCAGATGAGTGGTGCTACACCTTGGTCATACAGGTGACTTATTCTTCCTATATATAAATGTAATTCCTATACGCCACACTCTGCAGCCTGCAAACTGTTATAGATTGCCTGTCACTATTCAGTGCAGTGTAGTTATTTATCACCTGTTTGTGCATTCAGAGCAATGCGTTATGATGGGCCCTGTAATTCTTCTTCTTCTCGTTCTTCTCCTTCTGCAGTCTTTCTAGCTCGGCCTCGTACATCATCTCCTGGATCAGGTATTTCTCCCGCCGCATGCGGTCCCGCAGGTCCTTGGGCAGGTCTGGGATCAGGTAGGCGATCAGGTTCTTGATGGTGAAAACCATGTGCTACAAAAGAACACAACACCAATAGTACAGTAATTACAGAATCATCTTGGCTGAATATTGTGTTATGGTTTTGTTGAATGGAATGAACTGTACAAACTAACCTCGAAGACTATGATGAAGGCCAGTCGTGCGGCCAGGACATGCCAGAACTGCAGCGTGTAGGAGTATGGCTCACCGGGCGAGTCTGGGGGCACTCTGTAGTCACGGTACCTGGGGGGTCAAACACAGGGTCGAAAGGTCAAAGGTTATGACTTTTCTGTTCAAACAAGCCCAACCATACCAAGAGGTTTGGTCACCAAACCTACCTGCAGTACTTCACTGCTTCTCCAAACATATCCGATCCATCTGTCCTGGGCACCGACGTGTTCTCAAAATCAGACACTCTGAACATCGATAGACTGGCGTTCACATATCCCATCATGCACCTGGACAGGAAACAATAAAATGTCAGTGGTTTGACGTTGTGATGCAGGACAATGCCGCTGCCCTCTATTACTAGCCAGAATACATGTCAAAAGGCAGACACTTTGCCTGTGTGGTCACTGTGGTCAGGCTCGCTCACCTCTCCCCGGCCCGGCCCTGCCCGGCACACGGGCCGTACTTGTATGCGTAGACAAGGCGTGGGATGAAGTCGGAGGTGACGGCGATGACAAAGGCGTTGGTGATGACGGACAAGATACCGATGCCCTCCAGGATGCCGTACCAGATCCCTGGAGAGAAAATAACAATGTTCTGGCTCCGATGCAAACGATTTATTACAGTTCACCAGCAAGCAGCCTGTCAGGACGTCTTCAAAGAATACTTATAAAGGGGTTTGAGAATGATTCCAAAAGTATAAAGCATAATAGACTGGCCGGCTAAAATCTTCTGTCTGTGCTGAAACTAATGAAATAGGGTTCCATTAAGTGAAAATAGCTCAGGCACAGTGTTGGCGTAAAACAATTACGTCTATATGGCATGTTTTGCGTTCCTTTGAAAATGGCCCTACAGTAGGGGATTGTCAGAGCGGAAGATGAGCCTAACCTATGTCTTTGGCTTGAGAGGGCAGGGGTCTCCGCCACTGGGTGACAAACTTGTAGGCGTCCAAGCGGATCTCGATGATGTTGTTGAGGAGGGCCAGGAGCGGGGCCAGGGGGAAAGCTGCCACAAATATGGTGGTGAAGCCAAACTGTAAGACTGAAACACACAGACACCGAGAGTAAAGCGTCACCAGTAGCCCTATTCAAAACCCCATTCAAAAATCCCATTACATTTTGTACAGATGGCCACCCCAAAGCCATATTCACTCAAAAAGGCCAATATGATTTGAGGTTATACCATTCAATGTCGCAATTGTTACTGTAAGTCAGTGCGTGTGGGCATTTTACAGGACAAAGTTAGCCATTAGATTTTGTGCTTCGTGAAGAGCCTCGCCAAGGAAGTCACAGATGGTAGTACATCGAGCGTAAATACAAAATCAGCATTCAAAAAGCCTACAGAGACACCACATAATGGATCTATGCAGCATTATGGGTTAAAATAGCATTATGGGTTAAAATAAACAGTGACACATGCATGTGGATATAGCTGCATGCTGTGTGCAACCACGGAATCCTAGCCTAAGCGTTACACTGATCTGTCATTGTCATAAATGTCACGGTCATCTGGCATCGTCATACATAAATCTGTCTACACCAAACACATGTAGGAGAAATGCTTCACGTAACCATTGTGTGATTAATACATGACATGTGCCTGCTTTATGTACCTCACATAATCATACTTAAAGGACAATTCCACCTCAAAAACTATCTTTTGGTATTTGTTAAATTAGTCCATTGTTGACATAGTCCCAAAATGTTTTGCTTGTCAGCACTCAAGTTTTCAAGCTACGTAACTTTCAAAATACAGAAATCATCACTGTATGATGCATTATATGATGCTGCGTTTTGCATCATACAGTGATGATTTCTGTATTTTGAAAGTTACGTAGCTTGAAAACTTGAGTGCTGACAAGCAAAACATTTTGGGACTATGTCAACAATGGACTAATTAAACAAATACCAAAAGATAGTTTTGGGGCAGACTTTTCCTTCAATATACACATGGAAAATCTATGTAGACATTAATGATTCACATTTAGCAGCATTCACATTGCTGGTAAATAAATGTAAAACATGATATATACAGTACATGGCATGTATATAATGGTTTACATGAGCAAACACTGTACGAGTGCTAGTTTATGGTTAACCTTCGACCTCCAGCTCCCCAGGGGGGCAAAGAGGATAAATCAGTCATGTAGATCAACTTATTCTAGAATGTAACAAGAGCAGGTTAGAGTTCTTACTGTCCAAACATGTTCCTGGTTTTTACTCAAAAGTTCTTAAATAGACTGTATTAGAGGATTATAAAATAGTGAAATATTGAAATTATGACATTTCAATAATGATCTCTCCTAGTTAGTGAAGTTGGCAGAGGCTGCATGCCGTTTTAGGGAATGTCATTCCTGTAAAGGCGAAGAGCTTACAGATTGATATGGACATTTCACATGGAGAATTGCATAGCATTATACTTCAGTTAACTATGAGATAACTTTTTAATTATGACATCATACACAGGTCATAACCACTCACTCTTTACGCCAGTGCTTACTTGGTAAATTACATTCCCGGGTCATTTGTAATACTGGTATAAATTGTTAGAAATTCTGTATTCTTATGACAGGTGTTTTTTAGCCTCATGTGGGCCTTGTGACATTTAATCTATGAACTGGCCACTTATTCAAGTAGGTTGTATTTCAGTCTGGAATCTCTCAGACAGAAAGGTCCTTTCCACCACCCAGAAACTAGCTAGGTTAATCAACATCCTCTGAGGTAATCTATAGTCATCAATAGACTGTAGCCAGGTGTGTTATTGTTTTGGCAGCCTGGAGAAAAAGTTGGCACTAACACCAGCACTTTGCCCACCGCAGAACCACCCGTAGCCCCTCATAGGACACTTCTGCCCAGTGGAAATCTTTTTTCTATAGAAGTAATTAGGTCCTTAGCTAATATTCATGGCCTTTCTCCTCTCCATGTGCAGTTTGCCTGGCAAAGCAGAATATGATGGCAAGGAGCGCAGTAAACATATTTGGCACATGCATTCATGACCTAACTAGTAAACAACATTTTGTTCTACAGTACCTTTCATGTTCACTGCAAGCAATCAGGCAATCAGGGAAAAATGACAACGGAGACAACGGAGTTGGTGTCCCACATCTGACCAATAGGTTCTCTCAAATTATTAACAATTTACATTACACTACTCTTATTACTGTTGAATTATTATTGTAAGCAGTGCAAAAAGAATTGTAATTAGTCATTGCTACGCTGTACTTACTGTTAGCGTAACTAATGGTAACGTCTAGGGGTGCTGCTAGGGTGAGTTGTGCTGCTCTACGTCGGAGTGTAACAATGAGTAATTCAAATTCTTGTAACACTGTACTCACAGGAACAATTACACTGTACTCACAGGAACAATTACGCTGTACTCACAGGAATAATTACACTGTACTCACAGGAATAATTACACTGTACTCACAGGAATAATTACACTGTAATAAGAACCCCGTGTAAAGTGTTACCCAAATTGTTTAAGGAAATGGTTCACCCAATATACACATGTAATCGTTTTCCTTACGCTGTAAGAAGTCTAGAGACAAGGTTAGACATCCATCCATCCTTTGGTTTTATATACCTGGCCAGTGGCCACAATTCCCAAACGCTAACATTGTTGTTTTTTTGTCGAAAGACCAATGTAACTCAATATCCCCCAAATTAACATGTTTAGCATTTCATGTCCAAATCATTCCAGTGTCTAAAATTGAGCCATTTCTAGTCAAAGCGTGTGAACATAAACAGAACAGTGTAAGCACCACTGATGGGAATGGGACAAACAGAAAGAGGATCTATCGATGACAACAACACATTTTTACACCCGTCTTACACAGAGGAGTTGGCTATGTTTTCTGCATTTATGTATTAACTGTATACAAGATGATGACGGCAATGATTCTCAGTGTTCTCAATGCAGAACAGTGGCTTACTTGGTTGCTCACTCAGGTCTCACCCAGGTCTATATGGCTCGAGCCACACTGATTTCTTCTGATTGGTCAATTGATTGATAGTGAGATAGAAATGATTTGCATTTTAAAGTAACTGTCCAGTGTCTCCAGATTTCTATGGAATATAACCTAGAATTAATTACAACATGAGTGAAATATTTTTCATCCAAAAAATGGTAATTAAGTATGTTAAAAAGCAGCTTTTCTGTATTGGAACGGTGTAACCCAACAACAGAAAGGTGTGTGTGTACACTGGTAATTAAAAAAATGCATATGAGTAGACCAACTGATTGGCCAGCTCCTCCTCAGGAGGATGACATCATCCTTTATGTGGAAATAGCAAGCATTTTTTAAACGGTCTGTTTGAGGTGTTTTTAAAAAAACGTTTTTTTTTTCTTTCTCCAATGTATGCTTTGGCCACAAATACGAGTATAGGATGAGTCAACAACATTATTTGGGTATGAGTTTACAGAATATTACGTTTTAAAAGTGAGATTTTCATTGGACAGTTGCTTTAAATGTGGGCTCAGGGTCAAAGGGTACATACTCATCTCCAGGTATTCGTCAAACAGTCCGTAGGCATTCATGGGCTGCAGGTTGTAGTCCCTCTCCCACTGCGGGAAGCTGGCCTTGGCGTTGGGGCCGTGCTCCTGCCTCAGCCTTCGCCGCGTCCACCAGTTCTGGATCAGCCTGACAAACAAGCAATTATAAAGTCACGGGGGGTGACTGGTGGAGATGACACACTAGGCGCTAGTTGCGTCTAATTGGCTAAGCCAGGCCATACTTACGG